>NC_140299.1:80416944-81021944 GCF_964211825.1 Aythya ferina
CCTGTCCCATGGTGCAGGATTTGCAGGAGGTCTTGGTGGTGCTGCAGCCCTGCCTGCACCCATTCCCGCAGCTGTACCATGGCTAGTTCATTACTGTTGTTTACAGGAGTGAGGCTGCACGGTGACTAGGCATTTCATTAAATTGCCACAAGCCACCTGTCACTGAGCTTGTTTTGATCTGCAGAGTGCTGCGGTGAAGGGGCAGCTAGTGGAGAGCTGGTCGGGAGCTGGGTGCTGCAGGGTGCAAGGCAGCCCTGAGGCAGTGAGGGAGCAGCACTCCCCTGGGAGTGAATGGGGCTCTGTCTTCCCCTGGAGCATAAAACCGAGAAAGGAGTGGCAGGGAGGGAAGCTAAAGGTGCTCTGGAGCACCACGAGATGCATGTGGAAAACATCCAGGGCACCAGGAGCAGCAGGAGACACCCAGCTGCACGGTGGGGACCTTGCTGTGTAAGGTGGTGATGGTGGCTCACAAGCACAGCCATTCAGCTTCCAGACATCGCAGAAATCACACCCTCACCTCAATACAGCCCGAAGATAAACACTGAAGGCCAAGGACAAAAAATGTAGAAAACCAAGCTTCAGAACAGGATTTTGATTTAAGGAGAGCAGCACAGACTTAACAAATCACCTTTTTCCATTTAATTGAGAAACCAAAGCCCACTTGAATCAATAGTACTGCAAGGGCAGTTATATAGGACATACCTTTCTAGTTTTAGGTAAGAAATTATGTGGATATCTGGATTTTACAGAGTGGTTATGATTTTTACTCTTTTTCACATGATGAAATGTGCAGAGTATTGGTAGGGCACTCTTCTACCTGGAGTGATGTTCAAAACGCGGCAGGAAATTTTGATGTAAAAGCAGCAGTGTTTGCATCCTTCCTGACCTCTGTAAAGAATCTTTTTCCAACACACCTAGGTTTTGTATTTGTGCTCCAAACCATGCACCTTGGTTGTTTTGTGAATCTACAGAAATCCAAAAGACAGCAAAGGTGCTGTCCCATGAAGAGGACTTGCAAATAAATAAATAAATAAACTAACATGGATCTGTTGCATCAGAAGGAAGGTAGTAGAGAGGTTTTCAGGCTAAAATCTTAAAAAGAGGTATTTTAATAAGTTGTTTGTTGGGGGATTATTCCACTGCAATCATAAAATAAAGTGTTTATCTCTGTTCATTGGCTTGGTCCTGTAATATTTGTCCGTCTCCTCCTTGTGGTTTTCAATGTACCTAGTAGTAAAAAGTCTGTGTTGTTTGCTTCACTTAACATTCAGGTACTAAGATCTGGAAAGTGGAGGTTGGGACTGCTTTTTGTGTTCCCCCCTCAACAACCCCATGAAGCAGTGTGCAGTGTGTTAGTCAGGTAACGGCTGTGAGTCCTGGGCAATGGCCACGTGTCCCAGGGGACCTGGCACCTTTGGTCTTTATCTGCTACCTTCATAAACCTAGATAGGCTCCTGGGAAATGCTTTTTAGTTATTACTATTTTTTAAATAACATATATATTCTGCTGTATTATTCCCCATTCATGCAATGATCTCTGCACACAGACATATTTGCTCAAAAATAATTATTTGTGCTTGTAAAGTCATCACCACCCACTTGCAACACCCTTTCCTAATGATGTGAGACAGAACAATTTGCAAATTTTAGACTGCAAAGGCTACATACATGTAAGATCTGAAATAGCACAGATGCATGGCAAAGGGAAAGGAATGATTATTATTAACCTGTTCAGAGGCCTATGGCAAAATGTACAGGTTCCTGCTTCTGCCAGAGCAGGAGCTCCATGCAAGACGAGGATAAAGTGCAAAGCAATGGGGCCCTGAGATGGAAAACATAAATACTTCGTGGCCTCCAGTAACAACGCCTGAGATAGGCTGTGAAGTTATTTATTCCACATCATTCTGTGAAACCAACCAATTCCTCCCCGTGACGTGCTTCTCTGTCACTGACAGGCACCTGAAGTGCCCGGCTGAGATGGGGACTTGCAGGGTGGCCCAGCCCATAAATTCCTGTGACAGCACAAGGAGAGGAAATGTTAGAACAGCACCGCTGCCGGAGGGCTCTGTGTCTGCTAACTTCAGGAGAAGCCAGCATTGGGTTCACAATTTTCCTGGCATGGTGATAAATGCTAGGGATTGCATAAATATACCAAGTACAGACAATAAATATAATTTAATGCAAATAAATATTATAAATACAGACTAGCATCTTTCAGTTAATGGTGGCTGTGGTCTAGAAGTACGCACAAATGGTCAGTTATCTGAGAGCACAGAAATCGGGCTCTGGCCCGATTCTATTTTTTACTGTATTTTTTAAAAATTTATTTTAATGTAATTTTAATTTTATTTATTTTCTTTATTATTTTTTAATTTTACTTATTTTATATGTTATATACTTTGTTTTATGTACTTTATATGTCATATGTTGCATTTTATATTTTTAATTATATTTTATTTTGCATTCTGTTTTACTGCTTCCGACTATTTTACTTATCCTTTCGGATCGCTCACAAGCGAACGAGACCCGCAGCGCCCCTCTCCCCGTGCCCGGTCCCCGCTAGGTGTCAGGGCCGCACCGCGCAGCCCCTGCCAGTACCTCCCCGCGCCGCTGCGGTGGGAAAACCTGCCGGGTCCTGCCGCAAAGAGTCTAATTTTAAAGAGGTTTGGGTCTTTTGGCTAAGTACCATGATTTAAAATAATAGGGATAAAAAAAAAAAAAAAAAAAGTTAAGCTCCACGCCCAGCAGTGTGTGAATGACAGATCTGTTGTGGTTTGGGAAATATTTTAAGTCATTTAAGCCTCTTCTAGAAAATTTGCATGTGCTCAGAAAAGGTATTACACACCAGGAAACTCATCGGGATGATTTATTTCATACTTACATATATACGGATATAATAGATTTTCCAGTTTCTGATTTCCTGCCATACAAATACGTATCACTTGAAAAGTAAGTTTACTCTTACTTCTTTACATCTATTTAGGGATTTTCTAAAGGTGGGGGTACATGATTTTATTTATTCATTTATTTTAACCCTGGACTCAAGCTAAGATTTTATTTTGTTTCTCAATTCAAGTCTCATTGATTGAAATGCTAAATCATTAATTTCACATGGTTCTAACAAACAAACAAACAAAACAAAACAAAAAATTCACAACCCAGAGAGGTCTAGTCTGGCTGGAGAAAAAGCTGAAATCTTCATGTCCTTTGCAGAATTTCTGTTGTGCTTGGTGTAGCAAACTCTGAAATTACTTTTTTTTTTTTTTTTTTTTTTTTTTTGACAAGGACAAGGTGGGGGGTGTTTTTGTTTTTGTTTGTTTAGTTAGTTTGTTTAGGTTTTACTTGTTAGAGGTTTGGTTTGGTTTGGTTTGGTTTGGTTTGGTTTGGTTTGGTTTGGTTTGGTTTGGGTGTTGAAATTCTCTTCTAGAAAATGCAGCTCCACAGAAAAAAATTAGTACTTTTGCCCTTGCCCAAGAAAAGAGTGAATCAAATGCAGAACAAAATGCTGCTTTTTTTTTTTTTTTTTTTTTTTTGGGGGGGGGGGGGGAGGGGGGGAGGGGGGGTGGGGAGAAAAACCTTGCACAATTTTTATTATTTTTATTATAGGAACAGTGTTATGGACTGTTACAATTGCTTTAAAACAGCTCAAAATCTATCAAAAACTAAATAACATAAAAGTACAGTGAAGATACAAGGATTCAGCGAGCTACCTTGGGTCAAATACAACCTAGGGGAGCTCTGTTGAAAATGAGATATTAAAACAGAGGTGAATGTGTCCTGCTAAACAAAAACCTGTGACACAGTAGTGACACAGTTGTTTTAAACAGATAGTCTCATATCCTTAACACACAAAACAAAGAAAAGAAAATTAAGGGACATAATGTTTTTGAACTATTTTTCCAGGCTCAGGGGCTTTTGCTGTCTACTTCATCTCATACCATCACATCCACTGAACCTAGCAGACACCCTAATGCTACCTTCCAAAACAGCATTTTTTGTCTCTGTGGCAGCTTTTCACACATTTCTGTGATATCCCATCCACCTAACAAGCTGCACAAAGGTTTCTGTCTCCAGCAAAGGGGAAAAAAAAAAAAAAAAAAAGAAAAAAAAAAAGAGAGAGAATATTTGGCTGCCACTGGGTCACTTTTCTAAGCTTCTAAGCTTTTGGTGTTTGGAGGAAACAAGAGGGAGACAGCTCATTAATTCCTGCAGGAATTAACAAGACAGGGCAGTCGTAGCAAGGGAGAGGCCTTCAGCAATGTCACTACTGGTTAGCCAGCTGTGTGCAACAGCACCAAATTATGGACATCCCACCCTGACTGGGGAAGCTGTATTTCTGAAGAGGGTCTGTAGCAGCAAACCTCTTCTTCCAATGCATTTCTTAAGCCAGGACAGAGACACTTGAACAGTAAGTGTCACCCCTTCAAAAGACAGGGAAATGAGCACCCAAAATCACAGGATGGGTCAGAAAGGAAGGGGCTAGAGGAATAATTTCTTCTATTGGTGCTGGTGAAGACCACAGGGAGGAAAACTGGCTGTTCCCCCATCTTGTGTGCTCCTGCACACCCACGGATACTGGTGCCCTTCATACTCTGCATGGAGCCCCTCTGCTGTGAGGAGAGGCTGAGTGAGCTGGGTCTGCTTGGCCTGGAGAAGGAGAGGCTCAGGGGTATCTCATCAGTGTCCATAAATACCCGAGCAGCACTGTGCTGTGTGTTTTTGGACACAGATCCCTACTGGCATCTCCCCATCCCACACCAAACCCACATCACGGTTTCCCTCTGCCTTTTCTCCAAATCCCCACTAAACAATTTCTAAACAGCATCCCTCTTCTTCTATGCCTTTTTCCACCATGTCCCCCACACAACGCTTTTTTCTACTCATCACTGAATAACCTTAGCATAACATTTAATCTCTACCAATCAGAAACTTGATGCTCCCTGTCCAAAATTAGATCCACCCCTTTCTGTTGAGGCACATTTTTGTTCGCATCCAACCTCTGTGTTGCAGAATTATATTGAGATAGCTATTTCTTACAGTATTTTTAAAACGTATTTTGTGGCCTTCCCCTGACAACTGAACTTCAGTATTAAAACAAGTACTTATAGCTCAAAGTGAAAAATAACATTCAGGATTTACTGGAAAAAGCCCATCCAGAAATAAGCTAGTAGAAAACTTAGATGGTCTTAAAAATAAATAAATAAATAAATAAACAAATAAAAAATAGTTAGCATCCTCTAACATACTTGAAAAGCTGACCATTTTCAAAAGATGGATTCCCTTTGGATTCCCTTCCAAAAAAGCCATGTCCCTTACCCAATTCAGAGCTCAGCTCATTCAGCTGAGGGCCACAGACCTCATGCCCAGCAGACCCCTTTACACCAAAACAGAAGAAGCAGAGATGTTTGCCAACAGGCAATAGCCATGTTAGAATTCTCTTTTTAAAATTTGGAATAAAAAAGTGAAAACTGGTGGTTTTGTCTCAACTGCTGATATGAAACTGCCATTTAAAATAATAGAAGAAATAATAGAAGTGTATTTATTTGCATTAGTAATATTTCAAAAGATAAATGGCAAATAACGTTTATTTCTCTAAATGTATTTATTACAAACTGTCTAAAAGCAGGGGTCTGCTGGCTCTGGCATCTTCTGCCTGTGCAAATGCCTTCTGTCTCAGGCATAAATCTCAGACATTGCATTTTGACCATTTTGGGTTTGTGTAATACTCTAATTATAGGAAAAAAAATATTTACAATTCTGGTGAAATACGTAAATTGATGCAAGACTGAATTTAATAACAAAAACAGAATTTAAAGGGAAAAATACATAAGTACATGATGCAGGAGGTAAGTGCTTTTCAGAGAACAAGGTTTGTGCTGTAGAAGGTGGACAAAAAATACAGAGTAGAAAATGAATGCATGTCTCTTCAGAAGAGTACAAGCTGTCTTTTGACGTGCAACCAATTCAGTAAGGAAGAAAAGAAGTGGAATTGATTTTAGCTGGTGCAAATGAAATTAAGGCTAAATTGGTTGTCACATCAAGATGATGCTAGCTATGTAAATGTTTGCTATTTATTAAGCCACCATTTAGAACTTAGACTGATAAAAATGTAAGGCTCTCTTATTGTTCATTTATGACACAAATTCTGAAGTTTAAAGAGAAAATATGTGGATTATTCAACCCTTTTTCACCTTTGAGAATTAAAGTTAAAATCTCTTCTACTTTTTGCCTATATTTTTCTGTAATTGTAGCTGGCATTCACTGTAGTTCTAGTCTACCAAACAACAACAACAAGAAAAATCAGTTCCCAAAACCAAACCACCAAGGTTTTCTAGCCGAGGAGTATCCCATTACATCATTGCTTCAGATGCATTCATTCTCTACAATATTGTTGGCTGTTTCAGGTTAACTATCAAAATCATTTGCCTGAGAAGTGAGATTTAATTGTCTTACAACTACCTCTGTGAAGTACAATAGGGATTACAAGCACTCATTGATTATACTATTGGGCAGAATAAGAGACTCTTATTCTAGCATTTCTCATTCATTTTGTCATTGCACTCTCTTTGAAAGAGACCAAATGGGTCCCAGCAGGTGAAAGCAAAGAAACCTGAAAGGCTCCCTTTGATGAATGACAATACCACAACCACCCTTCCCCCACTTTTGGAGATTATAAAACCTTATTAAATCATGCCCCGTTAGATATTGATTGAGAGGGAGCTAAACTAAAACCAACAATAGCAGTGTGGATCAGAGAACAGTGCTTTCATCAATGGGCACTGAACACAGCTAATCTTTTTTTTTTTTTTTTTTTTTTAACTATTTACTTTTGTTTAAACCATTATACAAGAAAGTCACACAATTACACCAGCTTTGTCAATCACAGGCAGTAGCTGTCCCTGTAGTACTACTGGTTCATCTTCCAGACTGTAGCAAGAAATCACAAAATCATTAAGAATAAGGCTCTAGACTTTTTTTATTATTGTTATTTTTGTTATATATGTACATATGTTTATATTTATTTATATTTATATATGTATACATAAATGTCCTGAGAAGTTATCAAAACTGCCCCTGACATCAGGATGCTCTTAATTATAGCAAAGGTCATTTTGAACACACTGCACAAAAGGAACAAATGAAACCATTTTTTTAAAGACTGCTTCAAAAAAAAATCTTTAAAGTTTTGTTTATTTTAAGTTACTTATTTTAAGCTATTTGTTGTAGCCACTTTGGTATGACGAGTCTGTCTGCTTTGAGGAGATCTCCTTAAGAAGACTGCCTATTAAATTAATTAACTCTAAGAGTTTTGTTTATTTTTAAAGCACAGTACATTTTTGACCAATAATCAAAATGCACATTTAATCCTATGACTATCTTTCATGTGATAACAGATATTCTTAGGTCATCCACTGAAGAATTTGTTTGCTTTAAATATTTTGCTTTAATTTAATTTCCTTTATACTACCAGGGGTTTACAGGCATTTCTTGTCCTAGGCAGGACCTTAGGTTGGACATTGTTTAAAGGAATAAAAATAGATTAAGGATGAAAGCAATGCATTTTTAAAAAAACATCATTTTGTCTATGATAAAAGTTGATTTGCAAATTCAATAAGCTGTGTACAAATTTTGCTTTTGAATTAGTTATGTCTGAAGAATCAAATCATTTTTCAGATCATAATAATCTAAATACTAACGTTATTATTCATCACTATCAAATAAATGATTTTTTTCTGTTTATTATTAATAACCTTATTTGAGTGAATTGCATTACACTGTATGAAATGCCTCTTTTTGTATCAAACATATTTATGCAATAGACAAAATTGTTATAGAAATTCTGAACACACTATTTGGGAGTTAAAACTTGTTTCGATTACTGTACTATGAAGTGAGAGGATTAAAAATAATGTATTCTTACTCTGAAAAGAGCTTTTATTGCTTAAAATTTGGTATATTTCATTACTTCTTTGAAAGCATCTGTAGAAGATCCTATGGGTAAAGAAAGTATAGAATAAGGAAAAAACAATGCCCTTGAAAAGGATGTAAAGAAATTAATTAATTATATTATAATCACATGTTTATGTTTATAATCATTTTTGACTGATTTATACTAGCTTTATCCTAATACCTTCCTTTCTGCTATTTAATATTTTTCATTTGTTTGACTTCCCTTTGTCAAGCCCATCAATATCTTTCTGTGATTTCATAGTGTAACTTGCATTCATCTAAAACATTAGTGAATATTTATTACAATCCTATCCTATTTAGTTAACTTTATATTCTTGTGTCTAAATTTTACAAAGGTTAATTGGTATTTAAACTGAAGCCAAAGTACTAAATTTTACAGATAATTTTTTTTTTCCTTCCTTTCAGTTTCTTTTTGTTTGTTTGTTTTGTTTTTTACTCAATATGTTAATAGCAAATTTGATAATAATAAAATCCATATAACACAGATTTGAAATTTAAACTTCAGAGCTTCAAGTCAAATTGTGAACATTACAGCTAAACTTTAGAATACAATATCTTGAATGTGTTTTATAAATACAGCTTGCCAGTTACAGACCTTTAAATTTTCATATGCTACTCAGGATGAATAATTAACTGGCTGAAATCTATGATGAATTGTATTTTCATTTGATCTGACTTTAGGCAGAAACGTTACATGCTAGTCTTATAGTACCAATCACCCATTTCTGGTCAGATTGATGTTTCCAAGAAGGAAGCTTAACCTTTGGTTTTCCTTTAGTTTTAACAGAATTTGGTAATTCAACCATCAGCAACTGCTTTGCAAATTCTTTCTCCCTTAAAGAGCTCTGTGAAAATGTAATCTGATGGTTTAGGTTGTTACAAGTTTTTTTCCCTCTCTTATCTTCTCTATTATCTAGGTACAGAGCTGTAGAAATTTTTAAAAATCTGTTTCAGAAAAAAATTTATAGCTGCTGCAGGAATAAAACTGCCAATTACTTGATGGTAAAGCACAAACTATTGTATTTCAATCTATCTTCTGCCAGCCACTTGCAATCATTTTTACCATTTTTACCATGATTTACTTTTAATCATATGTTTGTTCTTCCTCTTTTGTTCCATTTTACTGGTGTCCAAAATATATTTTAAAATAAAAATCAATAAAAATTGAAATAGTCTAGCTCTGAGGAATATGTTACAATTGAAAGTTTCCAAGCTGAATCATTACATATTATTATTATCATTTTTATTATTTTAACTTTAAATTTTAAATAATTTTCAATATGCATAATGTAGCAGTAATACAGTCAAACCCATAGTATGACATCAAGCATTCCATTTAAAATTTCATTAGTGTTTAAATTTCAGTTCACTCAAGTTACCTGGGACTAGAGGAGGCTGTTGTACAATTGCACAAAACCACGAACTGTCATACCCTGTTACCTTACAATTGCATCAATTTTTGTTTAATAGTAGAGTGTATCGATTAAGTTGTAGGGCTCCTTTTTCCAATATGAAATAAAATAAAATATACAGTGCTTCAGGTATTTAATCTCTTTAAATATGCATCTGAAGTTACTGTAAAATTCAGGCTATCAGAATAGGAATAATGCCTACAGATATTAAATATATTCACTATTTTTTTGCAAGGGTATTGACAGAAATCATGAGAGTTTTTAAAGCTGTCTGCCATTACTTTATTACACATTTTCTAGCTAGAAATAATTGTTTTCATGACTGTTGCCATTTTAGGTATATCTAGAGAAGTACATATACGCAGCCTGACATATGTACATAAATATACATGTATTGTTTACTGACTGAAGTTTAATTGGAAAACTTTAATTGAAGGTGATCTGCTGAAGGGATGAGCTTTTAGGGTAATTCTCACCATTAACTTTTTGGGTTTTGTATTTTTTAAGTCCTCTATATAATCCACAGAGAAAAATAGTTATTTCTATAGAGCAGAGATCTCAGGATGTGCTCTTGGAGAGAAGTGAAGATCCCATGGTACTGATCCAGGTTCAAAAGATGGGCTTCTTTAATGTTCCCTGATATAAATGCATGCTAGGATTATGTTAAGGAAAAAGGTGTGAAATATTAAGTTAACAACATCAAATTTAGCTTCGATACATTAAAAGAATAGAACCTATATGATGAATATATGCTTTTTTATGTATAACATCTCTTTTGCTTAGACTTTCTCTCAGTGCTGCTAAAAGAGCCTGTATTCAGTTACAGTGGGAAGTTACAACATTTTCCAACTCCTGTGTTTAAATTTTACCATCCTATTAACATAATTTGGGCATTTAACTCCTCTATTAAAGAAATGATATGAAGTTGATTACTTTTCTATAAACACACATTCAAATGTGCCTGTTCAATTTTCACCTCTAGCATCACATTAATGTTTTTCATATTCCTGGTATTTTTATTCTCCCTCTAAATTTCTTTGAGTCCCTTCTCCATGAATATTGGTGGCAACGAAGCCATTTATCAGCTACTCTTGTTTGCTGAATAGATAGATATTCCAGTCAAGGAACTCAATTTTCATACATTACAATTACTTACGATTGTTACTAATGTATGATAATGTAAGGAAAGTGTAGACTTGTTCTATATCTTGGGAGGAGTCATTTTATATCATTAAGTGACAATATCATCACTTTGTACAAATTCCATAAAGCTGTTGCTGGCTTGAATGTAAAACAAAAAAAACTCCAAATAAATTATATATCGTTTCTAACAATATATACATGTTTTCATGCTTGCTTGTATGTGTCATCTACATCTATATTTCCATGCTTTTTTTATCACCATTTCACATAGAAATTATGGCACAACTTCTCTGTCTCCAGTGTGAAGACAGCCCATAAAACATTAATTGACTGTTTTTAAATTCACTCTGACCCCTGCCTATAAAATTGCAAAGTGTAAAACAGGTTTAGACAGAACAAATAAACTAAATACAAGAACTCAGAAGCACAACAGTGAATTTAACATATGAGTTTACGGAGATAGTTCTTAGCTTCATGTAAACATTTTGAAAAGCTTTAAAATGGGGCAAGGTGAAGTTGTGATTTGGTTTGAAATTGCATTAAACAGGAGAGCTAGATTTGCAGGGTGTGGTTTTGTAAGGCGGCGACATCTTCTGTTCCTGTTGAGATCCAGAGATGTTAGGGAGTTGTCTTGTGGGTCTTTAGTTTCAGCTCAACACAGAATCACAGAATGGTTTGGGTTGGAAGAGACCTTAAAGCCCACTCAGTGCCACCCCCTGCCATGTGCAGGGACTCCTCCCACCAGCCCAGGCTGCCCCCAGCCCCATCCAGCCTGGCCTTGGGCACTGCCCGGGATGGGGCAGCCACAGCCAAAGCTGATATCTAGAAACTGAAAGAGCAGGAACCAGGAACTACCTCTTGGCTAGGCTTATTAAAACAAGCTGAGGATGGACAAGAGAGCAAAAGGATCCTAATCCCTCAGGGAAGTGGAATGAAATTGTTGGGTGTAGTGCACACACTAGCAGTCAGCTGTAAAAGTTATCATACTTTGCGTGCTGGGATGCCTGTGAGTTGCTCATTTGATCACTAATTTTGAATTAATATTTTGACATAAGTAAACCACATTAAAGAAAGGTTTGTTCAAAACTGAAGATATCAGTATACGTATTTTTAAATATAGCCCACTGATGTATACAAAAGCACAACATCCTCCCATTGAGAGAGAAAAAAAGAAATCCTATTTTTCCACAAAACCTCTCCAGAACATCTAGAAGAAGAAGGAATCTTTCTGAGTCCAGATGGCACACCAGGAGAGCAAGGAGTTTGCTCACAGGTAAGGAAGTGTTTAGCACACCTTACACATGGACAGAGGTTTCTCCATCTGTCACAAGTTCAGTGACTAGAGGGGTGGCACCCTGTTATTATTTACTATTTCCAGGCACTGACTGACAATGACACCAATTCAGAAGGTGCAGAAAGGGCTCCTTCTTGAGGCAAGCAGTATCACAGGCTGTTTTTAAGGAGTCCCGCTGCAGATGCAGTACCTGGGTGGGGTGCTTACTGCTCCATTCTGGTTCTTGGTGAGCCCTGTGCATGCGCAGCTGTAAGGCTCCTGCATTTCTGGATTGTACTTTTATATATATATATCATTTAACTGGTAGAAGAAAAAAATAATCTTTTCATCTATTTTTCCCCTTCTTTAGCTTGTCTATCTCTAAGTACATTTACACAATAAACTTCAGAGAGCACTGTCTAGGTTTTGGGACAAGTCCTGTTTGCATTCTCATTAAAAAAAAAGGGGGGGGGGGGGGGGGAGGACTTGCTATTGTTAAAATATCACCTGTAAATTAAAACTGTCATAACACCTTAGTAATTTAAAATTATTAGATTTTAAATCACTGTAAAATCCAGTGCAAAATGTCACTAAATAGCCAACTTGTAATTTCAAAGAACAAAACTGATTAATTTTTTTAGGGGAAAATATTTTGTTTTATTATTTTATTTTATTTTATTTTATTTTATTTTATTTTATTTTATTTTATTTTATTTTATTTTATTTTATATTTTATTTTATTTTTTAATCTGTTTGTTCTTTACTAAACTCAGCCCTTCACTTACCTGAGGCTGTGAAAAGAGATTGCAAATCCATTTCTTGGCTAATTAGTGGTTTCTAATTTTTTTTTCCCCATTCTCCATTTATTTTCTTCCACACACATCCTTTTCTAATTCTCCTGCCGATCTTGCCTTTACAATTTTCTTAACACCAGTGCTAAAAGTGGTTCCAGCTGGTGGCAGCTTCACAACGTCAGTGTGCTTTGAATCACAGACAACTGTCTCAATGTGCTAATTCACTGGTGTAATTTCATTTCATACAAGACCCCTTCTGACTTCTTAAGAGAAAAACTCCGTTGCCAGTCAGGCCAATGTTAAGAAGTCACTGATAACACTCTTCATATTTTCTGAGGCTGCACTTCAGAACAGGGCAGAGAAGAGACACTCCCCCAACAACAACAACAAAAATCATGAAAACTGTAATGTGAAAACTGTATTTCACGTGCCATACATGATACAAAGAAAGGAGAGAAGCAAAAGGAAAAAGGAGTAGCAATAAAATGCCACAATTTGACTCTGTTTTATTTTATTTTATTTTGTTTTGTTTTGTTTTGTTTTGTTTTTTTATTGTAGAATCTGGGCTGTGGTGCACAGTTGAGGAGAGTTTCTTTGCCTCTCGTATGTGACTTCTGTGAGCACTCTGAGAACAGAGGGGACAACAACAGGGTGAAGAACACAGAAAGCATTCTAAATAAAAGCATTTAAAAACCTTTCAAGATATTTCAGGATAGCCTGGATAATAAGTTTCCTCTTAAAAGCTGTTGATGTATATTGAAAGATTTGATTAGCAGCAGCAATATATTCTTATATTACTGTAAACACAGAATGAGATTCAAAATCCTGGAGAAATCGTCAGCTACTGAAAACTGAAATGTAATTCTTAGGGTGAATGAACAAGGTGTACACAAGGAACTGGTTTAAATCAAATATAAAATATAACAATTTCAGTCTTTCACTTTCAAACATACTTTTAATGTTTATTTTCCTGTTCTGATCTCTTTTTTCAGTATGCTTCCATCTGCTCAACTAGGTTTTTCCATTTACAGAAAATCTTCCAGCAGTGCATTGGATTACATGGCTAATATCTGTTGTTTATGGTTTGCTTTCTCTTAAATTTATACCATATTTAAGAAATGGTAGGAGAGGTATAATCAGAAAGAAAACCTGTTCTTGCAATGTATACAATATGGTCAGAATCTGAAAGTGCTGCAGTAGGTTCTAGCAAAAAAATATTAAATCCTCATATTTTAAAAATAGTTTCTGGACAAAGAAAATACACCAGAAAGTAGGTGACATATAAGTGACTTTTTTTTTTTTTTTTTTCTTAAAGTATGTCATCCTATGGTAACATATACTTTTCAAAGCCTTTTTTTATTGTTTTTATTTTTTTTGTGTATATTCATTCAGTAATGTGAACATTGATATTTTTACCTGAATACTGTAATAATCCACCAGAGAAATGATGATGCACAGGAAGTATATGGAAAAGATTAAATCAATTTTTATATATAAGTCATAAAAAGTTATAAGTATATAAGTATATAAATCATAAGTATATAAGTATAGTGTATAAGTATATACTAAGAATATATATAATATTATATTATATATATAATATATAAGTATAGTATATATAAGTATAGTATACACTTATATAAGTTTAAGTATATAAGTATATAAGTATATAAGTATATAAGTATATAAGTATATAAGTATAAAAATTGGCTGGGTATTAGCTGGGCCCAAAGAGTTGTGGTGAATGGAGTCAAATCCAGTTGGAGGCCAGTCACTAGTGGCGTCCTCCAGGGCTCGGTGCTGGGGCCGGTCCTCTTTAATATCTTCATCGATGATCTGGACGAGGGCATCGAGTGCACCCTCAGTAAGTTTGCAGATGACACCAAGTTAGGTGCACATGTTGATCTGCTCGAGGGTAGGAGGATCTGCAGGAGGATCTGGATAGGCTGGACCGATGGGCTGAGGTCAACTGCATGAAGTTCAACAAGGCCAAGTACCAGATCCTGCATCTGGGGCGCAATAACCCCAAGCAGAGCTAAAGGCTGGGAGATGAGTGGTTGGAAAGTTGCCGGGTGGAGAAGGACCTGGGAGTATTGGTTGATAGTCGGCTGAATATGAGCCAGCAGTGTGCTCAGGTGGCCAAGAAAGCCAACAGCATCCTGGCTTGCATAAGAAGCAGTGTGGCCAGCAGGGCTAGGGAAGTGATTGTCCCCCTGTACTCGGCTCTGATGAGGCCACACCTCGAGTAGTGTGTTCAGTTTTGGGCCCCTCACTAAAAGAAGTACATCGAGGTGCTTGAGCAAGTCCAGAGAAGGGCAATGAAGCTGGTGAGGTGGTCTGGAGAACAAGTCTTACGAGGAGCAGCTGAGGGAGCTAGGGTTGTTCAGCCTAGAGAAGAGGAGGCTCAGGGGTGACCTTATCACTCTCTACAGGTGCATGAAAGGAGGCTGTAGTGAGGTGGGCATTGGTCTATTCTCCCACGTGTCCAGTGATAGGACAAGGGAGAATGGGCTAAAGTTGCACCAGGGGAGGCTTAGGTTGGATATTAGGAAGAACTTCTTTACCGAAAGGGTTGTTAGGCATTAGAATGGGCTGCCCAGGGAAGTGGTTGAGTCACCATCCCTGGAGGTCTTTCAAAAACGTTTAGATGTAGGGCTTAGTGATATGGTTTAGTGGAGGACTGGTTAGTGTTAGGTCAGAGGCTGGACTAGGTGATCTTGGATGTCTCTTTCAAACTAAACGATTCTGTGATTCTGTGACAGTAATAGCCAATATTGTTTTCTCTTAGATTGTATTGTAATATATTGCACTATTACTTCTGTTGTAGTTTGGGCAACAGACAAGTTGCTAACTGTATCTCATACATGTATTTCTACTCCAACATCAGTGTTCCCAAAAATCAATACTCGTGACTAAAGTGAAATGAAACATAAACACCTATTAAGCCTGAGTTTAGCAAAATCAAACTCTGTGTGCCCGCTGTGAAATGGTATCAATAACACCCAAGCAAGATAGATAAGGTGAGTTTTGGCTAAAAATATATCTGCAATAAAGAAAATGGAAACTTCAAAAGAGAGTTATCAATCAGTCTTCATTGGGGCACAGAATCAGCTGTCCCTCTGAAAATCCATAAATCCTTTAGCATATCTTCTGTCACAAGCTCTTCTAACCCAAATTGTCTTACTGTGCAGGAGAGGAGCTTTTTCTTGACAAAGCCTCTTCTGATGAGATGCTTCAGAAATTTCTTAACTGAGGACACCACCCTCCTAAAACTGAGAATGAATATTATGCAAGGGTTTCACACAGCTTGTTTTGTTTTGATTTGTTTTGTTCTGAGGACAGCCAGGCTGTTGTGAACAGAAATATGGCTTTAGAGCCATGGTGATACTTGTAAAATCACAAAGTCATAGAATGGTTGAGGTTTGGAGGAAAAAATGTGAAGGATTAGTTTAGTTGATTCCCCGTCCTCCATTTCCTCCTGAAAAGCTCAATTATTTTGATCTTTCACGAAGTTCACTTTTGAAAATTGAAAATAATATTTTTTCCAAAAAGGGGTATAACAGCAGTTTTTAGACAGGCTTATGCCTCTATATCGCCTTTTATAGTTCAGAAAACCCCAAAATGTCATGTTGGATCAAACAAACTCAAGATATAAAATTGGTTAAAAGAAAGGTGTTAGATATTTTGGGTTTGAACATAATCGTTTTCACAGCTCTACTTCATAGGCAAATAAGAAATAGTCCTATTCCTCTACTGCATTTGCCTGATGGTATGAGTTGTTGCTTCCTGCTGTTGTCATATTCCAAGCAGGCAAGGAGTAATAGGGCTGGCAAGAAATAATATAACAGTACAATATGGCTATTCCTTGTATGAAAATAAGGCCAAATAGCTTCTAACGGTGCTCTCTACCCTCAGGAAAATAAAAAGCACTGTGATGTAAATTATAACTAATGCATTTCAAGATAAAAATGAGCAGCAATAAAAAAAAAAAAATCATTTTCTGTTTTTACAGAATTCTGTATTTACATGTATATGTAAATTGATGACGAAGTCATCATTTAGCACAATTGTTTCAATTACTTGAATGTGTTTTACTCAGCACTAGACACATTGTGCTATGAATATTTCACCTAGTTTCAGTAGCATTATTATCCAGCTTGAATCATAGTGTTTGAACCCATAGCCAGAAAGTTGCAGGAAGGGGCACAGCTAACACTTGAGGAGATGCAGACTCTTTTTCTGCTGAATCTGTAGCTGTCACTCAATAAAAGACACTTCACATAAACTTTTTTGTTCCTCTTTTTTTTTTTTTTTTTTTTTTTTTCTTTTTAATAGTGTTTGAAACCTTTGAAGTCACACCACACTTCCATATGATTTTCTTTTACAATTTCTCCTCTACCTTTAGCTCTTAGTCCTTCCTCCTTTCTACCAGCTGATTAAACACAGAAACGTGTGAGAAAGCCACAGCTAAACCCATCGTGCTAACAAAGTGCGTTCCTCAATAGGGCTGGTGTCGAGTATGTTTCAGGTGCCTGATGAAACATTTTCATGAAGCAGGGTGTTCAGCAACACAACTGCCACTTGGGATTAGCAATTACCCAAAACCATAAAGCGGGGATTGAGAACTGCATCTGCATGCAGAAAAGTTTTAATGAATTACCCCAATGAGTGGTCTGAAAATGTGACACTTGTGCACAGGCATTCATATGAGCAAGGACTTTTTAGAGTAGACTGAACACAATGCTTATTGTAACTAAATAAACTAATTCCAACCATTAGCAGCAAGCTGTAATGGAAGTGTGAGCTCATTGTACAGCTCTTGTCACTAATTGGAATGTAGATACCAAAATGACAATCCCTTAAAATACTTTGGATAGATGGATGAAAGGAGAGATAGGCTTTCTGTGCAAAGCCACTTCTGCACTGTCTTCATCCACTTCAAATATCAAGTTTGTGAATCCTCTGTGTACAATTTATTAGATACACCCTTTGTATACTTGTTCTATAAACTCAACTACTTTTACAGCTATGATAAAATCATTATGTGTAAAAATATAATTTACTGTCTACAGTAAATATAATTAACTAGTCCTGGTACTCATGATTTTCATTTCATTTGGTGACTGTAAAACATCTCTGATTTAGTAAATGGTATTACAGAAGGCCTAGTAAAGTGCTGTTTCACTTAATGTTGCTAAATAATTGAGTAAAAAGAAGTGATGAGCAAATTATGTAGAAGTAATATCTAGCATCACTTTTATCAAAAGGAAGTTTCTTTAAAGTCAAAGTTCAGTTTCAGCATTTCTTTTTGAACAAAATTATACCCTTTTCTCTTTTAGAAAAAGAGACACATTTTAACCCAATATGAAGTATACATTGTTTCAATTTTAACAAAAAAAATTGCATTTTGTACAAGTTACAACATTAACTTCCTGCAAAAACATTTGGTAGTACACACTGGCATTTAATTTCTGGAGTTGCCAAGCAGCTGCCTAATTTCCTCAGCAGATTTACTCTACAGTCAGAAATAGGATGAGGGATGGGGTACGGGGTAGCAATCCTGGAAATGCCTCTGCTAAGCATGTATAGACACACAATGTCTATAGAGTACATATAATAAGTATTTTCATTCAATAATAAATTAATGAGTATATGAAACTATGTCATAGTTCTTGCCATAATCATGTTAAAAATGTGCATTTATTGAGTGAACAGGCCAACAATATTAGTTGATCAATTTCATTTAATAAAAAAAAAAAAAAAAAAGTTCTGTGACTGGCAGCCAAACTGGAAATGAAATAATACAAAAGGGAAAAACATATATTTGGGGAGTTTAGGATCCACAAAACACCAAAATAGAGCCTGGGTAATACTGTAAAAGAACAGAATCACTTACCTGTAGTGAAGACAAAAATAAAACTCAGAGGGGTTATTTGTGATAGCAAAAAAGCTTGATTAACCCATGGCCTTTGAAACATGCTTAGTAGGTGATCAACTTAACCAGTTCTTCCTACAGAAGGCAAGGCATATGAGCTGTACATATATCTGCACCAACAGAAGACAAAAACAAAACCACTAACCAAATTCTGTTTGTAAGTGCTTCACTGGTGCTGGAGGAGGATGCTGTGTTGTGAAAGTGAGGCAGTAAGAACGTGCTTATATTAAGGATGGGCCTGCTGGTCATTAAAAGCTATATGATAAAGTTTCAGGTCAGCTGGTACCCGGTGGTTATTGACCCTTTTCAAAAATATATACTAAAAATTTTAAACTGTTGTAAACTTGATTCTGTTTGGAAGAGGTGCTCTGGTCTTAGTAGGTGGAACCTGAAAAGTCCCCAGGAGGCTGTGTGGGGACCAGCACCAGTGTGTGCTGTATGTGGTGTCTGGGTGCTGGTGGGAGAGAACGGGAGAGAACAGTCTCCCCTGGAAATGCAGCGTCATTGTGCTGCTGGCTCTTCTCAGCAGGGTGGTGCAGGGAGCTGAAATCTTTCTTTCTAGCAGGCAGGTTGTTTATTTCAGTACAGAAGCATTTGATGCATTTGATGTAAACAGTTTGTTTTGTTTTAACTTATAGGCTACCTTTATTTATGTATCAGTTATTTATTTATAAATTGCCTTGCTCATTGCCATGAAGACATAGGGTACAAAGTTTTTTTATAGGTTTTCTGCTTTTTATACTTTCCAGGGTAATGAAACTTCTCTGCCTGTATTGTTTTTAAGTGGCAAGTCAGTGAAAAGGTATCAGCCCAGATGCATGCCATCCAAAGGAAGAACAAAGGTACATAGGCCATAATAGTATTATACAGGTATTATAAGAAAAAAAAATCTATATCACAATTCTGCAACCTACCACACACATACTTATGTTTTATCAGTAAAAAGAATGAACGAGAAATAATCAATGTAATGTTAACTTTCCAGAAGTTCTTTGGAAAAATACAACATTATTGGCTGCTAAAGAAATAAACATATTTTGAAGTAAGAAAATAGTCTTTAAATAGATGAAATACATTTTCTATAAATAGATAATGGGCTGAAAGAGAAAAAGAAGCATACTGATTTTTCTTGAAGCAAAAGATAATAATTAAGTGCTTTGAGCCCTGTAAATAGTTGATGTAATCTATTTTCTAATGATCAGTAAAAGCCTGACAAGATCTGCATGTAACACAACATAATTCAGACTAGTCAAGACAAGGATGGCAATGATCTGCAGAAGCACCTAAGAAAGTTTTTGTGTGCAGAAGAAAGCGTCAATGAAATTCAGTATCATGACATGTAAACAAACATGTTCTGGAAATAATACAACAGCTCAGACTAACATTACCCTGGTTCTGACCAAAATGCACATATACACATGGGCAAAAAGGATAAGAAAATATTGCAAGGAGGACTGGACATGACTCTCTGTGCCAGGCATACAATGCCAACTGTTAAAAACTCATCCTTCCTTCACTCAGAATAGCTTCCTCATATCTATGGTCACCCTGAGGCTAGAGAAATAGACCAAGTAAAATGAAAAGCATTGAAGGTAATGGAAATGGTTAAATATGTGAAAGGTGTCCTGTTCAAATAACAGCTTAAAAGCCAAAAGCTCTTTATAAAAAGAAGCTGAATAAGAGATGGCAGCTGCACATAACTCAGGCTGTGTGCAGAAGTCATATGACATGGGGAAAACGTTGGTTGGAAAATGTAGTGTAAAGAGCAAAGTCTTGCTCTGAAGCATGTATAATCTACCTGTGGAAATCATTGCCAACAGATACCATACAGGTTGACAGCTTAGTGCTAGTAAAACAGATTAGTGTATTGAAACAAATATTGAGGATATCTGTGTTAATTAAGGGATAAATGCACAACTGCTTCTACTGTACAAAATGGTTTGGGACTCAGCAGTTGGGATACAGGCAGGAAGGGGAATATCCTGCATATCCTTGTCTGTATTGCCTGTGAAGCATGTGGCTTGGGACAATGTCACTCAGGATGCTGACAGAGGAACATCTTGTGTGATTCACCAAGGCATCATAGATTCTCCTGTTTTCATATTTAGAATCAGATTAAGAATAAGAAAGTTGCTGTTTGCAATTATACATAGCCCTGGCTTTAAAATGCAGTAGCTAATTCTTTTTAGCTCAATTTTTCAAATCAGTTACAGAGGCTTTTGAACAATGATACTGAAATAATATTTCAAGTACATCACTGTGCCTGATGAATTACAGAGCTCTTGATTAATGGCACTTGTTCAGCATCACACTGACAGTAGTTTGAAGTGAAAAAAAAAAAAAAAAAAAAAAAAAAAGAAAAAACACACACAGAAAAAAAAAAAAAAAACAGTGCTTCAGCCTGTTGTGTATTCTCCTGTGATACAGATCAGGCATCATCTGCACAGATTATATATATATATATATATATATATATATATATTTTATTTATTTTTATTTTTTATTTTTTTTACTGCTTATTTTTCTGTTTGTCTACTGTTGTGTTTTTCAGTTTGTCAAGGGTGGATGTTTGTCCTGCACTGGAGCTGAGATGAGAGGAGCTATCCTTCAGGACGTCTGCAGCAAGGTTTTGCTGAAGCATCCCCACCTAGCTTTGTCTCTGCAGTCAAAACACTCAGCCCTGCCTTCTAACGTGCAACACAGTGATGGGGAGGTGAAGAGAAGGGAGAGGAAAGGAGCTGACAGTTTGTGCTGGTCTGATCCATCAGCAAACAACCAGGCAAACAACCAGTGGGGAAGTATCCATCATACAATGCCACCAGTGAATTGGAGTTGACTGGAGGCATGCCTCACTGCATGGTATTGGAGTTTATGTATTTTACAAACCTTATTTCTTTGGCTTGAGGCTGTACAGTTTTATGGGGCCCCAGTCTCTGCTGGTTTGAAATAAATTCCTGCTGCGCTGTATATAACAGCCTGGCAAGGGTTGAGGGGCCATCCTTCTACATGCAGTTGTTGGCTGTATTTCTTCTGCCACTTCCAGACCAGGAGGTCACTCTGCTCCGGGATGAGAGGGGAGGTATGCACAGGACTAGGAGACAATAGCATTTCTCAGCCTTTTGTGGTCTGGGGATCAGTCTGTGCTGTTGCAGCTTCTTCCACACCCCAGCAGCATCACCGGCATGGATCACACCAGCAGTGGCAATAAGTATGACTTAGTCTGCAGAATTTCTTTCTTGCTCATTGTTTTGTTATCTGTGCTAATGAACACAATGGATTTCTATAGGAAAAGGTTGTCAGCACTTGTATGTCCAGTCCTTCCATCCTTATGCATCCATTGTTCTTGTGAAAGCACAAGCAAGCCTGCCTCTGGCCCTGATTACAAGGTGCTCCGGAGGGGCAGGGGTGAGGCAGAACAGCTCTTGAAAATACACCGGATAGTGGAGTCACATGAGAAATCCATTTTGATGGGTTTGGAGGAATGAGCTCCACTGAACATTAGAAGAAGATCCTTCACCTTCATAGGAAAGCACTGCAGGATCAGCATGCTGATGGAGAAGTAGGAGCAAGATGAAGACCACTGAAAAAAAAAATCAAACTTTTTTTTTTTTGGTATTGTAGTAGTTTCCAGTAGATTAAAGGTATTTCCTCTGATGAAGCAACACTACCTCATCTGCAACACCAGGCAAAGTAATATCCTTACCTGCTCTTTCTTCTGCACGTGAAGACACATGGAGCCTGTTTTCCAGCAGTGACATCTGTTTGGTCAGTACAACTTCATACCGGCTGTCCACATCAGGTTTTCGCTGCTGCTGGTAGGCAGATGTAGAAAGGAAGGCATTGCTCTGTGGTGAACTGAAACTATGACTTTTCACTCCTTCAGAAGCAAGCAGCACTATGAAAACCTCAAGCTGCAAAACCAAAGCACAAAGTCAGACTTGCATTTGCTGCAAGGCAGACATGACCCAGAAATAGAGCCAGAGCCCTACATTTTGACTCTTCTCTCACAATATTTCTTGCATCTCCTAGTAATGTCTGCCCCAGTGTCCTCATCTGGAAGAGACAGCAATACCATGTCCTCAGAGGCAGCAAGGATTTGCAATGCACAGAAAGACTGTGAGGTCTTTGGGCTTTGCAGTACACAGAAACTCAAGGTATTACAAATACTGCCACCTCTTTTGTACAGGGTCAAGCACCAAGCAGTTTCTGTCCAAAGGAGACAGAAATATTTGCACTCTCCTTTTCTAAAACTGTCTCTTTTCCACAAAGGATATTTGTACATTTTAATACTACAACATGGAGAAAGGCTAGAAGAAGCTTTTTCCTAGAGACTAGAAAAGCATTTCATCAGCCCTTGCTGGCAGAAGCAGCTTCTCAAAGCCTGGCTGCTAGCAGAAGTTCAGGGAATAGAGAGCTTTAATAAATGACCAAACAGCAGTGCTCCTGACTCACTCGGGGCCCCAGTTAGAGAAGGATTGAGAAAACATGCACAGAGGTGTTTTCTGCAATAGTCCAAGGTGGACGTTACTCTTCCTGCCCTTGAGTTGACTCCTCTTGTCCCATGTATCACCAGGGACACCTCTAGGTGGTGGTGGTTCCTTCTGCACTGTCCTGGTGGACGCAGAATCACCTGCCTCAGTATCAGCACTTTTTCAGCAGCCAACAGCCTCAAAGCAGAAGGAAGTCCTGGTATGGGAACAGAAGGAAGACATTGAACATAAGGCTTTGTATAGACCCAGAAAATGCTCCAGTTTGGTTGCTTTCTTTCAAAAAATGGTGCTCTTTGAAACTGAGGAAACCTAAAACTTCTGTACAGGCAAATTCAATGCCCACTTCTGGAGGGTAATGGTCATCCTCCAACAGGTATTAATTAACAGCTGCCTGACAACCCTTACTGCAGATGGCATATTTATTTTTTGTAGTATTAAAATTAAAAATAAATAAATAAATAAAATATCCAAGTGAGATATATGTGAACTTCTGCTTTTTTCTTCCAATGTGAGTGAAGACCATTTTTCATCAGCAGAACTGCTTCGTGCTCAGTAAAAACAAAATTTACACATTTTGGTGGCTAAAGACAGTTCAGAGAATTAATTCCAGTTGCCATGGTACATCTTTCCAGGTTGCTCTTTAGCAGTATTTGAGAACAGAAAACTTCTGTCAGGAGAGAGACTGTAGAAAAGGAAACCATACATTGCTTTCTGGAAGAAAAATAGCACTAAAACAGCAATTCAGTCTGAAAAACGAAGCTGGCTGGATGTTGAATATTTTAGAATTATTCCCTGTACTTTCTACATTTGGCAAAAGCTGCATTTATTTTCCTGAACAAAATAAATTAATAAATTTTACCGGGATATACTTTTTTTTTTTTTTTTTTTTAATTTTATTTTAGTAGTTTAGCATTAGTATTGTTTTAAACACAGGGAGGTTTGTACATTGAGGATGGAATTTCACTGCTTTGCAGAGTGATAATTTAAACTTTGACGAGATGTAAAAGTTGTGGAATGGAAAAGGGAAAGCAAACTTCATTAATGAGCAGTGGGATGAGTTAGAAGACACAAACCCTTTCTGCAGTGAGCCCTTCCCTCCTCCTCTGTAAGCTGAACAGGAGCAGTGAGGGGAAGGATCTGAAGGCAGCCGTCACCACCACCTGTGTTTCCATCCCAGCGTGGGGCTGACACTGATGCTGCAGTCAGTGTGCTCCCCCCACTCTTTTTTTCTGTCTTGCCCTACATTTTTTTGTGCATTTATCTCCCAGAGCCTTCCAAGCAGCTGCTTCTGCTCTTCAGTAAAAATAAAAGACTAAGAAGGTACCAAGTGCTGGAGACTGCTTTTCAGAGTTGGAGAGGCGTGGTGATATGACAGCTGCAAATAAAACTCTTGCAGCAGAGAAGTCCCTGGTGGTATTCAATCTACCTTCCCTTTCTGTACTGACAGCCTTGAGGGCAGCACAGAGTGGGGTCCCAGCTAAGAGGGGCTGCTGCTTTGTGGCTCTGTTGCCTGAGGTGCCTCCATCTCTCCGTGTTTAACACATCAGTCACCTTGGTGCATAGTCACCATCACAAAATTTTGAAGGTTTCACACCCTCACTGTCAGAGCAGATGCATTTCTCACTTCTTTGGGAAAGGAGGGCCTGCCTGTAAGCCATGGCTAAGAGTAGTCAGTGCATCCCTTCCTGGTGCATTTTTTTCTATATGGGGCACAAGGGGATGTGGAGGCTAAAAGTTTGCCAGTTGAGATGAAGTAGGTCAATAGGAAGATTATCAACCCTGCCCAAAGATCTGATAGGGTTCTCTAAGGGGAAAAGAATATCTAAGTGTCTTCTGCACAACAGAACAATAAGCCACCATCCGAGGACTCTAAATGCTGTAGGATAGGTTACATATGGTAGCTGGAGGAAGATGGAGCCTGCTGCAACCATGATCTTGCAGTGCATTGCTATAGAGATCAGTCTGTTCCTCTCAGGCTGCCCCATCACTTGGAGAGTGTGCAGTGGGATTTGCCCCTTGTAGGAGCTCAGCGTGGTATCACTAGAGCAGCAGAAGTGGGAAAAATTGCCAGACCTTGGAGGGGAGCTCATGACAGCATGCTGTCATCTCCATTGAGCCTCCTTCTCATACAAGTGCAGTGAAAAGGTGGACCCACTGCATCCTTTAGAACATTTCCCCATGTTCCTCCAAGGCTTTGAAAACGAAGATGGGAAACTAGATGAGTTCACCACCTTCTCTCTTTCAAAGTAATCACCCCTAGCGCCCAAATATCAGCCTGATAGAAATTACAAAACAATGTGAATAGCCTTCGTGTCTCTAGCTGGGTTGATCACCCAACGCTGTCAATGATGTTAAGGCGGCAGTATGGATACTGCACACCTCCACTTGCCACTGTCAAAGTTCACATCTGTAGGAAACTTTTTAACTGCATTGACATTTACAGGCACTAGAAAAGACCAGAATTAGATGGCTTCTGAGAGCAACAACCATCCACTGAAAATTTGTTTTTCACCTTTCTATACAAAGTTAGAAATTTGCCATGCAAAATTGTCAGTTACTGTACCTGACATAAATTGTCTGTAGCAATGTTTCACAGAATTACTACTATTGCTGCCAAAGGGGCTGCTTTACAAAAGAAAAGGGAACAGCAGGTGGTTCCCCTAGAATAGCCGTAGCATCAGCAATTATTAGTAGTGAACAAGACATATGATATAATACTGGGTTTTGGAAGGCCTTGTCTGTGTTAAAATCACAGCCGTGACAAAGGACAAAGTTACAGCACAGTTATCCCCTGACCCAAATACAATATGGTTCTATTTTGCAGTGTTGATGGGTCCATAACTATGTTCCACAGCAAGGCTTAAAGGTTAAGGTTACCAGCTGCATTCTGCAATGAAACTGTTGTAAGTGGGTCCCATGACACAATTGTATTTCTACTATAGAAAAACCTTAAATAGGCTAGTTGCTATAGATCTCTCCCTTTTTCTCTGTCTTCCTGGTGCATGCATACACACTTTGCCCTAAGGATATCTCTGGAGAGCCCTGCTTCTCCATTTACTGTAATATGAAGTGCTTTGATATGATGACAGGGTCACTGTCTATCAAAATCAGGAGATCAAAAGATTCACAGTTAACTAGTAAGAAGTAATCAAAACACTATGACAAATTCTGAAAGAGCCAAGCCTGTCTTCTCATTAAGCAGTGACAAAGCAAACATTTTTTCATTGTATGTTCAAGAAATGTAATTGCTATTTTGCAGTTTACTCAGGCACCTTCTTCAAATATACCTGATACATCAACTCTGTGCAAATACAGAAAGCACTGCCAGTTCCATCCCAGAATGGCTGAAAATCATGAAAAAAAGAAGAGGCAGCCTGACCTTTATAATGGCTGTCGATACTTTAATACATACCTTCCAGCTCTTCCACATTTACGTGACAAGTACAGACAGTAAGACAAGAGGCAGGGAAAGCGGGGTTGGAGATACCCTGCTAGTGACAAATTTCTGGTGATCTGAACTATTTTGATCTGATAAGTGATGGAAACACATGTCTGCTGAAATTCTCCTGTGTCAGTAGAGATCTTTCACTTCATGGTGTTTTGTGCTAAATACAAACCAGTAAGTTCAAGACACACAGATATAATAGGAAGTGAATATTAAAATTAGAAGGCTAATGAATGATGAAGATTCTGATTTGGGGGTCTACACACTTCAGTGTTTTCCTGATTTCCTTGACACTAATGAATTGAATGATGTAGATGATGGTTCTGGGTTCTACACAATTCAGCATCTTCCTGATGTCCTTGACATCTGTTTTTAGGGCACATACCAAAAGCATTCATTGTTATGCCAATGACATCACTCTCTGGCCTGTCATTTCCACTGACCACTCCTGACGGGAAGTCTCATCTCTGCCATGGTGCCAGTTGAAGTGCAACTGTGGATGTCACTGTATTTCTCAAAAACGAAAGCTGAAGTGTTGAAAATTGGCTCTCTCTTCACTTATTAAAATATGCTCTTTTACTTTAAAGATTTTTTTCTTTCATCCTTCCAAAATTATTAAATGCTAAATGATATAGCAGGGTTGTGAGGAAAATAGCTTAAGGAAAACACCTTAGGCACCTGGTTTTTCCAATGTAGCATTAGAAATTGCTGCTGAAGAGCATGCAAAACAACAGCAGTGAAGGAACTTAACTCTAAGTTTGTACCTGCAGTTTTTTAATTACCACCTAAAAGTAGTGGTGAACCATGAGATTTCTTAATCCAGCCAGATAGAAAGGTGGTCCTGGATTGAGGAACAATTAAATCTACCTATTTCCATTAATGTATCTGAAGGTTTCTGTGATTGCTTCAGAATTCCATCTATCACTTTCTAGCTGAACATGAAATGATCTTCGTATTCCTTGAGGTATAAAGAGCAAAGCCAGGCAACTACTGTAATTCTGCAATAGTAACAAAATGAGAATGAAGCTGAGGAAAAGACAAGGGGAGAAGCACTCAGGCAAGCAAGCTTGAAGAAAACGAGTTAGTATTGTCATATGGCAGTGATAGAGAACAACAATCTAGGTGAGATAAAGCCCATAGTTTATTTTTATGCTGCTAACAGCTCCATGTGGGCTGAAAGCTTTGAGCCACTCACTGCAAGCAGGTAAGTGAGAGAAGAGGAATCAAAAGTATCCATGCAAATGAGGCTCATTTATTTCTTTTTGCTTTTGTTTTAATGCCAAGGTGTGTTTTAAAATACGGCAAAACAAAAGAGTCTTTAAAAGTCTTGTAGGGTTCTGGATCAACAAGGGGACTGCCTTTGCATCTGCTAGAGCTCTTCAGTGTTGTAGTGCTAAAAGGATTAGGAAAACCTTGGATAAATAGGTGGGAATATAGCAAATTATTAAAACCTACTTTAAAGGTCATTATCTTTAGGTATGCGTCAAAAGGCTTTGCTGAATGGCACCTTTCAGGTGTCTGCTGCAGGGCAGTACTATGGAAACCATGACAGAAGAGGAATAATAAGATTCAGGCTGATATTCACAGGTTGGCAAAGGTGGATGGGGGAGTCGATGAAACCAATGAAAATTGGGCAGTGGATTAGTTACATCCCTCAGGTATTTGCCCTGTCTCTCCCAAGACATTCTCAACCCTGAGGCAAAAACATCTATTCCATTCACGAATCAGCTCCCAAACTGACACAGGCTTCAGCATGGTTTATTAAGAGAAAGCAAAATCTGAATTAGTTCACATTAGTGTGCCAGGCTGAAAAACAGCAAGTCAGGAGCTGATTTGTGAGTAGATAGCTCATTCTGAATTGGCCATCCTTCTGTTTGAGAGATGGGTCCAACAGTTGAAGACAGTAATGACGTTAGCTTCCTGATTTTAATTCATGTCCACAAGTCTATCAGCATCACAGATACGCTAGAGGTATATGCTCTTCTCCTTCTATAGTTCTATAGTTCTATAGTTCTGTCTCTGCCATTAAAACACCACTTATACTTTCAAGGGCACTTTATAGGAACTCTTTTGTAAAACAAACAAACAAACAAACAAACAAAAAATGAATAAATTAAAAAAAAAAAAAAAAAAAAGGCTAAAGTTCACAGGGAACTTCTTAGGAAAGTTATTTATTTTAAACAATATATAAAATGTGAAAATATTCCTGTGATCTTTTTGAAATTATAAACTCTTCTTGGTATTTTTCTTAAAGAAGTCACAAAGAAGTGCATTACACATAATTTACATGCAGCAAAACTTTCAAAATTAGCATGATATTGTAAAGATCTGCACATGACTTAAATGGGCAGTTAGCAATATGGTTTATAGATTACTAATGCAGAGTCATTATCTGTACTGCTATATTTTCATTTCTAGTTAATGGTATTGAAGTCAACAAAAGATTTCAGGCATAGCTTAGAAAATAATTTTAAAATAGCTATATAACTGATTTTAAGCATATGAACTACCCTCTAAAGACATGTAGCAGACAATTTATTGCACTGAATCCAAAGTTAATCTTATCACTGGTTTGTAGCCCTATGCAAATGCAAAACCACTATTGACTGATGTTTGCCAATGTTCTGCTGGAGTTTCTTCTGAACAAATTGGGAAGAAGAGGTAACAAAGAAGACTGAACTGTGTAGCTTTCACATCTCACTAAGTTTGTAAAAAATTTTTGACATCAGTTGAAGGAAGTCTTCGAGGTCACCTTGCAGACTAAAACTAGGAGCAATGTCAAATGCAATCATCTCTCACATATTTGAAATTTTTTGAGAGTAGTCTCAATCTACTAGTGAGTGGGACAGAATTGGGGTGGGTGCATTTGGGGGTTTCCATTTTTGGAATGACTCTGCTGGTAATTAGTAGATCACTAAGCATAGCTCTCCCTAGCCATTTAGGTAATTTAATATTATTAAATGTTTCTAAAATAAGAAGTGGGTTATAAAGTGTATCATTTAACTTAAGAATAATTTGTTCCATTATTTAAATTTACCCAAAGGGTTTTGTCATGGTACAGTCTTGAGGAGTATGTACAACACTACTGTGACTGTACCACGTGGGTGTTTAATTCCAGAAGATGCCATCATACTAAATTATCTTAGTTTTGATGATTTCAAACTTAGACTTTTCCTTCCCCGTACTCATAGTCAGCTGTAGTACCCAGCACACAGGTCAAGGTCACCACTTTTCTCATACTTACGTGAAGGTTACTGCTGTGTGGAGAGGACCAGACTGTGTGGAAGAAAATGAGCTGTGTTTGTGCAAGAAGAGATGTAAAAATGCAGATGTTGCCTTTTTTAGCACCTACTTCAATATTGAAGCAATTCCAATTAAAAATATTATCTAAAGACATATTGTCAGAGCACCATGAGCAGGACTGCCTTGTCCTGAAGACCATAACTAATCTTTTACCTTACTTATCTTACACATTATCATGTCAAAGCCTTGATCCCACTGTAACCCTGCTAGCCTCAGCCCTTACTTTGATGCTTTTATAATTCCCTGTGCTCCTTCTGCTTTTTGTGCCCTTTATCAATGGTATAAACTCCTTATTAAAACCACCATTGCACTCTAGTTTTCAGCCTAGGTCTCCTGAGCTGCACAGAGGAAAAATATAACCCCTGACAGATTAGTTAATAATTGTTCATTAATAATATTATCCTAATTTTAATCATACTCCTAAATTATAATGAAATATATATTTCTAACAGTAAGATTCTTCATCCAGACATAAAACTGCCAACTCTGGTCCTGTCTGATGCCATAAGCTTTGTTACATCTAGCATAGTAAGGTCACTGAGAATCTCAGCACAAAAAATATTTGCTTGCCAAGACTCAGAAAAACCTGCAGCTGAATCAAGAGTGAATCAGGTGGCAGAGGCTTCTCCAGGGCTAAAAATCTACTCATTTGAAAAGCAAAATTAAGATCCTCATCCCACACAGACAATTAAAGTTCCTTGTGCTGTTTTGTTTCTCCTGGAAAGAGTCCAGCAGAGGGCTACAAAGATGATATGGGGCCTGGAGTATCTTCTCTATGAAGAAAGGCTGAGAGACCTGGGTCTGTTCAGCCTGGAGAAGAGAAGACTGAGAGGGGATCTCCTCAGGGTATATAAATATCTGAGGGGTGGGGGACAGAAAGATGTAGCCAACCTCTTCTCAATGGTTTGTGGGGATAGGACAAGGGGCAATGGCTGCAAGTTAGAGCACAGGAAGTTCTGCACTGACATGCGAAAGAACTTCTTCACGGTGAGGGTGATGGAGCACTGGAACAGGCTGCCTAGGGAGGTTGTGGAGTCTCCTTCTCTGGAGATATTCAAGGCCTGTCTGGACACCTACCTGGTCAGCCTGCTCTGAGGAACCTGCTTTGGCAGAGGGGTTGGACCCAATGATCTTTTGAGGTCCCTTCCAACCCCTACAGTTCTATGATTCTGTGATTCTGTGATTTATTTTGTTTTATAACATATGATGGCCTCATGACCTGGTAATCACTCTGATTTCTACCTTTTCTTTGGAGTTTGCTTTGGAAATGTTTTCTGTGGGGCTGGCTGAAGACTGGTGGTCACAGCAGGCAGAATTCTGACTGCCCCAGATTGCCAATGATTCAGATCCATTCTGATCACAGCCCTGCTGTGCGGGCTTGCTTCCCATGCCAGCTACACAACCACAGAGACTAGACAGCATTTGGAAAGTGTTTTCAAAGAAGGCTTTGATAAATAAGTAAGTTGCAATCCTAGATTGCCTATTTTGGTGGGCCCAAAATTGTAGCTATTTGATTCAGTGCTGATTTACCCTTTGAATGGTAGCACATTCCCTCCTTGGAGATACCTACATGAAATAAAAATCTGCAGAACTTCTACCTTCTGAGAAGAAAACCCACGTCTATTATATTTTCTTTGAAGTGACACCTACCAGAGCAAAAAACTGCTGTTGTGTGTCCTCCCCTGTTATCTGGAGGTAGCCATCCCTGGGGATATTCATCCTTAACGTTTCCCTCTGCAGTGCAAAACTCACAGCTCCAGCCATTGGATGTTTCACAGCTGGCCACAACACTTAAGACCCTGTGTGTGCCTGAGGAATTAGGTGTGGCCACTGGAGTTTTAACAAATGCCATCTGGCAGTTAAAATATTCTATTCCCAGCAAGAGCTAAGCACTTTCTTTTGTGCTTATTGTTCTGGAAAAAAAAAAAAATAATAATAATAAATTGTCCTTGTCCCATCTGATTTGACCCAGCAGTGGGTAGAGTCAAAACAACAAAAGTTTACTTCCCGGAGATGTCTGCTTAACCAAAACAGCAACAATTCCTACCTTCCCTTTATGACTGGTGTCTCTGCTTCTCTTCCTGCTTTATTTCTCTCCTTTGGTCTTCCTGTAACTCCCCACAGGATCACGCAGCAACATCAGTAATACCCATCTGCAGTGGGTGGAGGGGACCAGGGGCAGGGACTGGCACTGAGCATCTCTGTGATGGAGCAGGACCACACCACAAATGAGCTCTGCTATCAGCAGGATTTATTGCATAAGGACCTATGTGTTTAAAGGAACTTCAGTTTTATGATAAGATACCTGGACAAACATAAGTCTTAAGGGTATAAGTAATGCCATTAATTTTGATTATAAAAATTAAGCACATTCTTAAGAACTTTGTTTATTGGGAAGGGTGTTGACATTAGCACAGCTGTAAGTATGTGCTTATGCCTTAAAAATGATTTGTTGAGTCAAAGTAATTGTTACATGTATGAACTGAAGTTTCAGAACTGTGCCCCCCTCTCCTCAGTCCATACCATAAACACTTCAAAAGGTCAAGATCATTAATTTATTTGGCTAATATATATATATTGACCATGAACCTCTGTACAATTAACTTCACCAGAAATTCCAGTAGTACTAGAACAACATCCCAACCTAACATGCAGATGTTTTGTTTTTATAAACTATTATTTCAATTTGCCATTGGTGTTTCCTTTCTCTTACCAACTGTCTGGAGGTTTAGGAGAGTACTTGTAAATGAAAGATTTGTATTCACAAGTGACCAGGCTACTCAAGATTTTAAGCATTTGTTTTTTCATAAAATCATTGTAATTGCAGCTCCCAAACAGACTGCAGTTCTTTGTTAGTTATTTCTCATTATAGAGATTAGTTAGTTAGTATAGAGTTAGTTATTTCTCATTATGATTTTGAAACGTTACTCTTGCTTTCAAATGTAGCAGTCTGCTTAAATTTATAATGAGCTATTTTTGTTCCGTAACACTATTGTATGTTGTTGTTGTTGTTGTTGTTTTTTTCTTGAAAGTGCCATAATTTCATTTATTTTTTTTTTTTTTTTTTTTTTTTTGATAAACTGTTAGATCTATATTTATCCATGCAATATCTGTTGAAATGTGACAGAAATCCTTGATTTCATGTATTCTGTACCTCCAGATTTTGGATATTTCTATCACCAGCTTCTTTTCCAATCAATCAGTTATTATGTAGTTTCTTTCTTTTTTTCTTTTTTATACAGCAAATATTTTCCCATGATATCTTGCAGTTATATATTCCTAGCAGCACAATTACAGGAATTGTTAACAAGATAATAAAATCTCTGCCTACCCAAAATAACTTCTAAATGATTTCAGTATTATAGAGCTTTTTATTGAGGGCATCTACATAAATTTCTTTGTGTTATTGTTAATAATTACTGTGCATGCAATTATTTCCTTTTCATCTCTGAAAGGCAGAGCTGGTATCCACACAGAGTGGCATGTCATTACAGATAGTGCTTTGGTAGAGATGCTGACAGGACCTCTCTCATCTGCCCAGCTGTTTATTATGAACTTAAAAGCAGCTGCATATTGTTAGGCAAAGCAGCCAGTGGGATTCAACAGAGGCCAACAGGGAGTGGAGTCAGAGCAAGGGAAGCAGCTGGCGATACTGTATTTTCTCATAAAACTTGTAGGGATATAATGGCTTCAGACCATGCACTCTGCAGTTTCACTGGGGTTGACCCAAAGTTTCCAGTGGATATTAGGAAGGAAGACAGACACACGCACATGCACACACAGGTAGGAAAGCATGCTGAAGCCTTGTGTTAATGAGTTTTGCCTTGCCAGAGAACCAGTTAAAAAGCAAATTTGAAGGTAGTCTCAACTCTCTGAGTCTCTTTCTTAACTGTTGCTTTACCTGCATAGCAAAATTGTCTTTATTGGTTGCTTTGCCCATTTGAAATACATCAGTTCTAAAACTAATGAAGATGGTTGAGTGGGTGGCATTGGTAGTAGGGTGATGGTTGGACCAGATGATCTCAGAGGTCTCTTCCAACCTGTGATTCTACATGACCTGCCCTGAAATAGCAGAATTAGGAGTAAAAATCATAATTCTAAAAATGAAGAGCTGGTATTTGCCATCTGTCTTAAAGCATTTCCCTACTGGCAGAGATGGTAAAGAGAGAAACTGGACTTCAGAGTGGGAATCAGCTAAAATAACCAACTGGAAAGACAATGCCCCTCTTTTCTCAGTGGCCTAGGTAGGTGTCAGAGACTATTTTATGCCTCCAAAAGGAAGGAAGAGGGAGGGGGAGAGAAAGATCTGCAAGAGTATCAATGTCAAAATGTGCACAAGAAGGGCTGGGAGGATGTAGGAGAGCTAGAGGAAAGAGTGGGTTAGGATTTGGAAGATATGAGAGGTCCCCTGAAGACTGAGGCTTGACTTGTGTGGTAAGAATCCTAGAGGATCTGACACCTCTACAGCAGGCCTCTAATCAATTTTAATTTATTTAGCTGACTTCTACTTTTGTAGAATTAACTTCTTTCCAATTAGGCTTGCCCTTAAAATAAAACGCCCTTGATCTTTGCTAATATTTGTAATGGAATCCAAATCCCCAAGGATAAAGATATTAGGATTCAGAGGCAAGTCTATGCTCATTTTTATATTTACTTTTCTTTTGAATTAATACACTTCTCAGCCTGGATTCACCATTGCAAGTCCATGAAAACCAGCTACAAAGCTGCCCTTCTCCTTCCTGCTCTCCCCACACACAGCCATGTTGTGAAGGCAGCAACCTCCTCTTCATCAAGAGACACTTTCTGGGTGCATAGTAAGAATTAGGCTGTTTCTGAAGTTTCAGATTGAAAATAAAGTTCCTTCTACTTTCCATAAACAGAGAGAGAGAGGAAGGGAAGTCTTACCCGAATTTGTACCATGGCTTTTGAAAACCGTCTTTGCCTTTTCTTCATGCCTGAAGATCTGGTCAGCCCCTCAGTGGTGAAGACCATTTTAAAGTGGCATTTTGGGCAGAACCTTTTATGTCTTGATTATCTGAAATAATATAGTGTCCTCCAACAAAACAGATCTTCTATCAAATGCATCTTCATTTTAGGAGTAATTCAAAATTGTTTTACAGTCACTAGCTATAAAATGCAAAATATATTCAAAGTACTGTCGATGTATATTATTAAGATTTGCTTCCATGAATCTCTTGAAGTCCCCAGTTCTGACTAATATCACTACTTTCAGCAGCACAGACTGGGAGTGAAACACCAGATTGGAGGATAGACATTTACTGGTGTAGCAAGGTGCCACATGAAGCAGAGATGGATCAAAAGAGGCTGAGAGTGTTTGATTATTATATGAAACTAAATGACTCATAAAGCACTTTAAAATGGGATTGAAATGAAAGAAAGTGTAAAGATTAAGTTGCTGTTCAGTTTCTGTGCAAAACTTATCCAGACATTGCAAAGCAGACCATTCTGAATGCTCTTCTAATCTAAACTATATACACATTGATCCTGGAACATTGCTCTGCTGATGGTAATCAAAGCTTGTACAGAAACTTCTCTGAGGCAGTGTTTCCAAGTACTTCTAGCTCAGAGGATGGGTGTAAGCAAAACACTTTTTTCCCCACATACAGGAAACCTTTTTACTTTTCCCATAAGCTTTTTACTACTTGGTTCTGAGAGTGGCAGGAGACAGGAGTTTGCATGTTCCAGATTTCCCTGCTACCACACAGGAAGGTAAGCTAAGAAAACATGGAACTTGACTAAAACTTACTGGTGGCAGCAGCTGTATCAAACCCAAGGGAAAAGAGGAAGATGCTAAAAAAGGAAATGGCATGAAAGTGTCACTCTCCCACTCCTTGTGCATCAGCCCCGGGTATCTCACTCTGATTTAACACAGAACTGCATGCCTTGAGGCAGAAAGGTGATGTGCCCTTTCTTTAAGGCACCTTACCATTACAGTTAGTCTAAGGCCACAATAAACTGGCAATGTCTCATTACAGATGTGCCCATTGAGCTAGTTAATGAGCGGGTGTTCATTCAGTAGCAGAGCAAATCTGTTCCACGGCTGTGGAAAAAAATACATGGTCAAAATATCCAAGGGTTCTTACCCTCTGAGCAAGACTGTCCATATGAGCAGTGGGGTTGAGAGAGATTGGCAGGCTCCTCCTGCAGCCCAGTCAGGTGAAATATTGTAGGACAGGGCTACATGCAATTTGAGTAATGCTCTGCTGGAAAGATGTAGGAGCTCCTCCAGGCCAGCTTCATTCCCTTTCCTTCCCAGTCCTGTCCATCTCCTCTTGCAAGAAGACAGAGAGAGAGACCTGCCACTTAACACCATGCCCCATGGGTAACAATGCATGCTGCACACAGTGTGGCCTTTGCAGAGGCCAGGGCAGGGCTGCCTCAAGTGCCTCGCAGCAACCCTTGCAGGCAAGATAAAGGCCAGCGTGGGAAGATGACTTGTTGCTTCCCTGTCACTGCTGAGGTGATTGTCATTAATTCCCTGCCCTTTCACCTGTGCATAGCAGTCATATTCACCAGGGACCCACTTTAATGAGTAGCACTTAGTGCACAGACAGACTTCTGTCATTGCCCCCAGCCCACCGGCTTTTCTCTCTCATTTTTCAGACTTCAGCCCCTGGTGTGTTGTAGGAGAGCTGCACACCCAGGGAGTGAAGGTGGTGTGCTATTTGTCTGGGGCAGCTTTTCTGTGCCCAGGGCATCTGTAATTCCCATAAATGAGGGGAGTTGTAGGACCCTAGCAAATGTCAAATAAGTGGAAAGAATTAAGTGGCATAATGAATGAAGCTGTCATTAAGCATAACGTAAGCACTTTCTTCATGTTATCTGAGGTTATCTAGACTGACAAGTAAGCAATGTTGTTATCAAGCACTTTAACAAAAAGGGATGCCATCTGCGTGCAATGCACCGGAGCCACAGATGTGCCATGTTTAAATAAACTCTAGCATAATAATAACTCTAGCTCTTGACCAGCCCAGTGTATAAAATCAGTGAATCTGCTTTGTCAATTAGCGTGGTGAGGAGTGCTCCCATCTCCCTTCTGTTGGCCCAATTAAAAAATGCTTTTTTTTTTTTTTTTCCCTTGAACCACTGCCCTCAAAATACTCTTGCACAAATTCATGTGAAATGTTTCATATTCCATCAATCAGGAGTTTTACTGTTGGAAACATGGACAATTCCTATGCCACAGCTAGTCTTTCTTCTGCTTGCTGCTCTGGTGATTTACTGCAGATCTCATTCACACTGGCCACTGGGGGATCACTTCCCGTGCTTGTAAAATCCTCAGAGGGTTCATGTAGTCACATGCCACCTTTGGCAGCTGCTGTATTGGACAGAGATAAAAAATTCTTTGGTAAGACAAAGGACCCAGTTTTACAGAAGTTTACAGCCCTGCTGGGAGGCAGTGATTTAGTGATCACAGATGAGTGATGGGTATATCCACAATATTCAGTCACAGCAAATGTCAGTGTATTTGCACATCCTCCCGGGACAAACACACACCGCTTTTGGGAGCTCACCCCACACTGAAAGCCTTTGCACACAGAGAAAGAAGTTGTCCTGGACCTGGAGATTTGTTCTACAATAGGAAAAAAACATTCATTACAGAGGGGGGAGAAGGAATGAGGGAAATCTTACAGTGGCTGCTATAGCCTAAGGTTAGAGCCTCTCTGAGGCATGTGCAGGATGGTAAGAAATTTAGGGAGGACTGAGAAAGCAAATACAAATTCCTTCCTGTAAACTTTCAAAACAGGGTGTAAGAGGGCTGGGTTTAAAATTATCAAGTTCTTCTAACGTCTTGGCAGATCTATGCCTTGGCTCCATGCTAATTTTCTGTATTCAAGTGAATGGCAGCACATGAGGGGAAAAACCCACACACCTCAATAAAGCACTTGGTATACAAGAAATTTGGACAGCAGTTTGGTACCAGCATGTCACTGAACAGTGCTTTTAAAGGCAGTGTTTATGCTCTAAAATCAGCAATACAACTTCTCTGGGTTCAATTGACCTCCAAGCTTGAGTCTGAATATCCAAGATGCACGTTAGTTCTTCTTGAGCTTTGACCTGTTAGAGAGAAAAATACAATTATCATCACATTCAGCCCAGATGACAGATGATCTGATATTTTAAAAATGCTTTTGAGATGCCGAAGTTGAGGACAGAAGTATGCTGCATTCCTAATTAAAGGGAATAAGAAGTGTAGTTTGATCAGCATGATATTCCAGCTGAAAATAAAGCACCTAAAGATGATGTTGTTAATAGCTAATGAAAGAAGTGCTAGCACATAAGATGTACACTGAGTGACTGGCCAAATCTCTCCCTGACAGAGACAATTTAATTACATTTCTTCATGATAACATCACCACTTGCAGGACTGTGGGAGTCTGTCAGCTCCTAATTTAAATCATTATTTTTGAGGTTGAAAATGTTCACCCATCCCAAATCACAACAGGCACAGACACGACATATCATATGAAGTGCCAGACAAGAGATACACATATATATTTATTTTTTTTACAAATAAGAAATACTTTAATCCTCTGAAACATGATTGAACTTCAAACAAAACACAATATTTTCAGTTTCACTTTCAGTGTTCAAAAATAATGTGCATAACTGTCCTCTCCCAAATTCAAGATGTTGACTTGTCATAACATTATTTACATATACACACAGATAGATATATACACATAGTTGTATGCACATACTTGTGTACACATACTTATCTACTTATATACACGGGTATGTATGCATGGAGATATAAGTGCATGTATGTGTATATATATACACATATATATACATACAAAAGGAGCCCCTCATTTCTCCTCTTGATTTGCAAACTATTTTAGTAAAAAACTGCTTATGAAACAGAGAACTTGCTTTCCATCCATGACTAGGCCAGGTAAATTACTTTTGTTTCTTTGTTTTTCAGACTTTTTTTTTTTTTTTTTTTTGTAACTCAGTCTGACATTTTAGGACTTTGAGAAAATGTTCCAGAAATCACACTGTATTTTTTAGGACTTTAGTGTTAATAATTGAAGTTCAATGCAATGTAGGCTTAGCAAATTACTGGGTTTGGTTAAAAAAAATCACTTCAGTTCAGAGAAATGGAAAATAATGCTTACCTTTAACAATTATTTCCAAGACATGTATTAAAGTACAATTAAAATAAATCGGTTGAAGTCAAAACACTTTATTCTGAAAATGCCAGGAGGGGATGTGTCAACATGATGAAAAGCCATTTTCCATCTTCCTTCTAAAATAGGTTTCCAGTGAAATTTTCCATTTCCCAGAAGATGTCCACAAGAGCCAGTCCATCATGTGTAGCTGGTAGACTTGTGTCTGTGTAGTTGTTGCTTCAGGCACTGGGACAGCAGTCTGGACAGAGATAGAAATGGAGATGGGATAGCCTGTGTGCAGCCATGGTCCCACCCTGTCTGCAGGCCATCTGCTGCCTATAGCTTGCCCACAGGTGTATGGATAAAGCTCGCTGTTACCACAGTGTTTTATGCAATGTACAAATTCATTGTTCTATGGGCTGGGCACAAGTGTATTGGGTGTCCATGTCCAGGTTTTGGTAGCAGGGGGGCTGCAAGGGTGGCCTCTGTGAGCAGAACCCAGCAGCTGCCCCATGTCAGTAATAAGCCATTTCCAGCTGCTCCAAAAGGGACCCACTGTCCAGAGCTGGACCTGTTGGAAAATAAAACAACAAAAAGTGCAGCACAACAGCAGCTGTGAGAGAGAAGAGTGAGCACCAGCCCTGCAGTCCCCAGGTGAGTGCAGCAGGAGGGCAGGAGGTGCTGCAGGCAGGCAGCTGCAGTTCCCCTGCGGGCTGTGCAGGGAGAGGCCCCTGGTGGAGCAGGCTGTCCCCCTGCAGCCCATGGGTCCCACATGGAGCAGATCTCCATGCTGCAGCCCCCCCATGGGTGGAGGAGCCCCCGGTGGAGCAGGTGGATGTGGCCTTGAGGAGGCTGCGGCCCATGGAGAGCCCCTGCAGGAGCAGGCCCCGGGCCAGAGCTGCAGCCCGTGGAGAGGAGCCCCCGCAGGAGCAGGGGGTCTGGGGGGAGCTGCCACCCACCCGTGGGGGACCTGTGCTGAGTCTGTTTTGCCCATGACAATAACTGTTGAGTGATCTTCCTGTCCTTATCTCAACCCTTGAGCCCCTTCCAACATCTTTTCTTGCCCTTTCCCTTTGAGGAGGGGGAGTGAGAGAGCAGCTGTGGTGGAGTTCAGCTGCCCACCTGAGTAAAACCACCATGATGAGATAAAACAAATTGGTTGATGGTGAGAATCTCATTGCAGCTGCCAGAATTCACTGTAAGGCTCCTCTGATGGTGTTGCTGATGCACACCAGGGTATCGCTCTGGATCTCCTGCACTGGTCCTTTGCAGAATTTGTAACGTACCAATGAGTTAAGGCTCTTGGAACAAATTTGTCTAGTACATCTGTTCAGTGGATTTCTGTTGGTACAAAACCCAAATGTGGTACTTGCTGGCAGCCAGCACTCATATGCACTAGCGTCTGTTTTAACCTCAGTTTTAATGTTTGATGTAATTATTTAAAATGCTGCAATATGAAGTGAAATGAGATAATGCTTCTTTTAATGTTCCCTTTAAAAGATAAAGATATTTCATTTTTTCTCGCTTAGATCTGGCGTGAAAACCTTGATTGAAATGAAGTTTCAACAAAAGTGAAGAAAAATATTAACAAAGGTTTGAGTGAATATTTTCTTGTGGCTTCTGATAAACATTCTTTCATTGAGCAAGAGTGAGTAAGGGAACCTGAGTTTCCTTTTCCCTCAAACAAATTGTCATACCCATATATGCTCTAAAATGATCATATTCTTTAAATTCACCACACACGCATACACACACACACAAAGCATATTCAGCTTTTAAGCAATGATAAGGAAACCATTAAAACATAAATTTCAGCAAGCATCTAGAGCTTTCATTTGTTCAAATCTACATGACATAGTATTTCCTCATTTCATAAACAATGTATTCACTTTGAATGGGGCTTTAGATGCTGTATGTGTTGCAAAAGATAATGATTTGAAGCAACTCAAAGGTGCCTATAAGGATAACATGAAAATAAATACCGTAGCAGTGAAATCTGCTTTAGAACTTGGCCATTTTTTTATCCATCTTCAGTTATTAATCATGATAGGCATAAACACAAATTATTTATTGATGTTACGTTATCTCTCTGGCAGTGTGGGTGCAGTGCTGTGCAGGCACGAGGTTTGCTGCTTCTAATGAAATCCCCTTTCCATGGAGGGCTCCCACAAGCAGTGTAGCCAGTGGGAATAAAAATGCATATGCCTAAAACGAGGACAGTGCCACTCAGGTGTTAGGCCTGCCTGTCTGCCTGCTTTCCCTCTGACCCCAAATTAAGCCTCAGAAGGTGTAGCTTTTAAAACAGATACTGGGTACATTGTACATTCTCATAATTAGTAGAAAGTGCTGTTTTGTAATTAAAGGATGAAGTGGGGCATGATGAACATATGGGTAAGGAGACCCTTAGTAAGTGATGGAGACTTCAAAAGAAATTGCTAATTAGTATGCATTTGATGTATACTATACCAATTTTAAGACTTTGCCTGGAATAAATTGCTGTGTTGGGTGTTGGAAGGAGTGGTGAGATTAGCATTCACAAAGGGGGCAATTTTCTGTCTTCTTGACTCTGTTAAATGGAGGAAATAACTTCCAAGGCTGAAGCAGTAGTTAGCCCATCAATCACTCTCACAGCTGGAAACTGGGGATCCCAAGTGCCGAGATGAGTTAATCCTCCGGTTAATAAGTTCATAGTGGCACCATATGGCGCCGGGCCACTCCACATTGGGGCAAGGACAGTGCTGTTTACACAGGCATGCTGCTTTCTCAGGTACCGCCCTGCTGGCAGATCCCTTTGTTCTGGAGGATCAATTTACTCTGAAGAGTAAATTGGCTGAATTGATCGGTTCAGAGAACGTAATTGTTGGCTAATCCCAGGGAATCATGTCCTGCCCGTACGGGAGAGACAAAGGGTGCTGGCAGCCAGCGAGGTCCTTGCACAGTCCTGGAGGCTCTTTGCTCTCCACGTGATGGGCAGGGATGAAGGCTGCTGGTGTGTGGACAGGCAGCCTGTATTGACTTCAGCTGATGGAGGACTTGGAAGGCCCAGCCTCCTCCAGCAAGGATGTTTTGGATGCCCCTGCCCACCTGCTGCCACTAATTCTCCCTGGCCAGGCAAGTGCATGCTGTTCAATCCCACCAGCTCCATGGGTGCCCAAGCAAGCTGCAAAGCAGTGCTTCTTCCAGACCCAAGCACCGAGTCAAATCGGTCTGCAAATATACAAAGCATCCCCCTTCATCTTTTTTTTTTTTTTTTTTTTTTTCAGGCTCCTTTTCTATAACCAACTCCTCTCCAGTTACTTTCCAAAATAAAGGGTAACTTCTTCTTTCATGTTACCAAAGGAAAAAAAAGAAAAAAAAAAAAAAAAAGGAAAAAAGAAAAAAAAAAAAAAGCAAGCATAAAAAAATGATATAGTCCAAAATATCAAAATAATACATTTTCTGCAACATCACTAACGCAGCATTAAGCAGAGTTTTGCAACAGTAGGATTGTAGCACTGATGAAATTCAAAACCCCTTTTGTTAGAAGGAGTGTCTTTTCTCTACAACAGCTTCTTGGTGTAGGGTGTGAGGACTTAACTTTATTTTACTTTTTGTTTTGGTCCTTTTGAAATTTGTGGATTGAACTTGAAGGATGTATAAGACCTGGCAAATATATATAAGTATATGTATATGTATATATAAAATACTCTCTCTCTGATCTATAATTCAAATCTGAACTGAAAAAGCTACTTCATAGATGGTTGACTTGTGAATCAAATAGTTTTGGAAGTACTATATTCACTTTGCTGTATGTTGATTCAAGATATTCATTTCAGTGTGTAGAACTCATCATTCTGACAGCCAAACATCATTGTCTTACTAAAAAAAAAAAAAAAAAAAAAAAAACAGGAACAGGTAAATATTTCCCTTTTCCCTCCCTTATGTTCCCTTCCAATCCTTTCCCTTTCCCCTTGCCCTAAATCCTGCTCATTCATTTTAACAAGTACGTGCTGGAAGGATACATGAGCTCTTGGGAATTTTTACCCAAATTCTCCTAAACTGCAATGAAATTTTGTCTCATTTCTTTTAATTTGTAAATCAGAACTGGAGTTCTGAAAAATACTGTTCAGAAAGCTACTAGGACAGATTAGAAAGTATCAGTTGCAAGAACAGTGTATCCTACTTTCACTGTGCTTATATAAAAGTCTGACAGGGGTTTTTTTGCAACAAGTAGAGCAAGGGCACACTAGATCAGACAAGGAGCATCTCTTCATCCGCATTTTACTTTTTCAGAAAGTAGAATTTTGCATGAAGTGTAAACAAATGAAAATATGCCCTGTTCTGCCCTCTTTGCCTTTAAAATGACCGCAACATCAAAATAAGATGCACTTTAGGCTTATTGTTTTTCTTCTGTGGTTTGGAAATTTTCAGCTTCTGGCACATGGGGCAGGATCGTGGGTAGGAGCTCCAGGCCAGGGCTTGGATGTGCCCGACGGCATTTGGGCAGCTGCACCAACCTACCCAGAGCTGGAAGATTGAGCGACCTAATGCAGAGAGAGAGCTCAGCCTCGAAAAGCAATTACATAATTGTCACAAGGCAGAGTGAACTCTCAAATTGTCCTTCCTGAAGGTTTCAATAATTTCTTGCTTTATTAAAGTCCCCACAAGAAAATGAGCTTGCAGAAAGTGCCTGACCTTATGCTTCATCACCTTGCAAAGTCCACAATGCTGTCACAACAGAAGAACAAAAGAAGCGGCAAACTTGGGCTGATTTGCTCTCTGCCTTTAGAAGATATCTGAATGACAGTTTCCTGTTTTGCTTGAATATGTCCCTTGGACATATAATAAAAGCAAAAAGTGGCCCTCTTTTGGCTTATAGACATAAAGAATCACAATTACTGGGAGAAGTGATCTCAAATAGCCCTTCTGATACCTAAAAGACGTAAATTGTACAAAGAATTGAAGTATATGAATGTTCCTGCTTCTTTGTTTGCTTAATATAATTTTCATCTGAAGAAAAGAGGTTCTTCACAAGAATCAGCTTCAGAACTAACCCCATTGCTGGAACTTCAAATTCCTGGCTGCAGTGGTAGAAAAATGTTTGTTCCACTTTTCCTTCACTCTTTCAAAGGACAATTTATCAAGTCATCCAGTTCCCATATTTTTGAAACTGACTGTGTTTGCTCAGACCCTTGTAAATCAGTCCTCCCATGTTCATGTGCACCTGACAGACTGTATGGGCTAGTTGCGGGTGATTTAAGCCAAGTCATTTGCACACTCATAGGAAAAGATCATAAAACAGCCTTTACGTGTAACACAGAAAAGTGGAAATTATCAGATCCGGTTGCCAGGCACCTAGATTGCTCAGGAATTAAGAACAATTCTGCCTTTCCAGTTGCACTCTTTTAGCTGAGAGTGGCACAGGAGGTGAAACAGGGTCTGGTGACTGGCCCTACCTGCTTGTGTCCAATTTACTCTGTATATTTTGGAGATTTATATTTGAATATTGAACACGAGTCTTGGCAGCCCATAATTATGCTGCCAGTTTGGGATATTTTGCTCAATGTTTTGCTCAGGCATGTGCTTGAGCATGATGATCTGACATCCAGGCACAGACTGATGACCCTAGGGAAGAAAACAGTTGGGCCAGACCCACTTCCCTCGTGAAAAATAAAATGTGTTACACAGTCCTAGGCTTCGGTTTGCACAGTACTAGCACCAAGTGACCTGTTAAACGATGACAAATCCTTCGGCTCCTGGCTTTAGACCTCTGACCTCTTGACTTCAGGCTGTATCCAGGGAGCAGTCTGGGCAGAAGAATGCAATAAACAGCTTGTAGTCTAGTGGCCTCGAAAGAAAATACATCAAAACCAGCTGTTACACCACCAGTCGTCAAAGGCTGACAACATGTTAACTAAAATAAGGCCTTTTTGTTGTGTGGGCTTTTGCAGTCACTGAAGGTTCATAGCTGCTCCCCCTGCCCCCTTTCATGGCAGTAAATGCCATTCCAAGTATATCCTCTCGTCCTTTTAAACTGTGAGTATGAGCTGCTCAATTGCCCTCTCTTTCTCGTTTTAATTAACTGTGTTGGGCTGTGCTTCTTGGCTGTGAGCTTTATATCCAGCTTTGGGCAGTGTCAGAGCACAGTGAAGTGACTTGTCAGTTCATTTCTGCATGTCCTCTTGACTCTGACTTGCACTTAAACTTTATTTTGGTTCTAATTTAGAGTTTCTCTCTTTCTCTCTGTTTTCTTTTGGAAACATTAAATAGAGGTCCAAGAGATTTATGATGGAATAAAATCTTCATTTGCCTCACTGGTTCCAGTCCTGGCACCTGCAATGATTTGAGACAGAAGTTAAAACAGTCTCCTTGCTTTCCTAAAGTCCTACTCAACCCATCTTGGCCATAGACCTGCTATGTTTAACATATCCTCTTGTCCCCTTTCTTCTCAGCCTTCAGGATCTTGCTTTTCCAACTCTTTTGTGGCATCTTTTAGGATGAGAAGCCAGGAGAATAGGAAAATAAAATAAAATAAAATAAAATAAAATAAAATAAAATAAAATAAAATAAAATAAAATAAAATAAAATAAAATAAAATAAAAAATAAAAAACTTGAAACCACCAGTTTGTGTTAGCTTCTGTTATTCCTTCAACTGTTACCTCTCCTTAAACACAGGGGAGACCAGATCTCAGGTCATCAGTATTTCCTCCTTTTTTCTCTGAGTAGTCTAATTAGAGGCTGATGCTTAACTGTTAAACTTCATTATTAATTTAAAAGTTAACCCTTTTTTCACACACTGCCTCGGGAACCTGGCATTTAATTTACAAGAATGGATCACTTCTAAGTCGATGAACTAAAATTCAGTCAAAGAGATGCCTAACTGGTGTGCAATGGGTCTCACAACAAATAGACAAAAGGGGGTCAAGAGAACAGAATTACCTTTTAGTGCTTCAAAAGTGAATATTCTTTAGAGCAATTTTACAACTCTGATTATAAACAAAATGTTTTATGTACTCAGAATATATATCTTTACATTTGAAACTCCATCAGGCATAGGACTCTACCACACTGTCTGCAAGACGCACCCTTATTTTTGTTCTACTGTATATGTAGGGTGATAACTCTCTCAGTATCTGCAAACATAAGCTAAAATCCTCTGCTTTTGACTGTTCACTTTAGTGATGTACAAGAAAAGAACCAAAGCTGCTTTTTCCATGACAAGGCAGAACACCTACTGAAAACTAACTTGGGAAAATAATCTGATAAAAAGTTTCTTGGATTTTGAAATTATTTTTTGTATACATTGATCTTGATCCAAAGGGAAAAAAAAAAAAAAAAAAAAAAAAACAAACAACACCTTTGTAAGAAAATAAAAGAGACTTTTTTAAACTTTTTTTAAGTATAAAAGAAATAGATTTTTCTATGCCAGCTTAAAGGAGCATGTGTCTCTTACTGTTTTGGAAAGTGACACATTGTGCAGTGGAGTAATGGGAAGGGACATTGCCATAACCTATGTGGATCATAAGCAAGGAAGTAGAAAGCAAGGAATGGCTGACATTTTTCATTTCAGAGAAACACTAAGAGCAAGGAAGTGATTGTCCCAAGACTTCCTTTTCTCTAGCTTTGCATGTCTGATTTATTTCATACAGAAAAAAAGAATCTGCTTGCATGCATATATATGCATGCTTGCCAGCAGATTAAGTAGGGCCGTTTTATGTATTTATTTATTTTCTATGATTTCAGAAATGTGCTTACCCCTGCAATGTGAAGGATTGCAAAGTTAATTCCTCAGTATTGCCCAGGAAAACAAGTACAAGCTCTTCCCCAAGATGTACAGCTCTTTCATGTTAAATAATTCATTTCAGTCTTGTTAACTACATGGTGCTCTGGGAGCCATCTCCACTGGCACATATATTGCTTTCTGTTTTCACAAAACCACTTCCAAACAGACATCAGACAGAGCTCAGCTGCCACGTGCACCAGAACGAGCTACCCAGGCACAAAGCCAGTGCAGATCTGACCTGCTCCCTGCCTTCAGAGCCCTGTGGCACCATGATGCCCAGATGAAGCTGGAAGCAAAGCATTTTCATTCTGGTAAGAGAAAAGCTGAAGGACAACTTCAAAGAAAAGCTCTTGCTTCTTACCACGCCGGAGGGCTGGACCTCAGCCAATTCAAAGCCTACAACCAGCTCTCCTCCCTACCAAAATGAAGCAAAGAGAGGTTCCGAGCCAAATTCTCTAGGATGGTCAAACTAATCCCCTTCATTTATTCTGGAGACAAGCTATGTCTGGAGCTGATTGTGATTCCCTAATTTCATAGCTTTCTGAAAGATGTGTAATCTCCTAGGGGAAACACATGAACATCTGTGCAGATTTTCACAGGAACTTAGGGACAGCACTGCTGAGAAAGCTCACACGCTGCAACACACTTCTATCCATTGTATGTCTGAAGGGGGCTGGTACCAAGTGGGGACTACACACAGCATGAAAAAAATCCACTTTTTTTTTTTTTTTTTCTTTTTCTGGGTGTTCATGTGTTACACTTCCTTCCTGATAAATGGTGTTTGTCAGTGGGAGTGTGTCCCCTTACAGCACAGCTTTCACTGGCCTGTCCAAGAATGCCACAGCCCTATGAACCCTACAGGGAGCAGTATTATGGTCCTCTGCAGCTGAAGATGCCCATCAACAGCATAGTACTGTTTCAGTAATCCCATCTTTGCTTTTCTGGCCTCAATCATGTCCTCTTTAAGAATTCAGCAAAAGGTATGAAAAAGAGGTATTTCCAGTGCCCTATTTGAGGATGCACTGGGTAGAGAAATACTCATCCAAAAATTCCTCATGGTTGTGTGAGGACATTATTTTTGGAAAATGAAATTGACTTTTTTTTTTTCTTTCCTTTGCTAATTCACACTTGTGATTTCCCTAAATAGTCCCTGATGTTTAAACGGGGCAGTAGAAGTACCAGTGCTACTTCTCCTCCCTCTGGATTAGCTTCCTGAGGGGAAGTAACTCATCACCAGTCAGCCCATGGATGTCTGGTGTCTTCAGCTAAGCACTACCATGCACAATTGCTAAGAAAATAGAACGAATTAGCCTTGGGAAAATGGTCCTGCTCTTTCACACATTCTTTTCAAGTTTTCTGTGCTCTGAACTAGTTCAAAATTTATAAAACTGGAAAATACGCTTCTACTTTATAAATGCATAATACAAGGAGTCAACATTTATATTATGTCTGCAGCTATTATGCCTGTTTTACACAATGCATTTGAAAATTATTACCTTTATATAAATCATTACTGCTATGTGACACTCAAATTCTTATGAAAGGTATTGAGATAACTGCTCATTGTAACCTTTAAACCACCTCCTTACACCTATGAGGTCTGTAAAGGGACTTTAAAATGTGTGAAAGTATTATTTAGTCCCAGATTAAAGATCTTTGCCATCCATTAACTGTAGAGTGGTTTCAGTATAAATGCCTGTTTGGTTCACTCTCTTTAACAGAGAGCAGCTGAATGAGACTGCAAAACCATACCTTTGATAGTTCTGCCTCGAGTTGAGCTTTCATTTTGGACAGTTGTCTTAGTAACAGGAACGATCTTTGCATTTTTGCTAGTATATCTGTTGTGTACTGTGTGTCCTAAGCAGGTTTTTCTACAGATATTTGTTTGTGAAAAACAAGCTCGAATCTCTGCTGTTGCCTGAAAAATTATTTTCTAGACTGAAGTGTGTGTTTTAGAAACCACCAATGTAGAAACTGACAGCCTTGGGGGTGTAGGCATCGTTGGCTGAGTCAATTGTAAGCTATTGCGACTAAATGACAGTTTACCAACGTGCAGAGCCATTAAAAATGTACAGCTGAGCGCATTGGTATGATATATTTTATCTCATTTGCTGTTAATTTTCCATGCTTGAGTTTACCAATCAAAGCCTGCAAAGCTGGGGACAAAACGCAGAGGCAGTGCTCTGAAATCATACCACAGCCCTCATTCAAAATAATGCATAATAAAGTACAGATGCTACTTTGCATAATCTAGATTATAAAGGTACAGCTCAGCTTTGATGGCCTGTGTGAGCTCTTTATAGCTCTTTATAGTTTAGAAAACTGCCTCAGAAGGCAGACAAGACAGCTACAGTAAACATATGTACATGTACACAAATGTCTGGGTATATTTTGTACATATCTGCCAGCTGCATAAACATCTGTCATCTAAATACTTCTTATAAACCACATGCAATGGATATATCACATAAAAGCATAACAAGTGCAAGCAGTTTTTCATTCAGATATCAGGTATACATTAATTTATCTGTAAATCTGTAAATCTATAGGTACTTTACATATGTTTATGTTTTATAGATCAATCATATGTATTTATAATGCTATATACTTTACACAGGGAAAACAGTACAAACATATATAGGTGGATTCCTGATATCCAAGACTAAAGTTTATAAACACATCTATGCAAATGTAAAAGTGATGCATCATTTCCATACAACAGATCTGGTTCTTTCCTCCTACATTAGCCCTAAACTGCTGTACTTTCATTAAAGAGAAATGTATTTCTACAGATTTACTGTAGCACAGAAAGCTTCAGACTCCAGATCTTCAAATTCACTACCTAATGGGCTTCATCCTTGAGGTAACAGGTTTGGAAAAAACAAGTCTTTCTGCTGTCTTTCTTCCTTTATTTGATATGTGATATTGTCTCACAATACCCTGCGGAATATATGCACAGGATAATCTCTCTAGCTTGGTAGCCAAGTGATGAAATATCTGTGATCTTGTTAAAAGTCACAGCTGGACAAAAAATTCTTTTTTTTTTTTTTTCAGTTTAACTTAAATCTGTCGGAAATCAATGCTGTAGAGCTATATTAGAAGATTAATGTGGTCTGAAGAGAAATTTCTATGTAATTTTAAAAGAAAGTAGGAAAATTACCAGCCTAATAAGAACTGCTTTGTTTATATTCTATGTGACTTTGTTCACATTTGTCATAAATCATTCTAGTTCTCATTCATTCTCTTCTTAGGCTCATTCTACAGCCGATGGTTAATAAACTACCCAGTAAGAAAATTACTGCTTTCTTGTTGAATTTAATCACATCTTCATACGATTTTTCCACAGAAAATACAAATCCTTTCAGAACGTAGTTTCATGCAAACTTTATTTTATACAGTATGAAAATAATTTTCATTTACTTACCAAAAAGAGTTCTTCTCAACTGTGGAAGCATTAAAGTAACAGTAAAATCTGTTGTTTCATTTTATTTATACAAAAATAAAGAAGATTTTTTTTACAAATTTTTTTTGTCAGAAATGTGACCACACTTCTTTAGCATTTCCCTTCTGTTTTGACAACTCACTGAAAACTCTCACAACTTTTTCTGTATGATAATATTACCCATTAATTAATAGCTTTCCTTTGCTCACGGTCTTGATGAATTTGCAGGAGTTGTAAACACAACAGTTATAACCACCACTGTTCATGATTTTTTCTGCATATTCACTGACCCTGGATATTAAATACTCTCTAAAAAGTAAATGAATTTAAAGTCCTGGGGAAAAAATATCTTTCAACAAAACAAAACAAAAGAAAAACCCCACATTAATTTTATATTTCATTATTTCAACAATTTGTTAGCAAAACACAGTTCAATGTTCTTTAATGTGAGTTAGCTGAAAACTTGTCTGGTTTTACATTTTCAAGCCTCAATAAATCTATATACCAAGAAAAATTAAATAGTTCTTAGGCTGTGATGGTGATAACATCAGTACTGTCTTATTAATTTTCCCTCCAGATCAGAATCTAGGTCAATGACTCCTGTTTTACACTTAAAAAATAAACAGAATAAACTATCTAGGACAGGGATTGCATTTTGTTTTACCTAAAGGAGTAAAATAGTTGATGGTTTAATCACCCACACTAACAGTTTACAGTTAACGTTTTATTTCTAACATGTTCTTGCTGAGAGGAGAGGGTGCTCCCCCTTTATTTCTTAACAGCATTTCTTCAGGAGGTGGGGTCAGTGTGTGGACAAGTTGAAGATAAAAATGGGAATGAAAATTTGAAAGCAATAAATTCAGTAGGCTGTTATTGATTTTAATGAGGTCATTCTAAAATATACAACTATCACATAGCTTTCATAAATTGCAAGACAAAAACTATTTTCAGATAAGGTCAGTTTAAAAAACTCTTAATTTCAGTATGTGGTAAAGCAGATACATATGTATTTGCCTTTCTTGACTACAGACCATTCATCGAACTTTTTATTTGTAAATCAGAAGATTAAATCAATTGTAAAGTGCTACAGTGATCCACTAATCAAAGACACGGCCAAATCTGACAAAGATCTTAACTTTGAATATAATTACTGTTATTGCACATTATGTACAACTTCTTTTCTAAATGGGAAAGGTATGTGTACAACAATGTAAAATATATATTCAAAAAATATGCTATAAAATATGGCTAACCTCTTGATTCTTTCTAAGGTAATCTTAGTCATTCTCATTGGCTAAATCAAGGGAAGTCCTTGAAATAGAGATAAATTATTTTTTTTAAATCAATGTATTCCTTGCTCCAGCAAAGACTTCATGTAACTATGAGCGAGTCCCTGGAATCTGTCTACATGTTGAAACTGTTTGGTACCTCTAGTGATGAATATTTTAGTTGCTTGGGAATAAACATCTTTGAAAACATTTTTGAATCAATCGTATTCTAGAAGAATTATTTTCAATTGTCCATGAAACAGTTATCCTTCCCCAAAATTTAATCCCAAACAGGGATTAAATTCAATCCCCTGTAATGACTACTAAATTGTTAATTTGTTTATTTTGCAGAAAAGATATTTTATTTTTTTTTTCTCACATATACAGCATCTAAAACCACAATGTTTCATTAGTTAAACCACACAAGAGGGATGACAGCGCTTTCCTACATTGTGGCATTATTCTAAGGATAAATACACTTGTAGTCCTGGAGGCTTTGCAGTGGCAGGAGCACCAGTATCTAAAATTAAGAAAGAAAGATAAACAGAACAGCAGTACTGTAAGTACACTTATTTCTGTTTCTCCACACAGACTACCATTGCTGCTATGCAATAGCTCTGCTGGAAGAAGAGCTAAGTTTTTTTCAGTTAGAAGCTTGGAGCCTCATCAAAGATGAGCTTTACTATTTTGTGTGTGTGTCAGCTGTGAAACAACAGGGATATGCCTGGAGAGGGCAAAGGAAAAAAAAACCTTATGGGCTTCACTGGCATTTACGATTAGATTCTATCACACCGTATCTTCACACGTACAGAATTCAAAATCTCCAAAGTTCAGAACACAAAACATTTAAAAGTTTGGAAGCCAAACTGTTACATTTATTTATTTTTATGAAATGGGTTAACAAAGCACCTGTGGCTTCTTATGGTAGAACCCAGAAAAGAAACTAGCCATTTAGACGAATTCTGGAGGGGAAAAAAAAAAAAAAAAAAAAAAAAAAAAAAAAAAAAAAAAAAACAGGAATACCATGCTACAGGCATAGCTGTCAAAACTGAGCTTCCTTCTGATAGAAAGTATACATCTCTTTGCCACTTGACTGCTTCCATTTATGGAATTAGATGAGGTGAAGCTCTTTTTTAATTTAGCATTGAGTATCTGGAAAGTATTTACACTCAGTATATGTTCTAATTTTTCAGCAAAAGTGAATCTGCTACTTGATTTGTGATCAGATTTGCAAAGATCTGATACTTGCCATTCCCATTGGAAAACTGTAGGTGTTGCTGGAGCTGCACAGTTGCATAAGACAGGCAGGTGACCTAATCACACCCTAGATGTACTGGTTAATATTTTTAACACCCTCTCAAGCAATCTGTTTTCCTGCTTCTGTGTGATACTTGAAAATGCATTTGGATTTGACGCATCCCTCATCACTTGAATTTTTTTTCCCCAGTAAGTAATTTTCCCAGGAAACCAGCCTGTGTGAATCTTAGCTTATTAGTGGGTCATGCCCAAAGAGCAGCTCTATAATGTAGCAGCAGAATAGTCTGCAAAAGTTATAGGTTTTATTTTAACTGAAAGGGAAAAAGAAAGAAAGAAAGAAAGAAAGAAAGAAAGAAAGAAAGAAAGAAAGAAAGAAAGAAAGAAAGAAAGAAAGAAAGAAAGAAAGAAAGAAAGAAAGAAAGAAAGAAAGAAAGAAAGAAAGAAAGAAAGAAAGAAAGAAAGAAAGAAAGAAAGAAAGAAAGAGAGGGAGGGAGGGAGGGAGGGAGGGAGGGAGGGAGGGAGGGAGGGAGGGAGGGAGGGAGGGAGGGAGGGAGGGAGGGAGGGAGGGAGGGAGGGAGGAAGGAAGGAAGGGAGGAAGGAAAGAAAGAAAGAAAGAAAGAAAGAAAGAAAGAAAGAAAGAAAGAAAGAAAGAAAGAAAGAAAGAAAGAAAGAAAGAAAGAAAGAAAGAAAGAAAGAAAGAAAGAAAGAAAGAAAGAAAGAAAGAAAGAAAGAAAAAACAACAAAAAATCTGTTAAAAGGCAGTTCTATTCCAGGGCCTTGGTAGGACTCAGGAATGAGTTTTCTTATTATGCATTTAAAGAAATTTGGCTGAGGAAGCAATACACTTCAGACAGTGTATTATCTAAACTAGTCTCCTAGTTTACAACTTTTGTTATCCCAGTGGCTGATTCTCCCAGCACAATCTGCTTCCAGCCTTTTTGCCATCAGAGTGGAAAGATCAGCAGCTTTTGACATGGCATGAGCTGCCAGCTGAGCCTAGGGACTGTGCCACCAGGGTAAGAGCAAAGATCATAGCAGGGCTGAGCACAGCTTGGCAGCCACGGGGCCATGGAGCAGCAGAAGTTGTGCAGAGATCCTGGGGATCCAGGCACTGCCTGGCACTTGTTTTTCCTGGGAAGTCCTGGATGCAACCATCTTCAAGAATGTTGTCCTGAAATTTTCACACTTGAGGCATATCTCACTATGGTATCCCTGTGTCACTTATGTTGGGCATCTTCAGAATTGCCTAAAAATAGATTTGTCAATCATAACAGTAACAAAATGGGAAACTTTCAGCAGTCTGACATAGCTGAATAGAAAGATTTACACTTCCTATCGTGGGAGAAAACAGAATGAAGGCTGATAAAAATATGGCGTTTTCTAGACAGATCAAATGAAAGAATAACTGTAATTATCTCTGTTCTGCTGTTGCCTGTCTCATCAAAACATCTTTAAACCACTCCTTTCCAAAACATAGTTCTCTATGGCATAACTTATATGTAACTTAGACAAGAAGTAGGTTGCAATATAAAGCAAAAATGGATGTGTTTGTACTTGTCTTTCTCCCTTTTTTATGCAAAGTCAAATAAAAAAGATGCTAAACTGTATTCAATCAGTAAAAAGGTAAAAAAAAAAAAAAAAAAAAAAAAAAAAAGAGAGAGAGAAAGAGAGAGAGAGAGAATTTAGTGTGGAAAATATACATGGTATACAAAGACTAAAAGGAGTATACTTTTTAAAGCATGTCTGCCTTAGAAAATCTTGTTAGCATCGATCCCTTTTTTCAGCATTTAGATTCTCCAGGAGAGGCTTAAGGATTTTGAGTCAAACTGCTGGGTTGCCAAGTTACCTCACAGCCTCCTCCTCTGCGTGCAGCAGTGGCTGAACCAACTCACACAGCAGTGAACAGTGAAGCTTGGAGGGCTTCCCATTTCTCTGGAAAGCCCACCTGATGCTGCAGTAACACATGACTGATGCTGAAGATGCTGCTGTGGTGGTTTCACCCTGACGGGCTGCTAAACTGTACCACAACCACTCTCTCACTACCACTCCTAAAAGGGAAAGAGAATAAAATAGTATGCAAAGGGCTCAAGGGTTGAGATGAGGACAGGAAGATCACTAAATAATTACTGTCATGGGCAAAACAGACTCAGCACAGGTCCCCCACGGGTGGGTGGCAGCTCCCCCCAGACCCCCTGCTCCTGCGGGGGCTCCTCTCCACAGGCTGCAGCTCTGGCCCGGGGCCTGCTCCTGCGGGGGCTCTCCATGGGCCGCAGCCTCCTCAAGGCCACATCCACCTGCTCCACCAGGGGCTCCTCCACCCATGGGGGGGCTGCAGCATGGAGATCTGCTCCATGTGGGACCCATGGGCTGCAGGGGGACAGCCTGCTCCACCAGGGGCCTCTCCCTGCACAGCCCGCAGGGGAACTGCTGCTGCCTGCCTGCAGCACCTCTTGCCCTCCTGCTGCACTCACCTGGGGACTGCAGGGCTGGTGCTCACCCCTCTCTCCCAGCTGCTGTAGCACAGAAGATTTTTGTTTTGCCCTTTCTTAAATAAATCTGCTGTCCTAGAGGTGCAAACATCACTTTTTGGCTCATTTCTGGCCAGTGGCACATCCCTTTTGGAGCTGAATGAAACTAGCTCTTACCTACTGTGTGGCAGCTTCTGGATTCTTCTCACAGAGGCCAGCTCTGCAGCTCTCTGCTACCAAAACCTGGACATGGACACCTAGTGCAGGTACTAATGCTACTCCTGTTGTGCTGACACTCCCTGAGTGAACTTCTACCTGCGGTATCCTCCAAAATCACCACTGCTTTGCAACATGTGGAATACCAGGTAAAGTCAACATTATTTATTTGGACCTTAAACTCATTGTAATTCACACAGAATCACAGAATGGTTTGGGTTGGAAGAGACCTTAAAGCTCACGCTGTGCCGAGCCTCTGCCATGGGCAGGGACACTCCCAACCAGACCAGGTAATTGGGCAGTAATTGTATTGATGGCTGAGGGAAGATGTTAAAACCTTTTAATTGCAGTCTGAGCTGGTCTTAGCTTCCCATATGATTAAGTATTTTCCTTCACTGAGCTATCTTTCACTTGAGAAGACTCGTTAAAAATTGCCCTAACTGATGGAGACTGCTAACTCTTTTGAAGTTGAATGCTTTCTGCCTGCCAGGAGTTTTCAGTGAGATGGATGAACTAATGTAGCAGAAAGAAGAAAATGTGTCTTTTGCTTTTCCTTTTCTGTTTATTTGCGTAGGTTAAGCTTGCGTGAGACACCTCCCTGACTGCTTGTGGGGGTCTTTCTGGCTGGTACAGACCATAAATTACCTGTTAGGGAGAGCAGCATTGCTCACAGTGCTTGCACATGTCTTTGCCCCATCCCTTCATTAAAAACAAAACAACAAAACCATTAGTAGTGGCCAGTAGTAGTTACCCCATTGTCTACTCATTGTCTATATGGACCATTGAACTGCAGTACATACCACATCGTAACCTATAAAATCCTCCATCTTCAGTACTCCACACTCTTTTATATGACATGTGTATAAACTTGTGCTTCTGTAGGAGAAAATAATGGACAAAAGCTATTCACTAGCAGTTATCTGAAGTTGAGAATTGATTCAAAACATGTCAAAGTGACCTTATTTGTTCTGCAGACCATCCAGCTCCTGTTAAATGTATGTTTAACTTCATTTGGGTTGGGAGCAGGTTGTCTTTTCTTCTGCTGGAGTTTTTTATACTTATGTCAGTACCTTCTTTTTTTTTTTTTTTTTTTTTTTTTCAAATTAAGGAAGCTGTTATCATGAGATAGATATCTTCTGGCACTATGAAGCTTAAAAGAGAAAAACTAATCCAGGGCAGATCAATTATCTTCATCAAATGAGCTTTCTGCCAACTGTGTAGCATTATCAGAAATTTGAGCAGAATAAACCACATGAAATATCCCTTAGAGCCTGTCAAATTGTGTGTGCATGTTTTTTGGTTTGGTTTGGTTTGGTTTATTCTCTCCTCCCCCCCGCCCCCTTGGATACTGGATTAATAAATACTTGAATGCACTATCTTTTTCTTTCTTTCTTTCTTTCTTTCTTTCTTTCTTTCTTTCTTTCTTTCTTTCTTTCTTTCTTTCTTTCTTTCTTTCTTTCTTTCTTTTTTTTTTTTTCACCTCAGTTTTCAGTCAATATAAATATTTCTCTTTGTAGAATATCTGGGAAGTACACCACTGACAATCTGCATTGTAAGGAGGGATTTGACTAAAAGATGTCAGTAGTGTCTATAACAATTAAAAAACAATTATAAGTCTCAAATAAATTATCAAAGATGAGAGACAACAGAAATGGGCAAAGGTATACTCACCGATAAAAAACAAAGCCTAAAGTGTAACCCAATGATGTTTTGCCATTTCAGACTCCTTTTTAGCAATCGTGACTTAAATTAAAGAAGGGATTTTAGAAAGTAGCAAATAAATGAGAATTGAAGAGTACTTCATGCTTTGGTGATCCTAACACTTTTATAAAACATTTTTGACAGTTGTGGTGGGGTCAGAGTTGGAGGTAGTCTCCTGGTAGTGCTTCTTTTAGAGTACGATAGCAAAGCAGAATTTGGGCTTTCTGCCTTCAGCTCTCCAGGATATCTTAAATAGTATGGAAAATAACTTCCTAAGAATCAAGCCAGGTAGCTCTGAGATTCCTGAAGTAAAGGCTTGGCCACATGCTCTTGGTGAATCTCTTTGTGCCCAGACCAGGGTATACAGACACAGCAAGCTACACAATTTCCTTTCCAAATACACAGTGCAAGCCAAGATACTGGGCTCTTTCACATGCCACTGCACAGCAGAGCTGGAACTCTGTCTTAAAATACTTTTTGTTAGTAACCTATGATTGCATCCACATTTCTAGCAGACTATTTTATGTAAAAAAAAAAAAAGATGGTATTTATTGGATTCACGTAAATTTTGCAAGTGTTTGGATTGGCACTCTGGTGTTTGTTCACTCTCCCCTGGAGGTTTTTCAGAGTGTTATCAGCACAGGGTCAGACTGATCCTTCCTGCTGTCTATACTTATCTGCAATAATTGCTGTACCCTACTAGGTGTACTATATACTTAATGTACAACTTGTGCAGAGTTTAGAGTGACAATGACCTGTACAAAATATCCACTATTATACAAAAAGGCTAACAGCAGTAATTAAAAGGCAAATTATGCAACTACATGCTGCTTAAAATTATAAATGAAATTAAGAGCATGTGTCTTCTTTATATGTCATCTAAACCAATAACAAAAGATCTGAAAATGCCTCATAGGGAAATGAAAAGTATACAGAGCAGTATAATGCCTTCCTAGTAATTGCAGCATGAAAGATATTCTTTACAGTTCTTGCAGAATGTATTTACATGATTATTCTGATAAAGTGATCTTCTCTAATACCTAGATTTATGTTCAAAAAATATGGTTAAAATTCTACTATTCTACTCAGCACTCTCCTTTCTGCTGATTTTAATTATTAAACCATTTTAATTCATTGAATCCCATTAATTCTGAATAACCAATGCAGCTAAGAAAAAGTGATCTAGAGTTTTCCTCTAGCTCAGTTTCAATTGCTTGCATTTGTATCTACTCTCATGGTGGGGTATGCACCCTCTGCAGCTGGAACCTTGTTGATGTTTTACATTTTCAATGGTTTGCCAATTAAAAAAAATAATTTCTATAGCAAGGACATGTCCCTCCTGTCCCCTTCCATGGAGTCAAAGGGCTCTCATGATTTCAAAGCAGAAGTTCAGGATCTCCAAACTGGATTCCTATTTCATACCATAATTCAGCTCAACCATTAGCAAGTGAGGTTGACTAAACTATAAGAATTTTTTCAATTATTTTTCAGTTCAATTTTAATTTTACTTGACAGCAAAACCAGGAGATGAAGAGAGGAGGAAAAACAAACAACAACAACAACAAAACCAAATCAAAACAAAAACCCTGCTCCAATAGGTTTAGCAGTCTTACAAAAAAGAATATTTCTGCCCTGTGATGTTGTGTGCAGTGTACTCAGTGAGAGCTGAACACCACTCAGAACTTAGGGACTGTAAAATAGTAAACAAAGGAGTCAGTAAGGGAGAAATGTCAGCAGAAATTTGGCCTGGATAACTAAAATCCTACAGATCTAGCTGAAATGTGCAAGGTTTTCCATGAATCATAAATCACTGTCATTAGTGAATGCTAATAAACTCAGAGGGGATCTCCTGGGGGTGTCTGTAAAACAAGATGCAAAACTTGACTGGGATCACAGGAGAAAATTGAAGATCAGTTAGAGCAATTCTAAGAAAAGTAGCATGAAAATTGTGTTGAAGAAAACAGATAATCTGGGAATCAATTAGATTATGAGAGGCTAGAATCAGAGACAATAAATATAATTTATTTATATATACCTAAGTATGGTAAATCGAGAATAATTCTTTCATGGTCTTACAAAATTACTGATTTATTTTTATATGATCATATAGATGGTCAGCTTTGTTATAGCATATGCCCTACTGTGTGAGCTTTTATCCACGGTTTTGTATTAAATTATGTTTATACTTACATGTTTATTATATACTATATATATATTATATATATGTTTATTATATATATATATTAATAGGTATCAGTTTAAACGAGGGATCTCTCCCCATTTAGATTAAAATCTGACTCATCTTCCATATTTCAAGGTCAATCAGCAGGGAGTCACCAAAGATGGACCTTTCACGAGATTTTCCATGGACTAGTTCGTGTTCCAAAGCTATTCAGCTTTTCTGCTAACACCAGATTGTAGGTTGCAGGTGCTGCAGTGGATGATGGAGAGGTACATGAGTATGGCAGTGAATTATAGAATGGCTTTGGCTTGAATAGTGAGGTTACCAGGTCACAAGTAAGAGAATGCATTTCAATAAAATCAAATGCAACCCAACCCAACAGAACCCCTCTGAGGGCAGTGGGATAGACTTTAAGAGTTTCAGAGAGCACAATTTGTGAATCTTGAGGGAAATACAGTGGTGAAGAAATGAGCACAATCCTTGGAAGTCATATGGAAGGTGGATGCCACTTGCTCGGCGTGTGCTGTGATGCTGACATCGTGGGGCCCTGTCCCATCCTGGTGTCACCAGAAGGACAAGAAACCCTGTGAAGAGATCACAGCAGGTGACCAGGGGGCTGTGGTAAGGGCACACAGTGGCTCCCCACACTGTCCTTTTGCTGGCAGATGGGATCATGCTGTGCTCACACCTCGAGCAGGTCGAGGTGACCAGCCCAGACCCAGGAACACATCCCACCTCCTGTGCTGATGCAGATTTTGGCAGGCAGAGGGGCACCCAAGGGCTTGTTGGCAGTGCTCCTGTGCCATCACCACAGCAGGAACTGGGCAGCAGCTCTCACTCCCTGCTGTCTCTGAGCAGAGAAGCCCAGTTCAGGACTGGCCTCAGGGCTATGCCAGGTCAAGAAGGAATAATGTTCCAGCTCAGGCAGGCAAAACCCACAAAGATACTTTGCCTTTCGCAGGCTGTGGCACTGGAGCAGCAAAGCACACAACTGCCTGCCACCAGGGACATTTTAAGATCAGCACAGGGTGGATCTACACTTGCCCAGCTTTGCATGGTTCTTGGAGCAGAAAATGTCCAGCCTCGGCAACTGCCTAGCTCTAGGTGACCTGGAGATAAGACCAATAGCAGTCTGGAGATGTCTCTCCCCTGCCTGTGGGATATGTTGCTTGCACAAAATGTTTAACATCAGCATGGTCAGAATTACGGATCTGAGTCCTGGCCAAAACCTAAAGAGCTTGCATTAATTTGAAGATTTGTAAGCCAGGCTGCCTGATCAATAACTGGGATCTGGATCTGGCCATGCCCTTTGTGTGTTATTCAGGTTTCCTTTCTCTGTGCGACTATTTTTGTATGGTTGATATCATGGTCATGCAAATTAATGACATTTGTGGTTATTTGTCACCCCCATTTGCTTTCCTATATCTAAATGCACTTGTGGACCTGCAAATTAGGGAATAGGACCTGTAAAAGTAGGTTAAGTGCCTTAAACCTGAGGGTGGATGTGGCATTAGCTGGGGGCTCGGTACAACTGTTGTATTTACTTTAAAGGAAGCCCTGAGACAGCAGAGACTTCATACTGCTAATGATGTCTGGCAGAAAGGTTACATACTAATATGGAAAATGACAGTGTGGAGTACATTCATCTTCTCAGTTCATTCATGGTGCTTCAGGGCATCATAACTGCTGTAGGCATTATCGCCTGTGAATGAGGGACCTCACATTCTCCACAAAGCAGTCATCAAACGCTGGATCACAGCACCCGCCCTCCCCTGTGCTGCACTGAGTCCCTTCATGTTGAATTTAGACTACAAGACTCAGGAATGGAACGAGTGTACTGAAATATCTGAAACAAAAAGGTAAATGCATATCGTCATGATCCTGCATACAGACACCTACTGGCAAGGCAGACTGCCAGAAGCTTTTCCAGTTCACACAGAAAATGCCCTGGAAAACACCTTTTTTGTACGTACAGAGTGATTTTGCAGAGACAAGTGGCAATGAAAGCCATGTCAGGAGCAGGCACACAATACACTCCAAGGGTTTCAAAAGAGCCCCATGCTCCGTAGCATCAAAAAGCTGTAACGAGGATCAAGAAGAATTAAAACTGATGATGTGACAGAAGTAATCCACCTTGCAGCAGAAGGTCATTACACCCACCTTCTCTATTGAAGTCATTTCAGCTCTGAGGCCTGAGCTAAAGCTCCCTGGCCTGAAAATGCTTCTAATTAGTGTATTAGCATTAAGATGACTGAGACCTGCATTTACTCCTATACAACCATTTCCAGGGTGTTTGCAGGCAGGCTGTAGGTTCAGAAGCTCCTTGTTACCAGTGCTCTGTCTGACAGGCTTAAATGAATTCTCACTCAAAAAACTTGCTTAGCACAGACAGAAAGAGCTCACCTCTGGTCTCAGACTGGTATAATGGAATTATGCTCAAGTACAATCAATGAGACACTAGAATTAAATATAAATGCTGATAATCAATATATATATGCATGAACACACACATCCCTAAATTATATAAACTTAAACAAAATAAAAATGGTTTGAAAACAATGAATTAAGTTAAATATTCTAAATTCTAGGTTAATACTTTATTACTATTAGAATTTATAAAAGTCAGTTTAAAATGACAATGCCTGCTGATGAAAATTTGCTTCAGAAGAGACCTTTACAAATACTGTCAATCCATGCGTGACTAATGCACACACATGAGTCCAGATCGTCTGTTAGGCCTGTGCAGTCGATAATGTCAATGTGCAGTGCCATTCAGGAGTCAGCCGCTAGGAGAAATAACGCTTTGGAAATCCTCCACACTTCTAGCCTCACACAGCCTGAGTCCTAATAAACTGCAAAGGAAATTAATTTTTGCTAATGCTTATTGCACTGCCACAAAGTCCTTAAGTCCCATGAAGAGGGAAACAATCATGCTTCTGTGCTCCTCCGAGGCAAGAACTGTTCTTAATAAAGCATCTTTAACTTCCTCCCTTCCTCTCACCTGTTCCATATTTCTCACCTATGCGCCAGCGTTGTCCCAGGATCCTGAAATCCCAGGTCCCTAAGAAGCCAGCTAGGCCATACTGAGGAGATGTCAGTCTGTTTCCTGTGGGAGCTATCCCTTGAGGATCAAAAATTGCACTGAAGCAGATGCATTTGCAGACTTTCAGCTCTGACAAACAGCATTTTCAAACATAACTTTATTTCATGTAAAAAGTCTGAATAGGCTCTACTGATGACTAATATCCTCCAGATGATCTTTTTGATGGGTACGGGAGTATTCAAAACCAAAAAATCAGCTGGTCAGCATGCAAAACACGTGGAGGGAAATATTAAAGTTTTTATGTTCCTGAAGACCTAAGATTAATTTTGTTTTAATTTTCACTAACAGATGTTTTTTGTTGTTGTTGTTTTGTTTTGTTTATATATATATGTATGTGTGTATAGAGATATATATGGAATAGTTTAGTTTGTTAAATTTTGATTTCACAGGAAGGCCACAAAAATGAACCAATTGTCAGTTCAGCCCACCCAGACAGAAAGTCTCATAGATATCGGGGTATTTAGTCCCTTTGTATAGCATCCCTCTTCCCTGCTTATTCCTAAAATGTCATATTTCCTTAAGCCCCTGTTTGCCCTTACAGAAATATCCATCAGGGATTAACATGCCGTGGTACAGTCACCAGTCTCTTCCTCCAGAACAGCTTGTTTGTAGCACTGAAAAACAAAGTCAGTCAGTGCAGAACCAGACACAGTGCAAGAAATAAACTTCCAAGCAAAAGGTAAATCGACTACCCCTGGAGAAGTAAAATAGGAAAAGCAACCTGCAAACACGCTCAGCCTGGAGAGAGCACTGTGCCAGCACCGGGCTTCCCAGCTCTTATTTGCAGTGCCCTTAACAACAACAACGACAACAAAATCAGTGAAGTGCTGATGTTCTTTTCTGGAAAGACACAATCAGCTTCTGAGCAAGAGAGTCTAGGACACAAAACAGCAGTGGCTATTTTAAAACCATACCTGATTGTTTTGTTTGATGCAGAGCAGGAACTGGCAGTACTTAACAGAGCAGCTTGCACCCAAATGGAGAGGAATTTTTCTGGATGGTATGGTTATAAGACCAGTGGACTGTTTCAAAGGTGAAAAAAATAATGCAAACTTTGTCCATTCAAGTTATCTATCCCTAAACAGAACTGTAAAGAATGAATATTAGGTACAATGCATGCCCCAAAAGGTCAAATATTTCATGAAATTGTAACACTTGTTTATACTATGCAACAGTTGGGCCCTCCAGGCCCAACAGCTGCCTGATTTCTCTTTTTTTTTTTTTTTTTTTGGTCACCTCTGTGTTTGAAGACAAGTTTTCTGAAATGAAAATCAGAGGTAACAGCTGAGGTGGACATGCTGGCATTTCCTTTTTTTTTTTGCTTATGTCCAGCTCTGTTGTTCCTCCAGCAGATAAAGGAGTGGCTGAAGGCTTATTATCTTATATCACCCCTACATATTTTCCAGGATTACAAAAGCTCCACGAGATCCATTCTTCAGACAGTGTGAACAAGTTGTATCATCCACATCTGTGAAATTCAGATGCTAATTAAATTTGTATCTGAGACATACTTCCAGAGAAGACATGGCTTCATGGAGCAGAAGCCTAGAAATTCAAAATATCCACTTAACTTGGTGTGATCATATTCAATAAAAAAGGTGTTCTTATTATTCTCACATGCCTCCTGGATGAGATGATGGAAAATATTCAGTGATAGGTTTGTGACAACTTGAACTAGAAAGTATATTTGAAATCATAACACTTTCTATGCTACAGAAGCACAGGGTACACTTCTACTCACCATTTCACAGGCTTGACAGCAGGCGATACTAAGCTATCCATTTACATTAAAAACAAAAACAAAAACAAAAACAAAACTGATTTCTCTCAGTTAAAATAAATCAAGCTTACAACTTAACACATTGAATAAATAACAGAGTAGTAAAATACAAAATAGAAATAAAATAGCATGGTATAGTACATGTCTGTATAACATAATAATTTACATGAAGCAAAAGCACTAGAAAAATAAAGCTGCAATTTACAAACACCTTAAGAAGCAAAGGTATGGGTTTCTTGTCACTGTAGAAATTACAGCAGGTACCAAGAGACAATTTTGCTTTATTTCCCTTTCCTTCCTCTCAAATATGTTCTTTAAACAGTTGACATTTCTCCTCAAAATATTATCCATATCTCCAGACAGATTGTGTAATTCCAACCACTACTAATATTATTAATGAAGAGAGTTGACTTCTTTCCCTCAGGAATTCTAATTGATAAAAAATTATTAGTCCTATAATCTAATGGAGGTTTCTTCCTTTGAAATGTGTCTGTTCCTGTGACATATGTCTGCTCTTTAGGAATACTTCCAAGCATAATAGTAACAAAAATGCATTTCCTACATTAATTTATATATATATATATATATATATATATATATATACACACACATATATATATATTAACCCCATAGCCAGTATCTTAAAGGTGCTTTTTCAGTGTTATGTGCATTTGTACTTTATCCATGAACTAATGTGTTTTAAAAGCAGAACACAAAAGGTGAAACTAGTAATATATAACTTGGAGAGGAAAAATATATTGAGGCAATGATTCCCCGCTGATATTTTTTTCCAGTGTACCAATTCTTGCAGTTTCATCATACTTTTTCACAGTGTATGGTGTTTTGCTTAAAATAACAACTACTTGTGTGAGGAACTTGTATGAGAATCTCACATTTCATTAAAAAGTGTCCTACAATTCATTGCTGCAAGGAAATGTTCAGTAACATGCTGCATGGCCAGAAGAACTCAGAAATTGGAGGGCAGGTGAACAGAGCACAACAAATATTTCATAAATCCCTTTGTTTTACCTAGCTCTGTGATTCTCTGAGCATGAGGAATGATATTTGAATGGGAGATTCTGGATCAGATTCAAAGTAACATTAAAAATTGCATCTGATATTTTTTATTTAGAGTAGATTTATGACCAGATATAAGTACATTTCCTTCACTTTAAACTAAATGTATTTTTTAGTTCATTTGAAACAGATTACTTCCCAGACTACAATTTATATATATATAAAAAAATAATTGAAAATGAGAAGAAAAATGCATTATTGTTATCAAAGTTTTGATTGGACTGGGCTGAAGAGGTAATCAGCATCTGGAACTGGACATACTGGCATCTGATATCTCTTCTGCATTTTCAGGAAGCCCACAATCTCCCCTTGTCATAACAGTTTGGAAAACCACTGCACTCTGACAGACCTGCTGGGAATCTGGATGTGTGAGGAAAAGAAGCAAAGAGTTCAGAGTTGACAAGAAGTGGCCAGGCACCACACACCAGCTATTTCTCTCCATGAACAAGTCCTGGAGATGCACAGGCCACACTGGCACATCCCACGCTTCCTCTGGGCTGGAGATGATGCCCCAAAGACTGTTCCACCTGTGGACAAACACCATGCAGCTGAAAATTGCCCTCCAGCAGAGGAGGCTGTGACGTGTCTGTGCAAATGATAAGGGATAAGCTTAAAAAGAGAGTCCAGAGGACACCTGCAGCACCAGGGATGAAAGGAGAAGTCCAGCCGCCTCAGAGGTGGCCCTGGGAGGCAAGAAGCAAGTAGCAAATGAGGTCTTCATGTGCAAATTATTGAGAAAATTTAACTAGTAGAAGCCCTTTCACATTTGCCTGCAATACGTGATTGGATAATATCTGGTCCAGACAGTGGGAAATAACTGGGCCAGATCCTACCTGAAAGTTTAGTGTAACTTCATTGATACCTTCATCTCCCAGTCACATTATGCTGACTGACATTTTAGTTTGGCATCCCCAGTAAAATTCACTTCTATTTATTACTCTATAACTCAGAACCCAGGATTTTTAATAGCTGCAGAAGAAACTATCTTCTGCAGTCACTGTGGTGTTCTGAGGGCTCACATGGCAAGCTGCATTTGTCATTGTGGAGAAGCCGTGAGCTGTGGTTGAAAATACATTTTTAATTTTAATCTGGCAGTTCTGAGCCTTTTATGTTATCAACTACCATCCTGCTGACAATTTGTATAATTTGTGGCTGTAGCAATAGAAGAGGCCAATAACAGAAATTATAAATCTGTTTTGTTGTTGTTGTTGTGTTTTTTTTTTCTGCTTAACTCCTTCATTGCACCTCTTTCTGCATATTTCTACCACCACAGTAGCTTGCATTACTTGCACTGGGGCAAAGAAGGTAGATGCCACGTGCAAACCCAACACTGAGATTACTGCACAAGTGGAGACTCCATCTGCAGACTGCTGGTTGCAGACCCCCAGCTCTGCTTTGGAAGAAATGAGGTTGTTTGGACAGCTTTTTAAGGAGGCAGAAATTTACCCCCTGTGCTTATTTTTGGAATCACTTTCACTGGAACAATCATCTTTATTATTCTTTTATATCAATGCTAAAGACCTCTTCAGATCCATGAGGCTAAGCCAGTCATTCTGAATTTGTTGCCTGAATAGCATTCTGACTTTTCAGAGTTGCAGGTAGTAATATAGATTTCCTTGAGCTGATGAAGGACAAAACTTCAGTATGCCTACAGAACTTTATTATTACTGCTTTATCAGCAGTAAGCTTACTGCTGATTTTATATGGGCCATTGCACGAGGTACTGCGTGGAGTTAGGTGATCAGCCAAGAATGTTCTCTGACTGCTGTAAGGCTCCTTGTGGTACCTCTCATCCAGGGCTCCCAGGGCTTCCCCAGAAAGTTTTGGGACTGACTGCATCTGCAGTGGTAATAAATTGTGTTGTATCTATTGGCTACTGTGTGGATCCTTGCCAACCCTGGACTCTGGACCTCCAGTCCCAAGAAGATATACACGACTGCTGGAAGGTGGATATCATAGTAGTAAGCACTGCCTGAGAGCAGAAGGAGTTGACCCGTGTTACTCACAATTTTTACCATAAAGTACAGAGACATCTACCCTCCAGCTGTGATCTTTCACAAGCAGTGCAGCTCCTGCCCTTGGCGTTGGGCGCTTCTGTGTGGTCACAGTGGAAATGACATGCCCTGGGTGTGATCTTGTCAGCTACTCGAATCTGAATACCCACAAATGGGGATCACACTGCTGTCACCATCTGCTGCAGTGGGAAGCTTGCCTTCAGCAAATCTGTGACAGGTCACAGGGCCTCAATGCTTCAACAGCACCTCAATGGTCCTCTCATACCTATTTCTTTCATAGCCCATGGGAAATACATCAAGGGCTCTTCCAAGACCCCTGCTGCAATCTCATTTTCACTAATTTTTGGGCTCTGATGGCTAAAGTTGGCTGAAGAATGTCTGCCGCACCAGGGTAATCCACATGAGCCAAAACATCTACAGAAATCTAGCACATGGACCAGACTATGAATCATTCATAGTCTTGCATGTGATACTAAACAGTACAGCCAACAATGCCCTGCATTCGGCAGGTCCTCAGCAAAAAAAGTAGTCTGTACCAGCTGGCCACAAACAATTCAATGCAATTATAAGATGCTAATATTCTTTCCAGCAAATCTAAGAATCATTGTATTTGGAAGAAAAGGATTTGCTGTCCTTCTGGAAAGGGACCAACGTGAAAAGAGAATAACTGGATTTACTGCAGTTGCCATCCAAGTTTCCAGCATGGTTGGCAAAGTGAATTTCCTCAGCTGTACAACTCTGGCTGCACACTGTTACATGACCAGAATTCACTTAGGACTGCAGTGGAGCCTTCAGTATGGGTTTTGAAGACCTTTGGTTTAATATTCAAATAAATGTTTAAACATTCATGTCCTTCCTTCAGCTGACAGACCTATCTTGGATCACACTGGTAACAGATTTATAGCCTCTCTGAAAATGTTCTCTCCGACTGCTGCAGGAGAATAATACTTTGCACTTTGATGGTATATTTCTTTTTGAGACCTCAGAGCACTTTGCAAGTGCACAATAATTAGTTAAGCCTCACAACACGCCTCTTCAGGGGGTAGGCACTGTGTTATTATTTCCATTTAACAGATGTTTAAAATGAAGTATGGTGATGTTAATTCCCAATGTCAAACAGAAAAGGCATGGTTGCGGTGTGCTACAGACAGTCACAGCAAAGGGGACACTTACGCCAAGCATTATCATCTCCAGCACTTCATAATACTTAGCATGAAATGAAGCCAAAGTAATTGCTAGAATTTCAGCCTGTGCCTGCTGTCCTGGCAGTGTGGATGGAAAGTCTTTGTGTAATGAAGCCAGTGTGTAAGGTTCCGTCTCCCACGGTGCATAGGTAAAGGCTCTATTTTGTGCACTTCACGGCATGGGGAGCCCAGCTTGCTGGAGGCCACTTACCTTTATGAATAGCACAGTGTGCAGCAGGAGTGGCTATTTTGCCAGCAGCACTTGCTTCTCAGGTGATCTACTTTACTCATTTCCAGCATGTCTGAGAAGTTTCTTGTAAATGCTCTGGCCTGAGCAGTATCTAGGCACTGCTAATGACATCCAGCAAAGAGGAAGCCTTGCCATTTCTGCAGCTCAGGCACAGCTTGGATGCGCTGCAGGTGGCCAAGCTCCACGTGGAGCCAAACACTGTTCGGCTGAGCAGAAGCAGCAGGAAACGCTGAGATCTCCAAATCACCCACAGAAAAGGGCCAGAAATAGTGACACCAAGGTTGAGGCATGTAGAAAAAAGTGCAAGAGATACCTCACAGTCCCGGATGCTATAAAACTAATCAATTTGTCCATTTCTCAAAGTAAGGACAGGGAAGAAAACACCAGAGAGCTGAGGATACAAACCAGAAGATGCAAAAAATCTCATCTGTTAATGAGATCTACTGGAATTACAAGGATGAACAGATGATAAAGGAGAAATGATTGACTTTACTCAGTAAAAAAAAAAAAAAAAAAAGTATGATGGAATTCAAAGTTTGCTGCAATTAGTATCCTAGTCTAAATGAGTTGCTCACTGCAGTAATAAATTCAGAACCATTGCTTTCAGCCTGCCCTTTTCACAGGCAAGTGACACAGAGATGGCACCAGCCCAAGGCAAAACCTAAGATTATGAGCTCTTACACATTACTGGGTATCACAGTGTAACAAGCGAGTGCTTTTCTAATCTTTCTCTCCTTTTCTTCTCCCTGTACCAGATACTGCGGTAATACTCTCCCTGGTATGTCAAATGCTCTGCAGGCTCCAGAAAATACATGTTCTTGGTTAGAAAAGAACATGATTTCTCAGCCAGAGTTTGAACCCAAGAGGATTATGAAATGGGACTATGTCTTTCAGAGTTTCCCAGGCAATTAAGCACACATGAGCTCTTTTCCCACCAAACCTCTCCAGGTTTTCCCAACACCCTGAATTTGCTTTATAAAACTTCCAGAAGGGTCTTATAAAGCTTAGAAAAATGTACAATGAAGGCATCACAAATTGCAACAGGATAAAATAAAGTAAAATAAAATAAAATGAATTTTAAAAGAGTGAATGTAGAGTGAATTTCCACCTGAACTGCAGTCCTCAATGTAGACATGCTGCATCACTGCCTTTCCACCACTTGCATTATCAGTGATTCTCTTTTCTGGTGCAGGTAGACTCTGAAAGACCTTTGCTTGAATTTCCTTATATTAATGAAAAAAAAATATCCAGAAGCTATATAAATGTCTTTTTCTTCTCTTCTTAAATTATTTAATTTCTGAAAGCAAGAAAATGGTGTAGCAATCAGACAAGAACCCAGCAATCCATTAAATACCATTAGTCTTTCATCTTCCAAGCAAGTTTTGAATCATAGCATCTGAGAGAGTGAAGATAAAAACAAGCCCATCCTCTTGCTGCCTGGCACAAGATTATTCCCTAGACAATATCTGGTAGTGCTTTTTTCAGTCTAACATTGATTGTATAGTGTAAAGGGGTTTTCACCACTTCTTTAAGACAATTACTGTATCATTAGAAAGACAAGTCCTCTAGGAATTGTTCTTTATCTGCATCTTAAGTATGTTTCATTGCATCACTTCTGATTTTGTTGTCTCACACAGTCTTCGCCAGTAGCCATCACTGTTTTTCTTGAAGATGTAAATTTGATAATAAAAGGTGTTAAAAACTGCTATAACTATTCCACATGGGTTACTTACTTAATTTGGAAAGTAAGTGATAATGTGCTAGTTGTCCAAGTCTAGTAATGAAATTTTGGAGGAAAATGTTGAAATGGGAAATACAAACATTAATATACAATAAAAAACAAACAAACAAAAAAAAGGAATATTTTACATGTTCTATTGGTAGTTTCCATCCTAGCATCTGAGTGTGTTAGTCTTTGTTTTCACTAATCTGATATGAAAATTGCTTGAAATGGTTGCCAGGTAATATCTTATTGGGGCAATCAAATGCTAAAATTCTGTGATATTAATGTAACGTGATAGGAAATGGCTAATACTATAAACAGTTGCTAATTTGTTATGATGGGTCAGGTAGATAAAGTCTATATTGGTTTTGCATACTTTTCTGAACTATTGTTACTTCTTTTTACAAAAAGAATGGAAGGTGACAAAGGGACAAGGATGCAGAGGTTGCTAATTTCCTTGAATGCCCTTGAATGCCCTTGAATGCCTTTTCTCGTAAATTTTATGAATTCCAGTAGTATTCCTTGTTCAAAATCATACCAAATTCAGTGTGAGCCGTCCTGTAGTTGTTTCACTGTCTTCACAGAATCACAGAATTACAGAATTTCTAGGTTGGAAGAGACCTCAAGATCATCGAGTCCAACCTCTGACCTAACACTAACAGTCCCCACTAAACCATATCCCTAAGCTCTACAGCTTCGTCGCCCGTCTCTGGACTCTTTCAAGCACATCGATGTCCTTCTTGTAGCGAGGAGCCCAAAACTGAACACAGTACTTGAGGTGCGGCCTCACCAGAGCCGAGTACAGGGGGACGATCACCTCCCTAGCCCTGCTGGCCACACTGTTTCTGTTACAAGCCAGGATGCCGTTGGCCTTCTTGGCCACCTGAGCACACTGCTGGCTCATATTCAGCCGACTATCGACCATCACTCCCAGGTCCTTCTCTGCCTGGCAGCTCTCCAACCACTCATCTCCCAGCCTGTAGCTCTGCTTGGGGTTATTGCGCCCCAGGTGCAGGACCCGGCACTTGGCCTTGTTGAACTTCATGCAGTTGACCTCAGCCCATCGGTGCAGCCTATCCAGATCCTCCTGCAGAGCCTTCCTACCCTCGAGCAGATCGAAACACGTGCATAGCTTGGTGTCATCTGCAAACTTACTGAGGGTGCACTCAATGCCCTTGTCCAGATCATCAATGAAGATATTAAAGTCACTGAATCAGTCACTTAAGTATTTGCACTTTTATTTGGAAAAGATGGCTGTCAAAGGTATGACTTTTGTGCTTAAGAAAGCTCTGTTTATTTGGAGTATATCACAGGCCACTATCACACTGAGCTATGATTTTTATTTTTTTTTCTACAGTCCTGAAGAAGCTTTTGTAAGAATACAGATATTTTTATTTCCTTATAGTGGAGTAGCATGGATTTTCTTTCCAAGTTGTTTCGACTTTTAGTCATGCTCAGGAAGAGAATTCTGGTTTTACAAATTTCAGATAAATGGTAGCTGTTCATGCTTGTGGGCAGGCAATGGAAGTTACTTATCTGTGCTTACACTTCATGGTCAGGAGATTAAAGAAAGACGTTTCTTAGTAGCTTGAAGTTAAGTTCTTTCTTACAAGCTTTGAGGTGACTGTCTCAGCCACTTATCAGAATATTTATTTCTTTTTATCTCTTCTTCTCTAAAATCTTATCCCAAACATTTCAGATACCATGTTTTGTAATTTAGAGAAGAATTTATGTAGCCTACATCTGTGAAGGACAGCCTCGCTGTCAGTCTGCTGCCTCAGGAGAGGTAATGTCCCCTGGTTAGGAGGGACCTCTTCATCTGCTTCCCAAAGTAAAAAACCTCCTGATCCAGCTGATGAAAAGGACATTTCCAAAGGAAATGCAGCTTAAGAAAGGGAAGGCCATTATCATCCTCAGCACAGGCTCCATCCTTGCTGTATTGCTGGCTGTAATCTTCATTCTGCAATAGAAAGCTCTTCTGAAGAACTAAAAATGCAAGTGAAAACTTGCAGTAAGGTTTTCCATCATGTTCAGGCTGCTGGAGAGCAGAGTGCAGGAGCTGCCTACTTACAAACCAAGTGGCATTTTAGCACTGTAAGAAGGGGCTATGCTTTCCCTCCACACCTGAATTTCTGATGGCGATATAGACATCAGAGAATGGTGGGCTTGGGAGTGGGTGGGTGCGTAATAGTCTTTGAAAATGGAAGATCTGAATCATCATGCTAAACAGGAGAGCAGATGTAACCCTGAGGTCTGACAGCAGCACAGCATTAATTGAAGAAAAACAAACCCTTTGGTACAGGAGACATTCTGACTGCCAGGCAAGTGGTAGCTTTTTATTATTTTCAAGGGCTAAACACCAGGTTACTCAGAATAAAGTAGTGCACAGAAAAAGATCAACTGCTCTAATGTCCCCAAATGTTAATGGGACTTAGGCAGTTGTCTGCCACTGTACATTAAAATGTCTTTCTTTTTGCACTTTCTTTCCCACTCAAAAACACTTTTACTGCCATGAAAAGCTACGCATGAAACTGCTGCTTTGAATAATGCAGTCTGTGTATTTGGTAATACAATTTTAGAAGACCACATAAACTAGGGGCAATTCCTATTAATTTATTCCCATTTCATTTCCAGACCCCATCTTCCCTAAAAACACTGGAAATAGCATGAGTGAGTGCACATGAACATAAAAGCTTGAAAAGGTAAGGACAAAACATTGCATTTCAGAATGCCTGAAATAATTGATTTCTTTAAAAAGTGACATTTATTTCCTGTACTCTTTCAGTAACTCAGTCTCGTTCTTTGCTCTCTCTCTTTCTCTCTCATTTTATGCTTATTTTAAAGCCTTGGAAGTTTTGTTTTTTTAAAAAAAAAGGTTACGTTTAAGCTGGCAACACTAAGTTGTAATGTGTGTCTTAATGTAACATTTCTTACCCTGAAAAAATCTTTTTATTCCAAGATGACATTATCTACAGTTTACAAAATTATTATGATGATTTTTCGGAAAGCTTGGCTTTGGACTTCTAGCCTTGACGCTTTACTTTTATGGAAAAATAAATTTACCTCAATTGGCTCTTAATGTCATCTGAAGAAGGGAAAAAAATAGCTGCCTGACCCCAAAATAATGTGGGTTGAAATTAGAATATATTTCATAGAGACGTGAACTGGCTAACCTGAATTTAGGATAGTGCAAGTATTTTAACACGTTTTATTACTACCTGAAACATATCGCAGAGGGGTTTTAGAAAGAGCCTGAGAGTTGTTCTCAAGTACTCAGTACTGTTTACAGAAAACAAGATATACTGTGCTGCTGACTTTTGTGGGGCTCTTTGTAGACGTTCCCAGTATCAATAAAACAAATTAACTGAAATAACAGCTGTGCTAATTGCAGGCAAGCTTAAAAAGCTGAGACTCGTGTTTAGGTTTTTGAAATGCCAGTGGACTCAGCTAATTACCACATGCTGTCACAGTAGGAGCAGCCAGGTCATGTTATCAAGACCTTTGTTGTCCAAAAGCAACGGAAATAACAGAAGGGAAGTACTCAGCACCTGAAATGCACACTGTGGGCAGCAGATGCCAAGCCCAGCCCCTTCCCTCCTCAGCACCAGCCTGACACCCGAGGCAGAAGAGCATATTCAGATCTGACAATTAAGCCCCAGGCACTCAGAGACGCTCTCGCTTGGGATTAATTTTTAAGCAGTTTAAAAGTGCCTCCCTCTTGGCATAAAGGGTTTTGCAACTCGTTTGTGTGACACATTTTGTTATTCACTTCACTCCGTTCAAATTAAAGGATCCAAGCATCTCTTTCTGCCCCTGAGACATCACATCACTGGCGAGGACTCGTCCTGCTTGGAGATGCCCTGCCAAGAGTCATTCCCACCAGCTGCATCCTCCTCTGGTCCATGGTGGGCTGAAGGTGGACAAAGTCGGGTAAAGCTGGTGGAGCTGTCCCAGAGCAAGAGCTCCTCCTGATCAGAGCCAAGCCCTGTGAAATCACAAAAGTCAAGTCAACTGAGAAAAGAATTTGGTCTTAAAAAAATAATAAATAAATAAATAAATAAATAAATAAATAAAAAAAAACAAATTAAAAACCATCGACATCTAGGGGGGGCTGGGGGTGGGAATGACGACACCAACATAACTGAACATATTATTCTTTATTCTGATTTTTGTTTTCTTTTTTTTTTTTTTTTCTGAATGATCCAAATTTACTATGTACTTCCTGAACATTGCCAAGCTTTTCAGTTCCCTCAGAGGAAAATAAAATTTGCCGTTAGTGCGATCCATTTGCTTGAAATTCCATGCCCAGGACAGAAAGAAAGGCATGCTCTGCCTTCCTTTTGACACATCAGCTATGACATACACAAATCACAAGCTTTAAATTTCCACAATCACATGCCCCATTATCAGCCACACTGATGGTAGAGCAAGCTCAAAATAAAACTGCTTTGTTCCACCCGGGAGCTCAATAATATCCCTTATAAATCAGGGTTGGCTGTATGGTTTCTTGCACACATTCCCCAGACCGGCTCTGCAAAAGGCATTGACCATCCATACCACTTTCTTGCCTCTTTGTATCTGAAGAGTTATGCTGCTCTGGGGGGCAAGAGGCGGGGGATGAGGAGAAAAATTTATGGGTTATGAATACTGACACAGAAGATATTCTTTGTTTATTGAAGTCTTGTTTACATAAAAGCTCTTCACAGGCTACCCCCTAAGTCTGGAGGTCCTAAACCAGTGTCAGTGAGCTGTCTGGGCACTTTTTCCCACGTACTGCGCCAACAAAAGCGAACCATTAACGTTTGGCCCTTCAAGTTAACGCGGCCCAAGCCTCCGTGGTAGGACGTCTGCCCGATATGTAAAATAATGGAATGAATGGATTCCTTGGAAACAATGATAACAAGACCTGGCTGAGCTAACTGTGACAGCATGTGGTAATTTTCCAGCCCGCTGAGCCTGTAAAGAGAGCTGGAGCACAAAGCCCGGGCTGTGGGGCAGGTTGGTCTGAATGGCTGCAAACAAGTGAAGAATATCTGTTGATGTCATACACACAATTTGACAGATGGGACAGGGTTTTTTGTCTGGTTTGTTTGGATTGTGCATGTTATATATATATGTATATATATATATTATTATTTTTTTTAATATTTTTTTAAACTTGAACTTGGCTGCTTATTTTTCAATGCATTTGTGTGCTATGAGCTGTGTGGAAATCCACACCTGTGTTAACACCCCTTGCAGAAACGCTTTCGTGTGTTGGGTTTAACAACCTAATTTCCTAGTGAAAAATGGTGTAGGCTTGTGTGGTGGCTGCTCTGGGGATGGCGGGGGAAAGTTGCTGTGGAATGATGCATTATTTCTGTGCCGAGCCCTGGGACTGTTGTGAACCTAGCTCCTCTGAATCCTAATACACTCTTTGAACGGCATAAAGAGGTATTGTCACTGCCTCAGCCTCGTCATTTCATCAGAGAAATGGACAACCAGAGGTATCTAAACTGATTGCTAATTTTGGCTCAGTGTCAGGGAATAAAATGGGCTACAACATGTCCGTTTGCCTGCTAATCTATTAAAAAATTGGTCTGTGTTTTTCTGTGAGGCTATGCAATAGTAAATAGGCTTTAGGCATCATCAGTGTACATCAGTACATATGCGTGATAATGTGGTTGTGTGCCTTCAGGGTCATGTTTGAAGGTTTAGATAAATGTAGTTAGGAAAGAGGTAATACAGCAGAATTAATTGCTGCCAATGATAAGGCTCCTTACAACTTCATAGACGAATAAATTTGGAAAGACAATTCCAGCTCTGTGTTTGCAGTTGAAGTGATAGTACAGGTACAGAGAACACACTTCTGAGGTTTTTTTACCACCTCTGAAAGTGGATTAGACTTTTCATGTGCCCCAAGGGGGAGATCCTACACAGAAATTTTGAGCATATTTTGATTGCATCTTTCTCTTTCCCACTCAATGTTATTTATCTTTTCAGCTGTGAGCTCTTTGAGACAGCACCCAAAGCACGGTGAGATGTTGACAATAGGAAGAGAGCAGATGTACATAAACACACACACTACTAAAAGAGAAACACACATTGATTGTAGGGAATTTTTCTCTAAGCCTGACACTGTTAGCTAAAGCTTACACACACAGAGACACTGTTTTTAAATGACTAAGCGTAGCTTGAGTAAACAAATCAGAAGGCTAAATTTTGAGGACTCTGTTTTCCTACTGGCTTTCAGGATAATATTTCAAGCAGAGAAACTGTGGAGAGGGATAATTTTTATCACAGCTTGAAATTTTTGTTACCAATGATGTGTATTATATCTATGTCTTTTCAGCAGCCAAGGTTTCAGTTCCTATTATATTAAACACTCTGCAAACACACAGTAACTGGCAGGCTTTGACCCAATGAGTTTTCAGTGTAAAAGGCAAACTCAATACAGAGACAGGCTCAAGGTTTCTCTGTACCACCCTTAAATCCCTCCCATCTACACTAGAATAGAAGTGCCATGTTTTTCTTAGACTGTGGACAAGTAGTTTGACCATCCACTACATAACTTAAATTTCAGGTTGAGTTTATTGCTAGGGAATCACTTTCTGGCTTCATTTTGTTGTGTTCCATCAGTAATATGAAGTAGCATGTTTGCAACGTTGAAACCTCAGCAACCAGAAAGAAAGCAGAAAACCACAGGCTTTCCAGCACCTGCTCTGAAGCCGTACAAGAATATTTCTGAATATCTGCAAGCTTTGCCTTTTCATTGCTCCCTGAGTTACAGAAAGTTACAGAAAGAAAGTTTCCAAGTTACGGTAGTTATGATTTGCCACCTTTTGCTTAATACTTACAGGCAAGACCTTTCCAGCCAGGAAATATATCTGCTTTTCAGAGAATTTGCAACGTTCTGACTTTGGGAAGTTTCTCTTTGGATTTTTTATTTTAGATTTCATTTTTTGGACTAAGTGAGTACCTGGAGGAGAACAGCCTGTGCCAAAGGTTCAGCAGGTTCCACTCTTTCAATGCAGACATCAGCATGCATGAGTGTACATATCCCAGATATCCCTGAAACAAAATAAGAACATGTGACTCATTGTCAGTTTTTGTTTTGTTTTGTTTTGTTTTGTGTGTGTGTGTGTGTTTGTTTTTTTTTCCTGGTCAAAAATTCATACATCTATTTGCAAAGAGCCCACAGAATGGAACTATGGAAAGAGAGGATTTAGAATTTGGGTTACCGTGGAGGATGTGTGATGGTGACTTCGAGCTGCACACAGTTCTGGTGAAGTGAAAAGTAGTGCGTTTTGGCTTACCAGATGTGCCTTGTTTCATCAAGGAAGCATTTGCAGTGGGACACAAAATAACTCATCAAATCACAGTAGATAATTTTGTAATTAAAAAGCATTTTTTCATGTTTATATTTTAGAGCAAGGAAATGTATCAAGTGCTTAATTTTTAATTGAATTAATTATTTATATTATTATTTTGAATTATGCCATACTAAGAAATTTTTAATGTTAGTAAATAAAATATGACACATGGTAAAACTAAATATTCTAAATTATATCTATTTTATTGTGTCAAGTAAAGAACTATTGGTTCTAAGGAAACTATGAAGAATAAAGATAAATTTCTATGTTTTTTGCATGTTATAGATGCAACTTTGCTTTAAAGAAGACACACAGAATCTCCTTTGGATATAGCAAACTTTAGGCCCAGGTTTGTCTAAACCGATTTAATATGACCCAATCACATTTCTCCAGAAGATAAATATTAGTTCCTGCTGATTGTATTTCTTCTGAAGTAAACGTATGCATTACTAAGTCTGTAGAGTTGTTACATTATTTCTATATACTCTTCTAGTCCTTCTACTTCATTTGCACATGCTCAAGCACTTGACCATGTGTGGGCAGGCATTTTGCTTATATCTCAAAAATGGACATTCCTTAATTTCTGTGTTATGCTGCAGCAGCAGGGTCCTTGCCATCCCTTCACTTTGACATTGACATCTCTACTGCTTATGTCTTGGCAGAGCAGGCAAATTTTGGCACGTGTTTTAGGAGCTCTGTGGTTTTCCCCTCTCCATCTGCATCTTCTCCAAACTACTGATTTTAAAGACAACAATAAAAGTAAAAAAATAATTTTAAAAAGTAATTTAAAATTTAAAATAATATTCTTCATTTCTGTCTGAAGCATCTTAAAGCCTTTTCTTTTTATTCTCCTTTTTTTTTTTTTCCTTGTCTTGTTATTTATTCCCCAATAAGTAGCACCAAAAAATAAATAAATAAATAAATAAATAAAAATGAAAAAACATAGCACTAAATTACTATTTCACCCTCATATAACCATAAGACCATGATTCTGATCCCGTAAGCCAAGGTTGCTTACAACCAGGTCTGGATCCAGCTTATGACATACAGGATTTGGTTACAAAGAGAAGTGTGAATCTGAGATCTCGTTCTGGAAGGATATGCATTGTAATAATAGTTGGTTGAGTCATTCTTAAATAGCAATGAAGCTACATTTTTAATGTAGAGTTCTCAAAATCCAAGTTGAAATGATTACTTAATTTTCAGTCTGTAAAGTAGAAGAAAAAAGATATATGGCTTTGTTTGTGCATGAAATTGGTTTTAAATCAGTTAAACTGGTGAAAGCCCCTATGCAAACACACTTAAATTGGTTTACATCTGGCTTGTATTAATTTAACTTCATTCAGTTTTCACAAAATCAATGCAAATGTGTAATTAGCTTAATGGCTCTTGCTCTTCCAGAACAATAGTCTTTCATTCTCGACAACAGGGAGCTGTTGTCATTTCCTAGAGATTCCAAAGGAGGTGTCAAGCCATGTTTATTTGATCACTTTTAGTATTTCACTGTGTCTTCCTTTGACTGTGTAGGGGCTGATTGTGTGTGTTAAATAACTGAAAGTGTCAGGCTGTGAGGACAGGGGCAAGGTAACCCAGAACAAGAAGCTTTACTGCATTTTTCTGAGTTCGTATCAAAGAATGCTCAAAGGCAGAGACAGAGCAGGTCACTCACTCCAGCCTCCGGGTATTTTCAGATGTTATTTTCTCCATATAATCTCCAACATTTGTCACTGGTCAAACAATCTCAGGTTGCCCTTTCTCAGGCAGTAAGTCAGTTTATTAATAGCTGTGGGACTTGGCTATTCTGTCTGCCTGTTGAAGTAAGCATTTCTTGCTACTGAATAAAGTCATGACGTGTAGATTTGTCTAGGCGGCTAATGGCCTCTGAGATCCTTCCAGCAGAGTTATGAGATGTTTGCTTTATTGCCTTGTATTCACTCCCCTGAAATGTTTGCATTTAGGAACATGCTTATTGCCGGGACAGATCCTGACAAGTGCTTTGGAAATACTTGGAAATTTCCAAGTGCCACCAGTGCCCAAAGGAGAAAACAGATGTGAGTGCAACCTCACCAGGTGCCCTGCATGAGCTCCATGGGATCCAGCCTTGGACTTGACCAGAGGTCTCAAAAAGAAAAACATCTTTCACATGAAATAGATTACACATATTAACTCTCTGCTCCAAACCTTCTTGAGTGTTTGATTTCTGCAGCACACTGTTCCTTAGGGAGAAACGGGAAAAATGCAGGAAATATCCTGTAGGACATTTTTTGTGTAATGGATTGGGTGTCACCAGGAGAGCGGCTGAAGCCAGCGAGTTCATCCCAAGGCCTTGGGAACATCACAAACTCACAAAACCAATGAAGCAGCTTTCAGTTTCATCAAATGCAGTCATTATGTGAATTCCTTTTCCATAAATCATCCCAATGATATTTTCAATGGCGATTCAATATAAACCTACTTTTCCAATCAGGCATATCTGTGGTATGAAACACCGAAGAAAACCATGAAAGCTGCTTTTGTTAATTCACTCTGGAAATATAAATAACTGGACCAGTAGTCAGTTGCTTCTGACATGGGAGATCTGCTGGAGAAATTAAGATGCCAGTGGATAGTCTGAAATATTCACTAAATTACATACTGCAAGCTCTGATGGAAACCACTTATACATTGTTTGAAATGACCGGCAACTGAGTTAGCATTTTGTGGCCAATATTGACCTTGTCCTTCTTAGCTATAAATTTCTATAAATTAATGCACTTTTCTGAACTGTCTACATTGTTCTAACCAAGAAAGTTAAAACATAAAATCCTATTTCCACTGTGGAAAATAAAATTAAGTTTCAATTGAAAATAGATGCTGTGTCAGGAAAACAGTGAGGAATATGTGATAGCACTTCTTCTAAGTGATTTGCTTATCTAACCTTCTTTAAAAATGTTTTCTCCCTCATATCATCCTGTATTTAACAGCCTGTCTCTCAGACACCTGTTAGATAATATGTCAAAGCATACATAAAAAAAAGGCAAGGGACAAACAATTGATGAGGCAGTTGGTGATTAGCAGAATCAATCCAGAACTGCTCTGAATTCAGGGACTTGCATACATAAGTAACCTTATACACTTGATATGAACCAAACATATTTAATTGTATATATTTTTTTCTTAATTTTTCTATATGTAAACAAAGGATTACAGATACAAATGTGTTCGATCCTTAATCAAAAAGGAATATTAGGAGTTCTGTTACAAAATGGTGTGTTGAGACCATCATTAGTTATTATTAATTTTCCTCTTCAGGAGCAGAACATGCCAGGTGATGTGGGGTTTTTGATGCTAGCATATCGTGCCACTGCATACCAGGTGATTTCAAACTCTACACAAACATACACAATTATATACATACTTAAGGAGCATTGCCTCTCCCACAAACGTAGTGTGTAGAATATACAGCAGATATATTAACTTACTTATCATATTTTTATGCAAAATGTGGTGCATGATAATGTGCCACCTGATAGGTCTCTCAGGATGATTTTGTGTGTATCATTTAAGTAATACAGATGTTCATTAGCTTGGTCTTATTTTAACTTTCTCTTACACAGAGATAAATGCACACAAAAATGTTTCTTACTATCAAGGGAAGGGAGCATAAAAACATAGAGTATATTTCTAAAACTATCTTCCCTATTGGTTTTCCTCAAATTAGTCATTAAAGGTGGCATTCTTCAAGATGACCTATCCAATCAACACAAATCTGTTAAAATTAACAGAAGAGAAAGCTTTGATCCAGGCAGGAGGCTGCTCTTGCTCTCATAATAAGGTTTTGCAAGGAAGTTTGTTTGTTTGTTTGGCAATGGCAAGATTTGCAGTAGCCCACATTTGGCATTCTGGATTGAGGATCCAAAAGATAAATATGATATGAGCAGTATATGACTGCTTGATGACCTTTCTGTATTTTCAGTGTAAGCTCAGCGTTGTCTTATCTCTGTCAGAATTATATGATTGTTTTCTGACAGTCTAACACACCGATGTCAGCAGAGGATAACGTGGCTGGTGTGACAACACTTTGAAATTGTATTTAAGCCACATTTAAAGCTACAGCCTTCCAACTTTATTTCTCTTCTTTCATAATCAAATTTTAACGGGTAACACTTATGCCTTCCTGTTGGCTGAGCACAGACTGACATCTCCATCTTCAATGAGAAGACGGCAAAATAGATGGGGGAAAAAAATCATTTTATATGTATGAAAACCATTTCAGTGGAACCCTGAGTCTTTAGAGAAGGTATAATCGTCACAGATGGCGCACTTAAGGCTGTTAATGTATAAAGCCTTGCCTGCTGTGCGTTACAAGGCTATAATTTTCATCTTGGGGTTCCTTCCTATGACTAAACAGCTCAACTCAGCTCTTTCAGTTTATGACATCAGAGAAATCCTCAGCAAAATTATAACCTTGGGAATACCCTGCAGATGTTTTTATTTCTATGTACAGACTCAAATTACTTGCATATCACTTCAGTGCAAGTTAACTACAAGTAATAAAACGACATAATATTTGCTTTATATATAAGAACTGTTTCTTTGGGTTACGTGGTTCACGTCAGTATCAACAGTTTAAATGAATGTGGTGTTAACCTCTGTGCTTTTTTCCAGCCAGCTGAGTACCTTCTATAGAATAAGATTCATGTCCCCAGCAAGCTTACACACTGGTTTGGGCTACATCAGCACCAAGACAGTCCCTTGGTAATTTTTTGTTGTGCCAAGGCTACTAATAGGTATGAACTGCACCATGCTTGAGCAGGTCCTCCTCAGCACTATTTGTGCTTTTTGCCTGACAATTGCAAGCTTTACCTCTGGCTCGGGATTTTTGGAAGACCTTTTGCCAAAACATCCCTCCTCCATCAGGTTAGTGCTGCCACCATGCTTGGTGCAGCAAGACACTGAGATGCTCTTCATATGAGATGTTAGCATCAACAGAGTCCCACCACTCGTGAAGACCCTCTTAGCTGGCTAGAAATGGCCAGATTCTGGGCCTGTTTAATTTCTGTCTCTGTCTCAATTTTTTCCACACCTCCCATTTGTCCTCACCCAATGTGTGGCACAGACTTTTGCTCCTCCACACTGGTTCATGGCTTGAAAGGACAGAGCAGATGTGCCATTTTCAACACTTGCCACCATTTTCAACACTTGCCTCCTTCTTCACTACTACACCCTGACCCCAACTAAGACAGAAGCTGAAGAAGTACAGAATATGAGGCAAATTGCAATTTCTCTCTACAGAATTGATCTCTTTTGTGCTTTTGAATCACTTAGGAATCAATTAAGACTTTCATAAACCTGAGAATTATCCAGATTTTCAACAAAAATGGGAATTTTTCATGAGTACTCACTATGTAGCTCAGAAGAAGGATTTTTCACATGTAAGTGAGTGTCTTGCAAACAGTTTTTCTTGTTGTTGTTTTGTTGTTGTTGTATTTCTGACTACTTATTCTACTATTTATTCATCTGATTATATGACAAGTCTCTTTGGCCGTATGCAGTAGCTAGCATTCCTCATTTGGATGGCGAGGATCTTTAAAACAACACTTTGGGGGTTTGAGCTGATGATCTTTCGAGGTCCCTTCTAACCCCTTCAGTTCTGTGATACTGTGAAAACAGAAAAATTATTGCTATCAGTAGCTAGCCACCTTCCAGCACACGTTTTTCTGCAATTCTCCTTCTTGGTATTGCTGTGCTTGAGGAATAAAATTCCCAACAATTCCTGTATGTGTGATATTGAGTGCAGTAGTACACAGGTGTAAAGAACTGCAAGCCATCATGCACAGATACTAATATTTTTATTTGTAAAAAAAGAATCATAAGTGTTTCATGAATTGTTGATATTTCCTTAAATTTCTCCACTGTTAAAGTCCATTAAAGAGTGAAAAATAATAAGAGAGTATGTATTTGGTACAGCCTAGTATCCTAAAAGATTGGAATGTTTTGGTCCATGGTTTTGTGTGTTTGGTTTTTTTTGTTTGTCTTCCATGATTATGAACTTCCCACCTGTCCCATCAGTAACTGGTGCATTGTAAGTCACAGGGCAGTGGGATGAATGGGAGGCCACGTGTAAGTATCCTTCCAGTGCTGCAGTCAGGTTTCCTGCACAATGGCTCATTTAACATGCAGAGTTCTGCTGAAATTTTCCTTAATTAATTGAAATCATAACAAAATCACATCCATGTTTTATACAGCATCATGTCTACAGTAACCTGCTAACATGCTGTAGCTCACAGAAGTCAGAAATATCAGTTTCCCTGTCTAGACTGTGCATACCCTGCTGTTTCTTTTAATAAAGATGTCCTGTTCAGATCATACTACAGTGCTCATACCTGCAAACAACTGATGGAGTATTACTTGGTGTTGTGTTTTACCTGAGAAATATTAGAACTGACAATACAGTTAACACCAAAATACCATCCTGAAGAATACAGCAAGACATTTTGTCTTATTTTCCTAGTGCTGTGATTATTGATTGGAATGCAATGAGAAAAGCTGATAACTGCTCACTCTATAATGACAAACTGTATTTATTTTAAAAATCACTTAAGTGGTTCTGTTTCTAATTTAACTGATCTGGTTGATATTTCCATCATCTGTGATAAAGAGAGTACTAAAAAAAAAACAAACACAACGCACATTGGAATCCAATTGCACGCTATTATTAAGAGAAATCTCCAGAGAAAAAGCAACTTATATGTTAGAGAGATTTGAAGACTCTTGCAAACTTCTGGGAGCCTCCCTGAATCAAAGCACCACATCTTCAGAGGCTAGCTTGACACCTATTATCAGCAACAGATTTGTTTTTGTTTCATCTTAACATCTGTTCCTAGTTCACTGCCTTTGGTAGGTAAACCTACTCTGATTTCAGTGATTTTAGTTCTGGAAAACATGGGAATCGGGTCTTTGGAGTTATTTGATATTAAAACAGATTAAAACAGTTTGTCTTCCACAATAGTGCTTTATTTCTGCTTTATTACTTTTCTTTTATCTCACCAGCTTTGCATATATCAGGAGTTGCAGCACTAGTGAGTACACAAAAGGGTCTTGTCAGTGCTTCCATTATCACTCATAAATCAAGATTTTCAAGGTTAATATTTCAGCAGTTATAAATCTCATCTTTCTTAAATGAAACAGCCTGGATTCAAATTTATTCTTTTCCTTCTAAAATTGAATTTAACATATTAAATCTCTTTTCTTGTTCATTTTCTGAATGATGAGGGATGTAGCATGTAGGAACCATATCAGTAACTTCACAAACCGAGGAAGGAAAGAGGTAGGAAATTGTAATTAAAGCATTATCATCCTTGTCTTTATTTTGAAAGTCCTCTTGTCTGCCTCACCTAGGTGCAGGTCCCATGTCCCTCATGCTTTTGGGCTGCGTGTGACCTTCTGCCTCTTCCCCTCTTCTCAGCATCCCCAGTCACCCAACACTGACTTCTCTAAAGTCTAAGCACCTTTGGTTTCAGAACAGAGATTCAAAAATAAATAAATAAAATAAAATAAAATAAAAAATCACTGACATCCTTGCTGGTGCTTTTCCATCACCAGTACCCTCATCCTGCTCCCAGTGCTAGGTGGAAGACACATTCTGCCACTTTCTTACAGCTCCTCTTTTTTGATGTGTTTTGCTTTAAGGAACATTTTATCTATTTTCTGCCAGCATCCTCATCCAGCAGTGCTCCTGCAGGCCTCCAGCAGGCAGCATGCTTTCTGCAGTGCAAGAGGCACACAAGTTCTGCATAGCCTTGTGGGAGAAGGACAGACTCAAAGAATTAAACCATGTAAAGATCTTCATACTACAGCCTGCCAATTTAGCGTTTACTTGGGATATATTCTTTTCTGACTTTTCATAAAGAAGAGTTTGCAATTACTTTCTCCAGTCATTCTGCTCCTCTTTCTCTTGGCTGCAGCAAGATGTTGAGTCAGAATCCCAAACAGATCTCATCAATGCACCTTGAGAACCATTTTATGACCCTCATATAACACTTTGCATGACTGTTTAATTTCCTATTTAAAACAAATTAACTGTTGTATTTTCTAATCAGGACACAAAGGATCCCAGATCTAGTCTGGAAGTATGTGGAGGTTACTGAGAGGTTGTCCAGATTGATGGCTGCACTGCGTGTATGACCTGAGGGTGAACTTTGACTAAACTTTGCTCTTTGTGCACTTGGCAGTCTGTATTTGGAAAGCATCAGTTGTCTACATTCAGTGCATTAAATGTAAGGCACATGCTTGCCACAGACTTGGAGCTTCATTGTTTTTACAGAAGCCAAAAGCTTCATCACCCGTATTTATATCAGTTATACCAATTCCATAACTATTTCAATCTGCTTTAACATACATTTATTTCATTAAAAAATATGTCAGTCAGTTCAAAATTTCTCACCATTTCCTCTTCCAGATTGCCCTTGCCTCATCACTGTGGCAAGGACATTGAGCAATAATTGTGCCTTGTCTGGCACATTTCCATGGCAGTTTTGCAAGATTGCTTTATTGCTTGAGCTCCATTTAAGTCACAGCTGTCTCAGGAGCCAAAAATTACATTAGTCTATGCTTATTTGGATTTTGTACATTTATTGTAGACACATGTAAGTGTGTGTACATCAGAGAGAAAGAACGGGAGAGAGAGAAGAGGTTTTTGGATGGTGGGGACACACAACCACGACAACTTCACAACAAGCACCCAGTGGATGATACCACCAGACAGCAGAGCAGCATTGCCCCAGATTACCAATACAGAGATCAGAATGGACACTTTCTATGACTGGGATGATTGCCTTCACTAAAAGGCACCTGGTTTAAAAATCATATTTTTATTTATCAAAATTGCAATATGGCAACTGGCTTATATGACAACCACTACACTGTCAGAAAAGGAGTCACTAATTCACAGTAAATTGTCCCAAAACACCTCATCAGTGACTTCCCCTCAGAACACGTTCTCAGAGAGACATAAGCCTCCAAACCAAAAGAGAAACTTCCCTCTGCTGTTAATAATTTCCACTAATTTTCCACCAGAGCAGTTTTTACCAAAACAGAGACAGATTTGCCAAACTTTATTCTTGGAGAAAAAAATAATATACATATATATATATATATGTTTGGTAGCGTAGATCCTGCTTTAAATTTTTTAACACCAGACATATTTATTAAAATTATTATTTTTTAAATATTGCTACCAAAAAAATGTGTTTTTGTTTTGTTTTGTTTTGTTTTGTTTTGTTTTGTTTTGTTTTTCTCCAACCTATCACCAAATCATGCAAAACATTTCTCCTTTGGCTATTTATGTAAGGCTATTAATATTTTCCTACCTAAGAGCCCTGCATAGAGGCAAAGACTATTCCAGTCCTAACTGTCATTATTTATATACCTTGCATAGATATTTACAGCACAAATATGTAAAGTGGTACATATGTAGAGGAAGCAAAAATCAGTTAACATTCAGTCTGTTTCCAAGATTAGAAAATGCTGCAGCTGGTACCAGGTTTTAGATAGGGATTGAGCAGCAGGTCTGGGTCTCTTAAGAAGTTTTTTATTTATTTATTTGTTTGTTTGTTTATTTATTTATTTATATTTAAACCAATATCCAGTGTAGTAAAGCAGAGAAATAAATAACTGAACACGCATAAACTTTAAATAGAAATATTTGTAAATCAAATATCTAACAGTTTTCTAGGCATCAGCTTTTTTAAGAGGCTTTTCAAATCACAAGAGCCGACAGTTTGGGAGTGCCATCAGGACCCAAGGTGGGTTGATGATCAGCAGTGAAGGTTGGACAAGTAGTGGCCACCTGTGCAACCCCAGTATTCAGACCCATCAGGAACCTCTATGGTCTGAAGAGCAGGGTAATTGCTTGGACACAACAGGCACCCGGTGGTGGGGTCCCAAACTGTGCTGGGTGAGCCAGAATTACAGAAGTTTTCCTCTCTTGTCTATGACCACAAGCTGTAGCCAGCATGTGAAGATATGACTTTATAAAGTCAAAAATGGAAAGAGATCTTGGAAAGGGTTCTGTATGTATGGCTTAGTGGAAAATTTGCTCAACTTACCAGCCTTATTCTTTATCACAGGTCTGCATCAGCAAAGATCTCCTGCTTTAAGGAATGAGGCTAATTAAAACTGTGTTAAAAAAATGAGCCCAATCTAAAACAGGTAAATATTTAAAACATCTCTGCAGCCATAATAATATTTTGATTACTTTAAAGCATTTTTTTTACAAAATGTATTCTGGCCAAAACATGTTCCACAAATTATTCAGCAATGTTGTGGGTATAGTGATATTAATAAAGCTATAAGTATCTGTAGAGAAAAGGACTGTAAATGCATGAACATTTGCACCACCCTCAGCCTTTCTTTCACTCATAAATCTCTCGGTTTTACTGAGTTGCCACAAGCACGCCCCGGATCTCTAGGAGTATTAGACTAGAACTCAAGATCAGATTTGTGGAAATTTCATCACGCAAAGTTAAAAAAGCTCTACTTCTAAATGCAGTACCTTTCAGTTGTAGAAACTACATTTGCTACAGTCTACTCCCAAACCCTGCTTATTTCAGCCATATAGTCTGAGGCATGACCCAAGCATCCAACTTCATTCCCTGGGATCTGAAAGCTCAGCTTATCCTTTCTTTCATTCTGCTCTGTTTTAAGATCTACATCTCTAATGAGCTACTTTCTCATCGCCCCACTATAATAAGCAAAATCTAAGTTTTATCTGCTTCTAAAAATGTCTGCACACATGGCCCCATGGCCAAGTTTGTCACTCATTCTCATTACACTCACATGTCAATTTGCTGGAGGTGACCAAAAAACTGGAGGTTGTTGCCCTCATTAACTTCTTAGAGTGCCTTCTGAAAGGACAGTTGCTACTGATCCCTACAAATACAGGGGAACAAAAATCCAAATTATGTAAGAAATAATCACATGGAAATGTAATTTTCAATCCCTCTGAACTAACTGCTTGAGATGGTCATGTACGGTGACAGAATATGACATCTTTGAAGACATTTTTCCCCTGCCTGTGAAAAAGAAAGTATTTGGGATTAGTATAGCCTGGCACATCCCAGCTAGGTCACAAAACAGCACTCAAAAAGTGTGCTTGCAGGTGGAAGCTGCATAGTGAGGAAATGTGTTGAGCTTGCTTGAGAGAGAGTAAAGAGCTGCATGGCACAAAACCAAGTGATGAGCCGAAGTCTAGGTATATGAATACTTTCCAGCTATAATTTCCAGGTTTTTGTTTCTGGGCAAGAAGAAAAAGCAGCTTTGTTACATAGCAGCACACTACATCTGATGGCAGCATCAGGTAGAGCAGAGCTGTCTACAGGCTAATTTATCAGGAAACCCCATTCAAAACTAGCTTGTGTGCATCTGTGATGGATGCACAGAGTATAAAAATGTGAAGACTTAAAATGTCTTAGTAGTTTCAGGTGACTCTTTTGAAGTAGAAAAATCTTAAGGAGTTTTGCACCTAAATGTCACTGAATAGTTTTAAGTATCAGATAAATTATATTAATATTAGTAATGGAGAATGTCTGTCCAGAGCCACTGTGTAGGTGGACCCCAGAGAGAAGAAGCATGATACCAGAAGCTCACAGAGGAAGAAACTGCCCAACCCAACACCTGCAAGTGAGCAGCCTCCTCTGCGTTTACAACAGAGGCATGTGTGTTACACAGCATGTATCGGGTGTTCCTGGACTGCCCAGGTGCTTGATGATTTTCCACTTCCTCATTTCAGTTCATAACAGTTTTTAAATGACAATCATATCCAGTCCTACAGTCTTCACCACACCACAGTTCATGTCCTAGTTTCCTACCCAATGACACTAGCTCATTATTTTCTGCTAGACATGGTTTGTGCATCTGTTTATAAAAATTGCAATTGTGATGGTATTAGCAATATATAGTTGTAGTTCAGTGACAGAAACATATCCAGGCCATAGCAGCAGAACCGTGGGTTGTCCATCATTCACAGAAATCCTTCGGCACTGTTCAATCTGTGGTGTTTTGATAGCCAGAGGATTTCTTCTGAAGATAAGTGTTCTTATCTCAGTTCTGATCCAGGCATGCCATTCTGCAGTGAAGATGTCTGCACTTTCTCCAGTCTCTCAAAAAGGCAGGTATTCTCTCAAAAACTCCAAGTCAATCTTCTGGCACTTCTCAGACGTGGAAGAGACCAGAATTGCAGCTCAGTAAGCTCATCTTCAGAGAAATCCCCTACTGTAAATAAATGAAGAAACAAATGATTTTGTATCCCCACCGTGTGTGACATTAGCTTTTCAATCAGCTGTTCCTCCATAGATTAATTAAACAGACCGATGAAGGTCAAGCAACCATCAACGCTTATGATATTTTTTCAGAGTAAATGACACACATGTGCGATTGCTTTGCTTTAGCCATGGAGTCCTTGAGGAATTTATCTCCTGTGAAAGCACAGACGCCTCTCAGACAACAGGTATCTCACACTCTGTAACAACTCAAGCACATTCTTCAGGTAGCCCCAGTTAACTTTATATATACTTATATATTTAGAGCTGTGGGGTCATTTCAGTTCAGCATTGCAGACTTAATCCTCTACAGAAGCTCCTTTTCCTTCCTTCAATACACACCCCTTAAAAATCTCTCTACGTTGCTTTGTGGCTGCTATTCATAAACTTTCTATACCGAAACTTTAAGCTAATGCTAGAAACATTCGTTGCCATCTCACAGCTTCTGTCCAGGGAAGTATTTAAATGACATCTAACTCATTATATAATGATATTTGAGACTTTTTGTCTTTGAGACAAGCTGAATTGTGCTTGCCCCTTTTTTTTGACTTCCTCTGCTGGAGCAGCAAGAATCTCTCTGGGTAGACCTGTAAAGTTTTCTGTAGCCATCTGCTACATCTACGAGCAGCTTCAGTTTGTAAAACTACCACTTGAATTTTGTTTCAGGTCACTGTACCTTCCTGGTGAGCAAGTCCCTGTCTAAGCACTCTGCTTCTCCTCAAAGTTAGGCACACCTGCAGGTTAATGAGAGTGTAACTTTTCACATGCTAAAAATCAATTTGTTTCTGCAACCTGGAGAGGGGAATCTTTCTTTCTGAAGATGCCAAGACAGTCTTTTTTTCAAACCAAAATGAGTGGCATTACACAATCATGCTGTTTTCATATAAGAACACATAATTGCTAAAGACATAATCCTCCTTTTTTCCAGCTTCTTTTCAAAATCTCAATTCCCTCTCACAGGATTAAAACTGTTACTTAAGAAGCATTGAAGACTTGGGCTGATGATGAAACATAATTTAATTTCTGAAGTGATTTGGTAGGATAGAAATAATTCTGTGTAAAAACTCTAAATGAATATTTGTTTTAACTATCATAGGATATTTCATGTATGCTAATGAAAGAGCAAACGTCTGAGAGGGAAGAACATGTTTAAGGTTTGAAAAATAAATGAGAAAAATTATCATCCTGCATAATACCAAGATCCATCTCAGCATGAGTGTGACATGCGGAAATGACTCCACCACCATAGGGTTGTGAAGTAGGTGTACTTTATTGCGGTGCACTGGACACACTGTGAATAGCTTCCCTCAGAAAGTTGCAAACCTTCCCAGCCGTTTCTCACAGTTTTTTACACAAATACTGGTACATATTACATGACCTCTAATACATACTCATTATTTTCCCCAAAAAGGTGGACCTCTTACAAGTACTCATTTCCATACTCCCCGCCCTTAGCTCCTCCCAGTTGTGCCTGCAGAATGTTGCCTGGTGGTCATGGGCAGGTGTCTTTCAGGATGAAGGCAATGAGGAAGAGGAGTTTAAACTTTTTACCTTTCTGGACTTTGACCTTCTGTCAGACAGTATTTAGGAGTTTTTTGGTTATCTTTGCCTTGCTTCCTGCCAAGTTCATCCTTCCCTAACAAGTTGTTCATCCTTCCCTTATCTGTTGGCCTTGAGCGATATCTTCCTTTTACATCTGCTTCTCATAAAGTTCTCATCTACATCCTTGATGTAGATGAGAACTGTGTGGACTCCCAAAAAGGGAACCTAAAAGAATCCTTGGACCTGTACATTACTTTCTTCTTAAAGAAAGATACAGAAGACCTCCAATGTCATTTGACAAATACTGATGCTTGCTTTTCTTCTTGTTCCCCTCTCCCATCCCCAACTCAAATGAAGATTTGAGAAGCTCCCAATTCTCTGGTTCTCCTGAAGGGCTCACCAGAGACTTCAGAGTCTGTTAGCATGTCAACATGTAATTCAGAGGGCAGAGAGTGATTAATCTTAACAAAGACTATTGGCATTGTTTCTAAGGCACTCACATTAAATAACTGTTAACATAAAGGCAAGCAAACAAAAAGTTTTAACTAGTGTAGTAAAGACCATTATTTCTGTCAATTAATCAGGCTCCATTTGTGCTCCTCATCTGACAGCACTATGAATTTTCCAGTCAGCAGAGGAGTCTTCTACCACAAGGGTAAAGAAGACCTGGATTTTGAATTTATAGCCTAAATAAAACCCCAAATGAAACTTTTACTTTTAAAATTTTCCCTTAGATCCCTCGGAAGGAGAAAGAAGAAAGGAAAGGAAAGGAAAGGAAAGGAAAGGAAAGGAAAGGAAAGGAAAGGAAAGGAAAGGAAAGGAAAGGAAAGGAAAGGAAAGGAAAGGAAAGGAAAGGAAAGGAAAGGAAAGGAAAGGAAAGGAAAGGAAAGGAAAGGAAAGGAAAGGAAAGGAAAGGAAAGGAAAGGAAAGGAAAGGAAAGGAAAGGAAAGGAAAGGAAAGGAAAGGAAAGGAAAGGAAAGGAAAGGAAAGGAAAGGAAAGGAAAGGAAAAAAGGAAAGGAAAGGAAAGGAAAAAAGGAAAGGAAAGGAAAGGAAAAAAGGAAAGGAAAGGAAAGGAAAAAAGGAAAAAAGGAAAAAAGGAAAAAAAGGAAAAAGGGAAAAAAGGAAAAAAGGAAAAAAAAAAGAAAAAAGGAAAAAAAAAGAAAAAAAAAGAAAAAAAAAGAAAAAAGAAAAAAATAGAAAAAAGAAAAAAAAAACAGAAAAAAGAAAGAAAAAAAGAAAAAAAAAGAGAAAGAGAGAAAGAGAGAAAGAAAGAGAGAAAGAGAGAAAGAGAGAGAGAGAGAGAGAGAGAGAAAGAAAGAAAGAAAGAAAGAAAGAAAGAAAGAAAGAAAGAAAGAAAGAAAGAAAAAGAAAGAAAGAAAAAGAAAAGATGAAATCAGCCATATTTCTTTCTAAGTCATCTCTGAGACAGATTTCTCTGCAGCTGACCTTACTAATAGCCCAGGTTTACACAGACACACATTTTATGCTCCACAGAAGAGTATGGTCATCTCTCTCCAGCTCAGGTGCATAATAAATATGCTTGAATTAGAGCAGAGATAGACTATGATTCTGCAGAGTATTATATAAAAATACACGTGGGTGATGTTGTCAGGTAAAATGGGATAAAACAGCATATTCTGATCAGCTCAGCAAACAACTTCTAAATTCAGGGCTGTATTGACCTTGAGTAATATAAATTAAATTAAACAAACATATATCACTCATATATGAACAGAAATGCTTTCTACACTCTTCATTCAGACACTTACACCACTTTTCAACAACAAAATAACAGCATTTCATTCTATCAGAGATTTTTATATATATATATGTATATATATATTTAAGGTGTTTTCTGGTATCTGCATTGTAACTAATAATTTAAATTGAAGTAAAAAAATAATCATTGTTATTTGCACCAGATATAATCAAGTGTGATAGATCATTCTGCTCAGTAGCACTGCTCAGATAATACTATCCTGCTTCGCTGCTAGTACCAGAACAGGTACCATAAAAAGTCATTATAATCCTTTATTTTGAGATGATTTTTTTTTTAAGAAAGCTTTTAAGAAGCTGTAAGGTGTGGATTTCTCAACAACTGAAAGATTTCTGATTTAATATTTGTGTATATGATGCAGGAAAAGGAACCTTGCCTGCTTTCCTATAGGCAGAAGTAATCACATCAAAAAACTATTAATTTATGGCAAAACTCCCTGATTTGTGTATTTACAGTGTGGAAACTGAATGAAAAATGGTGGGTTTTTGGTTTTTGGTTTTGTTTGTTTGTTTGTTTGTTTGTTTTTGCTTTTGTTTTCCAAATCGGCAGTCACAGGTTTCTCAGGAGTCCAGCCCCGAATCCATTCACAAGCAGGCCACAGGTCTCTGCACGTGACGTGACACAGAATTACAAAATGGTCAGGGTTGGAGGGGACCTCTGGAGATCATCTAGTCCAAACTCTTGCCCAGCAAGATCACCTAAAGCACATCGTTCAGGATGGCATCCAGGTGTATTTTGAATATCTCCAGGTAAGGAGACTCCACAGCCTCTCTGGGCAGCCTGTTCCAGTGCTCCATCACCCTCACAGTACAGAAGTGAAGGTGACACAAGGTGGTGTTGACACTGCACTACAGACAGGGTGAAATTGGTGCCTATCTCTGTGCCCAGGCTGTGCACAGCTGTAACTGAGGCCAAAAAGTTGTTCCAATGGGACAGATCTGCCCTTGCAGGACTGGTGCTGCCAGGGCCCTGGTGCCCAGCTAGCTGTGCCAAGGCAGGGCCTGAAGGGGACACTCTGTCAGGGCAGCCAGCCCAGCTTCTTGAAGGAGCATGGCACTTAGGTGTTATCTCTACACTTCCATTTGACTTCTTGATGTCTTTGTCAGCACTGAAATATCTAGGTTTCCTGCATCTTCTGAACACTCAGTCTGGGGAAAAAAACACGTGGAAAAAATCTCAGAAAGTCAGACCCTGCTAGCAACACTGTACATTGCGACTTTCAGCCTAGAGGCAGCCAGTCTAACAGCTCTGCATCAGGAGCCCTGAACTTATTTTTCTTTGCAGAAGATGATAAGAACTCAGCAAAGAGATGTTTTCCACTTGGTATGTAGATTCATAATTCAGCTGATTTCCGAGACTAAAACCGGTTGTTAATCTAATGTGTATGAATTCACAAAATAGGATTTTGACATAAAGAATCATGCTGGTGATCTGACTAATCCAGTAAATTTTCTCAAATTAGAGAGAGTGGGAAGAAGCAACAAAATTTGTCTTTGGGGGAATTTCTTAGTTCTTAATAGGTCTGGTGAACAAATGAAGGTGCTATGCCAAGAAATGAGGACTTCTCTGCATCCTACTTCTTCATATTTGTATAATCTTCAATGAGTATCTCATTGCAAAGTAATATTTAATTTGATTTTTTACCAAGATATTTCCAAGCTACAAACTTATCTTGTGATTCTGAATGGACTTGGATGACATATAAATAATGATATCTCAAATGTGTCTCATTAAATTATACCATTTTAATAAATTTTACAATTTTAAACAAGGTTTAATATCACTCTTCAATATATTTAGCCACCTAAATAATTACTAAGGGTTTAAGGAAATGGTCTGACAGAGGCTTGCTAGAGGCAGTTTTGATGTCATTCTAGCAGACAGAACAATGAGCCAATCTAGTCATCACAGATTCAAAATTCAGTTTCTTTTGAGTGATATAATCCGTATTTCAAAGCTACCCCTCTCCGTAGGTCCAGATCATGAAAAGATTTAGAGCCAAGATCCTCAGCCTTGTATACTCATAATGAGAATCTACAAAATCTCATGAAATATAAGCAAATTAAATTCTCCTCTTGAGAGCAACCCAATTCCAGGTAACTGCTCTGTGATATCCAGCCATGCTAGCCCAGCAAGTTGTACTTAAACGATTTACTTCGGTTCACTTCAATATGCAGTTGGGTTTCATTTTCGTACATGAGGATGTAACCACATGTTCACACCTGTAAGGCAGCCAAACATCTTATACAGTCACAGGCAGCCAGATAAAACAACAAAAAACCTCTAATATTCCTGCTCCTCTGCTCCATGCATCCTGATGCCCCACCACTTACCTACAAAGATTATCCCTCGGAAAGCCAAACCAGTTAATCACATAATCCTTACTTTGGTTTTCCTATAAAGCTTTCTGAGTCTCAGTAGCATCGTTTCAGAGTGTGGAGTAAGAGGGGGACTTTCTGGGCAGGGTGGCAGGTGGCAGATTCAGCCTCAGTGCTCCACCTCCCTTTGGGGAAGGTGGCCCTACAAACAGCAGATGGATGGCACAATGGGTGAAGGCCTGCAACTCAAGCTGCATGATTGTCTAGGAGGGCTTTTTGTTTTAATGTGCTAGCAGTATGATAGGTTAATCAAATCAGCAGGGAAAACCCTGTGGTGGTGCTGATGGAGAAAATGCTGCATGTCATTCAATCTGGTAATCATCGCAAATGGCAGCTCTGGGACAATGAGACATATTAATACAGGGAGAGACAGAACAAGTGTGCTGGAGCTTTCCAGCTACCCCATGCTTAAAGAGTATTTTGTGAGAGTCAGACATAGAGATAAATTAATATACCTCCTGAGCCTCCAAACCAAGTGCTGAATTAGAGGGTTAGAAAAAGGCAGAAATGACTCAAGCATATGTGTAGATTCCAAATTAGAAGGAAGTCATGGGAAAGCAAGGAAAAGGTTGTGTTTTATATCTTTCTTAAGAAACATTTGCCTGGCATTTGTGTGCCTACATCACCATCTGTAGTATCTCTTTCTGTTGCCATTCAGATTTCCATTCACTGATTTATTTAACCTCAAATTGTGAAACTAACATAAGTATAGTCATTGTCCATGCTGTAATAGAATTAGGAAACTGAATATAATCCCTGCATTTTAACAAGACTTGTTTAAAGTTTTTGACAAGACTTGTTAACACAGTGTTGTGTGGTTGTCCACTTCTCCCCATAGCAGTCTCGAAGACCAGTGAATGTGCACGATCAGATTTGTTTTCAGCTCATAAATAAAATGTACGTGGTACTTAAATGATGAGGCTGCACCACAATGAAGGAGTCATAGTTTAAGTTTATTCTCCATCTTCACAGATGCTTTTGTGAATAGAGAAGGCAGGAACAGGTGGTATCACATCCCTGAATCTGCAGTCTGTTCTGCTGGAGGGGAGATGCTTGGGGTACACAGCCAAGGAAACATGTTCTTAAAATGCATCTCACTTGTCCCATGGGAAAAAAGGAGCTGGAGGCAATGCTTTACCAGGGCACTTTGTTTTATTTTTCATGGATCATTGTATTCTAACCACAGCTTTTAATAACTGTACTCTCAATTTATGAAGATTTGCAGGTATTTTGAGACTGCTTCTGCCATAGATGGCCAAGACAGACTATGATAAAACAGGTACAAGGAAGCCACAGCACAACCAAAAAAAGCTGCATTATTCTGCTGCCTTTTATATTATCTTAAATTCTGTTGCTCTTGCAATGGCATATACTAATCTCAACACAAAGGTTGGAAGCTTAGTTTCACTGAAGCTAACACATTAGCACAGAAGGTGCAAGGTTGGGACTTCAACTTCATGATATTCCACAGAATATTGGTGTCAACCTGTGTAAGTCACCCAAAGTTCTGCTCCATTACTGCAGTCCAACAGGAAGGTTTTCATATACCATGCCCACACACAGCCCTGCAGGAGACTCCTCCATCACACTGCGCCTGCTGTTTTGTGCTTGCAAGAGATTGTACCTGCACATTTTTGGATCCAGACAAACATTCTTACTGACTTAGGAAATAGCTACAAACTTAGGCTCAGGCTTGGGTCAGCCTGGTGTGCGGGTTTCATAAGTGTATCTTGTAAAACAGCACACAGCAGGTGAGGTAAATGGCAAGAGCATCAGCAAGGAGACCTGCCAACACTTCTGGTGGAGCTTGCTTTCGGTGGATTTGTGTCCCACATTACAGTTTCTGGCATTTGCTGAGATATGAGCACTGAACTAAGCTCTCCTGTGGCTGCAGCATTTGCAGCACTTTTTGTCTGTATTTCTCCAGTTTCTAGGAACAGCTCAGCACATGCTGCAGCCTTGAAGGGGAAAATTTGGAGGAACTTTTTATTGCTGATTTTTCTGTCAGACTTGGCTGCAGTTGGCCAAAGAGTTTGGATGCAACTAGGGAAATGAGCCCGACAGAGAGCACTTCACAGCATAAACTTCAGATTAACAAGTGAACCTGTTTTAAAAGGAGTGTTTTAAAATGTGCATAGGATCACGCAAAGGATTCTGAATTTAATAGTTCTTGTTTGAAAAAAAGAGGATGACCTGATCTTACCTGTAAGACACGTGCAAAGCCTGGCTTAATACATTTGCTACAGTTTTATGTATATTCCTGTACTATTATCAAATGAAATGAAAGCTATGGCAAACCTAGCTGTATGTTAAAATATGGCAGTCCTGAATATTTTATTCACCTGTAGTTGGCACCTGAATATCACAGAATCACACAGAATCACAGAATTTCTAGGTTGGAAGAGACCTCAAGAATATGTAGGAACCTTCCTCATATTTTTTGATGACAAGAGATCGATGATGTGCCACTGCTCCAGATTGGTGTTGGCACCAGTCCTGGTGGCTGTTCTTTGAGGAACATTGCTGTAGTCATGACACAAAGTCAAAAGAAAATGTCATAGGTACAAACTGGCACTTGCACTGGACTATCTGAAAGGCCTGATGCTGTGACTCGTAAAACCATATCACAGATTGGTTTGGGTTGGAAGAGACCTTAATGAGCATCCAAATCCAACCTCCTGTCATGGGCAGGGACACCTCCCCACAGCCCAGGCTGCCCCCAGCCCCATCCAGCCTGGCCTTGGGCACCGCCAGGATTGGGGCAGCCACAGCTCCTCTGGGCAGCCTGGCCTGGGCCTCACCACCCTCTGAGTAAGTATTTTTTCTTTGCAAAAAGAGAGTTTTTCTCTAACAGGGCCACAGTGTTAAATGTGTAATAACAACATATTTGTGGAAAAGAACCAATTTTAAAAATAAAAATGGAATATATTTTAAAATAAAAATAACTTCTAAATATTTTGTAGATATAAATTTTCCTTTTGACCAGCACTAGTCACTAATACTTGAGCACAAAAGCCCAGATGGCTGCATACATTCTTGACATTTCTTCTTCAAGTCAAATATTTAAATTTCAAGATTCATCACTTCCACATTACATTGTTTCTGACAGTATATTCCAGTCCTCAGACAACTGCAAAACTAGTGCAAAATCTAATAACTGTAAGTTCTACTAACACACATCTCAGTATGTCTGTACATCCAAAGTAAACATCTGTCACAATGTAGAAGCTGTGCATTAGTTGTTTAAGCAGGTGGAGTGAAGAGGTGTAGTAGATTGGGAGTTGTTTAATGGTAGGACTCAGATCAGCACTGCTTGCTGTTCTGAGTCACTGTTTTTAGAGTAAATCCTGTGTGATGGAAGCACGTGCCATGTTCTACAGTACCAGCAGGAGTTCAATAAATGCAGATTCTGTAGACATCTATTTTCTTTCCCCAAATCCACAGCAGGTAAAATGATGTGCAAGATGGGACAGCGAACAGGTGCCTGGGCAGTAGGAGAGGGCACCACAGGACTGCTGTGTTATTGCTGTAGGAAGCTTTCTCTAAGCACATGCAAGCCAGCCCAGGTCACAAAAGACAGCCTAAGGAACATGAAGATCTGTGGGGTTTGTTTGAAGGTGAGGCTTTTTTTCTTTGTAGAAGGAGGAAAGAGAGAGGGCTGTGCAGCAGCCTCTTGACTTGGCAGCAGCCTCATGAAGTGGACCTTGGAGGGGAGAAAGGCCCCTACAACTGGGTTAGTTCCAAACTAGTGTGTACGTGGAGGGAACCTAAGGCAGTGTTTCTATATCACTTTGTACGTAAGAAGCTGTAGATGAAGCTTTCTCCTTGTCTAACGACACCTGACCTATTCCACCCAGCCCAGGGCTGCCACAAGAAGTGCTTGCCTGTGGATACCTACATATAGCTCTGCAAACTGTGAAGTAGATTAGCTTCCTGTGAACCATGTATTTTTCATTTGGATTTGTTTCTTTCTGAATCACAGAAGGAGAGACTGCAGTCTGCTTTCAATTCCAGTGAAACACCACAAAACGGGGCAGGGAGTGATGGATGTACGGGGACTTTGGGGAAGATGGACCAGCAGGACTTGGAGCAGAAGAGTAAAGGATTCATGGAAGGGATGCACAACACAGGACAGGAGGAAAACAAGGCAGAATAATATTAGATTTAAAAAAAAATGTTTAAAAAGCAACAAACAAACAAAAAACTTGGACAGCCTCTGGTCCATGCATGGGAGGGGGCAGTGGCACCTCTGCCAGGAGCCCCCATGGCCACCTAGCTGAGCAGACCTACTTCTCCCAACCTTGTCAGGGAGGGTTTTCAGCACCAAAGACAAAGTGCTTCCAGTGCCTGCCCAAAATATTCAGTATCTTTCCTCTCATTACCACTGAATATCTATTTCCCTGTGTTTTGTAAAAGGCTTGGTAAGTAACTCCAACATTCTGTTTCTTGTCAAGCATTATTTTAGGAGGAGAGGAATTCCTTGGAAAGAAAACAAAACAAAACAAACAAACAAAAAGCAATTATTTCTTTCACTTATTTTTTTTTAACTGCCCAGCAAAACACAATAACGCAACGCTTCTTAGGAAGAGAAGCAGTTATGACCTATTTTCAAAACTTGTGGAAGAAAAAAGACTGATGAACCCTACCTTCCTTCAACCTACTTCTTTGCTTGAGATAAGAGTAAACTGATGCAAGCCTCTGTACCTCCAAATCTGGATTGAGAGCTCTCTCGAGGTGAGCAGTGGTGGGACAGTCCCCTCTGACACTGGGTAGGCTACACACCAGGGTCCCTGTGATCAAAACCAAAGAGAGACATAAGGGCGTTCTCCTCCAAAGAGCTGCTGTCCTCCTGCTGGATTCAGGTGTTGGTCCACACACCTGTACCCTCCAGTCCCCATCACTGCCCCCGTGGGGATGGTACCCAGCATTAAATGGCTGCAGGTAGGAGACATGGGCTCCCCATCACTGAAAAGAGAGAATATGCTTTATAAAAAATCCATTGCTTTTGCATACACAAGCGTTAGATGACACATAGCATGGGAAATAACATATGCAGTTTCCCTTGCAATTTTATTTTATTTTTTTTAATACATCCTGCTCACCAGAAATTGAGGTCTTGAAAAATTCTCCAGCCACTTAGCACACCTGCAAAACAGTACAAATCTTTTCTCTATGTTTGGAAGTAGGGTGAATTATACCCATGAATATACTGAAAAGTTGATGTATTTGAAGTTTTGCAGGTGGATGTGCTAGATCAGCTTCTGACAGCTGAATCATGGGTATTAAAATAATGGCTCTGTAATTTGGTAACTCACAGCTGTAGTTTTCTTATCTTTCCTGACATTTTACAATGTGAAGCAGAAGTGACTGGGCGTCAGAATTTGCAACAGGTTCACACCCGAACATACCCATTTGTTGTACCTCACTTTGTCACAGAGGCCTGGGTGAATACTAAGAAAAAACATATTTTTAAAAAAGAATGTGGCTCAATGAAAATTGAATCACTCTTTTCCTAAAGAATGAAACAGGCACAAAATAAAATAATAATAATAAAAAAATAGTTATATAGCTGTTTCTAGCAATCCCAAAACAAGTAATGCTATCACTCTGAAACACATATAACCCCCTCATACTTTCTGTGTATGTTTTAGGACATCAGCTATGAAGATCTCAAGATCTCTGGTTTGAACAATAATGAGAGCTGAAGCACAGTTCTTGTTATTTATTTAATATCTGTATTATCTTTGTGAAATGTGGGATGCATAGCTTTTCTATCCACCTCTCGCTAAGAAGCACAAAGCATTTTTTTGATTACCAGCATATATCTCCTAAATGATCTCCACAGGTAACAATGATGAGTATAACACCCCTAATGAAGTTTCTGGATTACTTCATATAATTTTAAATTCGCTCCCTTCACATTTTCTTTCCTTGTGTCTCTTTAGATCATCTCCCATTCAGCCATGATGCCTACTGACAGTGAAGGCACACGCTCCCTATATTAAAGAGGAGTATCCCCACAGGTGAGCAGAGCTTTAGCATAATGCGAGTGTGGCATCATGGCATGCATGTCTCTGGCTTGATGCAGGCTCTGGAAGACAAACATTTCATATACAGCTAACCCCTGTGCCATCCATGGTGTCACATGGGATTCCTGTGCATTACTGTTTTGATCACATGTCCTCTGGAAATGCTCAGACACGGCGTTGGTTATACCATGCTGCAGACTTCCCCAGTAACGCTTTTCAGATTTTATGTTGTAATCAAACCTGCACATGTTGAGATGTGACAGCTTCACTTCAAAAATATTTACATGTGCTTTTCGTATCAAGTTTTGGCTCCCAGTTTTCTAGCAAGTAATACCTTTCCTGTTCACTTCCTTTGATTTCCTTTGCTTCCTACTTACCTGTCTGTACCTGTTTCTTCAGTTTCTCAACTCACGTCCTTTTAACAATTTAGTCTTTCTGATTTGTACATATCTTCTATTCATTCATGTATTTTTAACACCGTTCTCCTTCTGCCATCTTTCCTTTCAACAATTTCTCATTGTTTGTTATTCTCAGCATGCATTCCTGTGTTTACTCCTATATCACCAGTTTCTTTCTGGTTCTGCCTTAGTTTTTCTTTCTCCGTGTTTTTCAGAAACAGAGACTTGTGTCTTCCCCATTTTTTGCTATCTGCTTTTCCAAATATTTCCTCTTCTTCCTTCATCTACACTCTGTTTACACTACTGTTATCTATTTCTTGCACCTTTCTAGATACTTTCCCTTTTCTTCCCTCCCCTCTACAACATTTTTTTTTCACATTCTTCTCATTCTTCTCACACATTCCCCACTTTGAGACAAAACAGTATCTGAGAAATGAAGGTACCTGAGCACATCCATAAACAACATTTTATTCAGCTTTCAGAGAGTCAGTTTCTCAGAGAGATCAATATTTATGGTGTATCCTTCATACTAATACTACTATGAACTGTAGGTGTTGCAGACAAAATCTGCTGGGAAAATGCAGTTTCATTCACTGGATTTTTTTATCTGGAGGGCTATCTCCCCTCCCAGCACTCCCCATCCCATTGCCTTGAAAGCAGCAGCGCCCCAGTGATGCTCAGACAAGAGCCCCATCCCACAGCTGGGCTCAGCGCTACTCCCATTTGCACCTGTGTGATGCAGACACACAAATTCTTCTTTTCTTACCATAGGCTACTTTAGATTTCAAACTTGTTAAGCCAAATGTATTTTTCTTCTTCTTCTTTTTTTTTTTTTTCCTAGGACTAGCATTACCCTTTGGCTATTTACCAGACAGACTGTACATTGTATTCATGCTTTTCAGCATTGTTGTCCTCCTAGGATCACCAAGGTATGTTGCATTAGCTATAATATTTACCACCTTGTCAGTCAGTCAGTAACAACAGGCTTGATGAAATGGGTCATTTGTTATTCAGCACAAATCACAGTCATTGAGGAATCAAGCTGGGAGATGTTTATTTACTGAACTTTTATTGTTCAATGTGCACAGACAGACTCTCAGATAAACTTGTGGGTTTGAATAGTGACCATGAGATGGGCGGGAAGGAAAGAGCTAGTTAAACTGGTTCTTTTAAAGGAAAACTTTTAACCAATTTTGCCTGTGTAAAAAGGGTGAAAATGTAATTTTCCCAATCACAATTTAAGGTGCTTTTTTGTGCCATTAGAACAAAGTAAGAAAGGAATCTGTTTCAGCTATGTTATAACTCCATGTTAGTAAACTCAGATTAATTCTATATGGCTATGACAGTGAATACAGTATCACACTTCTGTTGTGAATCAGAGAGATTTGTGGGAATAGCATGGGAAGCAAATGCCAGAAGAAAGAAAAATGTTTCCTTTCCTTGTAGAATATTAAGATCTGGAAAAACATGTCAACAATGTCAACAGTGAAATGCTCTTTTCTTCTACCACATACAATTTCTTTTTTTTTTTTTTTTTTTTTTTTTTTTAACCACATACATACAGCGTGGGTATTCAAAAGATTGTTTCCAGCTACAAAACTGGTGGAAGCATTCACTGAAACTTCTGATGCTTCACCAAACAATTATCAGAATATAACGGCCTTTTAATTAATTAATTTATTTATTTATTTATTTATTTTTGTAGTTTGTGTTTTCCCTTGGGGGGGGGGGGGAGGGGAATGTAAAATGAGACAAAAAAGAATAATTTGAAAGAAAAAAAAAATAATTAATAAAATGAGCCCAAATGCAGGAAGAAAAAAAAATGCCACTGAATTAAAAATTAAGGAAAAAAAAAACACATATTGATTTGTTAAGCACAAAAGTAGAATAATTTTTTTCAGCCATTCCTTCAGACAAGATTGCTTTACCTTGATTCGTAAATTTGTTTCAGCTGCCCACCCTGTTCAAAAGGCACCTTGGATAACATGGAGCTGCCAGATCTTCCCCAGTGTGCTAGGGTCTGGCCAACACAGCCTAGCCAGGTACAGTCAGGGCACCACAATGCCCTGGTTTGTCAACTATTTAAATTTAAAGTATATCCCAGGCTTCTTCCAGCCCTGCCTGGACAAGCTGTAGCATTAAATTGTCATAGGGACTCATGTCACACCTGCATGCAAAACTTTCTCATCCCTCTCCCCAGAACTTTGTGCCCTTGCTCTTGCTCAGCAGCAACTAAACCACAGGCAAACATCCTACCCCGGCAGGAATTTTCAACCCTTAAGTGATGTTGAAGTTCTTCTTCCCACCAGCTTTGGGAACAACTTCTGGAGAAGGGCCCTTGGCAGTGGGAAAGTGAAGGAGACAGGCTGTGCTTGGGGAGGGTGAACACCTTGGTGGCAGGGAGAAGAGAAGGGGGTGCCTCATCTGCTGCAGAACAACCCAGGCATGTGCTAGCATGGTGTTTCTATCTCACACTTGAGAGCTTTCCCTGTTTTAAGTGTTTGTGTTTTTTTTGTTTGTTTGTTTTTTCTTTTTTTTTTTTTTTTTTTCTCCCAAGAAGGGTGTTTGTTCATAGGTACAATTTTAGCTTGCAAATTATTTTTCATGACACAGAAATGTGCACCAATACATTCTCATGTTTCCAGTGATTATCAGTTTGCAGGGTGGTGTCGACTACAAATGCCATGCAAATAGCTTCAGCTATTCAGCTCCAGTGAACACTGGACAATTAAGGCTGCCCAAAAGAAAGACAATGAAACCACTCCTCTTGTCATTTCTGAAGTTCAAGGGAGAGGAGAGCCACAAGTTTCGGTAAATGATCTGCAAGTGAAATGCTGTATGGTGAGCTTGTCAGCATGGATGTGCAGCAGGGTGGCGTGCCGCTGCGTGCCGCATAGCATGGGGAGTTGCTAGGTTACCCCGAGCACCAGGAATTCAGGGAACAAAGTACTCATATCTTTTCCGATTTTGAAAAATTAAATAGGTATTGACACAAAATACAGTGTGGCATCGGAGCAATTTCGTCGTGAAGAGATCAGAGAGAGGCAGCCTTTCATCTCAGTGGCTGCGGTTTGCCTCCAGTTGTGGCTGGGACTGCGTGCTGGTGGGAGGATGTTCCTGCACCCCAGAAGCCCCAAAACCCCAAAGCTGTCGGGCAAATGCTGCTCTCAGTCACAACAGCTGGCCTACTTCTGCAGCCCCTGTGGTGTTTGGGCTTTAAATAGGCAGGGAGAGGGAAGATCCTTCTCATGCTAGGAACAAATCTGACAGCTTTAGTGGAGGCTCTCAGCCTACCAGTGTTGTGCCTTGAGGCTTGTTTTGGTCATTGTTATTGCCATTCTCCTCCTGCTCATAGATAATGTTGTAGTTTACAGTCAGGTATTGTGTGCATTGAATGGTTGGTGTCATTTGTGCATTAATGAATCTTTTTATAGGATTAATGATCCTATAGGATCCTACTGGAAGGCACTGGGAGCACTGGGGAGGGCAGGAGTCAGGGAAGTCCCTCATAAAGGCTGCTATTCCTCACGGCATTTTATGCTTAGGATGATCAGAGGAACTTCCTCAAAACTGTGCATGGTGCTTCTGTTATCCTGACAGAGCTACACCCATGCTTCCATGCTAGGAGCATGTTTGTCCCTGTCAAATGAAGAGCCACTCAGAATAAACAAGCTACACAATATTTTCATCTTTCAGCCCAAAGTGGTATGTATGTCTTCCAGCAATCCCACAGGGACTTCTCTGTCAGGTGAGGCAAAATGCCATCCTCTTGCAGTTAACCACAGCCCCAGCATCTCATTGTCAGTTTAGCAGCACTGCTCAGGCCATGGTGGATAAGCTGCAGGAAGGGCTCAGGGCTCATTTTATTGCTGATGCTTTTCACATCTGTCTTTTCAGATTGTCAGCAGATTTTATATTCTGTGAAAATGAATATAAAGGTTGAATAAAGGTTGTATTATTGTGGATGGATTCCAATGACACTATAAATTACAAGGGCAAGCCATGAAAGGTTTGTAAAACTCCACCAGAAACCAAGGGTAAACTTACTTTTTATAATTCGTGCAGGAAGAGTTTCAGAATGACCAGGACTTTAATTTCTTTTACTATTTCTGTAAAGCTTGAATCTGATTAAAACTCTAAGTATAAAACTGTAAGTAAGTATAAAACTGTAAGTATATGTAAGTATTATATATCTAAATTGCCAGATTTTTTTTGGATTCCAGAAACAGATCTGAATTTACCTACAGAAGGGACTCTTCATAGGAATAGATTTTAAAAATTAGGGCTATAAGGATATACTGTGATCCATGTTGCTGCTTAAAGGCGGAGTTGACTACACGTATGTCTTTCCTTATGCATGTTTTTCTAGCTTCGTCTTAAAAACCACTCATAATATTGATTGGTATTTCAGGTCCCGAGGCAAAACACAGATTTTCTAGTGCTTACCTGTTCTTAATGTTCATTAGCTTTCCCTGATGTTTAAACTCAATTATATTTTTTTGTAACATGGTATGAACTCAGAATTCCCACCTCATTTACAGCAGACAGAAAGGAGAGATATCTCTTTCTTTCTTAAAGTTCTTTTTGGAATATTTAAAGAAGATTATCAGATTCTTCTTAGTCATCTCTTCACTAGAGTAAACTAATCCTCATTTTATTCAACTTCCCCTCCTAGTTCGTGTTTCCCAGGGCTGTTCAAGCTGCATCCTCTGCATTTATATCCTCTCCCATTCTCTCTTTCTTCTTTCTTTATCCCATGCAACTTTGCACCTTAAAGTTTGCAGCCAACCTATAAATACTGATGGCAGGTCCTCAGCTGGAGAAAATCTATCTTGCTACACAAATGGAATCAAGATGACTTAAGCCAATGGTTACAACCCTTTGCTGTAAAGTGGGTGTGTAAGTGCTTGACAAGTGCTTTGAACTACAACAGCAAGAAAGCACTGCAAAAGCAAGAATTTCTATTTCTTTTTCTGCTGTTAGTAATCATCACCCATCATACTCCATCTCTATAATGATAAACCCAAATAAGCATCACTACATAACAGTGAAAATATCTGAAAACAAAAAAAAAAAAACAAAAAACAAACAAACAACAAAATATGTCTTCATACATGGGCTTAATTTGGATGTGTACTGACTATGCAAACATGTTAGACAATGCCTTATGCACCTTTTCTCTTGTGCATGTCAGATGCCCACCAGCTCTAGTACTGAGATATAAAAATGTGGTGTAAATGCCTGAAGTAACTAGGAAAATAAAACTAACATTCACATTTTTTAAGGAAAAGGTACAGCATTGAAGAGGCTTTCAGGGTAGGGCATAACTACATTCCCTAGGCTCCCAACCTTAGATGCTATCGCGCTGGGGAAACTTGGTGTGCTAGCTCTAAGGAACAGCATGGAGCATAGAGTGGAGTGGAGACACCACGGCTAGGCTCTGTAATCAGGTGGGGCCTCGATTGTTCTTGTGCACAAAGCTGCACTTTTTGCCACCCTGAGCCAAAGACCTGTCATGTTTTGACAAATGCTGTACCCTAGTGTACTTTTTGCTCATTATAATATCATTATAATACCAAAACACACCTCCATCCCAAAAGCTACCCACCTCCAAGGTGCGACCACCCCTCACTGAGCATGCGCCCTGAATTTCTCGGAGCCTATTACTTTAAACGGAGACAGGAAAACTTTACACCAATCATAACTAAGATATGCTTGACTAGAGCCACTCAAGCTCCACCTAAAAGATAGAAAATAATATAAATTGGCCCAAGAGAAAGGGGATGTTAGGGAAGATACCACCGTCAGGGGGGATACCATCCCGAGGAAATACAACATCCTTAGGACCTCCTGACTCCTGGGATCAGTCGACGGGCTGAGCCTCTCTTCCCCCCCATTGGGACACCTTTGGGTGAGATCTGAATACTTGCTTATAAATCTCTATAGAGTCTTTGATCCTTTTAATGCGTTTATTTCTAGGCTGCGCACCTGTGACACCTGTGACATCTGTAACACCTATAACACCTGTATTTTATGCATACTAGCTTGCTTTTGCAGACAGTCCCTATCACCGGCAATCCAAAAGAACCTGATTATCTGTTGCTTTAATAAACCATACTTGATTGCATTGTGATAACTCTCATTGAGTGCAACGAGGGTGAGGGTGGTTATCCGTGATAGTTCAGTGTTTTGAATCTAACCAGACCCCCAGGCGGTTAATGCATTTTTGGTGAATGTCCGAACGGACCCCCAGATGGTTAATGCGTTTTTGGTGAATGTCTGAACGGACCCCCAGGCCGTTAATGCATTGATGGTGAATGTCTGACTGGACCCCCAGACGGTTAACGTGCTTTTGGTGAATGTCCAACTGGTTCAGTACTCTGAATCCGACCGGGCCCGTAACGGTTAATCAGCTACACCCCTTAACGCGACAAAAAACCTGCTTAGATAATGAGGGATGGGGTACAAAAGTTGAGAAATCAGGTCCAATTCTCACCTCAGCATAGTGGTGATGCTGATGCAGAGCACACACGAAGAGCTACAAACTGCTCTTCATAAACCACTGGCCCCTTAAACCACTGCATTGCCACCACATGGCAAGACTGCAGCCTGGTGCAGGTCTGTCACTTCCCCATAGTGGAGCAGGGTTCCAAAGTAAAAACAAGTTAGAGTTGTATTCTTCTTCCACATCTTCCCTTGGAATATTATTGCCATTAGCCTTCTCTACCTCATGGAAGAATACTTAGCTGTTTAGCTCTTCATGTTTTATTGTTTAACGCAATTTATGTCACATAATTCTGGGACACTAACCCAAAATTGACAACAATGGAAACATCTATTTTTAATCCCTTGATATGTTACATGTTGTATTTTCTCCAGTACTGGCTATATCTTTCTGTTCAGCAGCTAAAAACTAATTTGAAAACATTTTTCTAGAATATAGAGCATCAAATTATACCCTGGAGTCCAGAAAATCAAATTATTTTTTAATTTTAAAATACTTTTATTAAGAACTCGAATTATCTTGCAACATTAAATTTTCAGTAAGATTGTAGAACTATAACACAAAGTTTTAACAAAAATTGGATTTGTGTTGCTTGACTGCCATTTTTTGTTTCTTATTAATAGTTTAAACATGTCTTTCTATTTTGAGAAGAGGATTTGTAAAAATGGCATCATGGGGTGCATATTTTTCAACTCTCAATGATTTCCAGATCCAAATCTGATAACTTTAAAAGCAGAGAGATTTCTTTTTAACTCCTGTTTTAATCATCCGTTATGTTCCTTCTGTCTGCAGAGTGCTTGACTTGTCCTTTGCAAGAAAAATGTTGTTCAAGGCAGCTGAAATGAAAGGATCACAGTATGTTGACTACTCCTTCTCCTGTCTTTCATTTCCTTCAGTATTCACAGTCTGTGATGAAGCTATTTGAGTCAGTTTAATCTTTGCCATCTGTAAACATTTCCCTCGCTTGCAGCTAAGCTCTCAGCACTCAGTATTCTTCTTCAAAGAGATCTTGGGTGCGAGGTGAAGGCTTTGCAGCATCTGAAGGTTCTCCAGAGCCTGTGAGGTGCCTGGGGAAGAGTTTCTGAGGCATGCTCCACCTGGCAGGTCCCCAGCCTGTTTGTTTTGCAGTTTCTAAAGGGAGCAGATCACAAGCTTCCTCTGGTAGAACAGATGTAGCGTTTGGTGAGAGGGCTATGACACGAACTCCAGCAGTCCTGCCACTCCTGCCCTAACCTGACAGTGGGCCTACAGTGACTGTGAACAGGGTGTGAACACACCGCCAGTTATACCAAGCTATGGAAGCCAAGCTTTGCTTTCCAGACACCCTACCACAACCCACTCCTCTTCACTGGGGCCATTCCCTTTCCCCTGTGCTATGCATAAGGGCGAGTAGTTGACAAAACGGGCCTATGGCAGCACCGCTGCCATGACAGGCTCTGAGCCTGGTCGGAGAGCAGGCCTGGGTGTCATGCAGGACCCACCTTCATCTCCTGTCTTTAAGCTGGATATTAGGAGAAATTTGTTTAATGAAAGGGTTGTCTGGCATTGGAACAAGATGCCCAGAGAAGTGGCTGAGTAACCATCCCAGAGGTCTTCAAGAACCGTGTAGATGTAGAACTTAGTAGCATGGTTTAGTGGTGGACTTTAGGACAAGGTTAAAGGTTGGACTAGATGATCGTAGAGGTCTTTTCCAACCTGAATGTTTCCTGCCCTGAGGTACCCGCTACCTGCTGCTAGCCTGCAGCACTGGGGTCCCTGTCAGGTAACACAGAGCTGTGCTTGTCCCAGCACGAGCCACGATCTCTGGCTAGGAGAGCAGCAGCCAGTCTAGCCTTTTCTAGATGAAAATCCACAACATGTGCCAATAACGCACAAACAAGAACACGCTTTGTCTTTTGGTTTCAGGTTCACAAGCAAAAAACAAATGGAGACCACAAGTAGGTCTAAAATGGAGATTTTCAGTGTAGCAGCGTGAGCATATTTGCCTTATGGATTCAGTCTCCTTGCAGAAAGGCAACTGCAAGCTTACCTAGCAACGACACAGGCTGTGCATGCTCATAGTGCTCATAAAGCAACCAAATGCAGCATTTCTGAAGTAAACAACTATAGCATTTTGATTATTGGAATGTGTCACGCGCACTCAGCATGACTGCCCTGCAGAGAAAAGCCTAAATACTTGCCTGCATCCATCTGACTGCACAAGGTGAGCATGCAGAATTTGTTCGCTCATTCCAGCTGGACAGCCAGTTTCATAACACCGTTCTTCAGCTCCTGAAGGTTTCCAGTCCTTTTGCTGTCAGGATTGTACATTCAAGAGCCATATGTTGGCATTACAACTGTGCCAGCACTGCAGTAATGCCAGATCCCGTGAAATAGGCTTAAAAATGAAACCCTAGAAAAAGAACAGAAAAAAATAAAAATAAAATTAAGATATACCATGCAGATCTCTCAGGGTGAGTTTATTGTTTTTCAAAACTAATAGGAGATGCAGGATAATAGATGGCCCAACAATGACTACAAAGCAATAAACTATGTGAGGGGCTCTGCTCATGTAATGAACAGTGAAAATACAGCTACAGAAGTTCAAGCTGGGAATGATGTCAACTGCATGGTTCAAGAACAAGGATTAGTGTCCTATTCCAATTACAAACAATTGTGTTTCCCCCTTCTATCCCCCAGGAAACAGGAAACATGAATAAATATACATACCATCACAATATAAAGGAAAACTATAAGAAGTTGTTCAGCTGTCCTCTCCAGTTTCATTATTTGCATATCTTAGCTCTGGACCACTTTATTGACAGTAGGTGAAGGAACACATCTTCAGGACATCCTGCAGCAAGCCAGAGAACCTGAGAAGCTTGGCTGACCTCACGGTGCTCTTCAGCTTCAGGGCTGGATCTGCACAGCATCCATAGGAGCAGAGCTACTCGAAGCATCTGTAAATCACTCAGCATACCCAGTAGAGGTGGCTCCCAGAGGGCTGACCTACCCAGGTCCTTACCACTGCCCCAGCACAAAATGGAGAAGGGGTTTGCCTGCTGGTGGAGAAACCCCTCAGGGTACCCCAAGGCTTGTAGGGGGAGAACCTGAGGCCTCTTTTAATATTATGACCTTGATATTATTTAGGCTTTGATCTTCAGAAATCACTTTTTTTTTTTTTTTTTTTTTTTTTTTTTTTTTTTTTTTGGGGGGGGGGGGCAAACCATCTACTTTGGGGATTAAAAGTGGAAACAGAATTACAAACCAGGATTAGCACTTGGCTTCTAAACTCTCCTTGCCCCACAGCTGCAGTAAAAATCTCAGCAGTCAGAGGTTTGGATTCTCAAAAGTAGTTTGGGCAAGTTTTATGCAAATCAGCAGAAAATACTTATCAACTATGGTGTTGAAACTCTCAGCCTAGTGTCACACCTTTTTTCACATTTGAACACAGCTGGAAGGTCATTTTATATCTATGAAGCACTGATTAATCTAGAAAAGTTAAAATCTCTTATTTTACCATCAAGTGCCATGGAAAGTTGGGAGTTGTTAGGCTTGGAGACTTTTCCTCAGTCACAATAAAAAAGAGACATACCTATTATTATACATTTTTCTGCAGTCAAGTTCAAGACACTTATGATAAAGTATTAAAACTTACACTGGCCGAAACTTTCTGAAATGTTTTGCTAAAAAAAAAAACAGGTTTAATGAGAGCCAAGTCAGAGACACCTTCCAACACTTCCAAAACACAGTTTGTATCAAACTTGCAAAAAAAAAAAAAAAAAAAGAATAAATTCCCCATTAGAAACAAACAAACAAACAACAAAAAAAAAAAACTACGTATCTTGATATGGATGAAATAACAGAAAACAGAAAGTAGAAGGAATAGTTATAATGTAAGACAAGCAAGAAGGAGAAGACAAAAGGCCACATTTTTGTTTAGTCTGCCTGAAGGTCATGAAAGCATAACAAAGACAATCTACAGAAACCAGCAGTAGTGTCAGACATGAAAAGAACTGGGGAGAGGGGTCCAGAAGACATCTCTGAACTTTTTAATGTGATAGTGGCCTGTAAGAACAGTTTTTATGGAGAGGAAATATTTAAAATTCAGGCCAAAAGGTACTAGAGAAGTGGTCAGGAAGGTGGATGTTAGGATAGTGAGACTGAGCAATTGGATCAAGGGTCCTGGAGATAAGGGTCCGGGATCAAGGCTTCCCCCACCACAACCACTCTCCTCTGACACACACACACACGTTTGGATTTCCTTAGGGCATCACAGGGGCTTGGCTTAATCCATCTTTCTTCCAAACCTTACTCACTTCTTCTCTCAATCTAGGGTGGTGGCAGGGAAAAAGCATACTGAAAGTTGTTCCCCACCAGCTGCCCAGCTGATGTCTTGGAAGCAGAAAGAGCCAATGGAGCTCACACAGGGGGAAAAAGATTTTTGACTGTGAGTGTCATATATACATAGGTATATATAAATGTCTATTCTGAACCACCTAGGGACAGAAAATATTGCTGTCCACTAACGTGAAGCAATCAGCATTGCCTACACACTGAGAGCAGAGATCTTGGCAGCATCCATCATGGGAGAGAGCACGCAGAGGAAGGTTGGCAATAACAGGGGCTTGGAGTGTGAGGTACGGCAAGGTGATCTGCCTCCAGCCATGAAAAATCTACTTCTGAAGGTGAGGATAGCGAACAAACCTCAGCCATTTCCCACAGGCCCTCACTTCAGTTGTCACAGAATAAAGAAAGCTGCATGAAGTGGCTGCAAACATGCCAAAAGTCCCCTGTGGATCTTGTCTTCTTTTTCTTCTGCACATGGAGAACTACTCCTTTTCAATATCAGAACTGGAACCAGACTGGAAAATAACAGGATGGGAACATCACCTCCACATCCATCTTGTTGGATCTGGATACAATAAAGAGGTTGTGCATTTAGAAGTTAACACGAAGGGGCATGGTTTTAATAACTGCTGAAAATGTTCTAATGCTGGAAAGATGAACTTGTAGGCATTGATATCCACATCCTCGAGCTGACATTAAAGAGAGGAATTTCAATTATTTTTTAAGTTATTCACTTGGGAAGCCTGTTCACGTTTGACAACACAAACCAGAGATGTACTTAAACAAGTGAGTATAACACTGAAATTAAAAACCAGACTACTTTTTCTCCAAGTACCTTTTTCAAATGGCACAGAGAAATTTACACAAGCTGAAGGAGCCTCTGCATTTAATTCCTGATGGCAATGATATTTCCTCAGCTCAGCCAGCAGTCTGGTCAGGTACTGCTGAGTCAACCTACTTCTGAGACCTTCCTTGCTTGCTAATGCTGCGCATAAACCTTGAGATGTCATTATTTTGCTGCTGTGAATAAGTCTTGCAGGTTTACTGCAGCTTGGAAGTAAAAGCTTAAAAATCCAGTGTCGTGTTTGCTCTCTCTATAATTCCAAACATGAAATGACAATTCACTTAATAAAGTGGCTTCTCTTCGTAACATTATTTCTCCCTGGTTCAGGTATTCTCGCTGCTATCTGAGAACCCTAAGACACTGAATTTCATAAAACATTGAAATCTAATTCGATTTTCTGCAGAGCTATCATGGAGAGTCAAGTCTGTCATGCTGAGGCTTTACACCATCACAGATTTTTATAACTGTGCAAGCCTCAGAAGATCTGCAGTGCATGTATTAGACAGAAATGCTTTACCTTTGCTGCTGGTTTGTCTCATGCATCTCACATGCTGCTTCCAGAAGAGACGAGTGTATAAAAGTCCAGAGGGACTGTCTCCAAAGGTGGCCTACCAAAAGTATCACCCTGGGAGAATCCGATTTCCCCTGGGAATATGTAGGCAAGGTGGGAAAGAAGAGGTGAAGAAAATGAGGCAAGTGAAATAACATATTCTGCACAGAAGATAATGGATATAAACCAAGCATGAATAACCTTAGTCCAGAGTTATGAAGATATTCACGGACGTCATCTTCTGGAAGGCCTGTCTTATGGGAGTTGTGGAGGGAACACGAAACAGCCCAGCTGATGTGGGGCTTGATAGCTGCGTGCATGGAATTACACCAAATTAAGTGTGGTTCAATACCAGGGCAATGGCCTTAATAATTTAGTTGGTAACCTCCACTCCCACACTTTCACGTTTCGGTGAAGATAATTGTTCACTCCTGAGAACATAAAAATATAATGTCTATTGCCAAATGTTGCCAAAATCCTGACCAAAAAAAAAAAAAAAAAGCCAGAATCAGTGGGATGACTGGTATGATCGTACATCTCATGCATCAAAAGTATGTTCCATCAGCCCACATTGGACAGTCTCAAAGAAGTAGTAATATGTTAATTACATATGACATTAATATATGTTCAGTTAAGTATTATTTCATTATAAAAGTAACAGTGTGGAAAGAAGGGAAGGGAAGGGAAGGGAAGGGAAGGGAAGGGAAGGGAAGGGAAGGGAAGGGAAGGGAAGGGAAGGGAAGGGAAGGGAAGGGAAGGGAAGGGAAGGGAAGGGAAGGGAAGGGAAGGGAAGGGAAGGGAAGGGAAGGGAAGGGAAGGGAAGGGAAGGGAAGGGAAGGGAAGGGAAGGGAAGGGAAGGGAAGGGAAGGGAAGGGAAGGGAAGGGAAGGGAAGGGAAGGGAAGGGAAGGGAAGGGAAGGGAAGGGAAGGGAAGGGAAGGGAAGGGAAGGGAAGGGAAGGGAAGGGAAGGGAAGGGAAGGGAAGGGAAGGGAAGGGAAGGGAAGGGAAGGGAAGGGAAGGGAAGGGAAGGGAAGGGAAGGGAAGGGAAGGGAAGGGAAGGGAAGGGAAGGGAAGGGAAGGACTTCCCAGCCCTGCTGCAATAAAACCGCAGCCACTGCTCTGGTCTAACAGGCTTTTTGCTCCTCTGGCAAAGCCACTTGAAGCTGTCTGAGCTGCAAGTGGAACTTATTTTAAGGTGAGATAGGCACTTTAATGGTTGTAAATACAATTACAATTACTTATGTTTTACTCTGAAGAAGGATTTTTACACAATTGGATTAAAATAGTTTGGGGTACAAAAAGTCATGCTACACTGCCTGAATAATTTAATACTAGCAGCTGTGACCCCCAGCACAGGGTTCTGCTCTGCTGCACGTACTGCTCATCCATCCTAAACCACGTTTGGGTTACTCATGCTTACTAATGCTTTCTGTTCAGTAGTTCAGGATGGTGCGTAGACCACAGTTGTTCCCATGTTTGCTTCATTGTTGTTAAAAAGGGAGCTTTCTACTAAAAGGATGCCTTATAAAAATAAGTTCCTTCAGTGAGACAAATAATGACACAAAACCCTGTATTCTTCTCCCATTACCATTAATTTTATATTCAATTCAAAATGAAATGTGGATGCTATGGATGTTAAAGGCACTTTCTCCTTTTTATTTATTTATTTATTTATTTATTGCTTATGGAATATGTTTTTTTCATGAACTGACCTGTTCTTTGCTTTCTGTAATCTCTTTCAGTTATGGAACAATATAATTACATCGTAATTTTAAAATACTTTTCCAATTTGCTTTCACTTTATATCAAATTACAACATTTTACATGTAGAGTATTTTAGAACTGAGAGTTCCAAAGATTTTTGGGAAGATGCCAAAGAAAAATGTTTCAGCGTCTTCCTCACAGAATAAACACAGTATTGTTTTCAGCAAAACTCAGTTTCAAAGTAACCTTATTGCAGTCTTCAGGAAAATGTCCTTATGAGGAAATTCATGACGAGGATCATAGCTTTGCTTTTGCAGAATAGATGTGCTTGCAGACTGCTGACCGTGTGGAATCCTGCAACTCTTTGGGTCTTTGTGTGAGTTTTGTATGGCATGGCAAAATGCGCCGAGTTAGATTAATAAATGCCTGCAGTGATTTTTTCAGCTGTAGCTCTTCCACTTCAGCCAGAGCAGACAGAGCTTCCAAGCCAGCTCGTGCCTGCTGTGTTTGCCAAGGAAGATAAAACAAGCCTGCCTGCGAACACCCTGCCTGCACGCTGTGCTTTGTGCAGGTACAGCAGCACCGGGGCACGCTGCTTTGCACAGCACTGGGCACTGTGTGGGCTGGAAGCAGCTGCTGCCACCAGGCCTCCGGAGACTTTTGTTTTGGTAAAAGTGCAGCCTGGAAGTTCATGGGAAAGGTCTGTCCTGACAGCTCCTCCTCCCAGCTATGGCTCGAAAAGGTTCAGGGGATGTGTGGCTGCTGGAGTCGAGTGCACTAACACCTTTCATTAATTGGTAATCTGCTCTTGAGAAGAAAGGCTTCGTTTCATCAATTAAGCAACCAAGGACTATGTGAGATGTGTCTTTGCAGGTGTCAGTAGTCTCCAAAACTAATAGAAACTGTCTTTTCATCACTTTGAGCAATAATCTTAGGAAGAATTTTTTACCATAGTAATAATATTACTAGTAATAATAGTAATACTGCTAGTAATAATAGTAGTAGCAGTAATAATAATAATAGTATCAACCTGATTGTGCTAAAATACGCAGGAGTTTGTGTTCATTGTTCTAACCAATATCATGTTTGAGAGGAAAAGTTTGCAGCCAAAGCTATCTTCCTCCCTCTTCCCCCCAAAAATAAAACCAGCATTCATATAAAGCCAGAAAAAAAGTCAACCCTTCTTCGGTTCCATGCAAATCACACATACTCTTACAAAACATGCATTAAATCACAACATATTAAAAACAAACCCCAGAACACCATCACAAAGGAGGGAGGGCTCCTCTTTGGCGATATTCTGAACCTCTGCTGCATGTCCGCAGGAGCCTGTTTGACCCAAAATATCTTGGCAGGGAGGCTGGCTCCTGCCGTAACTCAGGTGGAACATTAGAATGAGTGCTGAAGGTCTGATGGAAATTTTGGATGACTTCAGGAAAGCTCCAAGGGTAACAGTGGGTTTGTCCATGCCACAATCCTTCTGCATCAGACAGGTCCATGTTTGTGGCAGGCAAGTGGCGGTGCTGCCCCTCTCCTCACCTGCCCCAAAAGCAATTTGCTAAGAAACTGATTTTATTCAAATGAAAAGCTTCCTAGAAGTACTGAAGGCTAAACCCTTTCTATTTTCTTTCCAGACTCTTTGCCCTCCTCATATGCCTTGTGGAACGCTGGAGAGTGGGAACATTTCCAGCAAGTGCAATCAGGCTTAATGCTTCCCATATATATGAGCTTATTAGCTCTCTCTTAATTACAGCTATTTGCTACTAATTGTTATTATTTACAATGGCAAACAAACCTTCACATTTTCCACATCCACACCTTCCAAAAAAGCCAGCATTTTCAGCCTTCCAAAAGGCCATAGAGGAGGGGAAAAAAAAAATTGTAAGATACACTTGTTCAAATAATGAATTCATATTATTACTTTTTTTTATTATTATTTTTTACTTTTCCCCCCATAGGGCTCTTGTCTTTTATGCAGGACTGTTTACTAACAGTAAACTTCTGCAAGCTGACAAACACAGCAAATGCTCCTCTTACTTCCTCATTCCTCATTACCATCCATTCCCAGGAAAGGCACTGGGATAACAATGAAGAGCGCTGAAGCTTCAAAGGTCCCTCAACTTCAGGTCCCACAAATACACGACTCCTCGGCTCCTCATTTGATGGCTGCAGTCCTTTGCAACCCCCATGTGCCCTGCTGTGATGCCGTGATGCTGTGATGACACCTAAAAAAGGCAATGCCACTGATTCACTAACAGCAAACATCCCAGGCAGCTAAGAAAGTCCAAATTTTAATGACAAATGACCTATTTCTGGGGTTAGCCCTGTAGCCATCAGCTGCAGGAAACAAAAGGCTGATGTCCTCCTCTTTCCTGTTTATTATTATTTATTAACAGCTGTTTAGTTCAGTCACTACAGAGTTCATTTAGAGTCTAGGGGCATCATTTCCTAAAACTGAAAGCCACTAAGGATTAGCAGCACGCTGAAATGATACAACTCAGAACATCCCCCAGAGCATCCACTGTAGTAAGTCGGACCTTCCTTGAAATGATCTGGTTAAAAACCTGATTACACGCACAGAGAAGCAGGGACCTTAATTAGTTGCTTCTCCCAAAACACCTCTGGTTAGTCTGATGCGAAGGCATCTTCAGCTTGTTAACTGAGCATACCCAATTATGCTCAATTAAGACGTTTTAATTAATCATAGTTAATTACACTTAACTTAAAGCACACGAGCAGCCCTTGTTGCAGTTCCTTGCAGGCGTCGGGGCAGCACTGCCCTCCCGGCAGTGTTTTGGAGCCAGGCCACAGGCAGGCCTTGCTCAAGCCTGAATCCTCCCAAGCCCTTCATCCTTGACACATCCAAAACACTGCAGAGGATCACATTTCCTACTCCATCCCTTCACACAGGGTCTTATCAAAGGCCTTGCCTGAGCACTACATCCCAAAACATCCCAGGGAATGGACTGATTAATTGGTGCAACATGTTCAAGGGGCAGGGCAAGGTTTCCAGAAGGCTTTCCGGAGATGTTGCAACAAATACCCCAAAACCTCACTTCTCAGTGTATTCCTCCCCTGCCTGTGTTTTTCTTTTACGTGTACCTTGCTAGCAAACTGACCTGGAGGCCCGTGGTGCCAGGCCCAGGTCGGAGCTTGCACTGCAGTCCCACAGCTTGGTGGTGTGAGGCCTCAGCACGAGGTTTTTCAGGCACCATGAAAAAAGCAAGAGCAGCTGTAACAGCCTGGGTGCAAATACTGCCTGCGCTTTTTGCTATAAACATGATTTTGCTGCATTTTTTCCCCCTTTCTGTGCCATTAGCTAACTATACTGTTGCCAGTCCTGCAGTGAGAAAAAGGGTTAACTCCTTTCTACCTCCTCTGGGCTATAGCACTTTGGAAGTGCTGAAGTCTTCCCCCTGCTCCTCCCTTGGCCTCCACCAGTAACAGGAACAGCCATAACCTGCAGAGCTAAGAGAGTCAGAGGCTACTGACCAGGAGCTTGGAAAGGCAGGAACAAGCGTGGTGGAGACATCGCTAGAGCAGACAGGCAGGTCCCAGGTGACCACAACTGAAGCTGCTAATTTCTGAAGTAGGAGCATAGAGTGAAAGTTATGGCTACAAAGTGCTACGAGATATCTGTCGTCGTGAGGAGCCACACAGACAACCCAGAGAAGACTGAAGTGGAAAATAATGTTGGCAGAAAGAGAGGACAAGTGACAGAGTAAAAGCTCGGGAGGTCACAATACAAGCTGTCTGTAAAGCTGTGCTGTTGGAGGCTTTGGGGTGGCCCTGAAGAAGAGGGGTTGCTCGGACTCGTTGAAGGCAGGAGGAAGCTCAAGGGCAGCCAGAGCAGGATTCTTCATCATTTACAGTCAACAGGGTTGGCATGACTGTGGCTGGCTTATTGCAACTTTTAATTCAAACTCTGATCCTAGTTAGTGCTAGCAAGATCAGAAATCTCAAAGATTACAAATAAAAACAGACTGCCACTGCTTTATTGCTATTATTTCAGTATCATAACTGTACAGAGTATGGCAAATCTGTAGTCCTGTGTTAATTCATTAATGTGTTCTTAGTAAGTGAAATCCCTATAGACTCATTATCTTGGATAGAACTGGGCAAATCCCAATATAAATTTTATCTGAATATTGGCTCAGATTGCAACTTACTTTTCCCCTCAGCTGAAAGTTCCCATTGGGACGGTGGTGGTGAAGTTCCCATCAGGAAGTTCCCATCAAGAGGGTGGTCACGCACAGGAACAGGCTCCCAGTGAAGTAGTCACTGCACCAAGCCTGTCTGAATTTAGGAAGCATTTGGACTGTGCTCTTAGGCACATGGTCTAAACTTTTGGGTAGACCTGTGCAGTGCCAGGAGTTGGACTCGATGATCTTTACTGGTCCCTTCCAACTTGGGATATTCTATGATTCTATGATCAGTTTTGGGGTGCTTGCTTCCAGCCAGTCCCCAAGGACATGAGTACACATCCCCAGAGAGACATATACAAAATTGTTTTACCAGGGGAATCCAGACAAGTTATACTCATTCAGAAGACAAAATGCAATTTATGTCCAATCACATCTAACTGGATTTCAGAAGTCAAAAGCAACAGGTGAGAGTGAAGACACAGGTCATTCCCAACGTGCAGTGCTGAAAAAATAATCAAGCTTTTGCAGAAAACTTAGTGTAAATTTGCCAGGAAATTTGACTGTGTGTAATATGGAAGAGGAGGCACACTATTGATGCAATATGTGAATGTTCCTCATTATTTTAAGGGAGAAACTTTGTATTGTAAAACGACTACTTTCCAGACCTAGTGGCTGTCTAGGATGAGCAACTGGGATTGGTAAGCAAGTTGAACCATTCTCATGCTGCTCTGCAAACTAAGGAGTGGGGAAAAAAAAGGAAAAGAAAAAAAAAAAAAAAAAAAAGAATGATGAAGGAAAGCATGTACAAAAAGCTGTGATTTACACTCTGAATAACCAAATCATGCCATCATGTAAGGAGACAGCTTCTTTGGAATACCTAATACCACTTCAAAAAAGAAAGTAATTTCATGACCATAAGAGTTAGTAAGAAAGTAAAAACTTAGCAGGGACTTTTATTTATTTATTTATTTATCCTTTCTTTTTTCTTTTTTTTCCTTTCACATGTGCTAGGATGCTTTTCTCCATTAGTAAACCTCTTTTCTGTCAGTTATGCAAACTGCTTGGTCTTAGAGCATGTGAGAGTGAAGTGCAGCCTCTTTTTGCACAGAAAGGGGTATTGTGGCCATGAGCAGCAGCCTCTCCCACAGAAAAAAAAAAAATGTTGGCATGAACAGGGGGAGCCATACGAGAAACACACAGAGAGGGAGGAAAAGAGAAAGTGAGGGAAGATTACAGGGAGATTTATAGGTTGTGCATACGACGCCGCTAAAAGCCCCACAGAACTCCCTACAATGCCGCTTGAGTCACTAACAAATTGAAGCACTTTATAAAATTTGCAGCTCTTCAATAATTTTGAATCGCTTCAAAGTGCTCATGCTCCAAACCGCGAAGTCTTTCTTAACCACCGCAGATGTATAAAAGGCACATCATCAAAATGATGGTAATCAGCTCCTTCAATCTCAGGTGTAAAATTGTTCTGTATTTTTCCCTTGTCATTTTTGTTATTCACCAAGTGCAAAAAATAATAATAATAATAATAAAAAGAAGGTCATAAGGATGCGAGGAAAAAAAATGCTTTTTCAGATTCCTATGCAATCAATGTTCAAAAAAATGTGTGGATTAAAAGAAATTCACAGTTATCTTTGGCAAGGTTGATTAAGCTATTATAGACTTTCTTTGTTGAATATGCACCCCACGAACACAAATATATCCATGAAGGGGCTTAACAATCTCCAGAGATGTCTCCAGACATAACGATAGTGTTTAATGGTCAGGAGAAGATGCACACTTTGAAGCATGTTGTGTCAGGTACTGAAAGGTGTATATGCTAAATATGCTAATTTTAACATTTTTTCCAATAACTTGCACCACACAGCAGAGAGCAGTATTGAATTGTCTAGGTCAGCTCTTCACAACTAGCAGGTTGTGTGAATAGTTGATATCTCAGCTTAGCTACTAAGCCTAAAGAAAATCAGTGTGTGGGCAAGGAAATTTCATAATGGCATGAAAGACGTGAAAATATTTTCAACCTCAGTTAAAAAGTATAATTATGTAAATACAAAACTCTTATTAAGAAAAAAAAAAAATAGTAAACTAAAATAGAATAAACAAAACTAAACTAAACTAACTTTTTTTTTTTTTTTTTTTTTTTTTTTTTTTTTTTCCAGAGGTGTGAATGTGACTGAAGTATATTTTAGCCCCCTGAGCAGTTTGACATTTTTGGCTATTATTCTTTATTAGAGCAGGCTTTTTCTTGGGCTGCTCGCTGCTGAAGCACAAGCAGATGTTGCCAAGTGTCTGCACTTCTGCATACGCTGTTACTGCAAAAACTTCTCATGCCTCTGAAGAGAGACATCCCGCCAAGGCTTGTTATAATGCAGCAGCACAATGTGGTACCCAGGCACCCTCATGCCTAAAAGATCCGAAGCAACAGGGATCGCTGCGAGGAGAACTGAGCACCCTGCTAGGACTGGAAGCAGAGATTTTTATTTTCTTTTTTCCTTTCCAAACGAGCACAGTGGGCCAGCTACAAACTAAATGGGTGCAGCAGCTCAGAGGGCACACCATGAACCCAGGGAGGGCTCAGACCCCTGGGGAACTGCTCCATGTGGTGCAGATCAGTTTCTAATGGGATCACCCTTGTTATCTACAGTGAGTTTGAAGCCAGCATTTCACAGTAACATGGGGACTATATTTTACATCAAATGACATGATAAACCCATCACTAAATCATAATAACTAATAAAGGTTTCAATTCAAGTTTCCTTTTGAAATTAACCAAAATCCATTCCTTTTGAGTCAGCAAGGACTGAAAAAACACTGACACCTGGTCTGCTCACAAACCTCCCATCTGCCTAGTGTGTAGAGCTACATTTTTTTTTATCAGTGAAATGCAGGAAGCTGGTGCCAGAGCATGCTGTCGGTGCTAATTCACTCAGAGCACAAGAAAACCATGGGAAGAAGCACGACCAGAACAGGAATCCTGCAGGAGACTGCCTAAGAGAAAAACAGGTGCATGACTGAGCAAATAACATTCATCAGGTGTCCCAAGAGTTTAGAAACAGTGCTGAGACAGGCAGCTGCTCCAGGAATCAGGACAACCAAAGTAACTCTGACACAGACGTGGGGGATTTCATGCCACCACCCCCATCTTGACCATGAGGTGTGTGTGGGGGGGGGGGAATCTGGCATCTCTTGGGCTGTTCCTCGTCCTTGGGGCAGTGTCCAGCCTGAGATAAGGGGGTGGATTTTGGTCTTAGCAGCCTTGGAAGTCACCTTGGGGAGAATTGGAGCAGGAAGCTGGAATGGGTCTGACACTGCCATGCCTGAACATAGGACCGATCTGTGTCTGATCTCCCACATTATGATCTGGGTATATACCCAGGTTTAAAAGTATTGCAAATTGTGACTGGGCCTCAACACAGATTTACAGGCTTCTCCCGAGGTAGGCAGCTTTGACAGCTTTGCTCTGTGCATCTCTGTCTTCTAGCTATGCAGTGGTCTAATATTTGCCCACTAAAAAATACTATTGACATTGCTAATTCAGATTAATTGTGAATGGAAACTTTATTTTCCATTCACAGCAATGGAAACTTTATTTTAAAACTTTTTTTTTTTTTTTTAATTGAATGCCATGATAGAAGTATATTAAAGCATGTTAATTATTTTAAAATTTTCTAAAGGAAAAGTCATTTGCATAGAAAGGATTTTTCATGTGCAACAGCAGTATTGCTGGTTCCTGTCCAGCCTGGTGTCTAGCAGGACCCCAGGTCCTTTTCTGCAGAGCTGCCCTTCAATGGGGTGTCCCCTGGTGCCTGGGGTTGTTCATAACCAAACACAGGACTCTGCCCTTCTCCCTGTTAAATTGCATGAGGTTAAATTTGCCTCCATGCTCCCTTTCCTGCTGTAGGTGACCACTACACTGTAAGTGTCAAATTCATTGCCTCGTTGCTAATCCTGGAGATGAAATGGTGGTGAAGATAAATACGTACATAGATGTAAATTATTACACATGACCAGCTAGGAAAACTCCTCTGAGACAGAAGGTCACTTACAGACACAAAATTAAACCAGGATATTACTCTTGTACATGCAACTTCTGTATTACTTTTCCAGAGGCCTTTCTTTGTAATCCCAAACCATGAAGCAAGCTGCATGTCTCGCTACAGTGTGATGTCAGCTCTGGGGGCTGCCTCCTGAGAAGAGGTGTTTTGACTGTTGCTCACACCAGCAAGGATTTGCAGGAAAAAAAAAAAAAAAAAAAGAAAAAAAAAAAAAAGGCTGAGGAGCTGTCTTTGCCCATGGAGATGCTCCAGCATGTGGCTAGATTTCAGCCCACCATCCCCATCCTCTTCACTTCATCAGCAATTTACCCGTTCCTCAATTAATTTGTATTCTTCAGGCTTTGATTTTCTTATGTTTCACTTACAGCAATCAAAATATGCTTCCCTGGTGCTGCTTCTAAAATCCAGTATTTTCACGCTGGTGCTGCCACATGCCACTTGTATCTGAATACAGAATGATGAAACCACCAGTAAATAAATATGTTCAGTCTCTACCAGTAGCACTTTCAACTACAGCAGAACATGCTTTGAAACACATAAGCACTATCAGGCAAAATTTATTTCAACATTTTGACATTTTTATTTTTTTTTTGTATTAAGTATACAAAACATTTGTGTGAGAAAAGCTTACTGTAGTCATTTTCTCAGACGTAATCGTCCTCTCACAGCAAAGAGCTTGCAAAATAATAACAATAAACCTTTTACACTTTTATGCAGTTGAATCAAAAGAAATAAAGTGGAAGTAAAAACAGAATTATAGAGTGACTAAAATAGAAGGATATTTGATGTAAGTAGCACATGCCCTGACCAGTTCAAAATTTATTTCTCAGTATTCTGGAGGAATTTTAATGTAACATGACTTGTTCGTTAAGAAGCAGGAATGCTACTGAATTAGTTAAGCAAATCCACCAATTGCCAGGGCAGTTTCTGACTTGCAAGGGCTACTTCCTTCTCTGCTCCAGGTCTGCAATGGAGAGAAAAATACCTACAACTTTTCTATGGTGCCAACTACTTTGGAGAGCACATTGAAAACATTATATTCATCAAAATCTTGTAAAAATAAAGAGCATCACTGAAGGCAACTATTAGTTCTGTCATAAGACAACTTATCTTTTATCTTCTATAGTTTAGAATAGCTTTCTGTTTGCACAGACAAAATCAGGAACTTTTGGCATGGACAGACTGAAGGGTTTTACAAAAGGCAGCAACATGACTTCACACACATTCTCAAAAGGATAAATCTGTGTTGCAAGATGACTTCAGGACGTTTTGAATGTTGCAGCAGCTCTCTTCTCTTCCATGTGTAAGAAAAGTGCCTTCTCTAGCAGGAGTAAAGAGAGGATAAATAACAGCACCACAGAAAGGAAAAAGGAATCAGAGAAAGCCACAAAGCTGGAATTCATCGCCAGGCTTGAAGCAGACATAGCCATGCAGCAGCATGTGGCAATGAGGAAACATGAAGAGCTACAACAGGTAGGCTGGGATAGAACTGAGAGAGCTAATGGTATCCCCGGGACATAGAAAATCAGGACAGAGTAGATATTGCTTCATAGGGAAATTAAACAAGCTACTGGGCTGCTCCTTATCATTTTTGTTTATTCTTCACAGTGTCAGGCCAGAGCACAGAATAAAGACTATGGGACACCAGCAGGCGTTACATGCAGGTTGTAGCCAGGAGAGTCCAAAAAAGCTCCCCTGGGTGCTCACAGCATCACCTCTATTAGGCCTCCTCCAGAAAGCTCATGGAGGCTGAGCAGCTCCATAGGGTTGAAGGCAGGGAAATATAGCAACAACTTTCAAGTGTGGGGTGACACACAAAGAGTCACATGGATTGTCAACCTGAGAGGGTTCAGCTGCAAGGGAGCTAGCATGGCTTTGCCAAGGGCAGATCATACCAAACCAGCCTCATGTCCTTTCTTGACATAACTCGCCTGGTAGGGAAGAGGAAAGCAAGAGATGCGACCTTTCTTGCCTTTAAAGTCTGTGAGGTAATCCAGCATGAGATTTTCTGAAGGAAAATAGAACATATGGATTAAGAGCATGAAGCAAGTAAATGTTTCAAAAGGACTACTGTGAACATTTTGCTATTAAGACATGGAGTCTAGAATGGGGGTGGTGTCTATATGTAAAAGTACATACCCATGTACATACACGTTTATATGCATAAATACATAGAAGCATGCACACACATACATGTATGCATGTATATGACTAATACACATACGAATATAAGTCATGATATTTGAGTTTCTCGAGCATGGTTCTGATGAAAAGATGGGGCTGCAGGGAGAGATTTGAGGGCACAGATCCAAAGTGGAGTTTCTTGACAGTGGAACAACTGTCTCAGTAATATAGCCAGTAATATAGCCATCAAAAAGCAAATAAGCCATACAGTAATTAAATAAATTATTATTATTAAGAGCAACAATGAAACCGGGGGGTGGAGGGGAGGAGGGGAAAACAAATGTTTCTCACCTCCAGGTTTCTCACTTCCACTTAATAGAAGCGGAACCTAAGTTACCAGATCAGATTTGAGGTCAGTGACCACAACAGCAATACCTGTCCTGCTAATGAGGTCTGCCATGTAGAAAGCCCCAGAAAAATCCAGCTGGAATCTAGGTGCCAGTCCTTGGTCACTCGAAGATCAGAAACTCACCTGCTCTACTTTTAGCTGAGAAGTTCAGGTTGTAAGATTGGAACCTCAGAACCAAGAGTCGAAGGCTTACACTTTTAATGTTGTAAAGGAGATGTTCTGCCTCCACTCTTCTCATGCAGGAAGATTCAGCACCTTTTAGAGGAAGAATCTCCAGAGAAAACATTTTCTATTCTCAGATACCAGTATCCTACTAGAGAGACAGCATGCAATATACATATGGCTGCACATATTCTGTGTTTCAGATGTGTTAAAGTAATACTAAATCCACATGTCCCCTCTCTGCCCTGTAGCAATCGCACTATAGCAGTGCCAATGCACTGTGGCAATCCCAAACTGTAGAAGAAAACCAAACATTGTTTTAACTGTCTCTTTTACTTTTGTTGGCTATCTCTGCATGGAGAGCAATAACTTGCTCACCCACTGCAGCTCACAGAGGTTGTCCAAAGACAACCCAGTGGAGAACTGACCTCTGCCGGTCGTGATGTAACTAGTGATGCTGCTAAAACAGCACTGTTTACTGTTATAATTTATCTACCATCAGGTTCTAGTCTCTGGCTCCCATCTGTCCCCTAGGATGAAAGAGTTTTTACTCCACAGCGAGGTGTTGTAACCCCTTGGACTCCTCCTGCATCCCACAGGGAGCTCTCCCCTCTCTGAAGGCTGCGCTTCCCATCCAGGCCCCTCCATCTTTGTGCAGGCCGCACCTGGCGCAGCCACCTCCATCTTGTGGGTGGAACAGCACGTCTGAGGCAAGGAGGAGAGGATTGCAGGGCCAAAGCTTGCCATTACCTCCTCCTAGATCAGCTACATCCAACCCCAACTAAGAGCCTACCTCTTTTTAATTTCTGACAAGTGTAGGACTATTCATACCATACATACCCATAAAGATGTAAACCACACGAGTTACACCCTCATGGAAAAAAGTGTGCTCGAAGTCGACAGATACAAAGAATACTGGGCATGTGTTTGTTATCCAGAGTGACATGAATTTCATAATTCAAGGAGGGTGTTTTATCTTCCTTTCAGCTGTCAAGACAGACAGAACTGGTCTGCGGCCCCACCTTTCAAGAATGGAGAAGCCCGTCCCCCAGACTTTCCCCACCAATGCTGCACAGCTAGGAAGTAAAAACACTAATCCTCAGCAAACCATGCTTTAGAGATGTCTTCAAACACTTAGTTCCTTTGAGTGGCACACAATATCGAAGAGTTCACTCACTTCCAGAGCAAGGACAATACATTACTTTCTAACATGAGACATAGATTAATTAACATGAGACTCAGGGAAAGGAAAGGGCCCTCTCCTTCTCTGGAAAGGTGACTTGGTAACAATGTCTTAGAAACACTGCTTTAGCAACCACTCTGCCAGATAACATCCAGAAAATGAATGCTGTACACGACTGCAGCATTTCAATTAGTGACACACTTGTCACGGCCATTGCCCTTTGTCTACATAGATCATTTCTCCCAGTTCATGGAGTTGTGTAGTCCCCCAGCTGTTCTGTGATGAACAGTCCATGATGCATGCTCGCTCGCACTTTACAGCAGGAGTCAGCTTTGCCCACTTTCCTTGCTGAAGGCTGTTTGGATCAGCTGGTTTTCAGATATATTGCAGACTTTCTGGGTTCAAAAGCAGGACTTCACCAAATGCTTGAAACCACAGGTTCCCTCCTGCTGCAGGAACGTGCTGCCAAGACTTGGAGAGCTTCTTACTGCCGAGCAGATGAAGAGCTAGAAGAGCAGAGCACATGCCTTCACAAGACCCAGGGCTGTGTCTAGCCGATGGATGGGAGGACTTTCCAGACAACTGCTTGGCTGCCTGAGCTATACAGCACTTGAGCACTTATCGTGGTCATAGCACACAGATTATTTGGGCTGCTAACTCTACAGCATCTAATCTGATTTTGCTCATGTCAAAAGGACATTTCAGTCCTTTTAAAGGTTAAATACAACAAACTTCATAGGGCACTGAAACCTAGCCTGGAATAAACCTTGAGAATCACATACCCTGCACTGACACCCGCTGATTAACTTGAACTTTGAAGTAGCAAAGTAGAATCAATACACTCTCTGAACTAGAATCACAGACTATAAAAACTGTTGAGTTTATACATGCCAGACTAAACAACCATTCTACTGCAAAGCTTAAGGGACTGCAGAGTCTCAAGGCAGACAGCTTCAGGCTGCATGGAGAAAACAAGTGGCTGAGAGTGCTGTTCTCAGCTTGTGCAAATAAAACCAAACCAAATAAACAAATCCCACCACAGCTCATTACCTTATCTTAACTGTGATTTTAACTCATCCTACTATCTGTAATGGGTTGATCACTTTCAGGAGGAGGTCCCACAGCTCAATTATCTTAAACACTTTCAATCCCCACTCCCAACCCAAAGTTTAAGATTTTGTTCCAATTTTTCTCTTTTCCAAAGCTGCTGGCAGTAAGGTATGACAATATGACAATATTACAAAATTGCTAATAAGACACATGGCTTTGGGAAATGGATAGAAGCTTTCACAGTCTGCCGTGCATTTTGATGCTTGTAAACTATAAAAATATCCTTGCTCAATAGGCAAGGTTATGGCTTGTCCTTGGGACTGTGCGGCACCTTCCTTTCTCTGCAGCCAGACTTTCCTTTATAATACAAGTGGTTGTGTTTGTTTTTTAAATACAGTTTTGCTTGTACATGAGCAGTTTTTGCTTCATCCATCTACTGTGTAGCAATGTACATGCCCAGAAAGAAAAGCCATGCATAACCAAGATAAATATTCCAAAAATCATTTAAAAAAAGGTTACTAAACACTTTTTTTTTAGGCCTATTGCTTCTTAGCGCTGTTAGGATGGCACAAATAGAAAAGACCATAATAGTTTTAGAAAATCTGTAAGTGGTTCTTTGTCTTAATCATATGAATAGCAATTTACTCCCAGTCTGCATTTATACTGGAAAAAAAGTGATTATTCTGCTGTACCCCAGCAAGGAGGGGGAAACAATCAACACAAGTATTTCTAAAAAAGATAATATAGGCTAGTACAAAAACTGGGTGGATAAAGTTTGGTTACCATGGTTCTCATCAAACCTGGAGATATTGTACAAGTTCATAACAAATGGGATGTATTAATCAAAATAGGAAAAAAACACACTGGTAAGACAATAAACATTTATTGATCTTTGGCTTTAGAAATTGTCCTAGTTTGGATGTGGGAAACACTATATAAAATAATGGATTTGGTTTTTAAATCTAGAGTAAGTATTGTAAAACAATTTATCCTTCTACAGTCCACAAATGCAAGACATGCAGAGTACACGTAGGGATACTAAAATACTATATCAGCATCACTGTAGTAGACAATAAATGTCTCATATGGATCAATGCTTTACAAATGCAAGCAAGTTGATGGGGCAGTTGATATACAGCAGGTATCACAGTTCCTCTTAGATTTGCTGTGGTATTACCACTAGTACCTCATAAATACAAATTTATCAATGTGTGCATTACTAAAAAAAAATATGTAGCATTTCACCAGAATGACTAGGGGAATAAGAAAGTATAATCTTTTTTCACTTAGCAGCATTTATTGATGTTAAAGGATTTAGGTTTTTAGATGACAAACCAATTCTTACTATTTTGACATTAATAAAATGCTGCCGCATACATACTAAGACTTACCAAACAAGACTATATAAAGACAGCTTTGTAAATGCTCCACAGTCAAATAATAAGCAACAATTTCTTACACACAGTGTAAGGAAGCGTTTAGCACACTTACTGGAGGAAGCGTTCCCAAACAGTGTACTACATACAGTATAGGTTGCTAAAGCCACTTTTTAGAGCTAAAAGCTCAAAATGGTTTCATAAGGCTTCCTTGGAGGAAGGCTTCCTTTGGTAGATTTAAACCAGTAACACCATTTCAGTTTACAAGCACTTCACATTTAGAGTGCATGATCAACGCAGGGGTAGGCACCTACTGTTCCTTCACTTCCCCCCCCTCCACCCGCTGAATATGACCAGTCTTGTCTCACCTTGAGTGCTCACCATGCTCAGAGGCAGGGAAGTACCTTACAGGTAAGGATGACTTTACTACTCTATACCCCAAAAGCACTCTATGAAATTGGTACACGTAACTTGTGCATTTTCTTTGCTCGGTCCCAGACAGCCACGTTACAATGCAGCAGCTTCTCTTGTACTCCCTGCACCCCAGATCCACAAGGATGTGGCGAACCTCAGTGGAGTCTTTCTGAACTCAGGCAGAACTACTTACCTGGCCAAAGTTTGCTGCAGAATTGGGGCATAAGTAATATCAAGGGTGTCACTAAAAAAACTTTGTTATACTGTTTCAAAGATGAGCACGCATCCCTTCCTTCAATCATAAAAAAGGAAGAAAATAATGCATACGTGGCAGTGGGGTGTTACATTACCCATCAGGTAGTAGGCAAAGCTGTTAGAATATCACTGAAGTAATGCAAATGGAAAAGATTTCTACAAAATCTTATTTGCCTCCAGTGTTTAATAACGTTTACAAACACATAGACATTCTACATAACAAAAGCTTTATGGAAATAGTTTTATAGTATATCCCCTTTTTAGGACTAACAGTCCTTGCATTTTCTTTCCAAAAGCTGACCTTCTATTATTTAGCAAAAGAACCAGAAAAGTAGATGCAACAAATTTTAAGCATGCCTTTTACAGACCACCCATGTTTAGGCACTTCAGTCTATGGTGCACAAAAAGAATGCAATATTTCTGTACACTGTTTATTATTTGTAATAATTGCACCTAGGTATTATCCACACTGACTTTAAACAAAAAAAAAAAAAAAAAAAAAAAGAAAAAAGAAAAGGAAAGGAAGAAAAAAGCCAACAAAACCTCAAATACTCTTCAGCTTTTCCAACTTGTGCTGCACTCTCCTGTCCGTAAGTCCCAACGAACCCCTAATGCACACAGCAAATGCAATAATTTTTGACGCAGGTGATGCAACACTGGTCAGGAGGTCTATGTAATGCAACTGTCATCTAATACCACCTTCAGTGTGAAGCATGCCAATCATAATACTTACAAAGCTCTAACTATAAAAATCACCTTGTATCAGTAATTTAGCAGAAGTAGGAAGCTAAAACGTACATAAATAATACCAGAGCCTCGTCCATTTGGCAAATACTGAAATGAAGGATGGGGAGTCCTCTGCTTTGAGGTTTGTTGTAGTGTAGGCAGTATTATGTGCTTTTCTCTTAAAGACTCTTAACAAAGCAACAGCACTGAATTTATGTCTGGTCCCAGCAACAGAGACATTAATTTAAAGTATTTACAACTTGGAGGATGTTCCTTGTGCAATCTGTAACAAGTTTATCTATGAGATTTTTTAGGCTTAGATAATTTGATAGCATGTTTATATTAATATTTGCTCACATAAATGGAATGACTGAAACATCAGACAAAGTTTCCTAAGATCACTATTACAAAATATTGCTCCATGTATTCTTCCTAGAAAACCTTACAGACTAAGAACATGTAGAGTGTTAACAACAGGACAAAGGAATGACTGAAGACAGGGAAAACTAAAAGCATCTGTTAACATGTCATGACATGGGTGTGAACCGTACTTTATGAAGTAAAATTTTTGGAGTGTTTTTTGTTGTCCTGGCTTTTTATCAAAAATACTTTAAATATGCATTCTTGAACGTTAAAATAGACATGGGAAGCAGAATTTGATTTGTGAATAGAGTAAGTGAGCAAAGGAAAAGAGAACAAAGGCTGACTTTAGCAGAAGATACTTTAAGCCAGGTTTAAAAAAAAAAGCTCATAAGCATAATAAATAAAAATGGCCTACTACTAAAGAGTTTCTAAAAAGCTACTTGTAAAACCTAGTTGTTTTTTGTTTATTTGTTTTAATAGCAGAGTCACAAGGATAATATATTGAAATACTGCAAACCTGGACTTCCTCCCTTATTCTGGATTGATGTTGTGATAACGTGAAAAAAAGTTTGGTATTTACAGGTGGATTCTACAAATCAATATAAAACTGCGTATGTGTTAGCACTCCAGCCTGGACACCAAGTTTTTAAAAAAAAAAAATGAGTATAGAAGTATTTGACTTCTAGTTGCAGGCAATGGTATTAATGACAAATGAAAAGATGTTCCATGGTAACAGGATTAAAAATAATTTCCATTAAAAATGCCACTGAAACCAAAGTAATAAAAACACAAATAGAGTGGCATGCAAAACAGTGTGCAGCACAGCGTAACTTTGTAGGCAATCCACAGCGAGAAACCTGAAAAAGTTCAGCATATACAGACTTCAATAGCAGCAGCCTTTAAATAACATGCTGGTCTCACTATCTCTTCCAGAGTGAAAACTCTTCTGTCTGGTATTGATTACATCCTCAATAATTAGATACACCGTTGATTTTAGTACGTGCACTGCCAAAGACACAAAGCATGGCAGACCTTTCAAGAAATCACTCTGCAGCACAGACTGACTACTCTGCATCAGCTTGCTCAACTAGATCAGGTATTTGGTTTCAATACTTGTTGTCTAGATGCTCTTTGGAGCAACTAATAGTGAGGTCAAAATATTGTTCTTAATTATCATTTGGGATTTAGGACTTGGGCTGCAGGTACTGGAAAAAAGTCTTGTTTACTCATAACGGTAAACATTTACTTTTAGTATTTCACTTAAAATCCAAGTTACCTGCTTTCACCCTCCGCTGCTAAGATTTTGCTTAGCCATAAAAGAAAGATTTCTCCAAGAGAAATCCTATTTCCTCTGGCCTTACTTCCCTTCATGATTTCCCATTTTTACTGCGCACTTAGTTCTTCAGTCACAGCCAGAACATTCTAGTTACTTTGTAGGGACAAAATTATCTGTGGGATGATTTTTTTTGTGGCTAACATACACAAATTGTGTCACATGGCAAAACTGAAAGTATAACTTTTCAAAACCATCCAAAATCTCTCATGAAAAACAAGCTAGTGCTCAAAAGAATAGTTGTTTTTTTTTTTTTTTTTTTTTTTTTTTTTTTTTTTTTAAGAATAAAAACATACAGGGCATTTAACCTTGTAGGGCCTTCTGTAAGATTCCTATAGGTGTTAAGATACTTTAAATTTTCTATGCACTAAATCCAAGACCTCTGCTGCCATTTAGCTGTAGTTAGCCACAACACAGTAAACAAACTTGTAATTATTGAAGTTACTTGAAACCTCTGTACTTACTACCCATTCTGCACATTGAAATTATGCTACCTAATTGTTGTGCTGATGTACCTTGATGGCACTTTTGTTTGTTGGTGAGTTTGACTTTACAATCCAGATAAGGATACATCTCTATTCACTTGTCTTCCAGTATTTGCAACTAACAGAAGGGAAAGAGCAATTGCCACAGAATTTCTTGTGTTGATAACACCTGTTTCTCCATTATTACTATAGCTGTTGATTCTCTTGGAAGAGAATCAACATGAAGGAAGGAGAAAAAGAAATAAATACTTTGCGTCCTTCAATACCTGGAAAATCCCAAAGCAAGAGAAGGTATCAAAGGAGGACAAGTGCTGCCTGAGAACATCACCTGCAAAGTGGAAGAATAGGCTTGTTACAGTCCTATCTCCTTCCTAATCAATTTCTCTAATCTTAGAAATAGAGCAAGTTTCACTTGGAATAGAGTAGAGTTACACTTGGGTTTCCCTGAATCTTGCTGGAAGACCTGGATTTAACACTATCTTAACTTTGTCTAAAGGGATTTCCATCACAGAAGTGCAGTGTTTAACCAACTGGTAGCAAGTTTGTTTGTATTTCAGCTGGACTTCGGAGTTATTTAAACTATTTAAAGGGACTTATCCTGCAATGATAAATAAACTTCAAACCAAAAGAATAAAAAATCAAAATACAAACAACATTAACTAATTTAGCTAGATCATTTCTGTGTGGGTAATGTAGGAAAAAGCTGTGGACAGATGGAAAGAAGTGTCAGGCCAAAAAGTCATGGTAATGGAGTGATAAAGGGAGTTCTGAATTCAGGAAAAAGGAAGAAAAAAAAAAGTTTACTCTTTGTGCAAAGAATCTTTCCTTCTAAAATCTCTCAGAAATGTAGTAGACAGTGAGGAAAAAGCAAGGATTTAAGAATCCTGAATAAAAACTACTAACCTCTCTGACAGGTTTTACCTGCTTTTCCATTTCTGTAAGCTGCTTTTTTTACCCCAAGCCGCTGATAAAGCTCTCCAGGGAGCGGGTATGGGGACTGGAGGAACCATTTGCCAGCTGCTGATTTAAAAGAGCTTCCTGAACAAGTGAGCAGATACTTCTTGGAGGTTCAAATAACATTCATGGAGGTGAGGACTATCAAGACTGCTGTTTTACTTTAAAAGTCATTTTTTGAATGTATCAAGTAGTTGCAAAATGCACTGCTCACAACTATGGCAATATGCTCCCTCTAGCTTCACTGTCACGTTTCAAAGATGTTTATTGCTGTATGTTAGTTTTTAGTAAACCTCCTAGACTTACACAATGATTAAATGAAACCAAAGACCACCTCCTGTTCAGATTAGATTGCTGACCAGAAGGTTGTCCTGTTCTCTAGAACAACAAAATGTGGAACAAGGGACAGAAGTGCTGATTCTAATGCTAGCAACATCCAGGTGCATATTTTCCATGTGATCTGTGCAACATCTGAAGAGTAAGACAGTGTGCTTCCTCAACAAAAGCTCTGCTGATATAATTACAGTTCACTTTTACGAACTACACGCTTTGAAAATATGTAGCTATGCCAAAGGAAACTGTTATCTAACATTATTTTTAAGTCTCCTCCAGTACTGGAAGTTCATTCCTGTCATTCAGATTGCAGCAATAGGATACATCTCATCCACGTAGTGAGCTTTTTGGACCAAGTTCACAATCAGAATCAAACTGCACTGTATTGTTTTAGTATTCTCTGGAATAAAACATCAATATTGGATGCCTACCTATAAATTAAAAAGCTGACCTTACTAATTTTCATATTAATGATATATCTTGAACTAACAGATACAATACTTTCCCCAGTGCTATGATTCGTTATTCTATTCATCTGAATGACACTTCCTAGGAGCGTTTCAAGACCTGAATCTATGAAGTCAAATGTTTTTTATGCTAATTCACACAGTTGAGTCTTTGTCCCTGTTAATTCTGAAAGGTCGGTGTGAAAAAACAAAGCTTGCAGCACCAATAGCACTGAAATACTACACTGCAATGAAACCGTTTGAATCATGCAAGGTGTTTCAAGACATCCCAAATGCATGCAGTAGGTACTAGCTGGTGTACATAAATCTTCTCCTAGTAGCAGTAAATGCAATTTAATAAACTAATAAATAACTTAAAAGGCATTCAACATAGCAAGACAATTTATCACCAGCTTAAATTCTGAATTTTCTGCATTCATGGACATTTCGCTTTCCCATATGGCAGGTTTGCAACATATTAAATATTTAAGCTTTTCCATTTATAAATGCTTATATGCCAAAGCACAAATTCAAGAGAAAAAGAACAGTAACAGAAAAGTAGCCAGTATTAGTTAAAAAAAATAAAGCACTGAACTCTGCAGTGTAATATTAACATTTTAAAAAAGCTACTACATATGAATCCCCATTTTTGTTCTCCAATTACACAAAACATCTAAAACATTGTAATTCATTGTTTCACAACAGTTTTGATATGTAGGGTCTAACCCTCCACTGAAGCAAAACTTTTAAAGTTAATGCTTTGCTCCTCCTCACAATAACTGTTTATTACACAGAAAAATATTATTTCTGAGAGATATCACTTGTTACTATACGGCCAAGTTAACACAGATTACACTGGCTAAAGGAGACAATCTGACAGAGCTGGTATTTCAACGTTAACAGATGAAGTTGATCTCTTCTTGCAAAATAGCTTAAGTTCTTTAGTATAGCTAAGTACCTTTGTAGAGGCACCAAAATCAAATAGCCCTTTCAACTGAACTTTCAACGAATTTAATTTTCATTTCAAATGGGATCTTGAATTAACTAGATACACATGTATACCTCTCCCATGGCCTTGTAATATACATTCAACAATTTAAAATAAAGGTTCCGTATTTTGTAACTTCATATATATTATATATTTGATATATAATATATATTTATATGTACATTACAGATACATACACTCTTAGTCAGCAGGATTAAAGTGTTTTGAAATGTTTAAGTGGTGTCACTAATCTACATCTATTATTTTGTGAATTCAATGGAATTTATCTATTACCTAAAAAGAAGAAATTTAAAAGATCCAAATGGAATCTGTGGATCAATATTAGCACCAATACAGATGGCCATTACTTCAAAATGACTGCAGGGACTGTATTATATATATATTTATATATATATATTGTTTATTTATTTTTTTTTTTTTTAATAATTCCCCTCTCACTGTGCAAGCATTTCTGCATAATATTTAGGCAGCAATACCTGCCAGGTCCACACGTTTATCTTATGTTAAATTTAAATTTTATACAACTTTTCTTACTGTAATATACAGTATCTCTGTTGTCCTGTTGGATTATTTCATTTTTCATGGAGAAAAGTGATCAACAGCTATCCAACAGAACTTTTTAAAATCCCCTTTCATATTCCATTGTATGGCTCAGTTTCAAGATTTTACTGAATAGGCAGCCATCATCAGCATAACCAGTGCCTACTTCCACAGTTCAGTCACTGACAGCTGATTCTTAAAACACAAAGTGTTGAGGGTGACATCTTCTCAATGGAAACCAAGATACTCGGAGGTTGTATCTTTTCAACATGCCACCAACACCTGCCACACAATAATGTCGGTCTCGTTACTGTAATTGAATTAGTTACCTACCATCTCGGTAACAAAAATAACAAACCCAGTTGTAATTTTAAACATTTTAAGAATATTCACCCTGAGAACACAGAGGAAGAGTTTTTTAAAAAATCTGATATGTTTTCTCTTCATATATAGCTTTCTTCTTTTATCTTCATCTCCTCTTGGGCACCTGGGTTTGTATCTAGAATTTGACGTTGTACTTATCAGTTGATCTGTTCATGCCACAGTCAGGTACTGGTGATAGAAAAGCCCAAAAAGGCTTGTAGAAAAGAGACAAGCAGCAACCCACCAGGTAAGGAAAGACAGGAGTCCCCGGAACAGGAGAGGAGTGAAAATATTCTTTAGGCTTCCCAAAGCCATTGTTATTTGTACTACAGTTACTTTCATCTTTCCATCGGTGGGTGGAGATTCAGAATAAACTGAATTGGGAAGCAGATTGTTTTCTACTGGAGTGTCGGAATTCAGTTCCGGGTAGATGCCCCAAGAATAATTACCTGTTAAAAAGTAATGAGTAACAGATTTTTGTAAAATTACATTCAAGTTCTGCTCTAACTGTATCTCTCTATACATCATCTTAAATATGCTTCTACACAAACAAAATTGTAACTAAGTAAATACTAACTGTATTCATCCACATGACTTCCTGATCTAGTAAGCTATTACTTCCATACTAGTAAGCTATTAGGGTAGAATTCATCCTACATTTTCACATCCTAACATCTGCATCTGAAACAGTTGTCTTGGGACCCCTGTCAGTGCTGGGTATGATTAATCCTACCATATGTAGATGTCTCCTTCAAGATGGGATGAACTGCAGCCTAATAAAGTCTATTTCTGCTGAAATTTTGCAAAAAGATTGCTATGATTGCACGGCAAGCTGGGAAAGACATCCCTCATAAGAAACACAGTGACATCAGGTATCCCAGAAATAAAACAAACTCTGTATCTTACATTTTCTTTTCAAAAAAAACTGCTGATGATTGTAGAAATGGAAAAAAAAAACAAACCTTTAACAGATATTCATATTCCAGTCAACAGTGCTTTATATAGCTCATTCAAAATACTTTGAAAAAGGTGAATATTTCAATGGAAATAAACAGCTTAGTTTGTTGTATTACACATTTTTTTCAGAAATAAACAAATTACCATATCATTGACAGATGTCAAAAGCTGGAAGAGCAGAGGACAGCTTAACAGCCACATACCAGAAAACTTTAAATGGCTGGAAACCACAACCGATTTCTGGATTACAAGTACCCAAACAATCTAACTCTCCGCAGTAAACTGAAAATACAAAAGCCCTGTAGAGGACAGAACACGTTTTTGTTCATCATATTTTGCCTACCTAGTGTTTTCAGAAGCAGAGTTGTGTGAAGGAGCATCACCAATGGTGCAACATACTGCAGTGCAATTACACAAAGGTAATAGAATACCCGAGCCACCTGGGAACATAAAAGTTATTGGTGAGTTCTGGGTGATCAGACCAACCCTTTATGAACACATTCAGGAAAAACAAGCAATTTATTAAAAAACAATGCTTATGCATAAATGCTGTCATAAAAGTTTTCTAGCTTATTTCAGTACATGACATATTATCTGAAAAAAGACCTAACAAACCCCTAGCTGATGAACTGCTGTTTCAGGACACATCAAATCCTGAGATGGCACACTGAAAGGAAATAATTAAAAGCATATGTTCTGTTAAAACTAGCAGAAACAATTTTGCCTATGAGCACTGCATATTACTGTTCAAATACTCCTATTTCAATACACAACAATCAAAACTAAATATATGATTAATTTTTGAAGTCCCCAGTGCTTTACAGACTAAATCCTGCTGTATGAATGAAGTAGTAGTCACAGTCCAAGACTTCAACAAAAGTAAATGAAAATTTGGTAATCATTGCAGTTCCTTTTAAAAAGCAAGTTCTTCTAGTTTTAAAAACAATGACAAGAGGACTTGTCATTAGTAGATGATCAATAACAAAGCATTTAAATGGAAGTTCTTTCGGATATACATTACGGCTCTTTGAAACCCACTGAGAATATTCCTGCACCCTGGTCCTTATTTCTTTAGACTGTTGCATTGCATATTTTATATAAGCTATTGACCTAAAAGACTAGATCAAATAAAGAAGGGAAAAAGTCATAAAATCAAGCGATCAATGAAATAAAGCTAACTGGATTTTAGAGAAGAATAGAATACAGGGTGGCAAAAAAAAGATGAAGGTAGATCTGACAATTTTGGAAATACATCAAAACCTCAAAAGGGCTCTGAGATGAGCAAGCATCAAAAAATTAACATGAGAAGAAAATGTAGCAAAACACTGACAGAAGAATCATAAGAAATATTGTAAGATATCTGACAGAATATGATAAAAAAGTAATGATCAGTGCTGGAAGACACGTAGAAAAGACTTTACTGACAAGAATTACAGGAGAAGAGAAAGCAAACTTGGCTAATAAAACAAGACAGAACTTAATTTAGTAGCAATGTCTTCTCATGAAAAGAAGACACAGACGTATTGGATAAACAGACTTAGGAAACACCATGTACGGAAGACATTATTGTTTTACAGATAGGACTAAAGATCCCAAAACTAAAGCTGTGCATTCACAACAGCCTTCTGTCACACAGTTCTGTCATAACCAATTGTTGCTATCTCTATTTCCTAAACTTTCCTCTGAAGCCAAATACTGGTCACTGCAACTACAAATCTGAAGATGATACAGCACCGTCTTCTTATGGGTGTAGGATATTTGGCAGAGACAAGGATGGGATTATAGGTAACAGTGACAACCCTAGAAGAAAAGTCTTTGTCTTATGACATATTCCTCCGGGAATAAAACCCCAAATCAGCAAGATCATCAAGCAGCACTATCACGCAACACTAGAAATCTAAAGTTTACTTCGCAGGCAGCATGCGACACCTTACAAATTCTACCTTCTTAATTCATTGATGGTTTATTTTATTATTTTTTCTTTAAAAAATCCAATCTTTCCTATTACTTGCACCAGTATCAAGATGGGCAGTTTTGTAGCTAGGCTAGCTCATTTCAGGGTGGCCTTACAGAACTAAATGTGTCTTATTTAATCCTGAAATATAACTAGCCTATCTTAAATTTTGCTGCAATTTAAAAAGCACAGTTTGATCTAGGTAACAGTATTTTGCCCTTCTATCTAAACCAGACTGTCCCGGTCTTCCTCCCCTTATATTGTAGCAACAAATCGCCACACACTCTGTGCACTCACTCCCCAGTTTATTCTTATGCCGAACAGTAATACACCGAGAAGCAAAATGCTTGCCACAGTATTGTAAAGAACACTTCATGAAGAGGTATCTTCCAACAATGGATGAATAGCTTAAGACAATGTGTTTGCATAAAACAGCTTATACATCTCTCTATATTTCGGTTTACAGAATTTCTCAGTAACGATGCTTTTCTGATAGGAAATATAGTCTAGGCACCAGAGCTAAATATGAATGAAAATTCCAAGGAAGACACAACAAACAGGAAAAAACAGAATCTGAACAGAGCAATCTCTCCATTCCAAACCGTAGTCCCACTACACTTACCATTTTTTGTAAATCAACTGTACTTATTCTGCCAGCTTCCTTTTTCATCTGATCCACACTTTTCTGGGCTAGATTCAGATAGGCCTGCAAATGACTGCGCATCATAGCCAACCGCAGAGCACACAACAGGATTATAATCCACAACCTCATGGTGTCAAATGTATCTTCTGACATTCTGTAGATTAAAAAAAAGGGCAATGCTGTTTTCCAGAGGAAACCTACTGCTGCAGTTATTTGTTTGTACCTTCTGTAAAGACAGCTTCAAGCATATTGTCAAAAATACTTAACGCACATGTCCACAGTTATGTAGATCATGTGCAAGTAATATTCACTTCCACCCCTGCTGATCTCTTTAATGTTACTTCTTAGTGGCCCTTTTACCACATTAAATCCAAACTAGTATCCATCTGTTTGTAAACAGTAACAGCTCTTAAGTACTTGAATTTGAATATGAAGACAGGACACTACTAAAAGCAAACTCTTTCATGTAACTGCAGTCTTTGAGATGCACAGTTCTATACAGCAAATGTGTACTTCAGATGCCTTAGACACCTTGTCGGAGCACAGCCCTAGGTGGTATTTCAGCCCTATGAAGAACATCGCCTTACTCTGCCAAAGAGGTGTGAGAAGACAGCAGCTCTTTCAGAACCACCACCTTAGCATTCAATACAGTGACTCATTTTCTTCTAATACAACAGAAGCCTTTTAGAGCTCAGCAGTAATTTCCACAATACCTTTAATGAAGGATGCTATTCAATTTTCAGTCTTTCACCTTGCTAAAACATTCACAGGGCACTACTTAGACTTACGGCTTTGTCCTCAAAACCCCAGAAAGAACTTTTAAAGGGAATCTTACAAAGGTATGCTCTCTTTGCCCAAAGGCGGGTTCATAATGTAGTCCTTAGTGATTGGTTTCACCCACAGAAGAACCATAACTAGAGGCGCCAAGAAGTTTATATGTAGCAATGTTCTGAAATAAGAAAAAAAGGGGGGATGTTATTAAATGAAAACCATTACCATACTGTTGAAACTGGTGATAGATTCAAAAGGATTAATCCAAACTTTAATATAGATGGAAAAGATAACTAATAAAATTACTTCCCTATATTTAGAAGTATGACATATTTCAAAAAACAGTAATATTACATACTGTGAAATCACACTGACTGTGATTTTAAAAGTTCTCTTTGGAATAAATTTCAGATATCCTAACAATCTAACCAGAAGAACTACATGCATTTTATTATATCACACTATAGTAAAAGACAGTTGTTGAAAATTTCCATACAATAGCATAATGCCAAACTGCAGTAGCTATTAGTTTTAATCTAGACAGCCAATATCTCAGATGGATAATTATGAAAATATGCTGCTATATTAAGATTTTTTTATTTATTTTTTTTTGCTTTATTAAAAAGGCACTCGGATTAATTTCCATTATCTATGCAGACCAGGGGAAAAGTTCTCAGAGGTCAGAATACCCAGCTTAATGAAGAATTTTTTTAGGAACCTTGACTAAATGAAACTTGGTATTTACATTCAATTAAAGATACTCCTAAAAAAAAAAAAAAAAAAAAAAAAAAAAAAGCTACTCCATTTAACAGCTCTGCATGAAACCACACTGTTAATGTAAAAGGAGTTCTCTGAGTACAAAATAGACAATAGAATTTAAATGTGAAAAGTAGAGATTTTCTGGAGTTTTTCTTGAAATTAACGACCTTCCTTAATTCCTCCCCTAGAAACAGTCTGAACCCCATTATAGTAAGTTTGCATTATTCAAATAAAACAAAAACAGTTATGAAACTGTTTACAGTGTTGTAAGTCTGGTAAATTTGTTAATGCAACACTTTCTCGCTAACAGAATCCAAAGTTATTCTGAAAACACAATACTATTGATTTCAAGCAATCAAACTTCCTAAACCCATTAAAATGTTTGTGTTTCAGAAGATGTCACCTCACGATTTAAACCATTAGTTTCAGATGAAGAAATAAGCACTGAGAGTTATCCAGTGTTGCTAGGGAACTCGACAGCACCTAAGAGGAGTCCAAAGCATTTCAGTAAGTTGTGAAAGGATTTCACCTGAGCTTCTAGTTACTTAAGGCATCCTACTGGGTTAATGGATTGGAACGTGCCAAATGGTGGCATGAACCCTGATCTGTTTATCTGAGGGAGAAAGGCTGAAGGACTCTCAAAGTAGGCTCTAGAGAATGAGTGAACGTGTAGGAAAATGGTACAAATTGATTAGGACAACTCCAAAATATATACAGGGAAGCATATTTCTGCTAAACTAAAATCAAACTGCTAAAATTAAAAGTGTCATCAGACTATTTTTCTTCTGTTCTTCCCCAACATTTACTCCTTCTGTATATACAGAAGAATCACGTTAATCATTTTGACTACGCTGTTGAAGTAGCAGTTCACCATTTACATTTTTGGGGGGTGGGAGTAAATGTTTTCTCTAAGTTTCCCATTCTGTAATTACAGCTTGTCCCCTGTGTTTTCTTTGGCAAAAGTATAAGCTTATATTTTACTGCAGAAAAAGGCATTGTTTTCCTGCACCCAAATTAGAGAGCTCTGTATCAATGACATGTCATCCTCATTTACTGTTCCCCTTTAGTCACTGCCAAACAACTGCAAACAGTCAATAACCTACCCACTGCTACAAACACATTGCTAAGGACAAATACTGATCTCTTCAGGCCCATTCGAAGGTACCTCTCAGGGATGCTTCTTTGTTTCTAATTGCATTACCTAATCACACTGATGTCTGACCAAGTTTTAATCCATTCAGTGGAGTGGTTTGTTTTATATTGTTCCACTTGAACAGACAAAGTATTGCTAGACTTTTGAAAATAATTTGCTTTGTGTTGCACAATGTTATCTTTAATGATCAGTTGAATATAATCCTGTCTTGTTAGACAAGATTTATTTTTCACAACCCCATACTAGTGATTATTAATTAACCGTTTAGTTGTTGATTAATGATAAGACGTCTTGTTTCAGATATTTCATATTTCTGCCTAGAATCTCATGTCCACAGATCAAGGAAGACTTTGGAAAATTATAGCATAGTCACAGAAAAGGCACAGAAAATTTTAAAATATTTATACATATAAAAATGAAAAACTGAGCACTTTATTTAGCCAAAAAAGAATAGATTAAGAGCTAACTTGGTCACAGCCTACACATAGACAGAAATTTAACAGCAGCTAAAACAGAAGCCAACAGCCTGCAGTTCTAACTGGACGTATTCAAACTACAGTGAGCTTAAATCCACCAAAGGGTACTTAGTTAACAATGCACCAAGAGAGAAGGACCCACTTTAAACAAAGATTAATTTTTTAAGCTGGGCACTTTTGGGGAAAAAAAAAAAAAATCTAAGTTTATGCATAAATAATTTTCATTTCAGAAAATATAATCATTTTCTTAGCAGTGGCCAGACTAAATAATCACAATAACCCATGCCATCTATTAAATATCAAATGTCAAGATCCGTGAAAGGCATTTGGAGTTTTCACTCAACCAGAGAATGCTGAAGAGAAATAGTTAATTCTGAGAAAACATTTTACTACCAAACTCCAGAGCCGTTGAAAATTAAAATATTCCTTTAAAATGGTATTAAAGTCTGACCCTTATTAAATATCCAGGTCATCATAATGTAAGAAGCCCAGAAATAATGAAAAAACAAATTTTAATTTACTTTCATTTAAAGTTATAAAAATTCAACAAATTTCTGTATGCTGCTGTGATTTCAAACTTTATTAACAGAATTTTCATTGAGATTTAGATTCTCTCTAAACAGCTATTTTTTCTTTCATTTTTTTGGGGTTTGCGTGTTTGTTTTGCCTCATATCTTTCTTGTCTTCCATAAATTTATTAACAGAAGCATGATGCCATTCTAGTTGGGGAGGGGTAGGAATGAAAAAAAGTCTAGAGCTGCATCCCTTTTTCCAGGCATTTATCTGAACTTCCAAACAGACATGATGGGGGAAAGGCATCAGTAAACAAACATTCCTGGTGGAGCTCTCACAGGAGGAAAGGAAAGGAATGATCCTGTAACTGGGACTCTAGTTACGAGGCAAAGAAGTTAAGACTGGCAGAGCACAGGTTGACCAGAAAGAGGCAGGTGGCAAGTCTGCTGGAGATACAAAAAGCAGGCAGCAGCAGAAATCCTAGTCCCTACCTTCTTGTTGGAATAGTGTGGAATGTTTATTTTCAGACATTAAAGATTTAAGACTGAGTAGCATATACCTATGTGCATATATTTTCTCTTACTGTGTTATTTTTTCTGTTGCTAAATTCAGAGCATCCAGATGCATTTGAGCCAGTCGCAAGCCAGGGAATGTCAAAAAAGCACCAATAAGTGAACACAGAACAGCCAGGAACAATTTGAAGGTTAGTTTAGACACAGGACCCCTAAAAGAAAAGAAAGGAAATAAGCATTTTCTTGGGGAGGAAGTTGATGGGCGGGGTATCAGAGATTACTTTCAACTCAACAGTACCTAATATTTAACCAAAAAGTATTCTACAGTTTTACTCTAGAATCACTACAACCATTCAAGAACTAAAATCAAAAACAAGCAAGTCACCTGTTTAATAACTAAAGTGAATAGCAAACCTAAGGCACTTCCTACAAGATGTTAACTCTGTTAGCAGAGCAAAACAAAAAAAAAAAGAGTAATTTGTTGTTAATTAAAATATAAAACTGTGTAAGCTACTGGAATGAATTCAGTGGTTATTTTTCTAAGAGAGGAACACATACGTATTACAGGTTTAAATGATCAAAACCAAAATTAATATTTTTATGATATACTACCTGCATTCTGCTTTTATCCATTGAAAAGCTCTGTCAAAATTATTGCTGCAGTTTTCCACAAATTTATAAAAAAAAAAATACGTGTCCAATTAACGTGTCTCTTCCAAGTGACTGTTTGTTTTAATGAATCATGCAGTAAGTACCAATTACAGAAGAAAAGTACCCAGGATGAAATGGATTATGGAATTAATAAACACTAGATTATACACAAAAACCAAGTGACTTATAAATGGATTAAAGAGAAACAAAACCAATTCTAGTTATCCACATGAGTTTTAGATTGGTAGTTTGCCTACATCACTTAAACTACCAAAAGACACCACCATGAACTCAATCACTGCTGTAAGCAGCCGAAGCACTGCAAAAAGTTTAAAAATAAATGAACACTAACAGGAAAATTAATACAGAAGTTAGAAAATTTGCAATAGCTTAGGAAAACCAGAGTGAAGAAAGGTTATGAAATACACAGGATTCAGTTAAGAGTTTTTCATTGGATTACTTGTATCTAGAAATGCTACCTTTTCAAAGTAGGCAAAATTTGAAACTTCTGTTCTTCAGAAGTAAAGAAACCCCATAATTCTGGCATGGTACTTGAGAACTTCCAAGCAAGAAATTCAAAGCTGAGCTCCCACAGTAGTGACATACCCCATAAATGCATGTTAGAGCTGTTGTGCAAGGACTGTGTTGTAGCAGAAGTTCATTTTACAACACACACAAGCTGCCTACAACAGCAATTGTATATAGAAGCAACATCACAAGCAACGGCACCTTTCTGTGACAGTCTAAACAAAACTTGGATATGCTATAGCAAGCAGATGTATTGGCGTAAGATGAAAACACTATTAGAACTTGAAAATGTGACTGAAAGACAAACTTTACTCCTAACACCAGTTTTACTGAAAGCTCCACCTGAAGCTTTTGCACACTTACTCTCTTGCATACCAGAGGAACAGCAAAAAGGTGTTTATCTTCTGTTTTAAAAAATCTTTGCAAAACTGGAAGAACTGTCTAAGAGTGAAAAATTGAAAAATGTTTACAGTTTTATTTTTTTTTTTTCCTTGCAAAGTATCAGGGTAAACCATTTCCAAATTAAAAAGAGAAAACAAAAAAGTAACAAGATACTTATGAATACTAAGAGATAGTTTTCACTAATAGTTTTCACCTCTTCACATTTTTGGAGGGATTGTAAGCATGTACCAGAGCAAAGCATGCAAGACAAATGCTTGCTAAGAAAATCCAAGTGGTTCAGCTATAAATGCAAATATAATGCAGATAAATGTATTTCCAAAAACTTACTGTGATTCCAAACCCTGCTTTTCAAGAAACTGCATAGCACTTTCCGAGAAATTTGAGAATCCTGCAGAGACACATACATGTATTTTATAACAGCACAGACACAGAATCCCTTTTCTTGAAATAAAATGCTACATAACAGGACATCTTTTGAAAAGTACTCATATATTAGCATAATTCTTTCAGTCTTTGAAAACATCTCTTAATTCATGCTCATGAACTGTACAAATATCAACATCGACAAACTAAGTACTTTTTTTTTTTTCTGTAGAGGATATTCACTTTAATATGCAAGGCAAAACAGGTCAAAAATAAGGCAAAGAAAAGGAAACAACCTTGCCTGGAAAATGAATATAAACAAACAACCCACCATTATCACAATACTTAAAAGAAAGAAGGAAAAACATAGAGGATATTCTTAAGAGTATGTATTCCAAAGCAAGTGCATCACATACTGAGTTAATATTAACATAGTTTTTCAGAAATTCCTAAGAGACTTGAAATTTTTCCAGTCATTCAATGAGTAAAGCCATTACAAACACTAAAGAAAGGAGTTACCTGATTCCAGCCCAAACTCTAGATAGTTTTCTGTCACAATCAAAATTGCCATCGCTTTCACAAAGAAGAAAAAGCCAAAGGTGACGCAGACTGATCTTTCACCTCCTTCCTCCACTTTGAAATAATGGGTGGTCAATGAAAACAGTACCTTACTACACAAGAAAAAGGTCAAGGAAAATTAAGTTTGTAAAATAACTACATTTAAGAATTTTAGAAACCGCAACACATTTAAGAAACCAAAAATAAAACAATTGTTATTTTCAACATAAAATATCAACCCAAGTGAAAAGTATTCCTAACTACATAATTCAAGATGTAATACGTGTCAATTTCAAAAAATCAAAATCTTACTTCTAAATGCAACAACTGTAATCGCACAGAAGTGAATAAATATGTTTTTAACCAGAGATGAGCCATAGATGTTCATCCAGGACACACAACTCTACAGTGTACATGCAAACAGCAAGGAACAGGATGCTCCAACAAGCAGTTCTATCAATAATGGGATAAAATTTCTCTCATTTCTAAAAGGATAGAATTTCTACTCATGAGGAGTAGGTGTTTGTCTTCTGCCTTACAAGAAATTGTGACAAGTGCCACAGGACTGCTGCTTATATTGTGAGGTGACTTTTACTAAGCAGAAAAAAAACATGAAAAAATGACACGTTTCTCAACTTCCACATGCATCTGAGATTTCCTAAACAAACACAATAAAATAACAGTATATTTAGTAGTTATCTATGAAAGAAAAACCTGTGCCAGTCTCATTTTGAAAAAAAATCTAACAAAACTGGTATATTTAGTCTTTTCATGTATCCCTAGTGTCACAGATATTAGTATCTAAGAAACTACCTGCTCTGTTATCAAACTGGTTTTAGTGTTTATTGAGCAACGCATTTCTAAACATAATTAGTTCCAAAACAAAACAGTAAATAACTAAAATTTCCGTAGTATATTGCCAACAGTTATTTCTGCAAGCTAAAGCCCATTATATTTTTTTTTTTTCCTCCAAGTGATAAATATTATCCAGGTCATGCTTAAATAAACTACTGAGATCACTTCAGACATTACTTACTTAGAAAAAAAAATAGAGAAAAAAAAGACTTCAGTCTTTCATGTACTGTTGTTTTCCACTACACAACAACAATCATCTGTATTTGCATTTCTTTAAATCCTGGAAATACTTTAAGATGTAGATTATGTGAAAATACACTTCAGAGTTATCTGTTCAATACGAGTTATCTGTTCAATACAACATTTAAACAGTTGTGAGTTAATACCTCAAAAAAAAAAGGTAATTATGCCATATTGCACTTCATTAAACAGCACGTATTTAACATATATGCCATTGTATTTCATTATTTCATTCATCATCTCAATATGAAATAATAAAATGTAACAATGAACTCATCTAAACACTACGGTGGCCTAAGCACAGCATCTAACAACTCTTAAGTTCTGAGTAATTAACTTAAGCTCCCTTCAAACTTTACTGGTATGGTATCTCATACCTAAGTCTAAAGGAAGACCTCATCCTAAAAAGACTTACAGAAGACTTAACTTACACAGACTGTTTTAGAAAGCTGTCTTTCTTAACAGTGATCATTAAAAGAGCATCAGGATGATTTTTAAATATACGAGTTCAAAAGACAATTCGCAACCCTGTAAACTTTTTGTCCCAAAATGCAACTTTAATATATTTGACCAAAAATAATTCTTAAACCAAGAGTCATTTTATGGGTAGGGATATTCAGCATAATTTGAAAATATACTTCTCAAATCTCTGTTATCCAAAGTGCTTCATAAAGTTTGTAATAAAGAGTACTGACTTATAAATAGATTTTAAAACACCCTGTTTCATGTTTTTAACTATGGCTCTGCATAAAGTATCTGGAAAAAAACAAGCAAACAAAAAAAATCATCATGATAATAAATTTCAATTGTACTGCAGATTCAATTCCCTGTATGTAAAATTAAGGATTATGCAAATTTAAGTGTGACTGAAACGCTCTGTTAGGCAACAGTGGTGATTATGCAACTGTTTTAGGAACAGAGAAAATCAAAGAATTACAGAACAGAAATCTGAGGTCTATTTAAGACTTCCTTTCAGTGCTCGCCCTATGCTTCAGGACCTACTGAACAAATAATTCAGAATACTGTGCTAAATTAAGAGATTCCTTCTCCCCTCTGATTTCTTTATTTTGGTCACAAAAGACAACATGCTCGTAGACTTGAAAAATTATTTTTTAGAAAAATAAATTTATCTTTTAAGTTGATAAAGTATCTTTTAGTTGATTCTGGAATTTTCAAAATTATTCAGTCCACTGGTGTTTATGAATGTAGCTGAGGAGAAAAAGATCCACCTTCAGTTCCTAATAAAATTCATAAAATTTTTGGATTCACAGGAGAAAAACAAACATGTATTATTTCTAACTGCATGCATATTGAAAAAAAAAAAAATTGCAGTTTCCAGAGGTTATTTCAAGGTCTGAGTTTCTCTACATAAACCTTGAGTCGAGTTAAAAACAGGCTGTTGCTTTCCTTTGATATGGCCACTGGTACATTTTCCGAAAGAAGCCAGTCAGGTTTCCTAATCTACAAATAAAATTGCGTTATTTAAATGTTTTCTAAGTTTTGCAGCTGAGAAATATCTCATTTATCATATACCGTATAAATTCTCCTAAATGCCTTTCGAGGGAAAGGCTTGAGTACAACACCTGTTTAAAGTTTTACAACAATTGAATAATCTGACATTGCCAGTTGTTCTCAACAATGAATTTTAAATACCTGTACAAGTACAGCAATTGAAACATGGAATTATTAAGGTCTCTCGACCCTGTCTGTCTTACTCTACCCTCACCCACATTCTGCCACCAATGAAACATAAACACAAAACTATAAGTACGCTTGCTGCTTCTGCTGCATTTACAGTTGTGATCAATAACTCAGTTCACTAATTGATTATTTCTTATGACAAAAGCCACCTTCACAAATTTCAGAATAATGGAAATTGTTCTAGAATTAATTCTTGACGTTACATTGACTGTTATCAGTTGAAAGTATGGGGGCTACCAAATGATGATGGATCATTTCTGGTCCTAACATACTGAATTGCTAACTAGTCATGTAAGTTTTAAAGGATTTTCAGCATACCAGAGGCCTGATGTCATAAAACAAGAATCAAACAGTCTTCTGAAATCTCTTCTCACTCACCTAGCTTCCAGTGATCACAATGGACTGTTTCGTTAATACCTCTACCACTCTTTGCACCAACCCCCTTCAACCAAAAAGCTTTAATGCCAATAATAAGTTATAACAACATGTTTATGGAGATGTTAACTCTAACATGAAGCCAAGTTTAGACAGAACTCAGCCTTCTGCATTGCCGCTAACCCCTCAGACCGGACAGGATCACAACATCAGCCAGAAACCACACAGGCAATTAATTAAAGTCAAGCCACTTTAGTATCAGGGAACAGTGACTTTACAAGGATTTCTACAGCACCACCTACTCTGTAAAGAAGCCTACCATTTGTTTCCTTTGTGCAATTCATGAATTCATGCACCTACCACTGGATAACAAATCACACCTTCTGTTGCATCAGCTCACAAACTATCCAGTCAGGTTTCCTAATCTACAAATAAATACTTGTATCCAGTAAGTTCCTCACTTAATACATCCTCGGGTACAATACTAAAAAAATTAAGTTAACTTTTCAGTTTGTTAAATATAATTTAGCTTCTAGCATACGCTTTTTTTGCTTTTAGTATAATTGTAAGATCAGATAGAATAAAGAAAGTCTGAGTACTTCTATACATCATGCCAATGCACACATTAAATTTAGTTTTCACCTAGTACAATTGTCCTTTTATACTGCAAAATGATTTGTTTCTGACAATGGACAAAAATCACATCTCCATTTCCACAGCAGACCTTAAATTTGAAATCCCACATATAATTATGGGATTTGATAATCTACTTGAAGAGTTTTAGAATCAGAAATATGCTTCACATCAGTGTTTCAAAGAACAATCACATGTTATTTGATATTTGTCTTAAATTCTAACACATAAACATTGTGCCATTTCCTCTCTGCCATACTTCCCTTTCAGTCACACAGGAAGGCTAGTGAGATAACACATGTAATGTGCTTCCAACACACTCTGTTACAATCTCCTTCAGGTCCGAATGCTCAACTGGATCTCAAATGCTTGAAACAGAATAGGACAAACAAGAAAATGTTGGTTTGGGCTCAATTTACGTGAAAACAGCAGGTCAGAAAGCAATCAGAAAGAGACCCCAACAGCCACTTGCATGTTCATATTACTGAAGCAGAAAGCTGCCCTGCAACTTAACGCTTATAAATTTCTCCAAGTGGTTTTGCTCTGAATGAATGACTAAACGAAAGCAGTGATTACGACTGCATTGAAACACCACTGTAAGAATGAAGTCTACCTTCCCACATAATCCATGCCAATATATAATTCACAACTCCACGTCACGCAGAGTTGCAACCACTGTAGTATTATTTAAGTTGGTTACACCCAAGATTTGAAAGATGAAGCAAACAGATCGTTGCCACCAACAAAGTTAAGAGTGCTTGTCTTTAGTATCTGAAGTCTTCCATTAGTTCATTAACCTCCTCCTCATTCTCAAAATTGGAGTCAAAGATGCTGGGTTTCATTAATTATTTCTTAAGCAGCATCTGCGTCTGTCTCCCTCTGTCTCTTTCTCCCCCTCTGACTGTCTGCCAAGATTAAACCATAATTCCTGATTTCATCCAACCAAATGAGAAAAGGCTGCCTAATAACACAGCTAATATGTCATTAAAAGATGCACAAGAGCCAGCAGTGACCTTCTTGTCAGTACAGAGCAGATCAGAAAAACACTTTTTGTGCCATGGGTCTTCCCACTAACAAGTAAGAGTCAATGGAGAAATACTTCGTCTGGAAGCAAGCTACTGCCAAGTTGCTTCTTTCCAGAATTTGTATCAACTCTGTCATCTAAGAAGTTCTTACTCATTACAAGGAAAATTCTGCATACCATTAATACTCCAGGCTGGTCAGAAAAGGAGTATCTGCCCCTATTGTAAAGTCAGCACCTATTCTAACAAATATCAAAAAGAGAAGAGTATTAAGCATATCCAGAACTGTCAGCCAGATATAACCTAGTCATATCTGAGAGTTATAACCAAGAGTTCAGGTTTTACATAAATAACATCACTAGCTACAGCTAACAGAAGGAAAAAAAAAAAAAAAAAGAGAAACAACAAAAATCACTGTAAGGCTCTGTGTTGAAAAGACATTTCCACAGAGGGATCAATTTTGAATATTCAAGTGTTGTATCTTAACTTGACACTTCAACCACTCATCAGCTGTTAAGGGAACAGAGAAGTTGTACAAATGTATTTTCTAACTCGTCTCCCCATAACCTGCACTCCTCCAGGACCTTACTCAACTCCTTTGTTTCATCATCTCTCTCATATTTAAAAGGCAACTTTCCTCTCCAAAGCCTGGCTTGGTCTGTGAAAACAGTTCCTTACTGTGCAAGCATCGACATCAGATACTGCTTTATCCAGTAAAAACAAACATAACAGTTGCTTCTCTTATGGTTTGATATTGCCTGTTTCCTAAAACACACTGCTTTTGTTTCCCTCATTTGCAGAAGCAAGTGTAGCTTTCCACAGATCACTGAAAACACAGTACCATCTCCACTCCTACAGTTGTCTACAAGTTGTATTTTCTATGGGATCTAAGAAATAAAAATCTGGAGTTATGAATTCATGCATGAAACTTTACACTAAATGACTACATACATTATTTAGTTAAGGCAGTATCAGACTAAACATACCAGAAAAGCGGGCGGTAAACTGCACGCTTCTTCAAAAATTATAAATACTATTTGTACAGAAAATGCATTGTAAGGCTGGGAAAAAAAATTGTATTTGTTAACATGTCTTGGGTTTACAATAGCTACATACTGTATACGAGTATGAATTTTATGTTAACGTACATGTATTTTTTCCATAAACGGTTTGGAATAAATGTTTACAAGCAGCTGATACCACCAAGTACGAAGAGCATGTACAGCATATACATTACCTGACGATAGCATTAGCTTATACAACCCTTTTTCCAAACGATAAATATTGATGTATTCTCCAAGCCAACAGTTCAGAGCATTCTATGAATTGCAAAACGATGTAAGCTATTTGGAACTGATAGAATGACTTAAGAAAACAGAAAAGGATACACTGCAAACGCCAAGACAAGCAGACACCACACTACACTGATATTCATTTCTTGTGAGGGCTTCACAATACTGTAATAGGCTTCAGTCACCACATACACAACTGTAGCTGCAACAGTAAAATCCACCAGCCACTGATACTCCGGAAAGTAATGCAATGCTGAAAAACACAAATTTGCAAATGTTATAAAAATGTGATATTTTTAATTTTAATTTTATTGACATATGTAGTGATGATTAAAATTAGTTTTCAAGTAATTGAGGTCTAGACAGATCCACATCATCGAAGTTAAGAGCATTAACAACAAGTCACGTTTTCCATTCAATCATCTCTCCTTTTAACCTGAGCCTCTCTCTTCACCTCTATTAATTGATACTGGGTTACTATTCAGCTATTTTTAAGCCTACAAGATTTTTACAATTTTATCATCCCAGCCTTTAGACATTAACCTGATAATTTCAAAGAGCATACCTAATTCATATCTCAACATCACAATGGAAAACGGCTCTCTGCTTAATTTTAGCTACAGTTTCTATGTAAGGGTTATGATTCTCATGTTCAAGATTAAATGTTCACTGGCAATTGCTTAATGTATAAACATACTTCCTCACTCTCGTAAAAAAAAAAAAAAAAAGTAAAACACTCAGTTTGCTCAAGACACTTAATGCCATCATTTCAAACAAAAAACAGTAACTGAAACTTCCAAGTACTTTTTTTTTTTTTTTTTTTAGGGAAAAAAAGGTTCAAAAGAACTCTGCATTTCCGTTAAAGTTTTTTTCTGTGCTGTGTTGGATAATTTAAGCTGAGAAATCTTCTGCACAGCACTAAACTTCCTTTTTATGGTTATGCATATGCTTACCAAAATGTAAATAAGAAAACACGTAGCACACATACAGAAGAGTCATATGGATATCTATGTAACAAATTAGTTATGATTAAGGAATCAAAAATAATGGTTTTCAAAAAGCAGCAACTATCAAAGCATCTAATGCTGCTAATTTCTCCACTTTCACTTTCGGTGTTTAAGCATTTTGTGTGGGTGAAAGGTCTAGGCTTCACTACAACACTATGTTTCCATTTTAGACAAGCAGAAAGCCTTTGTTCTACCATCTGCCAACTGTCATTTTCTTGTACAAACCTATGATCTGTTTCAAATACAGCATGATGCAATCCTTTTGGTGTTGTCTCATATTGCTATGGATGTCTGGAGCAACAATACATGCACTTTATGCTGGATTTCACCTACTCATCCTTTCCCATAACAATGCAATTAAGATGTCACCCATGGAACAACAAAGGAGACTTAGATCTAATTCTTGGTGTTATCAATTGCACTTTTATATTTTCATTGTCTATAAAAAAGATACTCCAGCATTTATCGCAAATAAACACTTGACAGAAAACATCAGGATATATATTTGTATTATTGTCTGCATCTGTTTGCTCTTACCTATAGTGTCCCTTTCAGTCACAGACTTTGTTTCCAGATGAAGATCAATGTCCTTTGGAATGGTTAGAGGTTTGTTTTCAATATGACCATTATATTTCCTAGAACAATAAGTAGATAAATACAATATACATAGTTAACACAATAACTTTTTTTTTTTTTTTTTAACATAATGGCATTTCAAATTTAGAAGACCATTCTTCCTTTAAATGCAAACATTTTTATCTAGCTAGCTAAAGGCATTAATTCAACTTCAAATATGCAAATATCTCAAGAAACAACAAGGCATGTCAATAATTACTAGCTTTATCTCTGCAAGGCTCTGACATACTACTGTGGCTACACACATGGGTCTCAGTGGCTTCTATATGCTGGGTCCTGAGTACGTAGTAGAACAAGACCTGGTGAGAATCATCTACTCCAGACTAATTTTCTCTGAAAGGCTGCTTTCACTGTTCAGGCTGCCAGGGAGCTATAGAGTAGTCTAAGAAGTTATGCCAGTCTCAACAGTTTTGTGATCCGAGTACAGCTACAGAGCAGAATGTACCTTTCCTGATAAACAAGCACCCTGATGAAAATCAAAGCTAAATTAAGACTCTGCAGTTGAGGTCTAGGCCAGGTTCCTCTCCACACTAAAATAAACAAACAAATTTCCCAAAATAGTATTAGGCCCATTAGGGCCTAATATAGTATCAAGAGTGTTGCCTCAACTGGACTAACCTAGATCCTTGAAAGCTGTATCTTACCAGCCATCAAGCAAAGTGAACTATAAGACAGTTTTCTAATCTAAAAGGTCATGTACAGAAATACTATAGTCTTATTTCAATTCACATCCTGGTTATGAAAACAATCAAAACCAATTATCATAGTATTATGAGCAATCCCAGACATGCAGTAGACCTTGAAAAGCAATCATCCATCTTTGGGAAGACATACAAAGCTATGTGTATTGTGATGCAGAGCCAGGGTTCAAAGCTGCACTCCACGTTTTAACCACTCTTGCAGATACACAAAGGCTTCAAAAGGAGTTGCACACAAATTTATTTGCTCTCATCATGTGCGTAGCGGTGGACAACTTATTCATATGAAGAGAAAGACTAAGGAAAGTAAGAGGTGATCCTCACAACGCTAAACCCTTCCTGGCTTCCAAAACTAAAGCAACTGGGGGATAATCTGAGACAGGGACTGCATCTTCTGAAACCACCATCTTTCCTAACTGACATGAATTTGTCAAAATCCTTTCTGAATCAGCCTGAAATGTGTTGACCTGTGCAGTGTCTCACGGCGGCGTGTTGTATCATTCACGTCCCAAATGAAAGAGTCCTGACACATACTTTACTAACTTCATTCAACACCTCCTTGTACAACACAGCAGTGAATTTACTACTCCCTATCCACTCCCTGTGCATAGTGGATACACACCTGTAGCTACACTCTCCCTCAACCAGTGCCCAGACTAGTAAACCTTACACTTCTCTTCCTTGTGAGGAAGCCTTACTTAAACATCATCATTCCCTTTTTCCAGTTCTACAGAATCAGATTTCAAACATGCTATAAACAAAAATGTGTCATATATAATATGAAGTTATGTTTCTCAAATTGCTAGTTAGAAGTAACTGTTTGAAAGAATCTTCCCCCCCGCCCCTTCACCCCAACAATAGACAAATAAACAACAGAAAAGATATTCAGAGCAACAAGTGCATGTTTATCTGGAGCTTTGAAACTACATTAACATCATAAATCTTTAAAATAAGCCATACCACTACACTTTAAATTGAGGATGCTTGTAAAAGAGCTTGAAAAAAGTTAAGTTACATAAAATGGGCTGAAAGAGCATCATTAACATAGGTAAAACTTTCTTCATCACTATATATATAAAAAAATAATAGAAACAGACCAAAAAATTCTTTCCCAGGCTAAAAAAAAAGAGAAAAAAAGAAAAACAATAACTACAGGACTCAAAAACCCCAGAATTGCTAGAACAAAACAGCATCCTTTGCCAGACTTTAGAAGAGCACCTCTGAAACCAGAAAAAGGAGAGGGATTTTCCATAAAAAGAAGAGCTACTAGGATAAGCATTAAAAAGAAAATCAATGGTGAACGTACTTTTAAAGAATAAGATCCTCCCAGCTATCGTGTGAGCTGAGAATACAAGCAGAAGGCAACAATAAATACTATTTTTTCAGATGATACTGATATTACTATCACCTAAAGCACAAGAATTTTAATGTACAAACTGCAATATAAGGATGGAAATACAAATCACTAGCCCAAAATTTCCTGTACCCAAGCCTAAACTAGAACTTGCTGCACTGCCCAGCTGCTTGAGTGCCCAAGCTTGTGTGTGCTTCCCTGCCCCGGCTATACTCATGTTCTGCTGCGTGCCCCCAGGAGTACCATCATCGTGATGAAGATAAGCATTTGGATAACTGAAGTCATTTCAGATCAACTAAATTCCTACACTTCAGTCATCCCAAGGGACCCATAATCTAAGAGACACAGAACATACCCAGGATGTCTAACAGCTTTAATTCTAAGTAATCCATAGTAGCTACGGACCTTTTCATTAGCCTAACAATTTAATACAAAACAACTCTGAAACAAAAATCCACCTAATATTCATCTGCTATGATAACCTATAGCATAATATTCTGAAATGTAATATGCATTGAGTAAAACAGACTAATAAAATACAAGTTCACACAACAGCTGTTTCCAAGGCTAATTTTCAAACAAGTTCCTTGGATCTCCTTTCACCATTTTTCTTCTTATTACTTCAAACTGAAAAATTACTGAAGGAACAGGCACTATATTTCACAAAAGTAAAAGCTTGATGAAAAATATTCTTTAACCTGAAAAGACAAGAAAAAAAACAACAAAAAAAAATGTGTTGTTATTTCTCCTGCTCTGTTTCACATCTCCTTGGTTCAACAGAGCACTGCATTCCAGTTGGTGCAAACTAAAGAAGTATATCCAAGCCAATTCAATAGGAACAGTTCCTATTTTAACAGTAGGACAGTAGTTCTCCAACAGCAGCAGCTTCTTTAGATGGAACAGAGGTATATCGATTGACTGAAAAGTAAGGATATTTTTATTTTACGAAGACAAAGCAAAACAAGCAGCATTTAAGCCTCTGTATAACCCTCCTGCTTCCTCTGAGGTTTCCTATCCACCTGTTGTTAATGACATTTACCTTAACACAAGCAACTCCCTATTACAAATGTATTTTCTTGGTTACATATTAAGGTAGTATGATAATTATGTCAATTATAATAATAATTGACACCAGCAAGATTTGACTGCCTAGACACAAAAATATAACATCACATTTGAAATATTAAATGCAACGGCTTAATAGTTGAAAAGGGACTTAACATATGTGTGGGTGGCTTATGATACAGGTTCCTATTATGTTTCACAGTAAATTTTCCAAAGACTATGAAGTTTAAGATTACATGAACTTGTCATGCTTTCACTCCACAGAGCATGCAATTGCTCTGTTGAAAGTAAGAACACGGGCACATGCTTTGAATGGAAGACTGGCAATGCTAAGGAAAGGCATTAGCAAAGCAGAATTATTTTGTAATGTGATTTTTGTTTAAGGCTCCTATTCATGGACTTAATATTTAGTTAGGTAATTAAAAGTTATTTTACATATAGATTAGTATTTACATATAGATTTAGTATTACAGACTAAACGGACAGTTACAAATTTTATTCACAATTTTATGCACAATATTTTTTTTTGTTTCAACTTGTTAACAGAAAGCTGATAGATGAAAGTGAGGTCTAATAACGCAGGTGTCAGGAATAGTAAGAGAGCCATTCATACTGGAATAAAAGACAAAGGACTGCAGAAAACCTCACAGATCACCAAAAAGAAAGACAGAATGTTTTTGCATTTTGTTGTTTGGTTTTAACACAGCCAGTTCAGAAATTCCACACCACAGCAAGCTCTAACAGACCAAGCTCCACCTCCTCCAACTGCTCTTGCTGCTGTTGTACTTTTGGTGAAGCTGTTCCAGATCCTCACGACTGAACAGGAGAAACCTGTTTGCACCTGAAGTTGAAGGACAGCTCTGTCATCCCTAGGTTAAGTAAGCCAAGCTCTTCTAGCCTCCTCTTGTAGACAGGCTGTTTCATGGATGATCCCTGCAGCCCTTCAGTTCACCTGTTCAAGTCTGAATTCAGTTTTCTTGAACATGAGTGATTAGAACTGTTCACAGTAATCCTGGTCAAGTTCTATAAAAGTGCCCTGTGCAAGACGATTAATATTTTCCTCCCTTCTCCTAGAATATACCTCACCTAATACATCCTAGGAGCACATTTACTTCTTTCATTGCTATCTAGGCGTAGTGGCTCAGTATAATCCTGTATTCAACTAGTACACTCAAACCTTTCTTCTTTTGCTTCAAGATGAAGGGCTTCAATCCTACAGAAGATTTGTTTTCCTCAGTCTCCATGAAATGAATAGATTCATTAAAAAAGTCCTTAGCAATTTTACACGCTACTTTTAAGGACTGAGATTCATCTGATCCTGCACAATTTGGACATGTTTAACACTCTCTAAACTGAAAAAAGAATTCAGTACAGAGCTGTGGAAATGTCAGCACTGTAGTCATATGCAACATGAAGTTTTAGAGCCACAAAGACATAAGATTGACAGCAAAGTTGTTTTATGAATCATATAAAAATATGGGGGGGGAGGTAGGGAATGACAAGTATTTACCTATCTTTTTTGCTCTTCCCTCTTTGTTTCCCTGCAAGAATCCGTAGTTCTTCTTCAGTAGGATGTTGATACCATCGTAAACTAATGAAAAAGAAGATCTCATGTAAAACAGTGTCAGCATTAGCAACTTCATGATTTTAAAAAAATATATATATATTAAGACAGATCTACATGTATATTGAAACAACAGTCATTTGCAACATCTAAGCAAAATACCCTTATAAGTGCCAGCACTGTCTGACCCAAACAGCCACAGCTAAACTTCCAGGATGAGTCACTAATTAGATACCATTAGAAAGCTTTACCATTATCCTTCACAGCATGCCCTTCACTTCTCAAAACAAATAACTATTATCAGTCTTTCTTCTTACACAGACCAGATTATATCTGTTTTTCTGTCCTAACCAACACCCCACCACTGATAACTTCAATCTAACTAGAAAAAGGAAGAAATGAACACCATGGCTTACAAAAGCACAGATACTTATAAATTAGAAGTATGTAACTGTAGCCTAGAAAGATGTTAGCATATTTCATTTATGGATTTGATGCTTAAGTGTTACTTTAAAAAAAAAAATCACTAATTTTCATGTATCTGAGCTGTAAGACTTTCCTCTTTCACAAGTCACTGCACCATTCCCTTATTTAAAAGACAAGTGGTGGCAAGGGAGTTCTGAAGAGAGATGGTTCAGTCTCAAAGATTTATCCTTATTTCTATGGAAGAACCATGGTAGCTGAAGTAAGGTCGTTCCCACGTGGTAAAAGTGGGCTGCCCTTCACATTTAGGATGACTGTCACTCTGATTTCCATGCTGAAATGCTAAGGTAGAGGAGCCTAACTATAAACAGCAACAGACTTGGAAAATTTATCCAAATATATGTGTAAGTCCTTTTCTGGAGAAAGCCGCTGTTTTGTGTTACAGGTTAACACAGGGTAATAATCAGAAACAGCCATAACCATCACTGTTACTATGGTTTAAAAAAATCTCATCGATTAGGACCACTCAAATCTAAATCAGTGAATTTGAGATTAGTATAGCCAAAATTCTTTACCTGTTTAAGTATCCTTGATTGGTGTTAGTATACTAAACAACAACTTGGTCTTAATTACCCTACAAGATTATGTTGCAAGTGATTCATAGTTACAACTAACAGGATACAAGAGGGTTCTTTTACAAAATAAACCTTACAGCCTCCGATTTAAATGTTAAAACCAAAAAGATTTCAAACATTTTCATAAAAGGTAGAGCTGAAAAAATATTTAGTTTGTATTGGCATTGGCTTAAGCATGTTTAAAGCTGAGACAACCCTGTAACTTTGATAGATTCGAATTCATCTCAATAGCAAAACCAGCACAGATATGTCCTAGTTAATTTAAATACTGTCATTAATAAATGCAGAACAGAACACCATTTTTCTCCTGTCTTCCTACAGTGGTGTAGAAATAGAAGAACAGAAGAGGCTGAGCAACCTAAAAGCAACATTTTGGTAGAGACAGTTTTACTAGTTAAAAATGCGAAGGCTGATGCAGATACTTGGGCCGCAAACTGATTTACTTAATAAATGTGAATATTCATATTCTGTTCAAGCTCTGAAAGCAGCATCATTTGAAAGAGTTTGCATTCCTTCTCAAATATAAGTGAATTGTTTTTCAACAGTCAATACTTGTTCAGTCTGCAACCAAATAGATTTCTTAGGGTGGATACAAGGTGCTCTTAGATTTTGAAATACCTTTCTTTTGTTTAATGGACTTTGAACGCACACATGCAGGCACCTTGAGACAAACTTTTCTTAGACAACTTAGAGATGCTGGCTTTACTGGTAACGTGTTTATCCTCCCTCCCCTTTGGGGAGAGCTCTCTCTTGTAGGTATTTCTGATGACTTCACTTAGAAAAGCCTCCAACCTCTTTGGAAGAAAAACATTTAGGCCAAATAACTTAAAACCACAGATTAGCTGAAATATATTGAATATGAATATATATATGAATAATAAGGAAGGAGGAAAAGGTGGTAACATTTCCGAGGAGAGCTGGACTGCAGCATGTGTGGTGTACATGTACATGTGTATAACACTCTCCACTGCCCCACTAACACAGGTCTGTCAAAGAAAACACTTATTTGCAAATGTTCAACTCTACGGAAAATATGTTAACGTAAGCTTCTCAGCTAAAGTAAGAAAAGAGCCATTTTTCCTTCTGACACTTAAATTCAGATTCCTGTTTCAGCAAAGCTTCTGGCTTGTTTTCATTTCTGGAAGACAGAAATATTTCTGTCTCTTAACATAGTTCTTGGATTCTGAGGGTTATTCACAATGACTGAAACTACGATGCACTAAAATAGTTACCAGATAAATAGAGCACTGAAAAGCAACAGTGATGAGATTTTCAAGGTTACTAGTATGAAAAGCAGTAACAATGCTCCCATTGACTTCAGTGGGAGCACAGCTACAAAAAAAAAACTTGCTTTATGTACTTATCAATCTGTAGGTGTGCAAAGATAAAGAGAAAAGGATGACAAAACATATTTGAACATCAAACCTTTCCCTTTCACTGGCACAAGGTATGCCTTAGAACAAGAATCTGAAAATGCCAAGAAGAATGAAGAACAAGGGTTTAATATTGAACAAGTCTTTTTAAAAAAGACAATATTTAAACTCTGAAATAAAAATTTAAACTAATGTTTTAAATGTTAAATAAAAGTAGAAAATATTGTTTGAATTATCATTGATAAAAACTCTATAGTAGTAACACACCATAAAAAACAAAGGTTGCAGTTTCACATTACTAAAAATTGTCAAGAGTTCACTTACAAAGTAATACTTCAACAATGAAATTTCTCGTAACAATTAAGAGTATGATTCCTCTTTGTATCATCTGCCTGCCAACAGATCTGTTTTCTATTCCAACTAACAATACTTAAATCACATTTAAACAAGAGTTATTTTTCATTTCCCATTATCTTTGTGTTGAAAAGAGGAAAATTAAAAAGAAAAAAACACCACTAATTCCAAGATGCAGAGGTAAAAGGGCGGTGGAAAATTGCACAAGACCAGTTAAGAATCCTGCGGAGCACATTATTATTCAAAGATATTCCTGCAGAACTCAAAGAGCAGAGATTTTGTGTTCTCAAGATTTTAACAATTACGAAAGACAGCATACTACCTTCTAATCATACAGAGTGTTTTTCTTCCCAGAAGAAAAAAAGAAACAATTTTTTTTTCATTTTTATTTTTTAATATTTAAGATACTGATTTATATTCAAAACAGCTGCTGCTTTTAGTTATTATGGATACAAACACACAGGGAATGCTCCCCTTGCAACTCATTATATCTGCTTGATCTATTGTTATGAAAGTACTATACTGAAATTTATACTAATCCTGTCCTATGAAGTATTAAAAAAAACAGGATTCTTAATAAATGCCTACATACTCTGTATATTAGCAGGTGCATTGTTAAGAATATATTCTTTAGAGCTTTGTATTTAGCTTAGCTTCTCAGTATGCAGCCTTTGTCTTTAATAATGTAGAAGCTGGACAACAGCTAACTTTATGGCTGATACAATTAACAGCACAAACAAGACTGCCCATTTCCAGCAGCACCGCTGTTACACCTTAAACCTGTAAGTCAGGTGTCACAGTGCTGTGTAAATAAAGTTCAAGAACAGCAGATTGCTTTCTTGGAAAGTAATTAAACTAAATTGGTACATATTCACAAGCAGTGTAGCAACTGTGGTTTTTTTTTGTTTTGTTTTGTTTGTTATCTTACCTGCCACTGCAGAGAAGCCATCGAGCAAGAGAATAATGAGGTATGATCTTCTGTATGACACTAGCCATTACCATGGTCACCACCAACTGTACACCTATCACACCCTGTAGAGGAGTAAGTTAAACAACAAGTGAGTATGTTTTTAAAAAGTGCTGATGAACCTTTTTGTTTGTTTTTACACATTAAAAGCACCTTCATATCACAGGGATAACATTTTTTCATTTCCTTTTAAACTAGACAGGAAAAAAATACATGCTGTACCAGTTTTCAATAAATCACATGGACCTTGCCATCATCAGGTATGTGTATCACCTAAAAAAAGAGGTGTTGGTGGATCACAAGGCTAGTAGCATCAGCAGCTCTCTGACAGATGATGCTGCCTGCACCAGAGTGCCTCTGCTCACCAGGTTGTGAAGCTACATCGTGACATGGCACTGCGCGGTACGCCACACCTCGATGTTACATCACCGACTACCATCTTGCTTTTTGTGGTCATTTCAGTTCTGGCATGATTGAAGAGCTGACATCAAACAAACCCACTGGAGCTAAGAATTTACAACACCTATGTTTCAAAATTTCAGCCTTCTGTTAGTACAGAGCATTTGCTCCTTACTGCAATGAAGGAGCATACGGTAAAGGGAGGGGAGGGTGCACAGGAATGGACGTAATTCAGTTTATCACCCAAATCTTGATCAAGATTTGGCACTTGAGCAGGGCCAGCAGTACTCTCGCCCCTCGTCACTCAGCAAGCTGTAATTCTGCCTGTTAGCTCTTGCTCATTTGTTGTTGCTTTATTAAGCAATAATAAACTTCTCAAGCATAACATACAAAAATATGTTCAAAATTATATATTGATAATATATATTAAAATGACAATAACAATATTGTTATAGATATATAACAATATATTGTTATAATAAAATAACAATGAATGCAACGTTGCATCACATTACTTTAATCCTGCACATGAAATTCTATAAATTAATACCATGTTAAAAGCATGAAGTATGTACATTTTATTTTCTCATACTTCCAAGACTTTCAAACTTAACATATAACAAGCAATAGAGAAAGAAAAAACATCCAATCGATATGAGGAAAGTTCACCAAAACACAGCTCTGAAAAGACACAAAGGATCAACCAAAGAAGCTATTCCCACTCTTTCAAACTATTTTGGGGAATACTTTCTTGTGAAATGGAGCATACGTACATTTTAAATTATCACACAAAATACTACATTTAAGAAATGGTATGTACGTGTTTTTATTTCCATTCATTCTTAGACATCATGTTTTGGATATTGCTAGTTACTAACAATGCCTTGAAGAGAAAATATTTCTGGCTGCAGTTGTAGAAGTTGGGAATTACACTTCAGTAGCTCTCTATTGACATAATGTGTAATAGAAGATCAAGAGGTACAAATATTTCTACATACAGAAGCAGTATGCCATTAACCAGTGGCAAAGAAGACATAGATGGGCTCACTTTTTAAAAAAATCTTTTTTTTTTTTTTTTTTTTTTTTTTTTTTAACATTTAAATAGAATATTCTGTATTGTGCACATTGCCTTTTGTCCTTTCACTGAGCACCACTCTTAAAAAGCCTGGCTCCACCTTGCTAATTCCCCACCCCAGCTCCCATCAGGTATTTATACCCCAGGACAAAATCCCTCCCGAGCTTTTACCAGGCTGAACGGTCCCAGCTCCTTTAATATTATATATAAAGCCCCTTTTGATATTTCAGTCTCCTTGTTGCAACCTCATTTGAAAGAGTAGGACTGAGTGGTAGTCCTCACAAGGCTTGGTAGCCTCTTCATTACATCACAAATGTGAGCCCACAGCAGGCAGCAAACCTCTCTATAGTGTCCAGACAGCAAACAGGCACATCAGGGCCTCTGAGCAAGTCATCTCCAGTTATGAAAACCCTTTGCATTTTTTTGGTGGTACTGGTCCTAATACAGGTGGTTGGTTGGACCGACTTTGTAAATGACCTGACCCCAATTCAACCTCTTGCTTACTTCCTACGCTTGAGTTTTGCAATGAGCTGTATGTTCACCCCCATGTTTCACGTCCTGCGTATCAGCATCGATTGTTCTTGAGCTTGAAGGAGGTGATCCCTGAAAGTCAACCAGCTTTTACACGCCCCTCTTCTCTCCAACACCACGCTCCACAGGATTCTTCCAGCTGAGGCCTAAACAACCCAGAGCCTGCTGTCCTGAAGACTAGCTGTGAACCTGCTATTTGCCTTGTTTCCTTCTCCCAGCACCCTCAAGCCTACGGGCTTATCTTCTATGCCTTTGTGAATAAGATGTTTGTGTACAGCAGACACTTGCACCACGCATGTTGCTCAGCCCTAATACAACTCACCCCTAAGCTCTCAGACAGCTCACTCCTCACCCCATGGTACACCTCCACGCATCCCTGCTGCTCTCAAGCTGTGAGTCTCCCTCACATCCCAGTGAAATCACAGCCACACCAACCCCTCACGTCCCTTTTGTTCCCCATGCTGCAGGCATTCCTGTACAGTCGCATTAGGAATGCACCAATCGCCCAGAAGAGGTATGACAGCTTCTCCCCCTTAACGCTGACCTCGTTACTTGTGTACAGGTATTTCCTTATTTATGTACATCAGTGGGCCCCGTTCTGCCCCGATCAGTTGTTTTCAAAGACTTTCAGACCACCACTTCTTCCTCTTGATTTGTGAGTCACCACCTCTTTCCTCCATCAGTGCTCAACTAAAGGTCGCCTCACCCAGTTCACCATCCTGTTTTTTACCCCCACTCGATCAGGTGGATGCTGTTCCCTCCTCACAGTCTTCAATCTTCAGACAGCAGTCATAAAAGTCTCCAGCATGGTCATGAAAGTCAGGTCCCTGCCACAGACACCTGCTACGTAACCAGCGGTTAACATAATTTTTGTTTAAATAAACCACAAATTGTGTTGTCAATTCTGCCTTTATGAAAATCATAGATCAGTTGTTATAGGCGATGTCCAGCATCATCTTTAATGAAACGGGACTGAGGAAGATCGATAGCATAAACTACCTTTTTCCATTTGCAATCACTTAGAATAAATTTTATCAAACATTTCATAATGAGGTTTCAAGTGCCACTTAGAAGTATTTCCTACGTTGTTGTAACTTGAAATAAAATGTTTGGGTTTTCTTCACCTATTAAAAGTTCCTTCAGTACTCAAGCCTCTCTAGCACCCTTGAAATTCCAGCTGCTCCTTTGCATTACTCTCATCACGTACTTTGAAAGACCTTACTTTTGCTTATGATCCAGCTTAGTCCTGAAATCTCTGTGTATTATTTTAAACTCTACATTTTTATTACGGATTCTTGGCATCTTGAAGCCACGCAACTAAAATGACTCAAAATCATTCCCTACCTAAGGGGATGTATAACTAAAATGAAAGGAAATGTTATTAAAATAAGCTGCCTGCATGATATAATCGGTATGTTTAAATTACTATATTGCTTGTCAACGATATATCCTTTTTACAAAAAACTGTTTACAAAAACCATACATGTTTACATGTATGTTTAGATACTTGTTTAAGCTTGTCTACAAAACCCTACATTTCTAAAACCAAGCATTTATTCTGACCATCTTATGATAAGCCTAAGCGTTTCTCACATTCAGATAATGGGACAGAAACACCACTGTCCCTCGACCACGCTTGCTTGCTTAAGTCTTCAACTAAAGACATCTAAGAGGAGAGAAAATGATGCATATCAAGGCAGTTGTTAAAACAAAACACAACACCACCACCACGTAGGAGGTCCACTAGCTGAGTTAAAATGTTTACAAATCAACAGATTATTTAAAAGTGCCCCTAGAGAAACCCATTTCTTTACTCAAGTGAAGGCTGCAAATCATAACCAATCCCATTAGGATCATTCTGTCCTAAGCAACTGAATGCCTCTCTGCATCCTCCCCGCTCCCTTTTGGCAGGAATTCACCATGCTCATTCCCATAAAGGTTGCTCCTGTGTTCCTTAAAAACAGAAGGACCTAAAACAATATTTCATCTTGCAGCTGAAAACATCCTAGCGGGTTTTTAGGAATAAAAAAAACAAAGCACATAAGAGCAGCAACAATACTGCTAATTCCAACTTTACGTTAGACTTTGAGACAGGTATAAGCCTTATGGTATCCTTCTACGTTTCAAGCAATTAAAAATGGATATACTCACTCATGCAATCAGTGCATTTTTCTCTTGATTTCTGAACGTGTGTAATCAACCAAAAGCAGTAGGTTACCAGAGAGAAGCTGCCACATGAAATTAAAAAACGTGAGTGGGCAGTATGCCCATTCAAAATAACACAACATGTGCAGAGCACAACACTGTGCCAACTCTTCTACCTGCACATACTTACACACTACTCACTTACACGTGTACTAGTACTCTCTAGAAGAACCCACACCATCCCAAACCATCTCAAATCACAACATGAGGTCACAGCGCTTCTCCCGCACAGAAAACCACAAACTGGAGAGCTCATTCACACGAGGGCCTGTCTAGAACAAATCTCACGCATGCTTTTAAGCCTTCCTATTATCACTAATACCAGTTTAAATACACAGCCACTCATTTCAGGAATATAAATGCAGACTGGGTATTGGTGGGAACCAATTCCCGATTCTCTGTTGACGCACTTTATAGAATTTAGCATTTTGCCAGAAATCCACAACTTAAAAAACAAACTAGCCCTCCTTAACAGGATACGACAACTATTTGAAGGAGATGTTGTTTGAGGACAAACCAATTTTACAAGAAAAAGTCTTTCATAAAAGGCATTTTAGGGATGAGGAACTCCTGCACCGATTATGTAAATCATATGAAGTAACAGAACAGTTTGTGGAAAATGGAAGAATGTGAGCTCATCTCCTACAACTGCAGCATCCTCTGATTCCACACAGATCCATGCCACTGCCGTGCTTCAGCTCTGCAGCTTGCAATTTGGAACCCAAATTCAAGACACTGGAGATGTAAGTCAGTATCTTACTGATCAGAAAAGCGTTTCTGCCAATCTGAACAGGGCTGAGAAGTGCTCAGCCCTAAGGAACGACCGCCCAGTTTCTCTGCAAAAGAGAGGCCGGCAAGCAACCCCAGGGCCAAAGATGAGACTGGAACAGAGCAACCAGCGACTACAAGGTCTAATAAATTTTAGACTTGTTGACATTTTCTTTCAGAGGAAGATCTTGGTCAGAGGTGCTTTAAAAGTCTCAAGCACTGAATTCCAGGACCTTGAAAGAAGTATGGATTTTTTTCTTTCGCTTGTGCAACATCGCATCGCGCACATTTTACAAGAAATTTTTAATAAAACATAACAGAGAATGCCAAAGTGGCCTACAAGAGAGGTGTTAGCAGCTACACTAGAAGGTAAAATAGCCAGGCTCTTAAAGCCTTCAAAAATGATGGTAAGCCCAAAAGGCAATACGGCAAGTTTGAATGAAGTATAACCTAGACTTTGGCCTTCACAGTCTGTACCTCTAGCACCATGTACGTCGAGACGCTGTTGGTGATAATTAGGAGAACAAAAAGCAAGAAAAAGTAATAGTGATAACGTTACAATACTCTTATCTACAAGTGATGTGTACCTATAATACAACTATGGCTCTCTCATAATAGCACCAAAAGAAAAGAAAAACAAACGTTTATAAAAGTCGTACTTCCAAAGGACGTTTTTCTATTCATCATGAACTTATTTACAGAACATGCAAAACAAAGGTAACCGAGGTTGATGCCAAGGCATGACTTCAGCCTCATTTTGACCTTGCCCAAGGTTATTCTTGCAGCACCATGTCGGGGTTTTACCTCGTCTGCTGCCCTCCAAGGCTTTGTCTCATCACACCCCTGCGTACTACTAATTCAGTGCCCAGCTTTACTCAGGACCTTAAAGCTACTTGTCTGTAACAACATCCAACTCCAGCCCTGCACAGCAGCCTGGATCTGAGAACGGTGTACCAGCAATAAATACCACTGCATGTCCGAGAGTGCAGCTCGGAGAATCCAGCCCACAGCTTCACATTCAGAAACGCAGTGTCAGCCACTTACTCCTTGAAGTGGCAAGGCTTGCAAGAGCAAGACTTTTACATGACTGCACTGGAGTATCCTACGGATGTTGATGCAGGTCACAGCAAACTCTCTGTGTGGTGGCACACAAACTTACTTGAAAATCCATGACCTTTTTGGCAAGATGTGGAAAAGCTTTTATACTGGCAGCAACCGGCAAGATTTCTAGGATGTAACCAATACTCCTGCCTCGCACAATTCCAAAAGTGCGATGGTATTCGTGATGCCTTAGAGCTGAATACAATATATTTGAAATGCCATTTAATCAATGACACGTTCTGGCTCTTACTATTAGATCAGACCTTTCCACAGGCAGAGTTTTCTCCCGATGTATATACACATGCTCAAGCTGAAGCTTGTGTAAGAAGAACAGTGCTTCGCAGAAATGGAAATACAAATTAAGATTGCTTGTTAAGCACCATAAAATACTGTATGGGATGCTCACAGGAAACTGAGTTCACTGTACAAAGCCTTAAAATGTACGCTTCCTATGACAAAGAGAGCTTTTACAAAACGCCTGTCAGCCAGGCTGCTGTTTTACACAGTTGGTAATCTCAGAGAGCGAATATCTTACCACCTGTAAATATCAAAAACCCATGAAGCTCATTTTAGGAAAGGCATCTACATTGAGAGATCTCCTTAAAATCTGGATTTTTTTCCTTATGACCAAAATTTCCTGAAATTGTATTTTCCTACTCCTGCTGCTGTATCAGCAACACAGCAGAAAGGAACAGAAGATGAAATGTTGTGAAACGTGTGAGGAATTCCAGAGGCTACCAGCAAAGAGCTCACCTTCATGGGTCTTTCCCACCCAAGAGGTCAACTCTGCCTCGATCAGTGTCTCTCCCTGCGTTCAAAGGAGAGTCACAAACTGGAGATGGGAGCAGTCAACAGCAGCACCACTGCCTCTGCATCACGGTGTGTTTCCTCACCAACCAACTCTGTGTTGGTCTCAGGGGAACAAGAAGCACGAGCACGCTGTGAGCATCGTGACTACAGAACCAGCAACCAGCAGGCAAGCCAAGTTATTGCTGTAGAAACCTCACGACCAGAGCCAAGGCGCCTTTAAAGTCATAAAATTATCATTATTCCTGAAGCAAGCGATAGAGAACATCCCTGAGGCAGAACACTGAAAACTGATCTGCTACAATGGAGGAAAAAAATGATAAAATCCAAGGTTAGATCATATCGCAACTAGCAGATTCTTGTAATCTAGTTTACCCGTATTTCCCTAGTCAAAACACAAGCTGGAAACTTGCAAGATCTCTCACCAAAACCTTTCTTTTTTTTTTTTTTTGGCATGACCCGTTTAGGCGGGTTTTGCAGTTGGATTTTCAATGTAACCACCCAGAGCAGGGCTGACGGCTGGGAGCCCGGGCAACTGGCACCGCAGCCGCCGAGGTGAGCGTGGGCACAGCGGGTTCAGTGTCTGTATCTGTACGCCCCGCTGACCCAAAATAAAGTAAAATAAAATAAAAATAAAGTAAAATAGAGTAAGTAAATAAAGTAAAGTAAAGTAAAATGAGTAAAATAAGGTAAAATGAAAAGAAAAATAAAGAAAAATAAAGAAAAATAAAGAAAAATAAAGAAAAATAAAGAAAAATAAAGAAAAATAAAGAAAAATAAAGAAAAATGAGAATAAGTAAGAAGAATAAGAAAAATAAGTAAGAAAAATAAAGTAAAGTAAGTAAAACAAAGTAAAATAAAGTAAAATAATGTAAAATAAAATGAAGTAAAAATAAGTAAAAAATAAAGTAAAAATAAGTAAAATAAAAAGTAAAATAAGTAAAATAAAAAGTAAAATAAGGTAAAGTAAGTAAAATAAGGTAAAGTAAAGTAAAATAAGGTAAAGTAAGTAAAATAAGGTAAAGTAAAATAAGGTAAAGTAAAATAAGGTGAAGTAAAATAAGTAAAGTACAATAAAATAAAGTAAAATAAAGTATAATAAAATAAAGTAAAATAAAACAAATAAAGGTAGATAAAATAAAATAGATAAAGTAAAATAAATAAAGTAAAATAAATAAAATAAATTTAAATAAACTGTTTATTTCAACATTTCGCTACTAAAATCATTAAATAGCCTTTTAAAAAAAAAAAAAAAAAAAAAAAAAAAAAAAAACACGCGGCAGGTTTTACCTCTCTACCTGCCGTTTACCTGCCCGCGCTGCTGGCGGTCTCCGCCCGGCCCCGCACCCCGGGCTCGGTGCCCCTCGGTGCCCCCCGGTACCCCCCTCCCCTCCCCCCCCCCCCCCTCACCATGCTGCTCCCGCCGCGCTGCTCCCGTCCCGCCGCTGCCCCCGGCCCGGCGCGGCCCCGCCAGGCCCCGCGCCGGCTGCCGACCGCCGAGGTCACCGCAGGCCCCCTCCGCCCACAGGACCCCGCCCCAAGCGGGGCTGCCCGCCGCGCTGCCTGCGCAGAAAGGGAGGAGGAGACAACACGCGGCGCCGCTGCGAGCGCTCCGCAAGACGCCCCTTAGGGTAGGTGTGGAGGGTGAATAGGGGAGGTGTTGCAGCGTTGCGCAGACAGAGCCGGGACCCGGCCGCACGGCCCGACAGGCGCGGAGGGCAGCCACAGCCCTGTGAGGGGAGCGGGGCTGGGCGGAGAGGGCTGCTGCGGCGCCTTGACGCATGCGCAGTGCTCGCCGCCCGGCGCGGCGCACAGGCGCGCATGCGCCGAGGGCCTGCGGGCCGTGAAGGAACACGCGCCCCCCCCCCGCGCACGGCCCCGCCCCCCTCTGCGCACGGCCCCGCCCCCCTCTGCGTACGGCCCCGCCCCCCTCTGCGCACGGCCCTTTAACGGCCGCTGGCGGCGCCGTGAGGCAGCCGCAGCCCTGGGCAGAGGGACCTGCTGCTGCCTGCTGCCCCATCTCTTCACGGGGCTCTTCCTGCTCCTGGGGGTTGGTTGCAGCTGGGACTTTGCCAGCACCCCCACGCTGAAGAGCTCTGGATGTGCCGGGCAGCTCCTCCACGTCGGGGCCTGTGTTGCTGTTGGAGGGCGCAGGGCTGGTGCTGGTGGCTCCCTGCATGGAGGCACTGGGCTGAGAAGCAGCTGCAGGGCTGTGGGGGGCGGCGGCGCTGCCTGCCTGGAGGCCCTTAGGTACAGGCACTGCAGGAGGGGAGATGATGCATTCCAGGTAGTCTTCCTCTCCCCGCACGGAAACCTTGATGGTCCCCATGCCCGTCCTGCAGAGTGGGCCGCTTGCCTTCAGCTTCGCCCAGCGCTGGATGCAGCCCAGGCAGAGCCGGTGGTTGCAGGGTGTCACATTGGCCACGTCCCTTCACCTCTCCCGGCTGACGGGACACGTCCACGCCTCCTCTGTAGCCATGGTCTTCAGGCTGGGCTGGGGAGAGCTGATGGTGATGAGCTGCTCCCCTGCACCGACACTGCAGAAGCAGGTATCAAACGCGCTACAAGGAAGAGAGAGGGTCACTGGCTGTGCCCCAGCCCCTCAGCAGGAACCCCCGGCTGCAGCCACAGCCACAGCCCCACAGCTGGGCTGTCCCGTGCACCCCGCGGGCCGCCCCGGGGTGCATGTCCCCGCACACCTCACCTGCGCTGCTGCGAGCACGCCTCACTGGGCCCCAGCTGCCTGAGCCAGGCAGGGCCAGGGAAACACGGGCACTGGCTGCGGGGACGGGCACCGAGAGCAGCTGCCAATGGCCCCACAGCACAGCTGATGGATGGATGCCATAGATGCCATTTCCAAGCAGTTGGAAGAATCACAGAATGGCAGAATATCCCGAGCTGGAAGGGACCCATAAGGATCATCGAGTCCAACTCACAGAATCACAGAATCACAGAATTTCTAGGTTGGAAGAGACCTCAAGATCATCGAGTCCAACCTCTGACCTAACGCTAACAGTCCCCACTAAACCATATCCCTAAGCTCTACATCTAAACGTCTTTTAAAGACCTCCAGGGATGGTGACTCCACCACTTCCCTGGGCAGCCTGTTCCAGTGCCTCACAACCCTTTCAGTGAAGAAGTTCTTCCTAACATCTAACCTAAAACTCCCCTGGCTCAACTTAAGCCCATTCCCCCTCGTCCTGTCACCAGGCACGTGGGAGAACAGACCAACCCCCACCTCGCTACAGCCTCCCTTGAGGTACCCATAGAGAGCGATAAGGTCGCCCCTGAGCCTCCTCTTCTCCAGGCTGAACAAGCCCAGCTCCCTCAGCCGCTCCTCATAGGACTTGTTCTCCAGGCCCCTCACCAGCTTCGTCGCCCTTCTCTGCACCCGCTCAAGCACCTCCATGTCCTTCTTGTAGCGAGGGGCCCAAAACTGAACACAGTACTCGAGGTGCAGCCTCACCAGAGCCGAGTACAGGGGGACGATCACTTCCCTAGCCCTGCTGGCCACACTGCTTCTGATACAAGCCAGGATGCTGTTGGCCTTCTTGGCCACCTGAGCACACTGCTGGCTCATATTCAGCCGACTATCTACCATCACTCCCAGGTCCTTCTCTGCCTGGCAGCTCTCCAACCATTCCTCTCCCAGCCTGTAGCTCTGCTTGGGGTTATTGCGCCCCAGGTGCAGGACCCGGCACTTGGCCTTGTTGAACTTCATGCAGTTGGCCTCAGCCCATCGCTCCAGCCTATCCAGATCCTCCTGCAGAGCTTTCCTACCCTCAAGCAGATCGACACACGCACCTAACTTGGTGTCATCTGCAAACTTACTGAGGGTGCACTCGATGCCCTCGTCCAGATCATCGATGAAGATATTAAAGAGGACCGGCCCCAGCACCGAGCCCTGGGGGACGCCACTAGTGACTGGCCTCCAACTGGACTTGGCTCCATTCACCACGACTCTTTGGGCCCAGCTATCCAGCCAGTTTCTAACCCAACGAAGCGTGCGCCAGTCCAAGCCAAGAGCAGCCAGTTTCTTGAGGAGAATGCTGTGGGAGACGGTGTCAAAAGCCTTGCTGAAGTCAAGGTAGACCACATCCACAGCCTTTCCCTCATCCACCCAGCGCGTCACTCTGTCATAGAAGGAGATCAGGTTCGTCAGGCATGACCTGCCTTTCATAAAGCCATGCTGACTGGGCCTGATCGCCTGCTTCCCCTGCAAGTGCTGCATGATGACTCTCAGGAGGATCTGCTCCATGAGCTTTCCTGGCACTGAGGTCAAACTGACAGGCCTGTAGTTTCCCGGGTCTGCCCTCCGGCCCTTCTTGTAGATGGGCGTCACGTTTGCTAGCCGCCAGTCGATTGGGACCTCCCCTGATAGCCAGGACTGTTGATAAATGATGGACAGTGGCTTGGCCAGCTCCTCTGCCAGTTCCCTCAGTACCCTTGGGTGGATCCCATCTGGCCCCATCGACTTGTGCACATCTAAGTGCCGTAGCAGGTCACCAACCAGTTCTTCATGGATAATGAGGGCCACTTCCTGCTCCCCATCCCCTTCCACCAGCTCAGGGTACTGAGTATCCAGAGAACAACCGGTATTGCCGCTAAAGACTGAGGCAAAGAAGGCATTGAGCACCTCCGCCTTTTCCTCATCTCTTGTAACTAAGTTTCCCCCCGCATCCAGTAAAGGATGGAGATTCTCCTTAGTCCTCCTTTTTGTGTTGATGTATTTATAGAAACGTTTTTTGTTCTGTTTAATGGCAGTAGCCAGATTGAGCTCCAGATGAGCTTTGGCCTTCCTAATTTTGTCCCTGCACAGCCTCGCAACATCCTTAAAGTCCTCCCTAGTGGCCTGCCCACTTTTCCAAAGCTTATAAACCCTCTTTTTTCTCCTATGCTCAAGCCACAATTCTCTGTTGAGCCAGGCTGGTCTTCCCCGCCAGCTCGTCTTTGGGCACGTGGGAACAGACCGTTCCTGCGCCATTAAGATTTCCCTCTTGAAGAGCGCCCAGCCTTCCTGGACCCCTCTGCCCTTCAGAACCGCCTCCCAAGGGACTCCACCAACTAGTGTCCTAAGCAGCTCAAAGTCAGCCCTCCGAAAGTCCAATACAGCGGTTTTACTGGTTCCCTTCCTGGCCTCACCAAGAATAGTGAACTCCACCATTGCGTGGTCACTCTGCCCAAGACAGCTCCCAACAATCACGTCCTCCACCAGTCCTTCTCTGTTTGTGAAGAGAAGGTCTAGCGGGGCGCCACCCCTGGTAGGCTCACTAACCAGCTGCGTCAGGAAGCTATCTTCCACGCTCTCCAGAAACCTCCTAGACTGCTTTCTCAGGGCTGTGTTGTGCTTCCAGGATACATCAGGGAAGTTGAAGTCCCCCACGAGTACAAGAGCTGATGATTTCACAAATTCTGTCAGCTGCCTGGCACCACACAGGTCTACCCAAAATTTTAGACCATGTGACTAAGTGCACAGTCCAAACACTTCTTAAATTCCAACAGGCTTGTTGGAGCGACTACTTCCCTGGGGAGCCTCTTCCAGTGTGATCAGAGTGAGGTGATTGCAGCCCTCTACTCTGCTCCTGGAGGCCTCCTCTGGAGTGCTGCGTCCAGGCCTGGTGCTCCCAGCACAGGAGGGATGTGCATCTGTAAGTACAGGTCTGGAGGAGGGCTACAATGTTGTTAATGGCAGGAAAAGAGGGGATGGTTTTCGACTAAGAGAAGGGAGATTTAGAGTAGAGGTTGTGAGGAAATTTTTCCCTCAGAGGGTGATGAGGCACCGGACCGGGTTTCCCAGAGAAGCTGAGGATGCCCCATCCCTGCAGGGGCTCAAGGCGAGGTTGGGTGAGGCCACGGACAACCAGATCGAGTGCATGGCATCCCTGGCCATGGCAGGGGGGATGGAACTAAATGATCTTTAAGGTCCCTTCCAACCTGAGCCATTCTACAATTCTCTGCTTGTATGATCGTATGATTGTGTGATTGTTTGATTGCATGATTGTGTGATTGTCTGATCCTAGGACTGTCTGGTTGTGTGATTCGATGATTCTGTGAAGAAGATCAAGACTCTGACTGTGGCAGAGTCACCACTTTTATGTTGTTTATTGGAAGCCAAGTGTGCCCTGCTAAAGGCGCCGCGGGGGCGGCCTCTTGCAGGGCTGGGGAGAGTCCGGGCTGCTGTTGGCCCTCCTCTTCGGGGCGCGCCGGGGCCTCCCAGGCGAGCGGTCCCTGTCCTGGCCAGGAGGAGAGGGCCCATGGCTGCAGCCCGGCACCGCAGCGTCTTCTTGTGCCGCCAGTCCCGGCTCTGAGCAGGGCTCCTCCTGCTCTGTGAGGCTGGGTGCGCTGGGTGGGTGGCCAGGATCCCCACGCAGGGCAGCACTGGAGGTGCTGGGGAGCTCCTCGATGTCAGAAGACTCTGGGCTGCTGGAGGAGAGCTCGATGATCACAGGAGTGGCCCGGGGGGAGGCAGCAGGGCTGGGGGTGGCCGCAGGACTGTCTTCTGGCTCCCTGCTGTCCTGGGAGCCCTCGATATCCACCACAGGGCCGTTCTGCTGCTGGATGGCAGGAGGGGGTTCCAGGAGCTCCTCGAGGAAGTCATCGCTGCACATCTCTACAGTTTCGTGAATGAGCTGCTGCACGAAGCTCACTGTATGGCCCTGCAGGAGTGGCTGCAGCTCCCGAACCAAGACCAGCTCATCCAGCCCGATGCGGCAAAGGCAAGCGATGACACTGGCTTCCAGCACATCCTGGTCCCACCAGGCAGCCCCGAACAACTCGCTGGCTTGCTGGCACACCCAGGGCCTCAGAGGACCGAGGATTTCAGGGTATTCCCTGAAGAGGGCCGCCCATTCTTCGGGTGGGAGGCCGCTCACAGCAGGCTGGGGCACCGGCTCTGCAGCCTCCTGCTCATCGTGTTCGCTGTCCTCTTCGCTTTCTGCATGGCGGGAGGCCCGGACCTCCATAAAGTCGTCTTCTGACCAGATGGAATAGCGGATCGCGGTGATCTCCTGCCTGCAGAGGGGGCAGCTGGCATTTCTCCTGGCCCAGCGCATGATGCATCCCAAGCAGAACTGGTGCCGGCAGGGGATGACGACGCTGGGCTCCTTTGTGGTCCCCTGGCACACAGGGCAGGTGACATCAGCCTCTGTGGCCATCGTGCTGTCTCGCTGCAGCGGGCTGGGGAGAGCTGTGGATGGGGACCTGCTTCCCCTCGCTGGCGCCGCTGCGACAGGTGCTGCTCGCTGCAAGAAGGAGAGAGGCCAGGGTCAGTGGCTGTGCCGGGGCAGGCAGCGGCAGTGCCCCGGCCCCTCAGCAGGAAACCCCCCGCCCAGCCCCAGCCCCAGCCCCAGCCCCACAGCTGGGCTGTCCCGTGCCCCACACGGGCTGCCCCGGGGCACGTGTCCCCGCACAGCTCACCTGCGCTGCTGCGAGCGCGCCTCACAGGGCCCCGGCTGCCTGAGCCAGGCAGGGCCGGGGAAACACGGGCACTGGCTGCGGGGACGGGCACTGACAGCAACTGCCGATGGCCCCACAGCACAGCTCCACCAAAGCCTCGCTCAACACTCCAAGCCTCGCACACACGCTCAGCGGGAGTCCAGGCACGAGCCAGGCTGGGACGGGCTCTGCCGGCGCCCCAATATAAGCAGCGAGGGCCGTGAGGTCACAATCCATTGCTGGGTGACCTCACAACCAGTTTCTGGGTGACCTCAGGATGGGGAGACAGAACGTTGTGCTGGATGGCAGCTGGCTGGGTTTTGGTTATCTCCAGAGAATGAGACTGTCCCAGAATGAGAATAATGGTTAAGGAAAACAGGACAAACACTGGCAGAATCGGCAAGAACATGAAGCTACAAAATCTTGGGCCCTTCCATTTCCAAAACAAACAAACAAACAAACAAAACCAACAACAACAACAACAGCAAAAATAAAGTTTAGTCAAATAAAGCTGTATATACAGGGCATAGTCACGAGTGTAGGTTGTGGGCCTGTAGTACTCAGCCAGTGAGGAAACGGGAGGAATTAAACATCAGGTGATAGGGGATGTAAGGTAATGATAGACTTTCACTGTGCACACCCCTGTTCACAGGACACCCACCATTGCAATTGTGAATAAATTAGCTTCCCAGAAGACCTTGTCTGAGAAAATTATTGAGATACTTCTCACACCCATAAACATGGGAAGATCTACAATCCTAGGACCTATGTGCAGAGAATGTACCAAACTCTCTGTGTGAAGGGAACAATGAGAACGAATGTTAATTACTATATGTTCTGTTTATTTTTAACTTTTAAAATAGCCTTTTTCTGCTACATGGATTTTCATCTCATGATCGATGGATTAATAATGCAAGTTTCTGTCTTAACTGTTGGCCTAGCTGGGGCATTTGTGACCACAGAATCACAGCATGGTTGAGGCTGGCAGGGCCCTCAGGAGCTCATCTGGTCCCACCCCTGCTCCAGCAGGGCCACCCAGAGCAGGCTGCCCAGGCCTGTGTCCAGGTGATTTTTGAAGATCCCCCAGGAGGAGGCCCCCCAGCCTCTGGGGAACCTGTACCAGTGCTCTTTGCACTGTCCCTCCAGGTATTTATGGACCCTGATGAGATCCCCCTGAGCCTCCCCTTCTCCAGGCTGAGCAGTCCCAGCTCTCTCAGCCTCTCCTCACAGGAGAGGGGCTCCCATCCCTTGCTCGTCTCGGAGTCTTTCCGGTATGTTTAGGTCTGCCTTGTACTGGGCAGCCCAGAGCTGGACCCATTGCTCCAGGTGCAGCCTCACCAGTGCTTAGCAGAGAGGAAGAATTTCCTCCCTCAGCCTGCTGGAGATACTTTCCTCCTGCCAACCCACCTCTCCGGCCTGCTGAGCGCACCTGGATGGCAGCACAGCCCTCTGGTGGGTCAGCCACAGCCCCAGTTCCCTGTCATCTGCAAGTCTATTGAGGGTGCACTCTACATGTCATCCAGATCATTAATGAAGTTGTTAAACAGGACAGGCAGTCCTATTTAACCAGGACTGGTTTAACTCATTGTTAAACCAGACGCAGTCAACTCCTGGGGTGCTCCGCTTGTTACTGGCCTCCCACCAGGCCTTGCACCATTGACCACGACCCTCCATGCACAGCTGTTCAGCCAGTTTTCGATCCATCTCACTGTCTGCTCATCCAGCCGTCCATCAACAGCTACTTCATGAGGATCTGATGTGGGACAAATGTCTTAATGGAGTCAGAAAGACAATGCCCACAGCCCCCTCAGCCATCGGGCCGGTCATGTCATCTCAGAAGCTCATCAGGTCGCTCTGGGATGACTTCCCCGTGGTGAATCCATGCTGACTACTCCTGATGATGCCCATCTTACACCAACAACCTTGAGTTATAGAATCATAGAATCACAGAACGGTAGAATATCCCGAGCTGGAAGGGACCCGTAAGGATCATCGAGTCCAACTCCTAGCACCACACAGGTCTACCCAAAATTTTAGACCATGTGACTAAGTGCACAGTCCAAACACTTTTTAAATTCAGACAGGCTAGGTGCATTGACTACGTCCCTGGGGAGCCAGTTCCAGTGTGCGACCACCCTCTCGGTGAAGAACCTCTTCCTGATGTCCAGCCTGAACTTCCCCTTCCTCAGCTTAACACCATTCCTGAGGGTCCTGTCACTGGTGTTACAGAGAATAGGTCACCTGCCTCTCCACTCCCCCTTGTGAGGGACTTGTAGGCCACAATGAGGGCCCCCCTCAGCCTCCTCTCCTCCAGGCTGAACAGGCCCAGTGCCCTCAGCTGCTCCTCATACGTCTTCCCCTCAAGGCCTTTCACCATCTTTGTCGCCCTCCTCTGGACACTTTCCAACAGTTTCATGTCCTTTTTATACTGTGGTGCCCAGAACTGCACACAGTACTCGAGGTGAGGCCGCACCAGCGCAGAGTAGAGCGGGACAATCACCTCCCTTGACCCACTAGCGATGCCGTGCTTGATGCACCCCAGGACACGGTTGGCCCTCCTGGCTGCCAGGGCACACTGCTGGCTCATATTCAACTTGCTGTCTACCACGACCCCTAGGTCCCTCTCTTCTAGGCTGCTCTCCAGTCTGTACGTGCAGCCAGGGTTGCCCCCTCCCAGGTGCAGGACCCAGCACTTGCTTTTGTTAAACTTCATGTGGTTGGTGATCGCCCAGCTCTCCAATCTGCCCAGAGTATTCTGGATTTTAATCCCCAATTTATCTATCATATTTTGAAATGATGAACAAATTATTTTACCTATACATGAAAGTAATTATTTTCATATATTGGTCCCCGCAGCTGTGCCACACACACGTATGCACACCCACACACCTGTAGGTATGTAAACTCGTGTTACAAGAAACACATGCTGCTCCAAATGAGGGGACAGCAGCCAACATACTCATCAAGCTACAGGATCCAAGTCTGGCACTTAAATAAACTACTCCTAATCTTGTCTACTCCGTGTCACCTCCCAAGTGATAACTGATCCATTGTTCTGTTAAACTAACTTGAAATGCACTTTATGATAGTGAACACGCTTCCTTTTTTTTAATCCTACAAAAAACCCAAGCCATTAAGCAGCAAGAGCATTCTTGCTGAGCAGCGTGACAGAGGCGGTAGGGCCAGCGGTGTGCTGTGACTCCACTTAACCACCACGTGCTAAAAGAATGCGAGCAGCAAATGCCTTCTGGCAATGGTATTTCCTTTTTTATTATTATTTTTTTTTTTTTATTTTTTAACACACTGAAGTGTTTGAAACTGTTGTAACTGCAGTAATCAGAATGTAATTATACCAGCGATGGGTCGGTATGTGCTGCAGCCTTCCAGAACAGCATCCAGGTGTAAAAAAATCATAACACGAGTGAGCGGACGGCAAATTGGCAAAATGTTCCAGAAGTGTAGTGAAGAAAAAAAAAAAAAAAAAAGAAGAAAAAAAAAAAAGTGAAGTTACTTGGTACTTCAGTATCGGAGCTGGTAGCAGATGATGAATGGTTCGCTCATATCAGCAGCACAAGTAGGGAAAACATCTTGTGCAGATTTGCAGGCACTGGACCACTGAAGGTCTTACGGGTCTGAAGGACTGTTTAAATCAACCCGCTGCTTCACAAGAAGGCAGTGTAATGAACAACGTAACCCTGGCATGTTTAGAGGCTTGCGAGCAAGCGAACAACCCATCAGTAGCATTCTTCAAAAGCTTTGGGAAATTGCCGTAGGCCTCTCCACTCAGTGTCTGTGGTCCTCGGGCATCCAGAAGTGTACTCCAAGCACCTGCAAGTGTTACTGTGTGTCTTCAACTGATACTCTTTGTACAAAACAAAAAATAAAATAAAAGCCAACAATAAAAAATGTCGCATATAACACTCCAAAAATATTCTTATCCTTTATTTTTATGAATCAGACCAAATAAGCAGTGTTTGTAATAATTAGGAGTCCTCCACTCCCTGTTTATTATCCAAGCGCATGCCACTGCGTTCCTCACCAGAACGATGATTTGCAGAGCTCATTCCTTGAAAGGGGCCCCGGGATGAATGGCTGTGAGTGGGTGGGGATCGGGCAATGACTTTTTCTTGTTCTAGTCCCAGGCTGTCAAAGGGAAGGCTAGGGTCAGGAGACAAGTCTTCCCCCGTCCCGGACCCTCTGCCAGAAGAGGAGATCAAGGTCAGCGGTGAATTTTCTACTTCCCTGTCTGCCTGGGAAGGCAGGAGGGAGGCAGGACTGGCTTGGTGAGCGATGCATGGAACAACAAGGGCCGCTCATGGAAAACCAAGCAGCTCTTTGTGCTTTATTTTATTTTATTATTTTTTTTTTGTCTGCCTCGGCTACCTTTTTATGAGAACACCCATGCAAACCACGTGTGCATTCTTCCCTTCAGCAGAACCTCTTGAAGGCCAGCAGCAGGAAGCGCTTTACGCCACGGGGGATGAAGAAGTTAGCTGAAAGCACCATCACCATCTAATGAGTGGGAGTTAATAAAATGAAACAGCAAAACACCACATGAGTTACAAAGACCTTCCCTCACAGGCGGGAGTTGTCCAGTGTCCCACAGATGCTCATTATGTGTTGTTTATACCCAGTAGTAAAGTCCTGCGCTGCTTCAGAGCCATTAGCTGGAAATGATGTTCTGTGATCACAGAATAAAAGCTGTTGAAGAGTTTTTGTTGCCTCCACTTATTTGTCTCTGTGTTTTTCTCCTTCTCTCCTCTCTCTCTCAGTCCATCAGAGTGTTATGTATAGGAGCAATAGTTATGTCTAGGAGCAATTTTGTACTCAGTTTAAAATAAAAGAAACCTTGAAAACATCTTTATATTTATGAAATTATAAATTCTATTTATATTTATGAAATTATAAATTATTAAATTATGATATTATGAAGAAGTCTGGATGTTAGTATAATGGGCCAAATTAATCCCCAATGTAAACACATTTATTTCAGTACAGCTACACTACAGATGAATCTGGGTTAATAAACTCTCTAAAAATGAATGTAGTCAAGATACGAGGCTCAAATTAAAAAGTGGAGCAGAACAAAACATCTGTTGAGTGCTTTCAACTCTGCCCTTGTGTGCCTTGTTGTGATTGCAAAGCATCCCCGAGGTACAAACATGGAGAACTCTGCCATCCTTCTGTAACACCAAGCATCAGAGTTAGCATTAGCTCTCCGCTATGCAAAGATGAGATCAATGAGTTTTGTAGTCTGGCTCCGGGTGAATGATGCTAAAGCAGTCCATGTTTCAGTGTTAACTGGGAATACACAGCTCTGAATACCAAGACCCTGGAGTTTGGGGATGTGTTTGAAAAAGCTGAATGTTTTCAACCAAGCCCTTTTAGTTCTCTGAGATTAAAAAGAAATAAAAATTGAAAAAGATTTACAAAAAAAAATAAAAATAGTCCTGCCGGCATACTTTCTGGTATTGAGGTGCCTTATCTGAAACAATCCTCTAACAGCCTGCAATATTATGGAGCATGGGAAAACACAAGCATATTGGAAGCAAACATGTTTCTCAGTCTTAAACATTTCAGCCTGTTTTCCTGATAAATTAAATTGTCTGTAATCATGCAATATTTGCGTGTGAGCATGCACACGATAGTGTTTCATAGTCATTTCATCCCGTACTTTACAGCTTCTTGGCCAGCTTCCATCCAAACCTATCTGTAAAATATAAGTTTCTGCAAGGTCCCTGAAAATGTGAAGCCAGCATACAGAGAAGACCCCATTTACTGCTACCAGCAATGGTAGTGCTGAAATGTGAGCTCAACCTTTATTCAAATCTAGATGGAAGAGCAAGCTAAATGCAGGCAAAGCATCGGATGACCATCTTGTCTTATTCCGGCATTAGCAAACCCAAGCACACGACACTAATACAAAGGAGATCAAGCTGCATTCACTGTGCTGCAGATGTGGTAGTTGTAATTGAGTAAATCTGAGTCTGTCATTCAGTAATGCCCTGGAAAATAAACTTTACTGTATAAAAACCTTTCTTATAATTTATGCAATGTCCTGTATGCAATAGTATTTTAACCGTTCTTTGCAAATATTGGAGGCAAGTCTGCAACTGGCCTTGCGGTTACTCAGAAACAGAGTGATGGGCAGATAGCTGAAATGTGTCCACCTGTGTGTGAAAATATGTATATGTATTTGTGTGTGTCTCTACTGCATCTGTTTATATTAAAAAAAAAAAAAAAAAAAACAAAAAAACAAGAAACAAAAAACAAACAAACAAAAAAAACACTAGACAATGTGCTTACTGCCTTCTTAGTTAAGTTTTTGAGAATGGGTGTCTAAATTTAAGGACTTTATACTTAGACTAGAGTGTATCTTTGAAATCCAGGCCACTTAGGTGACAAAAAAAATGGATTTTATCAAATAATGTCATGTTATAGCTCTTGCACAAATACTGATTCTCAGACAAAAGGACCATATCAAGCAAGTGCTTTTGTTTCCTCCCCTTTCACCACCTCAGTTCCAGGTAAATAGAGGAGTGGACCTCTACACAGGGTGAGAGAAGTCCAGCATGCCTTTGGCATGAGAGTGCTTGCCAAATAAAGGTGTGTTTTCCCAGTTACAACCCAAAGACTATGTCCATACATGTCAAATGAAAAATAAAATGAGTTTGTGAGACTTCAAAATCATGAACCCGCTAGTGGCAGAAGGCTCTCAAGAAAAATACCTTAATTTTTCATGTCTATATTACCCAGCATGTATATACACCTATGCCCTCTCTTGGAGTAAGTCTGTTGGGAAACAACAGGTTAATAGTAATTCTCTAACAAAACCGCACTTGGCATATTAACACTGAAGGATTCTGAAAGGGTGTTTCTGCAGAAAGTCTTTGCTGACTATGAGGAGAAAAAGAAAAACTAAGACAACGCTTAAATACTTCTTGGGTTTCAAAATGCTCCATTGTTATCTGTTACCCATTTGAAGCTTTTTCCCCTTTGTGAGTGTTTCATAATTTTTTAAAAAAATTTTCAAAGCATTTTCAATTGGTTGTCTATGGAAGGGAAAAAAAAAAAAAAAAAAAAAAAAAAAAAAAAGTTCCCTATAAAAATACTTGAACTCAGCCTAACTACTTAACAAGGAAGCATTCATAATGGGATATTAGTTTAGAAGTGGTTTGCAAATAGCAACTTCAGTTATACAGAAATGCTAATAAGCCCAGAAGACAAATAGAAAATACTTTAGTCATGAAAATAAGCAGATGTAATTGTGAATACATATGCATTTACATGTGCATAATAAAATCTACCCATATAAATCCTGAAATATTGTAAAAGAGACGTGAACTCCAACAACAACAACACTCTAGTACCAGGAACACTTGTGTCAATACTAAATTGGGAGGAAACAGTGGTTGTGCCATCTCTTACCTCTTTAAATCTCTCTTCAAATCATACAAAGCAGTATTGTGAGACCAGGAGATTCCATTGGAGAAACATGTATATTGCATCTTTCATCACCTAAGAAAGTGCTGCAGATACTTCGACCAAGGCCTCTTGGATGTGAGGGGATTTTTGAAACAGACCATAGCTTAGAAAAGTAAACAGTGTTGGCTTTCTTGTTAAGTAATATCATATTTAGAAACTGTATTCCAGTGCACAGAGGGGAATTAGAATATCTTGCCTCTGGCATGGCTGAAAACATGTAGCTGAGGGCATTCTCTCACACCACTTTTAGTCCTATTTTATTCCTTTGCCCACCTGCTGAATGATTTCAATGGTTGCTATATTTGTAAAACTTCTGTAAACTTCTGTAAGTTTCTGTAACTCTTACCAGTTGCGCATCACTTGGAGAAAAATGTTGAAAATGTTGCTGGTTTTGTTATTGTTTTTTAGGAACATAACTTCAGGAACATAACTGCTTGCATTGTGCTGAAAGTTACAAAAACTTTAGACCTTGCTCCTCCACGTTTCATTACAACGTCTTGAAAAAAGAGACAGAATCACAGAATCACAGAATTTTCTAGGTTGGAAGAGACCTCAAGGTCATCGAGTCCAACCTCCAACCTAACGCTAACAGCCCTCCACTAAACCATATCCCTAAGCTCTACATCTAAGCGTCTTTTGAAGACTTCCAGGGATGGTGACTCCACCACTTCCCTGGGCAGCCTGTTCCAGTGCCTCACAACCCTTTCAGTGAAGAAGTTCTTCCTAACATCCAACCTAAAACTCCCCTGGCTCAACTTTAGCCCATTCCCCCTCGTCCTGTCACCAGGCACGTGGGAGAACAGGCCAACCCCCACCTCGCTACAGCCTCCTTTAAGGTATCTGTAGAGAGCGATAAGGTTGCCCCTGAGCCTCCTCTTCTCCAGGCTGAACAAGCCCAGCTCCCTCAGCCGCTCCTCGTAGGACTTGTTCTCCAGGCCCCTCACCAGCTTCGTCGCCCTTCTCTGCACCCGCTCAAGCACCTCCATGTCCTTCTTGTAGCGAGGGGCCCAAAACTGAACACAGTACTCGAGACCTAATAATTAATTATTGTAATATATCAGACAGTAGTTTTGGGGACTTGGTCATAGTCTCTTGTGGGCAGTCAGAGCTTTAAGCTTTCTCCTTCTCTCTTTTTATGTCATAAACATATTTTTTTTTTTTTTTAGTTAAAAAAAAAATAATAATTTTCTGTAAGAAAATGGATACAAACAAAACAAACAATAGCCTGAATGTTAGGCTTCATGTAGGAGAAGTAAAGATGACATGCCGCCCTTTTGATATGTCTATTCAATATTTACTGTCAACTTCAACTAACATTTATATAATATTAATATTTTAAAACAAGCTCATTATTACACCAAAATACTTACTTGAGTAAATATGCTACAAACAGCTCCCATGTTCTTTTCTGTGCTAGCTATTTGTCTGCAATGAAAGAGCAAAAAATCAGGAAATAATGGAAAATGAAATCTCTTTGATAGCTCTGATTTGTCCACACTGCTCCTTCATAGCGAGAATCATTTGTCTTTGCTTATTAGCAGTGTCCTGGATATTGCCATAATGGTCAGAGTTGGCATTTTACAAAATGTTACGATCATTTTACAGCATCTTGTATGAATTTTGACTAAGACATTTTGGTGTACAAAGAGCAAAAGCTAAAGACTGTGTAGAACCTGTCCTCGAACAGCACGGTGGTCGTGTGAATGACTGTGGCAGTGTAAGTGCATGGCTGTGCACTCAAGACAATTGCTGATACTCAGAAGAAAGATGAAACTATAGATGCTGAAGGTTACAGCATGTACCTAAAATGATCTGATGTGCTGGCATCTCTTTATTCCCTCTTGTCTTGTATAGGACTGACTTTTTGTGACTAGGCAAAGGGTGGATGGGTATACACAGGCTTTTAGGCAATGGTTGGCACCGAGTGTTACTCCTGCTTCTGCACATCCATGCCTGGGAGGTTCCTGGCCTGGGCTTCATTATCACAGATCATCCTGGCTTTTCCCTTCTGTCCTGCATCCTGCAGCTTGCCAAGCTTTTCTGATGTCTGCTTCAGTATATATCCCTCTCTGGGCTCGACCTGCAAGGAGAGATGAGTTTAGTACAGTTTCTGTCCACAGAGATTTAGCTTTAAGAGAAGCATGATTCCTTTAGGAGCAGCACAAATTCCTTTTCAAGGGGTCACTGATCAGGAGCAGCCTCTTGAAGTATTTCTCTGCACTTATAATGGAACCTCTGTCAACATTTTTTTGCCTCAGTGAAGAACAAGTACATGGTCCTTCACATGGAAGGTCATTAGCTGATACTAAAAACAAGAGGAAGAGAGGAAAAATAGAAAGGGAGAGGAAAAAAAAAAAAAAAAAAAAGAGGAAAACAGAGAGGGAGAGAGAAGGAAAGTGGAAAGGGGGGAAGGGAAGGGAAGGGAAGGGAAGGGAAGGGAAGGAAAGGGAAGGGAAGGGAAGGGAAGGGAAGGGAAGGGAAGGGAAGGGAAGGGAAGGGAAGGGAAGGGAAGGGAAGGGAAGGGAAGGGAAGGGAAGGGAAGGGAAGGGAAGGGAAGGGAAGGGAAGGGAAGGGAAGGGAAGGGAAGGGAAGGGAAGGGAAGGGAAGGGAAGGGAAGGGAAGGGAAGGGAAGGGAAGAAAAAAGAAAAAAGGTGTTGGGTGTATAGGGAGGAAATGTTATCTGTTTCTGCTCGGTTCAGGAAGAAGATGGGAGGCTAGCTCAAGCTGCAAGGAGCAAGTTCACCAAGAGTCTTGTAGGAATGGGCATAGGGTAACTTCTAGTCTTTCCCCTACAGAGGAGAAGACTAACTAATTTATAATCTGTTGAGCAGTCCTAGAAATCTGTTATCCCACCACCTTCTGGATGATGGAGGGAAGAGCTGCCTGTGTGCCTTGCCAAATGGATTTAGGAGGCTGCCAGGGGCTGGTGACTCCCTTACTCCCGTACATCTTTGCACATGGCGTTGTTCTTTCTGTCTGGGCACAGCAAAAACTGTTGTGCCGTGTTGTTCACATCTGGCAATTGTGAAGCTCCGGCAGCTCACCATGAATTGCTGTATGTATTTTTAAGTTTCTCATGTTAATGTATTGTTTTGGAAACAAGTGGAGCTCCCCCCGCCCCCAGCTCTTCAAAGCTTATCAGTTGCCAATGAATGAAAGGCTTTTAAAAGCAGGAGGGAGACTGATACCAGAGCAGAGTACAACACAACAGGTGGAAAGTTCAGTGCAAATATCCTTTAAAAAAAAAAAAAAAATGCTGCTATTTTCAGCAATTCTAATCAGTTTATACAAAGGTTACTGAAAAATCAAGTATTCTTGCGACGAGGGTCGCGGGGGGACCCTGCCCGGGAGTGGGGCTCCGGGGGTTCTCCGGCTGTGGACAGACGGACCGGCGGACGGACGGACACTGTTCTTGGAAACGTTTCTGGCCAAGGGGACGGCATCCCCCTGGCAGGAACCTAAGCACCGCGTTAATGGCATTATTGGGGCTGCGGAGTCGTGCTCGAGTCCAGGGGACACTACAGGGAACACACAAAAACTGGCGGATGTCTCCATGGTCTTGTTATTTTATTTTATTTTATTTTATTTTATTTTATTTTATTTTATTTTATTTTATTTTATTTTATTTTTGTTCCTTTTATTTTGTTTTATTATTTTATTACTTTATTACTTCATTTATCATTTTACTTTATTAATACTTAATTTTACTTATTTTTGTTCTATTTTATTTTATTTTTGGTGGCCGCTCGCTTTGCTCAGCACAGGGCTGGCTTTGAGCCGAAGGGACGTGGCAGTCGTCTCGCCGGTGGCTGTGATTTGGGAAGCGATCGTGTGCGGCGCCGCAGCCCGCCCTCAGCAATCAGGCTGCGGGCTGACGAGGCTGTGATTGTAGGAGTTGCCTCATTTGCATTGATGAGGATGAACCAGCTGCTGGGGCATGCAGAACTGCACCTGACACAATCTCCGGGCTCAGGATTAGCGCGGGGAGTCAGGAGTCCACCGCGCCGCGTGGCAATCTCAGACCTACATTAGAGTCACTCATGCAAAATGACCCAAATCTGCAATGGGCGCAATTAGCAATCCAAACATGCATGTTAATTTTGGAGATGACATTTCCTTGCGGTTTACTTAGTAAATATAGCGGTTACGTGCAGCTTAGTGTGAAAGGCTGAGAAAGATGAGCTTTTTTCACTCCTCCATGATACCCACATAAAACTGAAGTCCCAGATATTTAGGACAGGGAGTAACTTTTGTACTCCAAACACCAGTCCAGAGGGTGGTGCTGGGCGGGTTTTTGTTGTTGTTGTTCCTTTGTTCTTTATTTACACAGATGGAGAAGAAAGACTTAGATTTTTTTTCCTTTTCATTATTTTTTCTTTTACTTGCTTCTTTTCTGATTTGTGATCGCTTCACATACGAGACAAAATGTTGCTGTGTTGTGTTATACAGCCCCCAACTCTCCCAAAATGTTCGAAGCACACAAACACACAAATTACCCACCGCTACTCTCCCGTGTAATGGGGGTGTTTCACCGAAGTTAAACTGCCCAAGTGAGAATCTTACAAAGTAGTTTCCCTCTGCACCCCTCCGATCCAAAAGGTATTTGAATTTGTGATGGCAATCAAAATATGAGATCTATTTTCTCATAGCTTCTGTGTTTATAAGAGTTGAAACTCATCTGTGAAGAAAAGAAAGAAAGAAAGAAAGAAAGAAGGAAAGAAAGAAAGAAAGAAAGAAGGAAAGAAGGAAAGAAAGAAGGAAAGAAGGAAAGAAGGAAAGAAGGAAAGAAAGAAAGAAGGAAAGAAAGAAAGAAAGAAGGAAAGAAAGAAGGAAAGAAAGAAAGAAAGAAAGAAAGAAAGAAAGAAAGAAAGAAAGAAAGAAAGAAAGAAAGAAAGAAAGAAAGAAAGAAAGAAAGAAAGAAAGAAAGAAAGAAAGAAAGAAAGAAAAGTGATAATTTGGAGCAAAAGCACGCAGTTCAAAAGCTAAAGCTCCCATTGGAGAACAGAAAATTTAATGAGCTTTTAATGGAATGCAATGCTCAGAGTAGTAAATTATTTGTTAGTTGACGATGCAATCAGCATGCTGATTAAGGTTGCTTGGTTTTTTACTAAACATTAACTGAATGAAAACCGTTAGTCCTTGTTGTTCTGCTTGGGGGGCTTTCAGGAAGCAAATGGACTTCCACAGCAGAGATTGTCAATAAAGGTGAGTGCGCTCCAGGTGTCATTTGAATATGCTGATAAAATACTCCTGATAAATATTTAAAAGCATTTTAAATCCACAGTGTTAGTCTGGTGTATTGTGAACTCTATTTAAAGAAACAGTGGGCCTAGAAGGGCCTTCTGTTGATCCCTGTTTCTCTCTGGGACGATGGGTAGATAGATTGCATTCGATTTATTTATTTTATTTATTTATTTATTTATTTATTTGTAGAATGACCATCAGAATGCACGTTTGGACATAAATATGTGCGAGTTTTGGAATTTGGAGACTAGGTCTGCGAGAGAAAATAAAAACTAACTAGCAGAGAAAATACTATTCCTTGGCTAGGTTAGAAATGCAATTAAATCTCTTCTAAATCCACCTGCAATACTTATGCACTTAAACCGTGGATTTTCAATGTCAGAAACCGCTGGGGATCTGCGTTTTTGTTGTTGCTTATATGTTTTTACGACGGGAAATCCCTTATTTTTTTACCCTGGAATGAGGTTTCTTTTTACTTTAACGGACTCGAAGAAACGCAACAAAACAAAACTCCAGTGGCATTAACACCACAATGGGGAGGGAGGGAGGTTATTGTTCTTTTATGTACGTTGACTGTAAATATTTAGCCTTTTGAATCCTTAGACAAGGCTTGGGTTGAACAGATCACTCCACGTATTGACTGTGTACGCGCCTGTTTTAAGACAATGTTTATTGTTTTGGTCACCTCTCTGCTTTCGTCTATAGATTTACGAGAGGCAGAAAGGCGAATTAAAAAAAAAAAAAAAAAAAAAAACGGAGAATTATAGGCTAAAAGCTTGGCATTTCGTGTTAACGACTGTGAAGTTCCTGTTCTATAAATCCCAATTAGTTAAATCATCGCGCTGTTCACCCACAATGATCAGATAGCTTTAAAATCCGATAAATAACTATCTATGTGTTTTAACTATTCCTGTTTATGACCCAAGAGGTTAAAAGCCTTTGACTGGCATTTGACTTCTGACCTCATATAAATGTTATCTTATCAGTTCCTGCTTGTTAACTTGTATTGAGTGCTTGTCCCTGATGGCTTTTAGATAAAGGGGTTTTTATTATATTTCCTATTGAAACTGAACCATTTGCTTTGTTCTTCGTCTGTAGTCTCAGCCCACATAGTAACCTCGTAACCTAACAATTTTGCTGAATAGGCTAAAATGCAAACTATTTACAGTTCATACGAAGCTTTATTTTCATCTAAACTCGATGGATTTAATCTAATATTTTGTAATACCGTTTGTTTATGATTAAGCTGGCGATCCAACGTTGAACGCCACTTTATTTTATTGGCGTCATTTTTAATATTTGTAGATTTTGGCCAAGAAACGAGGAGTTGATAAGATGGTATAAAGACTTTTACTCTTTTTTCTCTCTCTTTCTCTCTCTCTCTTTTTTTTTTTTTTTTTCCTTCCCCGAATCTGAGAAGGCTCCCTAAAAATATGTTTTAAATAGACAGATACATATTTTTTTCATCTGCTGAAATAATGTAGTTTTAACACACATCTACCCCAGTTCTGCTTTTGATATTGAAGCGATCTTTTATCTTACATATTCGCCTGAACCTTCCTGTCCTTCTCACGGACCCAAACTTGTGGCCAGTAGCATAGTGACTGAGGTGTAGTAGGCGTTGCTTCAGACAAACACATAATGAACTATTATATTTATACAGGCTGAAGCGGTTTTAATGCATTGTATTACTGCCTGCATACGGGTTAGGGGAACGCACTGTAGTTCCGTTGTTTGATTTGCTAAAGAACATTTTTTCCATTAATTTTTCTATTGAAATTGACCATAATCATAGAGGAAGAATGAAAAGGCAGCCATCTTGTGGGAGTCATATTGCAGTTTTTCTCCTTGGTTCTTTCCCTTGCAGGCTTTCTTTATACTCTCTTATTGCCATTCACTGTAATTAGCCTCGAAGATAGTTCTCGATGTGTAAAAATGTATTTTCCTCTTTCCATATACTGCAGAGTTGCTATCACTGCCTACTGGCTACAAGCAAACTACATCTTCCTTTATATTTACTCATACATATGAATGAAAGATATTTTTGTGTTGTATGGCTCTCTGTTGCAATGTATTTACAAAAGGCAAATATGTAAGCAAAACATTATTCACGCGAACGAGATTAATTTTCTGCGAACTAAAAATCAGGTGCACGGTTCGGGAATGATAGAAAGGGAAAACTTCTGGATGCCTCCTTTTCGAAATTCGTTCTGTCTAATGCTGTTGATGTTTATTGAGAGACCCATTTACTGTCTTAATCGTTCGCATTATCTCTGTGGAAGGCTTAAGAGCTTTGGTTCCTGTTTATGTCGTTTCTATCTGAATGTGTCGATCAAAAACGTACAATCCTCAACTGAAATACTTTAAGTATACCTCAAAACTACCGTTTCAAAAAGAAAATTTACCCGAAAATCTGTTTACTGTAACTTAATGATTTCATAAGCTAGCATTATGCAATCTCTGTCTTTTTTTGCCTTTTTTTTTAAGAAGGAAATCTAAATTATTGAGTTCAAAACTCTGACACGAAAAGAAAAAAAAAAAGTGAGAATAAGGGTGTGAAGTTATTTGTCAATGAAATTAATGCCGCCAGCAACACCGTCATTAGCATGCAGGCGGTCTGGGTCAGGATTAGCAGTTGCAGAGGTTATTGGTTACACCACTAGTGACAATTTACTATCGATCTATCAATAGTTCTAGAATACAGCATTTTTTTATTGCTTTGAAAAGTTGCAGGAGAACGGAAAACTGCTCCTCACGCTGAAAAAGAAATCTCGATAGGGCGAGACAAAATAGCAACACTAATTTGTGCGTGTTTCTCGAGCTCCTTGTAAACTCAAAGGGTGTCGGAAGCCTTGTTAATACCGCCCAGGACACGGGCGGTTCGTGACTGTGATGTTTCCACGAAAACAAAAATAATACATTATATATATATAATATCTCTTTATATAATATAGAGAGATATATAATATGAATTCAAGTCGGGCAGCCCAAATGCGACTTTTTCCTTCTTCGCTCCCCCGGGGGTATTTTTGGAGCCCCGCGGGCAGCACCCGGCCGGCTCCGTGGGGGATGCTGTCCCGTTACCTGCCGTGGGTACAAGGGGAAGGGTTCGTGTCCTGTGTCTCCCCCCCAGCTGCGACACCAGAACCCTCTCAAGCTTTTGGGGGCTTGGGGGGGGGGGTTGTTCCTTCTCTCCCGCAACCCTTCCGCTCAGACCGCCTCCTCCCTCAGACTGATGTCCTCGCGTGTAAAGATAATTAACTCATTCTTCCCCTCTTAATGCCATTAGCGGCGGCCTGCAGAAGGGGATGAACGTTCATCCACCTTTCTGCTTCGGACCAGGGACCTACAGCCCTTTCCCCCCCTAGGGGTCTCCCCCAGGTACCCCCCACCACCACACCCAGGTGTGATTTGGCAGGGCAAGGGGGTTCCCGTGGGGGCAGTTCGGGGAAACCCATGTCCGCAGAAACCCTCGTTTTTGCCCTTGAAAAAAAATAAATAAATAAAAATAAAAATCAGGGTGCATTTGGGCTATTACGGTAGGGCAGCTCGCTTAAAAAAGATTATTTGGACTACAAAGGCATTCATTTAGGACTCAAGATGCCGCGGAAAAGAGGAAAAAAAAAAAAAAAAAAGGGTCCTGCTAGAAATTAGCAGCCTGTCCCGGTATTCGGGGAACAAGAGTGACAACTTATTGGAAGTTCTCAAGGAATCATTTATATTTCACACTCCAGCGGGCAGCTGATTCGAGGTTGTCTGTTAGCATAACAAAGGCTCCGAGCCTGTGAACTTCAGAAACCTTTCGACCTCGGAGCTGCCGGCATGAATAGCCCCCAGCCCTGCCTATAGAGATCTCCCAAAGCTCCCCTGTTCGTGGCTAAATTGTTAATCAGGGTAATTTAATATAGTTTTCAATATGCCTCATCTCGCGTCGGGCAAGGTATTCACGGGCTTCGCCCCCTCCCGAAAGGAAACTTCTCCTTTATTCAGCGACCAGCGGGGCAGCTGCAGAGCCCCCCCGTACACCCCAAAAGCGACCCTCCCCCCCGCACCCCAAAACTGACACCCGCACCCCGGGCTGGGGGCACCTCCCTGCTGCGCTCTCCCCTTCTCCTCTTCCTCCTGGGCTGCCTCATAATGTTGACCCCAGCATTAATCCTGTATTTCTGGAGGATTTTTTTCCTTTTTTTTTTTTTTTTTTTTCTTCCTCCTCCTGCGGGCCCCCTTCCTGAAGCAGGGAGTTTGCTTCTCTGCATGCTGCTTCGTTTTGGCTTCTCTGTCTGAGGACGTCGGTGACACAGACAGGGTGACACAGACTGAACTCTCCTTGCTCCGCTTCGGCGCTCCGTTGTTTGCGCTTCGTTGCCTTGATCATCTTTTTGTAGATTATTCCGGAGTTGGTAGATTATTCCAGAGTTTGTAGGTTATTCCAGAGTTTTCACAGATTTTTCCAAACTTATAGCATAAGTCTAAGTCAATATAACTTTGTGCTTCTGGTATTTATCACATTTCATTTGAACAAACAAAAATTCCAAACTAATAACTCAGATAATTCACAGAAATTCAGGAAGTAACCTGTGGTTTCTTTACATATTTTGAAGTCAAAATAACATCTTTCCTCTAGCATTTTTTTTTTCTTTTCCTTTATCCTCATGTACAACTTATGACCCATAGCAATCATTACACTTCCACGTCTCTGAGTTTCTGCTAATTTTCCTCTGAGAGGTTAACAGACATACAGAGGCAACAGCCTTTGCTTTGCACCCATAAAAAAAAAAAAAAGTATACTTTCAGATTCTCCCCCTCCAATTATTTTTAGCTTCTTAATTAAAATAATTACATTTTCTTTGAAAACCGAATTAATTCCATATCGATTAAAGATTTATGATTATTTTTTTCCCATCCAGCAACTAAAGAAGAGGCTTTCTGCACAGTAGGAGATATTTGCTCAAGTTGTTGTCTCAAAGCTGCTTCCACCTAATAGTACAGTTTGGGCCTATTGTATCGAAAAAAAGGGATGCATATTTGGGATGGTGTTTGACAGGGGAATGAACACAGACACCAGAACAATTATATTACAGTCCCATTGGGAATGCCAGCACCAAATTTAGCCAGACTGATGGGGCACTGTCTAGACGGTCCCCTTTGTGTATCAGCTGTTTTTGCCCTGCTTTATTGTCCAGCTTGAATATGTGACTGGGACCTGCATATGGAGCCCAAGCACAATCATTCCTGCAGCCACACTTTGCTGGGAAAAGGAAAGAGGAAAAAACAAAAACAAAAACAAAACAAGAAAAACAACAACAACAACAACAAAAAACCCTGCAAAATCCATATTAGAATATTTATAAAGCAGAAAAGCAGACAAACTCTGGTTTTGCTCTAAGGACGCAGGCATGCGCACATATAGGCACACACATGGCTTCAGCTAACTACTCAGCAATTAACACTAGAATTCTGTAATTAGAAAAGCTCGATACAACCATCGCTTGACACCACTGGCGGGTACATGGGAAATCCTGGCTGCGGCTCCGTATTTTGTCGTGGGGAGGGAGCTGGGGGCTGCTTTCGCAGGGAGTGTTGCTCTCTTCATCTGCTCCACCCCTCTGCAAAAGGAGGCAGAAAATAAATAAACCAAGCAGGTATTGTGGGGAGGCAATTAGGAACTATCACACATGTAAATTACAACCTTTAATTTCTGAAAAGGGCAAAGGATGAAAAGAGGGAATATTTATTAAATGTTTACACTGCAATTAGTGGCTCAGGCTGCTCAGCTTTTCCCTTGCTGAGGCTGATGCCGAGCTGGAATTCAGCCCCTTCTGAAGGCTCATAGGACTCCAGGCCACCTCTTTTTTAAGCTGGGAAACATCAGAAGCCTACGAGAAAGAAATTGCTGCAGAACTTAGCTGTGCCAATTACTATGCATCTCATTGCTCTGTCACAAAGGGATTTTTATTTATTTATTTATTTATTTTGCCACTAATATCTGAAAGTCGTCTTAGCCAGAAACAGATTTAAAAAAAAAAAAAAAAAAAAGAGAAAGAAAATGAAGAGAGAGGCCCTCTTGAGTTATTGTGATGAAGAAAATTTAGGAACAGCACCATGCATAGTCTGGAAAAAAAAAAAAATCAGTGGAAAGCAGATACACGCAGTGAGCTTCCTAGGCCTGCATCTTCATTATCTGAGAAGGGCACTCTGTGGGTAGGTGCTCCCTGAGACGATTTCATTTGGCCTTGGCATGATGCCCGCTACCCATCAGACGGAGTAGTAATGGCTCATTTTTCACTCATCTTACCTCTGCGCTTTTATTTATTTATTTATTTATTTTAACTGCAAGCTCTCTGGGGAAGCCTCTTGGTTATTTTGTATATTGTCTTTATTCTGGTTGGGATTAGACATGGGTAACAATGGGCTTCTCCTGGCTTCCCTTCTCCCTGGTCCTTGTGCACTGCTGTAGGCCACCCTCTTCTGGAGTGCACCAGCCCCTTGCAGGTTGGCTTCATGCTTCAGTTGATAATCCTGCTGATAACTTAGCATGGGAGGTCAGGCATGATGGTTTTATAATCTTATCTGCAGTGTCCAAATCCCAAACACCAGAAATTAAAAGGTCCAGAAAAGCACGTGCATCTGCAGGATCTCTCACTGCTCCCCCAGGTGCTCCCTTGGGAACATGCCCCCACCCTGCCACAGCTCTGTCTTTCCAAACACCCCGCCTGTGTCAGCTAGAATAAGGCTATATAAATCAGTTCCTGGTAATCTTCAGTTATTTCCAGATAGCTGGCAAACACGTAAATCGTTCTATCTGCTGTGGGCACAGTATTGCCAAAGGTTTTTCTTTGGGGATTACAACACCATTTAGGTTTATTTTCTTGATTTCCACATCATGTTTTGATCTCCTAAAGGAAATAACTTATTCTCTCTATCTCTTTCCTTCTCCTTCAGATAAAATCCTCACTTATGGCTACATTTATTTAAGAGAGTAATGTAGTTTATCAATTTTCTTGTTTGGGAGTAGGATTGAATTTGCGTTTGGAGACCACATGCCAAAATCACTCTTCTTTCTTTTCCTCCACTGTGATGAAAGAAATTCAGATTTTTATCTAAAAATCCCAATTCTAATACTGATTACTTGGGCCAGTGTCAGGTTCTCACCACCCTGACATAAGGTTGGCTTATTTCTGTGGAATTACACAAGGGTAAGGATGGTGCATTAACGAGGGCTCTGTGTGTGTGTGTACAGAGTGAAGTGGATGCCGTGCTGAATGGCAGCACAGGTATGCTACATCCATTTCTTTTATCTTGTTGTTGTTGTTGTTGTTGTTCTACTGTGCTTACTTCTAGTGCTGAGTGCAGTTCAGTTTTCTGTCTTTATGTAAACACAGTGGCAGGCCATAAATAAGCATACTGTCATTTGGCTTGGGCCACCACCAAGTTGCCAGTCATTCAACAATCATTACCAATGGTTACTGTACATTACCAGTGGCTATTCCACAACAAGGAAAACTTCAAAAAATTGTTCCCCTCTCACCTTCAAATTGATCTGACAAATATTTAATGTGTGTATAACATGAATTCCTGCAGCCTGGAAGCCAAGGACCACACTGTTTTAGGGGGATGCTCAGAATTTCCTCAGGTTTTCTTGCTTAAAAAATAGTTGGTCATGGTACTAACTGTGCCCTGGGCATTTGCCTGTAGACTGTCAGCTCTGCAAAGATATACTTCCCTGCTTGTGCCCGTGACTGTGTTTAAATCTGGTTAATGTTATATATGAAACTAATATTTAGCATGAATTAATATTAATAGTGGGTATTTAAGTGTGAATATATCTAAAATAACAGGGAAAATTCAATGACAATGAGTTTGTCAGAATGAATTGAAATTTTCAAATTTCTTTAATATAATGAGTGGAAATAATAATATCAATCTAACTTTATAGGAACCAGAAGGGTGTTTTATACACCCTTTAAATGTTTTCATCCCTTTTTTTTCTTTTTCCCCGATTTTTCATGGAAACCATTAAAAAACATTTTGCAGTTATGCATTCTGCATCACTGAGTTTGCTCTGCTTTAGGATTTTTTTTTTGATTGCTTGTGCCCTTTTACGAAACACTGAGCCAGGAGAAGGAGCAGAAAGGGGGAGCAGTCCCACGCAGAATGCACTCTGAATGTCCCCTTCCCAAGGACACCAACAATAGGGCCCATGAGGGGTTCCATGTGGCAGCATGGGCTTAGGGGAGCTGAGGTCCCTTCCTACAGCTTCAGAAAGCTAGCTTTGTCACCCTGTGATGCCCACCCTGCTGCACAAGGAATGCACAGGTCTTCAGAACTGCTTTGTTTATATCTCAGATAAGGAATAATCAAGTTTGTAACCCATTAGGCTGCAGTTTGGCCAACCATCTTTGGAAAGTCTTAGGAAAAGAAGCAACCAGTGAACACAGTAAGCCTGGGAAAGCAGAAGTACATAACTCACATCCCCTCACTGACATCTTTTTTACAGTAGTGCCAAGGTCTGCCCTAAAGAGGCTCAGGCTCCAGCTCCAGAGAGCATCCTTGTTTCAGGCAGGACTTGCAGGGCACCAAGGGGGATAACCCATGGGAGCAAGCAGGAGCTTCTGGCAGAGCCCACGGGCAGGATGCTCATAGCCCAGCCCCATGCTACTTGGCCACCACCAGGCTTCCAGTGCCCAACCTAATGCAGGTGGCAGCATTGTTGCTGTTCCTGGGGGTGGTGTATGGCATATGTGGTCTGGGCTCATGGCAGCCAGCATATGTTTAGGGGTAACTGTCTAAGCTAAAAGTAACCCTAAAATATCTCTTTCACAGATAAAAAATTAAAAAAAAAAAAGCCTAAGTAATAATTTAATGTGTCCCTTTGATCATCTAACATTCCTGCTAACCAGAGCTCCATCTCCTTCAGGATTTGACAAAACAAAAAAAAATCTTCAAGATTTCCCCATGTTAAAATTTCCTCTTCCCTGCAGGTGTGAGCAATGTCTGCATAGGACAACTGTATATCCATCCCTCCCCCACAAGAAAAAAAAAAAAAAAAAAAAAACACAAAACACAGAAGGAATTTCATTCCTTTCTTGTGTATTTTCCACATATCCAAAGTTGTAATCATTTTAGTATCTGTCATCTTAATAGGGGATGTCCAGAATTTCAAGCCCATATAAAAGAGATTTTCCAAGAGGGGCTGATCATGTGCTTGCAGCCCTTAAAACAAACAAACAAACAAAAAAAAAAAACACGTTAAGACTTTCCAGGAAGCAAAAACTTGTATCCAGATAAGTTAAGCCTGGTAATTTTTGAGGGTAATATCATTCTTTCTAAACCCCCCGTATTTTGACTGAAAATTAATTACAGAACTTGGCTTTACAGGCAGAGGCAGACCAAAAATTTTTGCTATTAAATATTTTAACTCCATCTAAACCACTTCTAAAATATTTTCTTGTAAGCATATACTACCTATCCTGAACATAGCATGCAGAAGTATGATTTAAACATTTTAATAATGCTCATTAATGACGTGTGTGCCTTAGCACATTGGAGTCACTTGTGTAATTTGACATGGATGAAATATCTCTTTGTGGCTACATCATATATCCTCTGTGACTGTGTATTTCAGGGGGTCCTTCTGCCACCTCTTTCTTTCTTTCTTTCTTTCTTTCTTTCTTTCTTTCTTTCTTTCTTTCTTTCTTTCTTTCTTTCTTTCTTTCTTTCTTTCTTTCTTTCTTTCTTTCTTTCTTTCTTTCTTTCTTTCTTTCTTTCTTTTATCCAGTACATTTTATTTTATCCATCTTTATCCAATATTCTAAATAATTGTTAAAAAGGTTCTATATACATATTGAGGTTGATTCCAAAAAAAAAAAAAATGCATAAAATTTGATGCAAAAACAGAACTGAATGAGATGAGAGTGAGCTTCAATGTCTTTTCTTTGTTGGAGAAATACTTGGTTTGCACAAAAAAAGTGCAATTCTCTGTCTGTTCTTACACATACCTAGACATTTAGATATTCACATAGGCACTGAAATACTCTGGGAAATACCTGTAGGAGCCCATCAGTTTACAAGGCCATAAGAAACCACTGTTATTTTCTAGGCTTTTCCCAAAAATATGTGATCTGCTTACCATCAAACAGCCCGCCACACATACTTCAGCAACAATGCAAGCAGAGGGAAAGCTGTGTTTGGGTTGAAACCAGAGGAAAAACACTCAAAGTCCAGTACTTCTAGCAAGCCTGCTGATGTCCCAGTGGACAAATCAGTGCCAAACATCTCCCCCCAGCGCCCTTAGTTATATTGAGGGAAGTGAAGCTTTGGCTTCCCTCCTTCTCCACCACACACCCACCTTTGGGGAGAATATTAATATTTACTTGGAGTGGGAAAACAGAACAGGGGTGACAGGTAAACACAGTCACAAGCAGCCTTCGGCAGAGGAAGCTTTAATCCGGAGATGATGTTAGTCTTCCACAGTGTTTGAATTATCAGGGTTATTATGGTTGATGGTAATTAATTGTACTGTCATTGCTGTAGGCTCCATGAAAGACACCACAGAAGATGTTGCACCTGTTCAAAGGCTTGCAGGTTGCACTGGGATCACTTCAAATTTACAGGATTCAGTCTAATGTAGATCCACCTGGGAAGTCCAGATTCAGCCTTTCCTCTTCAGTAATAAAAATAATAAAAATAAAAATAAAACCACTTTTGAGATGACTCCAGAGTCTCCCAGAAAGGAAATTTTTTTTGCAGTAGCACTGTATGCAAAGTGAAGAAGAAAAAAAAAAAAAAGATGAAAAGGTATGAAATTGGCAAACAAAGTTGCAGGTTATAATGGTTGATACCCATGTTCTTTATTTCCCCTTTTCCAGAGGTATGTGGCACTTCCAGCTGTGAATTATCTCATGAAGCCTGCAGAGGCAGGGAAAGCCCGCACCTTTGGGCATGTACCACACGTGCCACCAGTGAGTCCCCATCCTCCTGACAACCTTCAAACACTACACATGGATACACAGATGCAAGAGCATGTGCAAGCAGGAGTGTATCCCAGCTTGTTTTACTTCCTAAATTATTGTTATGTACAAGTTTAGGATTGCCAAGACAGGGCATTTTGCTGATTTAAAGTTTAATTCTGAGGATAGGTCAGAATTACAGGACACACAATATGCACAGAAATCAGAGCTGCTGTCAGATAGGAAACAGAGGTGGTAAGTTCTCATAGTTTTAATTAATGACAGAAGTATTTTGGAAATATTTATATCTGGGATAATTTCTTTTTGTTCGCTCTCACACTTCTGGAGCTCAATAGAAGGCTGACTGGATGAAACCTTTGAGCTGTGTTTTACCATTTGAGATCTAGGTTAAGTTCAAAAAAATGGAGAGGGGCTGACTTATAGTGGTTTCAATTTATTTTATAGCAGGTCTGGAATTAGTTTGAACTTGTCATTGCTTTGGCAGGGAAAATAAACATTAAATAGAAGAAAAGTCAATCACATTTCAACATTTGCATTTTTACCGTTGAGTGCGTTTACCTGAATTATCACCTTGTAGCAGATGTTTCTGCTTTGCTTTGATCTTTCACTACAAAAAGTATTTTACAGGAAGCAGTCATTAAAAAACAAAACAAAACAAAAAATTATAGCAATTTCTGTAAAGTTCATCAAGGAATGTAAGGTGCAGGGATTTTTATTTTAATTCAAATATGTTGTGGTTAGAATTAAAAAAAATAATGAAGTATTTTTAAGAATCCTTAGTTTTTCCTTCCCCCTGCCCTTCCTTATGTACAGCAGAAGGAGATGTGTGCTTAATGTGAAGGATTATGGCAATGGGACTAGATTTCCTGTCTAGCAGGGAGATTTACAGGTTGGGTAAAGCATCGAGTGACAAACCAATTGTGCAATTGAGTTAACACAAATAAAACATTCTTAGAGCTTGTGAGCTATTATTGCAACTGCTTGTGTAAATATGGCTTAGTTCATTGTTACCTCTTCCAATTATCCTCGTGTGCAACTCCAAAGCAGCTTCCTTGCTTGAAATGCCTCTGACTGAACTGTCTTTCTCACTTATATAAACATATTTCCTGTGTTGTCAGAGAACAGGGGAAAATAAGTCTCTTGTGTGAAACACAAATAGGCGACAGAATGGAGTCCCACCAGAAAAACAGAAGCCTGCAAATATCAACAAACCAGAAATTTCCATTAATTAATTAATTCATTGATTGCTTTTGATTTTTTTTTGTTTGTTTGTTTGTTTGTTTTTGGGATAAATGTAAAATTGATGGGCAGTGTGCGAATACTTAAGATAAACCCCCCACAAATTTTCCTTTCTTGTTATGAAGTATTATAGTGCAGCATAAAAGCAAAATTGGTGCATGAAATTGTCAATCACGTATTCACAGAAACAAGTATATACATATAATTTTTAATGTGCATTAGTAAGAAATATATTCCTGGTCTCCATCATAAAGCCCCTGAGAGTATTTGCCTGACTTTAATGTGGTATTTGCAATCTCTAGCTGATTTAAAGTCATTAAACCACTGAATTACTTGAGGGGAGGAGATCAGAGTTTGCAAAGCAAAACCTCCACTGGAATCTGTGGCTGAATCACCACAAGCAGAGCTTGTGCCATGACTGGTACCTCACATTCTGTTGGTTCAGGGCTGTAAAACTCTTAAAGTATAGGAAGTTTAGACCCCGTGGAATATTGGTGACTTCATAGATGGCTTTTACATTTGCAACCCAACAGATGACACCTTGGCCAAAGGGAAGCCAGGGGCGGAGATCACTCAGACAAACATAGGAATCATTCTCAGCAATAGTTCTTGGCAAAGGCAGGCCATACAAATCAGGCTGTAGGGTGACCAGCTCCTCTCACACCACAGATGCCCACCATAGACAAGTTATGTTATGGAAGCAGATTTTGCTAGCCCACTCCAACCAAAAAGATTATCTTTCTTTTTTCTTCTTTTTCTTCCCTGAAAGACTGCATTGTGTGTGACTACAATAACACATCTGCTCATAAAATGGGCACGTGAGGCTCTGCTGTGAAGAATCAAGGGTGTGGGCATTCGTTCACAGTGACTGGTAATATATTGCTTGCAGATTACTAATAGGGCACAGCTGCTTTACATGCTCATGATTCCTTCAGCCACTCTCCACAATTGAGTGGGAGATAAAGCATTTCCTATTTGTTGGTCTACAGCAGGGGAGGGGAAAAAAAAAAAAACTCAGCTGATGACTTTCCAGATAAACCCTACAACTGGCTATGAACATTCTTATAAAGACTGAAGATAGTTATATGCACAGCTCCATGTGCTAAAAAACAGCTTTGTTCCTTATTGCTTTTTGTTTGTTTGTTTGTTTTTTTCTTTGTTCCTGTATTTTTGGAAAAACCATGCAATGCATCTTCAGTTATATGGACACATTCAGGAGCAAAGTGAGCAAAAAATTTGCCTTTTTTTTTTTTTTTTTTTTCTTTCTCAAATCAGAATTGTACATTGTTCCACTCCTTAACTTTTAGAAATGATGACAGGTAAAGCAGACAAAATTCCATTCCTCTCTTTTATTTGAATTACCCCTCCTGAAGTCATTAAAGGTAATCCCACATGGATGAGCACAGTCTAAATACCTAGATAAAGAAGAAATCCTTTGTTCATTTCTATGTAGCAATATAAATGATTGCAATGCAGAATGCTCTTCCATGGGTAAGATAATTTAAATAATCTCTCTCTTTAAAGATCAGTGATGATTGAAGTAATGGTCTGGCTATTTTTGATTTGCACTCTATATCTAGTGTATTTAGTGTTTGTACAAACATCTGGATCAACAGCTTTGGAATTGAAGCTTCCTTTGTGCATACAACAGTCACACTGTTGATGTGCAGGACCAGTGTTTGTATTTTTTTTTTAATTTGTTTGTTTTTATTTATTTATTTATTTATTTTTTGACCAGGTTAACATTTGTTCTTGTATTTTCAGGAAAGAAAGACTTGGGACATTGTACTAATTCAATTATTTGAAAGGGTGTCAAAGTATTATATAAAAGACAATGTATTTTTTGGACTTCATTAAAATGGATTTAAGAAAGTGTTAAGAGGGGTTTCTGTTTCTTGTGGAGTTGATCGTCTGAATTAATTTCCATTCTAATGTGTATTTTTTAACATATTGAGGAGTATTTGCAATACAGTTTATTTAAAATAAGAATACTGAAATATTTCATAAGGAAAGTACTTCCTGGTGGAAGAAAAATTTCAGCAATGTTTTAACAGATCAACACTTTTCTTATTTCCTCCGTAAACACCTGCACTTTGAAGATGCCTAAAAGCAATATGTACATTTTAATGTTGTTGTACTTGTTTGCAGGTTAGTGTTTTGGTGTTTGTGCCCTTTAAAACTAACAAGGGCATTTGCAAACCTCTGTTCATGCCTGAAAATGGGAGCAGCAACAGACACCTGTGAAGGAACACTGATACCATGTGCAGGGTTTGAAATCATGCATTATATGCAACTTTGCCACGTGAGCATGTTGCAGGGTGCTGAAAATCTAACTCTAAGTGGGTTTTTCAGTTCTCTACTATGTCTGTGCCAGAACACAAGTGGTATTACCCTACTCCCTCATTTTTTGCAGTCAGTTATTTGTATACTCAGACAATCTTACTGATCTGTCTAAGAGCTGCCAAGTAGTTGGCAATCTGATTTTTTTTTTTTTTTTCCTCTAACTTCAGCTAGCTACCTTAAGGTGAAACGCCTAATTAAAGCATCCTGTTAAGGTGTTTGCATAGCACCCAGATGACAAATGGTCTGACCTCTTTGGACTGTGATTTCTGGAGGTGCAAATGCAAAACTAAAAAGAAAACTATTCTTCTCAAAATTATAACCAATAGAGCACACCTCAATAGTTTAGAGTAGGACTAACCTCGTGGATCCCACTTCCAAGGGCATATCCACCTCAGGACCACCATGGGAGCAGTATGGGAACTCTGCTGGGTTCCATCCTCATGCTGGCAGTGCAAGCCTGACAGCATGGGCTGCCGCAGGCAGGGCTGAACATGCAGGTTTTGCAAATCTTCAGGTTCAACCCCATCCCACACCAACACACAACTCCTAGGTGGTCTTCCTCAACTCTGCCTGGGAACAATTTCTTCCATTTTGCCTTCCAAAGTACATGGTATGCAGCTAAGTGGCTTTTATACACTTGAAAAAATTCACGTAGCCGCGTAAGCAGTCCACTCAGCTGGAATGAATAATGAAAAGGAAGCTGTCATTTATGTGCAGAGTAGATTAGTTGAATCCATGAGGAAAACACATACTGACTGGGGATTTGCTTGCTCATTTCTATTGAGGATGTAGAATCAGCTACATGACAACAGCAATTTATTATATTTTTTTTCTTGGTGTTTAAAGAAGCCCTGGACTAGGAAACTTCTGTGTCCACCTTTAAATGTCCTGTATGAAAACCCTGTGCTCAGGATTATGGCTACTTCTGGGCCTTCGCTTCATATTATGTTTTATGAGCTGGTGTGATACCACTGGCTTGATGTTCATAGATGTCCTTTTGGTTCATCATGGAGCTAAATATTGGCCAAATTATTTCTTTTTTTTTTTTTTTTTTTTTTTTTTTTTTTTTTTTTTGGTTAAAAAAAATTTAAAAAAAAGCTCCTTTATCCCAAACCCTGAGGGTTAAAACTATTTGAGGTATCTCTTCTGAATGTTGCTGCTCTCACTTGAGTGAGATTGATCTCCTCTCCTGTGGCTTCAGACATGATTTACAAAGTGCAAACTGATTGCAAAAGATTCTTGCTCTTGTGAAACACTCAGTGTCTACCCCACATGGAGGTATCTGTCCAAAGCAAATTAAGGTTATTGTTTCTGTGTTGATTTACAATTATAAAGGCTTTAAATTTTTTAAATTCCTGTCAAGGTTTTGGGTGAAGAAGGAGTGTAGGAAGATGCTATCTCATCAAACCCAAACCTTTTTACAAGAGAACACACAAAGTCTGATATCACTAACCTTCCAACGGGAGCTTCATCTGGGTTGTCTCAGCTAAACAGAGGCACAAAGAAGGCATGAGAGCTGTCACTTCTTGAAGGAATGCAAATTGCCAAAATGGGAGAATCGGGGAGCAGAAAAAGAAAACCAAGTAAACTAGAAAGACTGCGTTGTAATAGGTTCATCAGTGGCAGGCTCAGCATAGACTGACAGTTTATTTCTGATGGTGTGAAATCTCTTAAATTATGGAGAAAATTCATCGGAAACAAAATCCTCCCAGGGCTATTATATAAAAAATTAATGCACACCCTCTAATACTCTTTCCTAAGTGCCTACCCTTGACCTTGGCTGGTGATGAGATTAAAGGGCAGATGAACCTTGGGTATGGCTCATTGGAAGCTGTTTTCATGTCCTTAAGGCACAAAGTGAGTGCAAGTATCAGCAGGGACATCAAAGGTAGCTACAAACTGTTCTGTATGTACATCAGTGGTGAGGTAGGAAACAAAAGGAAGAATTGTCTCACTGCCCAGGGGAAACAAAGTTATGCTAATGACACTAAAGCAAAAACTGTTTAATTTAGGTTTGCTCTTCAGTCATTAATTGACTGAAATCAGTTGACACATCCAGTAGTTGTGTTAAAAGAGCAAACTTCTAGCTACCACACGGGAGAGCAGGTTAGAGAGGACTGAAGTCAGGTTAGTTGTTTTTGGATCAGAAAGCTTGGTGAACTGAAACAATTGAACTGATCAACTGAAGTGCAGTGGAAAATGAAGAAGAATACAGAGAAAAAATTAATGAATTGAATTAACTGCAGATATTAAGTTAAAAGAAAGGTAAAGAAAAGAAAAAAAAAAAAAGGGAAAAAAAAGCTAAAGAAAAGAAAAGGAAAAGAAAAAAAAAAGAAAGTTTAAAAAGTGTTTTTGTTTGTTTGTTTTTGTTTTTTATTTTTCACATTGCTACTTAGGATGTCTGGTTTGATTGGTACATACTGATGGCAAAAAGACTGACATGAAACCATACTCCTCCTAGGGACATGATCAGTTCCAACTGTGGTAGATACCTGTGATTTTTTTGCTCTTGCAAGAATAATCAGGCCAAGGATTGACTCTTGTATTTCACATACTAAGACTTAGAAACTTAGAAGCCAGTACACCAGACTGCACCGGACTGCCTCTTTTGAATAAAATGTGCAACAGTGACAGCTTCCAGGTACGCAGTCCTATAGTTGCTGTCTGAAGACAAAACTCTAAAGATCTAACTGATGTGAGATACATCGAAATTGAGTCCTGTACTGTTTGATCACAGTGCAGTCATAAATCTTAAATCTGGTGAAGTCCACAAGCATAATATGGATGAGCAGATGCAAGTCCTACCTTTTTAATGTTTAGGCAGAAGGAAGCACTGTTTTTCTCAGCATGCAAAATACACCAGAATATTTTTCCGTGTTCTTGGGCAGTTCAATATCAGATGTTTGTAGCTTCAAGAGGTGTGGTAACATCTTCTGAGCAGAATGCAACTGTGAACAGAAGGCAACTGTGCTCTGTTGGGTTCATTAACGCATGACCTAAAGCAATTAGGCAATGCTGCAAATGTTCTTCAAGCAACACATCTAGGTCAGTACCTCACAAAGCCTCACCTTGCATCCGCTCCATTTTCCACTTTGAATTGCTGCGTTTAGTTGCAAAATAACCTTTTAGAGCAATGAAACTTTATTAACTCTTTAAGCTGCTGGTACAGAGATGAGAACACCAGTAAAAAGGGGAATGCAAAAGTGAGAGCTTTTGGCTGTCTCCTTGTGGTGGAGCAGCATAGCAAGGTTCTACGGCTAAAGGGATTAACTACATACCGCTTGATGCTGGTGGTATTGCCCTCATCTGATGGTCAGTGTATGTCCATACGCATACATATTTTGGCTTTCTGTTAAATACAGAACACAAATTTTGCCCTCATATACTCTTATGAACATACACTTAATTTTATACTCTTTGCCTTTCTGTTTTTGATATCCATAATAAACCCAGAGCCAAATTCACTCATGCTGTGCATCATTCCTAAGCAAGCAGGGTTAAACGAGCTCCATGAAAGGTGATGTAAAGAGGCAGTGTACATTGGGGGCAAGGGTCAGTCCTTGCCTTTCTCTCTTCTCCAGTGGAAGCAAGATCCAGCAGCCTTTTTGTTCCTTGCTCTGCGCACTGTTGGCATTAGCTCCAGCATTTAGAGGTTGGGGACAAGACGCAGAGGTATCAGAAAGCAGGATGGTTCTACACAAGGAGGATTTCCTTGCTGTGATATGCATTTTGACTGTCATTTTGTGATATGCATGGACATGTAGCTAGACCTGCAGCTAAATGCAGCCTGCTAGGTGTCACACCTCTCATTAGTGTCACTTGTTAATTAAAGGGCACCAAGACATGATTGTTCTGGCTGATGTCCCATGGAAGCCCAGGCTGCTTGACTGCCCTCTGAGGTGAGCACCAAGCAGAGCTTAGCTCCATCGTGGCTAACCAGCAGCCAGGCTGATGAAACCTCCTGTCCCAGTACCGCCACCATGCAGCCTTGCACACTGTTTTTACTGCTTGTTTGTTTTTGTTTTTCCCCACAAAAAATGGTAGCAAGCAACAAGTCCACAGCCCTTAAAACAACTTGTAACATGAATATGTTGAGCTCAGATACTGTGTGGTCCTGGCTATTAAAAAAACAACAACAACAACAACCTTTATTCAAAATTAAGTTGTGCTGTTCTATTTGTTACTGTTCCATCACTACAGGATGGTGCTGCCCAGAGGTTTACACATCACCATGGTACTCAGTTAAAATAGATAAAGACCAAAAAGAGTAATATTTTCATCAGCTGGACCTCCTGAAAGATTTAGAAAAATAATTTAAAAGAAAGTAAAATTTTAATTAGGAGTCCAAACAGGAAAATGTGCTTAAGTAATATGGTCTATTTATTTCATCAGGAAATTGGGAAAGAAGTATACATTAAATACATCACAACTTAAGTTGTACTGGTGGAAAAAATGTTCTGAACAACCAGCAGGGTTTAGCAACACACACACATGCATGCACACACACAGAGCTTAGTTTTTGCATCTTTGCCTCATGATCTTTCAGCAAAATTTTGTCTGCAAGGGAACTACTAAGCTATTTCTCAAATAGCTTAACTCTGTATTTAAAATCTTAATCTAAAACAGTAGTAGAAAACAAAATTTTGTTGAAATGGTTTTAAGATTTGGACTTGATGATCCTTATGTGTCCCTTCCAACTCAGAATATTCTATGATTCCATGATTTTAACTAAACTTTATATATTTTTTAATACAAATCTTTAATATTCTGACTATAAGAAAAACAAACATAAAGTTAAAAATTTTGAAAAAAAAATATAATTAAATGGAAAATAAATGTAAAGATAATTCTCTAAGAAAACTTTAAAGAGTGAAATATACATAACTTTCATAGAAGCATAATGTTTTTTAATATTAAAATTCATAATTATTATAAAATAGAAAAATCATTCTTTAGGTACTGATCATAGCTTGTTGATTTCCACTCTAAAAATGATGGCTGGATGCAAATTAGCCTGTTTCTGATGTTTATGTGCATTTAGAATGAAACAACATCCTTAACTTATTTGTCCATTGGATTTTGTAGTATCAAAAGTAATCAAACGAGTAAGCAAATTAATTTAATAGAAGAGTGGCATGTTTAGTATGCAGTGAAATAGGTAAATAATGAAAGGGACCTTGTAAAAGTTACTGGCAAATGCAACCTAAAATGAATAAATGAGTAGGAGAGTAAGCAAATAGACAAATATTTGGTGCAGAGGTTGTACATGCAACTGCAGGGTTTTATGAACCTTTTCCATCTTTCATTTATTTCAACTGTAAGCTCAGCAGACTGGCTTCTCTTTGAAAAACCATTTGAAGAACCCAGTCAAGTACTTGGATCTGCATGGGTTAATGCATGTGCATGCCCCTAAATATGCACTTACACTAGCAGCTTCTGAGTACTCTCCAGGTTCTATGCCTTCCTGGCTCTGACTACAGGATTTAAGACATGCCTTTGAGCATGAAGAAGCACACACCTTGCCATTTTTGCGTGCGTTAAAAACAGTCCACCTGCTAAAAAAGCCTTCTCTGCTCAAAAGAAAAAAAATGCTGGAAATAAATTGTGAGGCATATTTTTACTTTTATCAGCCTGGTAGTGCCTTTTCTCAAACATTTTAAAGCCACGTGCTGTTCAAATGCAGAGCTTGCCCCAAACCAGTGGGAACATCACATCTCAGTATACATTTTATCAACACTTACAGCTTTCAAAATATCCCATGATGAAGATCAAGATTTCTTTTTGTTAACATATTTTGTTTCAGGACTGTTGATGTATTTCTCAGTAATCAATCTTAAATGGTTTCATGGAATGTGGCTAAGATGTTTCATCTGCAAAACAAAACAAAGCAAAGGAAAACAAAACAAAACAGAGTTAACATTATCACTTTATTACAAAATAAATACCATAAAATAAACTGCTTCTTTCCACAGAGGTCAAACACAATGATCCACAAATGAGGTGTCATCTTTCTTCTAACTTTGCACTTCATATAATGAGAAAAGCATTCAGACAAACACAAATCATTTGTAAGATGTGAAAAACAGTTTCTGATGGTGGTTATAACCATATGAATATTTTCAGAGGTAGCCATTTATACGGATACTTACAAAAAGACACACAAAAGAGGATGAAATTGAACTGCATTTTCATCCATGTTCCTTTGTGTTTTAAATCACAAAGAACAGAACTCAGAACATTAAACTTTGACCCTAGTGCCATCCATTAAAATCTTTTTTTTTTCTTTTCATTATTATTCATAAATTAATTTAATTCAAACATATTTCAGCAATGGGAAGCATCCCCATGAAGTGACCTAGTCCTTTTGTAGAACTAATGGCCTCTTTCATGGCGGTGGCAGACCATCGTGCAATTTTCAGCATGGGCTCACTTCACACCACACTGATAGTCCCAAAATCTACTTTTCCATTAAGACCTGGAAGCAAAGATCTCACTTCTCTACCAAAAGACTTTTGCTGGAAAATGCTTTTCCTTCCCACCTCATGCAGCTGTCATGCAGTTTTATCCCACTTTGGACACCTGGATCCCATCTTAAACATATTTCTTCAACAGGGAAAGAAAACCAAATATGCAGCCCTGAAAATGGATTATTACTTCAGCAGATTCATGATCTGTTAATGGGTCTTGCACTTTTTTTTTTTTTTTCTTTATAGATTATCCTGCTGCAAAATGCATTGTTCTTAGTGGCACAGGAATATTTGCAACACTTTGCAATGTCTCCTTGCCTTGCCTTAATAGAGCATTCCAGGTTGGAAGGCACCTCAAAAGATCATTTGGACCAACATTTCATGGAAAAGGGAGCTTAGATAGGATTATATAGCACCCTGCTCAGTCACATCTTAAAAGCCTCTAGTGATGGGGAATCTGTGTCTCCCGGGAGGTTGTTCCAATGATTTCTTTCTAAACTGAAAAAACTTATTTTATCAATATGAAACCACTCATGTTACAGCTTGTACCCTTTACCCCTTGTCTTCCCCATGTGGCTTCAGCCTCTGTCCTCTTTGCAGCCACTGTTTAAGTTCCAGAATCCTGTTATCCTGAGGATTGTCTGAAATTTCTTTTCTCCACAGTGAAAAGACCTAACCCCTTCAGTCTTCAGCTGTAGGACAGCTTCTACAGCCCTTTGATCATCTCTGTGGCCCTCCTTTGGGCTCTCTCCAGACTTTCCTTGCCTGTTTGGAACCCCACAGACCTGGAGAACTGGTCACAGTGCTCCAGGTGTGGCCTGACCAGCACAGAGTGGGGTGGGACGATCACGCCTCTGTCTCTGCTTGATGCCCCCAAGGATGCAGCCCTGGATCTGATTTGCCTTCATTGCTCCAGCAGAGCACTGCTAGCTCTTGTTCAGCTTGGTGTCCACCAGGACTGCCATCCCCTTCAGCAGGGCTGGAGTCTTGGGCTATACTGTCCCAGGTGCAGAACCTCACACTTTTCTTTGGTGCAAGTTCACTGTTCTTGCTCACCCACTCTTCCAGCCTGTCCATGTCTCCATGTCTCTCACTCCTGACGTGTCTGCCTCATCAGCCAGTGCAGTGCCAGCAGCAAACTTGCTGAGGGTGCTTTCAATACTGTCATCTAGGTCATCCATGAAGGTGTTGAGCAGCATGAGGCCCAACACCAGCCCCTGGGGGACCCCACTTGTCACAGGATGCCAGCCTGTATAAAAAACAGTGGTCACAAGCTTTGTGTGATTTTCATCTGAAACACGAAATTGATTAAATATGGTAGCTGCAAATGAGAGTGAGTCTAGCCTAAACTTCTAGCTTGTTACAGGTCACAAAAACCTAAAGTCCTAACTAATTTTAAGTTTAGTTCTGTGGAGAACTGACAACAATTGTCTGCATTTTTTTTTAACTTTATAACAACTGCATCCTGTAAAGTAACACTTCCCATCTTTATGCAGTTCATACTTATTTGCTAACACCATTTAGCCCAGTCTAAGGAGAAAAAGGCAATTATTTCCCACCCGTTGTTAAAATGCTATTACACATTGTATTCAAATTTACACATTACAGAAAGAGTAATTATGTTCATGTGAGATGATGGTGATGATGATGATGATAAGATTAAGCAGCAGATGTGTGAACATAATGTCTGCCACCTGATTTTAAACAGCAGATGAGCTAAATGAAAGCTTAAGTATCTTTCTGGGATCATTTTGTTAACTCAATATAAATAATTCTTTAAATTTTATTCTCCATTTGAAGGTAAAGCAAATTATAGTCAAATGTTCTTTACAGTTCTGACATTATAGCAGCACTGACATCATTACTTCAGGGGAAACTAATTGAGAAATGTGTTAGGAAAAAAATCTATTAAAATGCATAAGCAGGAGAACAGTGTACAACTGGGTGCCTGTTATCAAACCCTGTAGGTACTTTCCATGCTTGTTCTCAACATAAAGGTTAGTTTAAAACAGCCCAGGGACTCCTTCAGACCTGCAGCCTCTTGGGTTTTCTCACATTTTCCCGTTTCTACCAGATCTTCAGGAAACCATCACTTGGACCTCACTGAGCTTAATTCCTTCCTGCAGCCCCTCTTTGCATGTCCTAACCACCTGATGCCCAGGTCAGGGCAGCTTCTCAGCCCATGCTTAAATTGGTTCAGCAGCAAAAAGTGTGGATCACCATTACCCTGCATCCTCTGCCACAAGTCTTGCTCAAGAGCTTTGCTGCTGTGATATGGGCAAAAACTAATGTTTCCACATAGTCTGTGATGGATAGCTCCAGCTGGAGGGACCAACCCTAAATGTGATACATTATAAAATCTTTTTCAACTTGTTAGAAGAAGAAAAGATCAAGGATTGTTTCCATTAACCTTAACTGCTTTATTAGTATTAAATCATATTAAGTTGCTATGATTTTATTGTGTTTGGCATATCCTTCTGGATGCTTATTCTGATTCGCCTTGGCCTCCTGCCAAACGTGCATCAAGTGTTGAAAGTCAGCTCTACACTCCATTTTTCCTGTAGAAAATGAAGAGAGAGAATTATATTTAAGAGCACTGTATAAAAAACATATCTGTAGTTTACTTCTGTGGGCATGCATAGAGTAAACAATAGCATTAGGTAGAGATATCATGGAAGCTGCTTGAACATACGATGTATACAGACTGCTTCTATGCAAGTAGAAAAGAAACAGCCAGGGAGTGTGTGGAGTATTGAAGCATGTAGCATACTACAATGAAACAACTTGAATCTGATGCTTTAAAAGACAGGGGACGTGAATTTCCTTCTCCACTCCTGTGAGGACAACCCAGGGACCTCAGTGCTCTGTAGGCTGCAAGCCTGAGAGACGAATTTTCATACATTTGCTTAGTCTAATATTTGTATTCAGACTAATGGAAATAGCATCTGCATGTCACGTAACCATGAAACCCGGTGTCAGAAGGAGGTAAATCAAGAACCAGTCCAATGAATTTCGGCTGATTCACAGCCATAAGAACAGGAAGGATCATGTCTGCGTGTTGATGATATCCCAAGACCGTTAATTACCTCACTGAGCCTCTTCTAGGGGAGAACTTGGGGCTTACAGTTCCCAGGTGATGTTCTGGCTCTTTAGAAGTTGATCAGTGAGTGGAATATATTCTGCAAGCTTTACCATTCAGAGTCTAGATTTACTGCTGCAAAATATGAAAGATTTGGGCTACTATTCAGAATACGGTCAGAACACACCCAGGTAAAGCAATCAGATACTGTAGGCTTTGCTTATTGGTGACAGTGTCTGTACTAAACTGATTAAGAACACATGCAGTCTCAAAAGATAGACAGGTAAGAACTACGTTTTTTCTTAGTGCATACGTTAAATAAGTCCTATACTTAAACAACATCAACACTGATTAATATATCCTTTAAAATCCTGTAGAATTAAGGGAGTTTGTTGATCTTAAAATTAGATTGAATATAAGTGATCTGAGATGGTTTTACCTGCCCAGCCTTAGGACTTGGAAAACTTTGTTCTATCACTTTTAAGTAATTAATCAAATGTATGAAATTTAACCAAAGTATCCTATATCCTAATTGCCTGTCACACACTTACACTCAGGCAAGGAAATTTGTAAATAATGTGCAGCTAAATTAATGATATAACCAGGCACCAAGATTTTTTTTTATTTATTTATTTTTTATTTTTTTTTTTAATAAGCACAAATCTTTATTATAATAAAACTACCAACTGGAAAAAAAAAAAAAAAAAAAAAAAAAAAAGGAAAGAAAATTGGTTTCTTACTAAAATTCTGTGTATTCTATCCATTTGAATACAGTTCAAATTTTGGCAAAAAAAAACGCATTAGAAAAAAACTATAATTGTAAAGTCAAATTGCACATCACTTACATTTAAGCATTTGAAAATGAAAAAATAACATTTTACTCAGTGAACTGAACTTAAATACAGATATATGAATTCTTCTGAAACATCTTGACAGACTGAAATCTGGTTTTTAGATATATATTTTTAATAAGAATAGTACTTCTATAATCTGTTTTATCAAATTTTGTATGGTATTATTCATATTGTACTGCAAAACTCAGTATGGTTGTGCATATTTTGGGATTAGGACCATTAAAAGAAACTTCAAACATGCCTCCAACAAGTTTTAGTGGAAGAGTCTTGCAGTCCTTTCTGAGGAAGTAAAGACAATGCACCTTTATAGTATTTAAAATCCACCTCAACTCTGGCGAAACATCAATACGTTATTAAGGATGAGGCTACAGAACCGTTATTAAGGATGAGGCTACAGAACCAGCCTCAGTTTATATTTAAATATAAAATAAAAAAGTCTACTTTTATATATATACAAGGAGAATTTGAGAAAATATTAAAGGTATAATAGCACCAGAAATAAGAATAGAAGATTTCAATTTGCATAAACTTCAGGGTTTAGAGGATGCAATGAAATTCACAACTGGACCTTTAAAAGGAAGAAAGAAACAAACCCACTGGCAACCTAACTCATTTCTGAAGCAGGTACTCTCCCTTAATCCTTTCTGTGTAAGGATCAGCTGAAATGCTGTTTGCAGCTGTGATTACTTATTTCTTTTCTGAGGCATGTTTAGTTAATCATGACAACTGCTGTTCCTTGCTTTCCACTTTTGCCTATGCACATTCTCTGCAATAATTAACGATGTTGCGATCAGATTACTGCTGTGCAAAGTTCATGCAATGTCACTGCATTTCCAGTACCTTTATATTGAAGGTATGTGCTTTGGGTAAGCACATTAGAGACTTCAATAGTGGAAACAGCTGCTTCCATCAAACTGGTTGTTTTTAGGTACCCTAAAACATCATCTGAAACATACTGGCATCCCTTCCATTAGTTCATCCCAGTAACCACCCTAAATGCTTTTGGATGCTTATCTGAATCAAATAGAACCTATAAATCTTTTTTACAATATACCTGTTGCTAGCTGTCTGTTTTGTGCCCAGAGCAACTGATGGCAACTCAATTTGTGGTACTGTATTGTGACTTATGTTTCCAGTCAATGATGTCAGCAGCAGAGCCACATTTAACAAAATCTCTTCAGACCACTTCCACTTTTGTAATGGGAACTGTTTCTGTCTAGCGGAGTCAATAATGTCATCCTACAAACAAAATGTAAAGTATAAATCGCTGTTTTATATATTTCCTTACTAATATGAGATTTTATACTTGTTCCAGATCTGCAACTGCATAACTGTGACACATTAGCTAAATTTAAAAATCATTGGTGTTTTCTTGCTATGTAAACGGTATGCAGATGTGCATATGAACAACAGATAAATGAACATCTGGACTCTAATAAATAAAAATATTTTTTCTTTCTTGCATTTTGAACACGTAATATCAGCTGAGATCTTCAAAAACAGTTTACCTAATGGGATGTTTTCAAACAGAAAATATTACATACCTTACACATTTGTTAACTATGGGCTGAACTTTGTCAATAGGATGCATTTGAGTAAAACTTTGACAGGTTGCTGTAACATAGTTGATAAGAATGGCAAATCCTGTTATTAAGAAAGTGTTATTGTTCAAACACTCTGGTTGCTGACATGCAGAGGAAAAAAAATAAACAGGAAAAATATTTTGATGAGGAGAAAACTATAAGGCCATGCAAGATCTTTCCATAGTTACTATTTTCTCGGTTTGGTTCACATCACTAATCAAAAATGCAAGTTTATCACCTATATCTTTATCTTTGTCAGTCCCACTGCCCTACCTTACTCTTAGACAATACAAGCAAAATTTACAGTATTCTATTTGTAGAACAGCTAAACTTTTCCCCACTCCTGCATTTGGATTTTAGTTCCTAAAATTGCCCAACATTTATTTGGGCAATTGGGAAATAGATTGCAGAAAAGGACGTCATGTTGCTTATTCTTTAAGGTATTTATTTTGCTTTTTAATGTATTTTTAATATAATATTTCATAAAATGCAGTGTTTTAATGATAGTTTTAGTTTAGTTTTATTGATAGATATAGATTTGCAGTAGAAGTGCTGCTGGCCACTCAATGTTGATCACCAAACAGCTGTGAGGACCGTGGTTATGCACTGGAACTGAAACTGGGTTTTACAGTCCACAGACCTATCCTGGATGCATTGTGGAACACGGGGGGCAGATGCAAAGAGGAATTGTTTTGTCATACGCAACAATGCTGTGTCTCATGTCTCAATAGAAAAGTTATTGGCCTCAGATTTCATATACATTCCACACTATATCACAGAATCACAGAATTTCTAGGTTGGAAGAGATCTCAAGATCATAGAGTCCAACCTCTAACCTAACACTAACAGTCCCCACCAAACCATATCCCTAAGTTCTACATATAAACGTCTTTTAAAGACCTCCAGGGATGGTGACACAACCACTTCCCTGGGCAGCCCATTCCAATGTCTAACAACCCTTTCGGTAAAGAAGTTCTTCCTAACATCTAGCCTAAAACTCCCCTGGCGCAACTTAAGCCCAGTCCCCCTCGTCCTGTCACCAGGCACATGGGAGAACAGGCCAAACCCCACCTCGCTACAGCCTCCTTTAAGGTACCTGTAGAGAGTGATAAGGTCGCCCCTGAGCCTCCTTTTCTCCAGGCTGAACAATCCCAGCTCCCTCAGCCGCTCCTCGTAGGACTTGTTCTCCAGGCCCCTCACCAGCTTCGTTACCCTTCTCTGGACTCTTTCGAGCTCATCGATGTCCTTCTTGTAGCAAGGGGCCCAAAACTGAACACAGTACTCGAGGTGCGGCCTCACCAGAGCCGAGTACAGGGGGACGATCACTTCCCTATCCCTGCTTGGCCACACTGCTTCTTATACAAGCCAGGATGCCAATGCCTTTTGTTTTTAACAAGTATTTTTGGCAAACTATTTTAATTTTCAGTTTGTTGCTTGTTTCAGCCTTCCCTTAATTTGCTGCCTTCTTTTTGTATTGACTTACTGCATGAGATTCAGTCTACCATCACTTGCAAACCAACATTACTTACTGTTGGGCAGAAACACTAAAGGAGATCTGATCTTGGGGTGCATAAGTATAAATGATAAATAAACAGTGACAGCCACTGGAGGGAAAGTTGCTGCCAGCATGGTTGGTGGCCCTTCTTGTCTCATGCGCTCTTCCATTCTTCACCAGCCTCTGAGCAGCCACAGGCACAGCATCCCTCCCTATGGTCCCCAAAAAAGGCACCCATGGGCAAGTTAGATGGGATCACTGGGTAAGGGAGAATCCTTGTCTGTGAAACTTATACTATCATGTGAGATATTTACCTCCTAATACATGTGAAACCAAAACTACTGAAAGGGAGTAGATCTCGTTCCCATCTCCTGCTATGGGGAAGACTTTGGCTGGATCTTCATTTTGCTTTGTCTTTAGGAGTCTTCTGTGTTAAGTCTATACAACAACATCACAGGAATATATTAAAGGAGACAGAACAGCATCGGCCTATGACCTGAAAAGGGAGAAAGATTGCTCAAAGAGGAATTTCTGCACTGCTGTTTAGACAGCAATTTGACATCAGTATCAAAACTGGAATCATGAAAAATATTGTTCTTGCAACACTTGGGATGCCAGACAGTTAAATACACCTTAGAATAGCACCGGAACGAGCTTCCACTCCTTTCTGTGCTGAAAATGCAAGTTAGGCACTTAGATGGGTGCCTTTAGCACAAGGCTTCCCCTGAGTTCACAGAGTAAGTGCTAGCTAAGATAGCAATAGGAATGATTATATCCCCACATCCCACCCCAAACTCACAGCTTTCTTTGTGAGTGCACACATCAGGAAGTAGACACACACACAAAAAACTCTTGTCTAAGTCACTCCCTCTCATCCTGAAGTCTGATGATAAAATTAAATCAGCAGCAAACTAAAACCCATGTCTCTCTTCTGCATTTTATTTTGCTGTTATTCTGAAAACCAATAAGAATCATAGAATCATAGAATCATAGAATATCCTGAGTTGGAAGGGACCCTTAAGGATCATCAAGTCCAACTCTTGACACCGCACAGATCTACCCAAAAGTTCAGACCATGTGCCTAAGTTCACAGTCCAATCTCTTCTTAAATTCAGACAGGCTCGGTGCAGTGACCACTTCCCTGGGGAGCCTGTTCCAGTGTGCAACCACCCTCTCTGTGAAGAACCCCCTCCTGACGTCCAGCCTAAATTTCCCCTGCCTCAGCTTAACCCCGTTCCCGCGGGTCCTGTCACTAGTGTTAATGGAGAAAAGGTCTCCTGCCTCTCGACACCCCCTTACGAGGAAGTTGTAGACTGTGATGAGGTCTCCCCTCAGCCTCCTCTTCTCCAGGCTGAACAGGCCCAGTGACCTCAGCCGTTCCTCGTACGTCTTCCCCTCCAGGCCTTTCACCATCTTCGTAGCCCTAGAAGGTACTGTGTACTGTCCAAGAGGTCCTTTTTGTGTAATTTCCAGAGCTGCTGTATCCTAATTAATATTGTTTAATGAATTGTTTAATAGGTTGGTTCCAGCTAAGGCTTACTGATTGTTTCAGGACTTCTTCACCTCTAATCATAGTGAATCAATTGACTGTCTGTAACAGACAATATTAAAACAGAAAACTCTCTTTATTCTGTGATCAGATGATAGGTAACATGTTAAACCCATACTTTGTACAATAGCTTGAATACTAACACATCTGGAAAATGAAATATAGTCAGAGGATATCTGATATATTAAATCAAAATCTTTTGTCATTTAAATCTATGAATGCCCAAAAACTTATGATAGAATTTGACCTATCATGTTATTTATTGAAGAGTAAGAAGATAAATATTGTTCTGAGGACTACTGCTAGCAAAGGAATTCTTTCTCTATTGCATTGATTTGCTTGCACAGAGTTAATTTGTTTTAACTTTTCAAGGTGCTTTTCTAAACCTTTAAACGTGGAACCTTTGTCAAAGCAATCATAACATAATTGGGAGTAACATTAAGTAAAACAATGGCTTATAAAGAATTGAATTCTCATTTTATGTCTAAATTCCACAACATATACATGATTTGCATCTCAATCATATCAATATAACATATCAATGCCATGGCAAACACAAATGCACTGAGAGAATGCATGGATTTGTAAATATAAATAGGCAATTACATTACTAATCCACTGGATTACGTAACATTCTTAATCAAAGTATTTTTCATGTGAAAGAAAAATAGTTAAGAACCAGAAACACCTTTCAAGAAAAGACAGAAATTACAGTATGATCCAATTTAATACTCCTTAAAATGGATATTCTTAGCAGTTCAAGCTTGACACTGTTGAGCCACGTTCCTGCATTAAGAACTCTGGAAGAAACTGCAAAGTTTTATCTCTCCTTGTATGCTCACCATTCAGTGCTATTTACAATCAGAAGATGAACCTAACAAAAGCATTGAAATAGCACAAATATAGTACCATGAACAACTATCATATGCTCCCATAAACTTTATGTTTTATCTTCTGAAAAGCTTCTGCTATTTAATAAGATTTAGCCTCTTACTTTTAATCTCATATTGGAGTAGCAAGAAAAGACCTAGTGCTGCTCTGGCATGTTACAGTGTTGTCATGGATACACAAGTATGGTACATTACCTCCACCAGTAAATAAACACAAATCTCAAAGAGTGCTTGGTAGGATTTACTAGCCCTGTAGCATTGTTAGCTGCACAGAGCTTTGAATAAGCAAATGGTTTGTAGTTTCAGGATAATATCCAGGGCTGTGTAGGAGCATGCATGCATGACATATCTTTCTTTTAAAAAATCAAAGGGTAAATGCTGTCCTGTGTAACTTCACTATCCTGACTTTTTATTTCAGTTTGTCTTTGCTTCTGATTTTTCAGAAAATACTTGTAGATTACAGGACAGATCAGTCTCCAATATGACAGACAACCTGAAGCAGTCACCTGTTAACTGCTTAAACAATTATTTATGTTTTTAGCTGTATGAATACTAAAAACCAGAATGTCCATTTTTATGGGGAAAAAGTAATTTCGGTATTTAGTGGTACAGTGTGCAGTGATATTCTTGCCATTTTTCTGAAACCAGAGTTTCAGATACCACAGAGATGAGTTCAGTCTTGCTGGCATGTGTGTCAACAGCTACAACAGGTTTGACTTGCCTCTGACAAATCAGCATCTTATGCTGATGAGGGGATGTATGTTAAATGCTCTAGGCTTATGTTTCAAGAAAGAAAAACATGGATAGTTAAAAATGTTATATTTAGCACAGTACATTAAGCTTCACAATGGTAAGTCTTACACTTAGCTAGGAAAGCTAATTTCTCAGGGATATGAAAATAGATATGTCAAATTGAATTGAATAAAAAATTCTGGTTTTAAAGCTCTAAAACTATGAACCTTTAATACTTTGAAACAAAACTTACTGGGAAAAGTGTCATTGTCCTTCATACAGAATTTTTAAAAGTATGGGCATCTGTTTCTTGCTAAAAATGCCTGCAATGTACAACAATATGTTCAGGCACACACACATCATGTGCACAGCTGGGATGTTCTGCTGGGTTTAATTGTTGGAATATCTTTGCTTATTAGCCTGAGTAAACCTAGTTTAAGACAAGACAGAGCAAATAATTAATGATTAATAATTCATTTGATAAATTTAGCCATTTTCTAATCTCTTGTCATATCTGTGAGCAGATTGCAAAATTAGCTTCCCTTCCCTTCCCTTCCCTTCCCTTCCCTTCCCTTCCCTTCCCTTCCCTTCCCTTCCCTTCCCTTCCCTTCCCTTCCCTTCCCTTCCCTTCCCTTCCCTTCCCTTCCCTTCCCTTCCCTTCCCTTCCCTTCCCTTCCCTTCCCTTCCCTTCCCTTCCCTTCCCTTCCCTTCCCTTCCCTTCCCTTCCCTTCCCTTCCCTTCCCTTCCCTTCCCTTCCCTTCCCTTCCCTTCCCTTCCCTTCCCTTCCCTTCCCTTCCCTTCCCTTCCCTTCCCTTCCCTTCCCTTCCCCCCTTTCCCATACTCTTTGACTTCATTGCTCAGATTCAAAATCTGCTTTGCACGCGTCAATTACATTTGGCTGAAAAGGTCCTAAGTTGTTGAACAAAATATTTTCCTTTTGGATCTCAGGCTGTAAAGCTTTGCCTGACTGCCCTGGCTTCTACCCAGCCTGGCACCCACTTTCACAGGCACTGGATTTCTTTGAAGGTAGGAACCACAGAGGACCTGGGCTGCAGCACCTTGCAGCACTACACAGTTGAGTTTCTGCTGACCAGAGGAGTCCAGCATCCCCTGAGAGTGAAACCAGACAGGGCATTAAAAGTGCCCATCACAAAGGTTTCTTTCCAGGCTATGAGATTAGTTCAGAGAATGAGAGAATGTTTCTGGTTGGAAGGGACCTTGAGGATCTTCTAGTTCCAATCCCTCTGCCATGAACAGGGATGCCAGCTATTAGATCAGGTTGCCCAGGGCCTCATCCAGCCTGGCCTTGGGCACTGTCAGGGATGGGGCAGCCACAGCTCCTTTGGGCAGCCTGGGCCTGGGCTTCACCACACTCTGAATGAAGAATTTCCTACTTATATCTAATTTAAATATCTTATTTTTTACTTTAAAGACATTATTCCGAACAACCCCAGCTCCCTCAGCCTGGCTCCATGGGAGAAGTGCTCCAGCCTCTTGATCATCCTCGTGGCCTCCTATGGGCCCCCTCTTACATGTCCCTGTCGTCCTTGTGCTGGGGCCCCAGAGCTGAGCACAGGGCTCTGGGTGGGCCTCATGGGAGCAGAGCAGAGGGGGACAATCCCCTCCCTCACCCTGCTGTCCATGCTGCTGTTGGTGCAGCCCAGGGTACGGGTGGCTTTCTGGGCTGCCAGCACACATGGCTGGCCCATGTTGAGATTCTCATCAACCACCACCCCCAGGTCCTTCTCCTCAGGGCTGCTCTCAATCCATTTTCCACTTACCCTGTACTGGGCTTGGGATTGTCCCGGTCCAGTTGCTCTTCCCCTATCCACTACAAGCTTTCCACAAATATTTTGCCAATGGCACTCACCTGTTAAAATATTTACTGAAGGCAAGCACAAGGAGAGCATGAACCTAGTGAACATCACTGAACGCAGAGAAGGGATGCTTGTGCTTTGGGGCGTGTGGCCTGGGCATCTTTTCTCTCCTTAGTCATTCTGAAATGTGACAAAAGTCACATTGCAGTCACATCTACCAGGTCTGCTGGTGCAAGATAAGACTGCGGGATCAAGCCCAGCTGTTGTAGCTCACACAGGGATGAAACTTACAAATATCTTCCCAGATGCCTATCGGTGTATTTAAACAGCTGAAAACTCATTTAATAATAATAATAATAATAATAATAATAATAATAATAATAATAATAATAATAATGATGATGATGATGATGATGATAATGAAGACATAGTATACTTGCAGGAACACAACAGCAAGTATTGATTTACTAATTGATTTACTAATTTATTTCCAAATTAAAGCTGAGATCAAGATTTATTTTTTTTTTAAGACAAAACAAACAAACAAAAAACAACAACAACAAAAAAAAAAAAAACAACCAAACAAAAAAAAAACATTGAGAGGGCCATGGCTCCTATGAGACAATAAGGCACAAACATACCCCTCAAGTTATTATTATTTTTATTAAAATTACCACTTCACAGGCCTAAACGCAGCCAAGATTCCTGTTCTTTGTGAAATGATGCTGCTGCCAGTTATCAGGCACTGCTCCTCCTTCCTCCAACAGCTAGTGCCACCTGACATGCTGTTCTGTAAACCCCAAGTCAGCGCTGAGAGAGTTAATTTAAATTTGATAACAAATGGCCCTGCTTTTGAAATGAATGTAGCCTGGCAACTTCAACTGAGAGCCCTTTATAGGGCCTCAATTATGTATGCAGCCTCTTTGAGAAATAGTTTCACACATCTGACCCAAGGCCCGTGAAATAAAACTGTACCACAGCAATGCTTCATTCCTGCGCAGCCTCTGCACCCCGCCACCCCCTGCCTTGGGCAAAGATGCACAGAATCGCTTGTTCTTCACTGGATTTCTAGTCTGGATGCACATTTATCATGTATGATCTTTGTCCCGGAATTTAACCTGGGTGCTTTTGTTTTTGGGGACTTCCAGATGCTCTGCCAGGCTGCCCCGTCAGAGCAGTGGTGTGAAACTAGAAAGACAGGCAATGGGTTAAACACCCTCACCACCTCTTTCTCCCTCTCTCTCTCTTTTTTTTTTTTTTTTTTTTTTCTCCCAAAATGGCTGCTTTGTCTGTGTGCATAACACCAATAGTAAATGTCCTTCTGTTATTGTACAGCCAATTTGGTGTGTCAACTATTCATATGCTAATAGTAGTACAGTGCCTCACTTTTTCACAGATAAATTGTAAAGATTGCTACAGACAGTGAAACACAAGAATAAACAGCTTTTATTTCAGAAGTGATAAATTGCTTTCCATTCAAACAACATGCAATGCTTGCTACTGACCATTATTGTTTCTATTCATGGCGGGTTTGCCTTCTGTTTTGCTTTCTTAGAATGGTTAGAAAATATTTAGCAGATATAACCAGAGGCATTGCAGATGATTCAACGTCCTTAATTTGTTTTATAGCTTCACCATGTGAAGTTAATTTTTGCTCAGTTTTCCCAAGCAATTAAAGCTTTGCATTGGGCACAGACATTGTTGTCTTGTGCAACGCTTTCATATTTATTAAGGCTTGCAATGGGTAGCATATTTCATCTTACATGTTAATAAAATATGCCATAGTGTGCACGCCCTGAATCACATTGCATAGGAATGTCAATAGAAAAAGTTTTCCTAAAGACAACATAAAGCAGAAGCAAAACAAAATAAAAGCCAACATCTTTTTGTTCTGTTGCAAGACCAACATTTGTTCAGAACGTGGGAAGACTGAAGTTAGGAATCATTGTATTTTCGATTGTATGATCATCTGTATTTTGTACCTGAAGTAAAATAGGACTGTCATCACAGCCCATATTCTAAAAGTGTAATAAACAGAAGTTACGTCAGAAGAAAATACTTTACTAATAAGTGTTTTATTAAGTACTTGGCATTGGTAAAATAAACTTGTTTGTTAACCAAAGACCAGGTGTTTTTGCAAATGTAACAATAGTTGTACATTTCTGCTGGCTGGAAACAGCAGCCTGTATCAGGCAGCCAAGGACAATGTTTATGCACTCAGCTGGGGCCCAAAAGCTCTTTTCTCCAACTCCACTGTCCAGCGGTGCATCTGTAACCACTTCAGGCAGCCAGCTGCAGACTGGTCTGTTGGTCTGTGCCACCCCAGCCAACCCAGCTGCTCCTCTCTGCCCTAGATCTGTAAACCACCACTGTGCTTGGCCATTGTGCCTATCCGGGCTCTTTCTTGACCTCCTGGAGGCACCCGTTTACCAGGATCTGGGGCTGCAAAGCTTGGTTTAGAAGGAGAAAGCCTTCACTGGCCAACTGGTGTGCCAGTCACTGCTCTTCCATACCATCATGCTTCATCCTTGCTACATGTCAGCACCATCCCTTGCAGAAACGCATCCTTCTGGAGCAGCTGCCCATGAGCCAGTGGTCCTGCTGTGTGTGCCCATGCCACCCATGCATGCTCAAGGGATGCTGCCCCTGCTGCTGATGGTTTGCCTGCAGAGGGTTCACTTCTCACTGTTTGTTTTTGCAAAGCGACTGTGCCAACGCACCAGGTATGTCAAACTGGGAAAGAGAAAGAAAGAAACAAACAAAAAGGAGTTAACCAGACTAGTCATAATGTCCCCTGCTAATTTCTATGGGCATCTGGAACGACTGTGGCTGGAGAATAAAATAAATGTCATGGTGTCAGAGACCTGCTCTTCATGAGGGAAAGAGGGGGAAGAGGAATAGAAAGGGACATTTGCAATTCTGGTGCCTGAGCGCACTCTGCATCACCACAGGGCTGCCGATCCTGCTGCCCTCAGAGGGCTGATGACTTCTTGCTCACCCCAGGAGCTTACAGGCCAGAGCACATCTGCTTGTCACAGAGCCTGACACTGCAAACCCTCCTGCACTGCCTGACTTCAGGTATGCAAGCAGTCCTGTTGGGGTGAACTGTCAGCAGTTCATTCTGGGAGCAATGACACTGCCAACACCTCAGGCCTCATATGAGAACAAGAATCACAATCCTAATGCCTTGAAGGATACACTAAAACCAATTTTCACTAGTGATTTTATCAAGTTAATTCCCAGAAAGTTTCATGCATATTTGCAATTGCTTTATGTAGCTTTTTTTGCCTTTTTTTTTTCTTTTTTTTTTCTTTTTCTTTTTTTTTTTTTTTCTCCAGAAGCAGAAGAATAACATAAAAAAAAGTGTTCAACAAGAACATTACCTTTTTACAAAAAAGTACATGTGACACAAAACATCCAAAGGTTTGTCCTCAGGCACAGCACAGAGAAATTAAACTGAAACCATAAAATTTGTACTGAGCATGACAATATCTATACGATTCATGAGAAAAAAAGTATATTTTATTTTTCAGAAGATATCTTCTTTCAGATTTGAGACAAAACAATATGCCTGCAAAGGCAAATAAATGTACCTGCTAAGAACTGATCGGTCGTTTAAATAGCTGATACAACTGTTAAGAGTGTCCATGTGGAAATGCCAAAATCTATTACACTGTGTTGCATATATTGCAAACTGCAATAACAAAATAAATATATATATATATTATTTGTGCAAAGATTTCTATATTTAGAATAGTTACACATGAAAATTTTGATCATGAAAATACGCAACTAAGTTCTTCTAAAGCAAGCAAAGAATGGTTTGATATGTTAGTTCTAAGCACATTGGAGAAAGTTTTAGGGTTTCTGTCTCCCTGTGAGGAAGCAAGGAAAGCAGCAGCAGGCATTACAAAGTGCAGAGCCTCTTCCAGATGTGAAGCAGCAAAAGGGTGTTTTAGTCCCCTGTGATTCAACATCCATGCCACAGCTTCAGGGTAGCTTCTCCCCAGAAAGGCCCACGGGAAGGTTTTATCAATGCCTCACGCTTGAAGCTATGGGAGAAGGGTACTCCACAATCCCATTCATTTAAAAATGTTAACCTCCTGAGAGTTTTTTACAGGATATGTCAAATGAAAGTTTGCTTAGTTTAATCTGGTAGATAGTAGGTGCTAATTACATGAAAGATGATGATCAGGTCAAGGAGAAGAAGATGTACCCAAAGTTATGATTAGATTACTTTAAATCTTTGTGAAGTTTTCATCTACAGCCTGATCATGGATGCCTTACAGGGTCCCCATTTTTCCCCAGTAAGGAAGAATGCCATAGTCAATTACGTTTTTCACAAATGAGAGTTAGTGATGGACTCGTCTCTTTGACTAATCCCTTCTGCCTACACCTCTGAGGGTACAGGTGCTGATGCTCCAAAGAAATGGCACATTTGGGGAGCAGAGAAAGGGGGCACAGGGGCCTCAGGTGCTGCTGTGGTCCTTTTCCAGCAGTGCCACATCATAAGATGGCAGGACATAGGTGTCACATCTGGTCAGCTGTCTCCTCATCTCACCTCAAGACAACCATTCTGAAGCAGAAGGCCTCTCTGAAGGCCCCAAACCTTATCTCTTTCCCATACAGGATAATCCACTTTCCTGAGCGACATCCCTTAGCTAGGATTTGGCCCTTTACATTTCAGGCACAACATAATGATTCAAAAGTATGTTGCTGTTACTGTTGCAGTTGTGGTTACCATTGTGAGTATGATGGCTGTTACCATTATTGATCCACAATTTGCCAAAGCTTGAGGCTGGAAGGACTCATTAGACCACACCAGTCTGACACCTGAGCATTGCAGGCCACAGCATTTCATCTGCTCTCTCCTGCACTGAGCTCAAGGGTGTCTCTTTGACTGATCTGTTCCTTGTGTTAAGCTTCCCCAAAACACCCAGAGATGCAAGTCCTGCAGCCTCCCATGGTAACTCATCTGAAGATTGGCGAGCCTCCCTGGTAAAGATTGCAACTAATTTCTCGTTTGAATCTGTTTTGCTCCAATTGCTGGCCACACGTTCTTCATATCCCTTCCTCTAGTAGATTAAAGAGTCCTGTAGGCCTGATCCACTCTCCATACAGGTAATTGTTCACTGTAATCAGGTCGTTTTCCAACCTTCCCTTCAATAAACTGAATAGAGTGGGTCTTTAAGCCTCTCACTGTAGACCACCAATTTTTGGCTGATCCATAACCTCCCAAAAAAATTAATTTCAGACCTGTTTTCACCATTGTGGAGCATAATGATGAACCCCAATTTCTTATGCCGCTGTACTGCATGGATAGCACTGCCCTCCTCTTGCCACAGCAGAGCTGGAGTTTTGTGCAATTCCTGGGGCCTTCTTGGATGCTACTGACCAGGGTGCAGTCCCTGATTTTGCAGGTGCAGATTGCTTTCAATGTTCACCTTTAATTCAGCATTATACAAATGTCAGAGCTGCCTCCACCTATTAAGTGAAGCAGACCACATTATATTTGATTGTCCCCACCAACTGATTTCAGCGTTACAATCACATTATCGATGAAAATGTGGACAGACACAAGTGGTGGTCCAGTTCCCTGCAGAAAACCCTGGTAGAAAACCCCATTTTTTTTTCATTCCCATTTTTAGAACAGGCTGATAGCCAGTTCTTCACCCCTTTACCATTTCAGGTAAATTTGGAGAATATCTGTTGTGTTACATGTTGTAATAGCAGCTTTACTCAGAAATGAAATCTATCTGAAAAAATTCATTTTCCTTAATCAGCTGTGAGCAGTCCTTTAACTCCTGACCAACTGATTCCCAAAACCATTCTTTCTAACTGGCTAAGGCTACTTGGATAGGACCACTTGTCCTTTCTCAGTATTGGCACAGCAACATTCTCCCTGTTTTCTGGCATTTCCCTTCTATTTTGAGGTTTATTACTAATTAACATCAGTATATGAACATTCCCCTCATCCAAGTCTTTTAAGACTCTTGGATAAAAGTTATTTGGGTGACATATGTTGTTTAACATCTATTTATTGACTGGAATGTACTTATTAACCTCATTAGAGAACATCCTTATATAATAAAAATGTCCTTATTATTTCCAAATGTAAAGCAGAAATAATCTTGACTTTTTCTGGGTTGTAAGTCTATTCACAGCTTTATCATAACCATTTATGTATAGAATCCCAGTGTGTGTAGGATCCGTTTTATTCTTAGAATATCTTTTTTTTTTTTTTTTTTTTTTTAATTTATAGATCTGCCTCTGTATCTTTCAAATACTTTTATCCATCTTTTTATCTTTGTAAAGACACTTTGGATCTCTTTTTGCCATCTTAGATTTTTCAGCTGCATACACTAAAATTCTCTTTGGCACTTATTGCAATATATTTTCTTTGTTACCCAGCTGTAATTTTTTTTCTGTCTTTTTTTCTTTTTTCTTTCTTTTTTTTTTTAATGTATTTTTTTCTTTGTTTTTAAATCTATTTTCTCTTTCTCTTTTTTTCTTTTTATTTTTTTCCCCTTTTCCTTCACTTTTACAAGTTAAGTTATAAATGGATTTCTGTATTTATATTTCTCTAAACTCTTGATGTAGCTTTTTGTTATGATTTAATCATTACTTAGAGTGACAGGAGTAGCTAGTTGGAGAAATGTTATAGAGAATGGTATTCTGGAACTGGTCAGGAATCAGCTTTAATTATTAGGTTAAAAAATAAATAAAATATAGAACACAATAAAACACTGTTAAAAAACACACAGTTTTAGTTAAAACTTCCCATAGCTATTGCAAAGTACCATGGAAACTATTAATTTATTTTTCTCATTTAATTATGTATGTTTAAATTAACAACTTCAGTTTTTCTTCTTCTCATTTCCTTGCAATTTTGCATTATCTATTTAAGCACAATTACACCTTGTCCATGGCTCTGAGCTTCCAGTACTCCAGGCTTTCAAGTTCTTCATCCAATTAACACTTTATCTGCAAGTACGCAATCTACCACCTGAATTTGTGCTTTATTTGCAAATACAGAAGCTAATTGTTATCTTGTACCTCGTTTATCACCTAACATTCAATCACCATCTTTGTTTGCTGTTGGGACTGCCTTTCCAGAGCAATGGCTTAATGCACTCTCTTGAACTTGGAACAGTGACTACAAGGTTACTTCAGGATCAGTTCTGTATGTGTCAGTTCCATGAGATATTTGATCTTCCCTAATTTATTAATGTACACAAAAACCAAGCAAACTGATCTGTGTTCATGTAGCAATACTCTATGCTCAGCAGCAATGATTTCATTATAAGCAAGGACTCAAATGTAAATAAGTTGAGAGCAAAGTGTACTGATAGACTGTTAATGGACTGCAGCAAACAGGCCTCTCCTTGCTTCAAAAAAAGTGCAGGTTTTTGGAGTTAGTTTCAAAACAGGGGAAACAGAGTTAATATGGAAGTAAAAGTTCCAAGATATTGCCAGATACAAAGAAGAGAAAAGACAAGAAAGAAAGACATGGGTTTTGTAGCCTTAGAGACTCACTTGGCTGAATATTGACTTTATAACTCATAAAAAAAAAAAAAAAAAAATAGTTTTCAGCTGACTTCAGATGTAGTATGAATGCTGCGAGTGACAGCAGAAATGAAACAGAAACTGCTAGAGTGGTAAATAACAAATGTTGAACTTCCACATTTCCCTGGGAGGAATAATGCTTCTTGAAATGTGACCACTGCTGCCACATTCCCCACTGCCCTGCATCTCAAGATGCCACCTGAATAATAGCTAAGCCCTCTCAGATTACTTGTATTTGCCTTTAATTTTGCTGGCTAAGGTCCTTGTCATACTTTCAAATTAAAAAAACTGTATTGCACTCATGAAGGTCAGATATGAAAGGACCAGACTCATGTGTGTAGACCCTTAATATTGCCCTTTCCTCTGCTAAACTCTTTTTGTCAGTGTTTCACTAGGAGAATATATAAACATCCATGTAATGTTTATACATCACTGGTAAAGTGAGTACCTCAGTGTCTCCTAGTGAAAATACAAGCAATATTAAGCCACTTCCCTCCATTATTTCTCAGGCACAGTCACACAGTTTGAATTTAGGCATTTAATTCTGATGCTTTAAATCAACTCCATAGACATTCAACTCATTCTGTGACTACAGAACCCAGATATTTTTGTGGTGAATTTGTTGACTCACACCTGAGGCAGATGCCTGATGAAAACTCCAAGCACCCACCAAGATTCAGGCCTTAAACCTCTGCCTCTATTTTTTTCACAATACCTGGGTTCCTCTTAGAGTCCCATTATTTTGTGTGTGTGTGCTCATTCATTTGAGTGCATATGACTCAGCTGTTACCATCAGCTCCTGATATTATTGCAGTTGTTGCACTTTGAGAGAAATTGTGCACTTTCAGGGAAGAGAAAGAATGGTTCTAGTCAAAAGTTAAAATACACCGAATTCAACCTTCAAGGTTCAGGAACTAGAAGAAATAGAACCCAATTATAGGTAGTTTTCACATGTTATTATTACTGTTATTTTATTATTTTATTTTATTTTATTTTATTTTATTTTATTTTATTTTATTTTATTTTATTTTATTTTATTTTATTTTGTTTTGTTTTGTTTTGTTTTGTTTTGTTTTATTTTTAACTTACTTAATTTGGTTGACCAGTTACTCCTATAGGGTGTTTTACTGTATTTCCATCAGTTTGGCTCTATATTCTTTCTCAAAATGAAAATCAGCCTTTCTCTTGGTTATTTCCAAGTTTATCTTCTTTTGCTTAGTAGCTGTTACAGTTAGAGTACACATAAAGCCCAGGAAGACACTCTTGTATGAACATCTTCAAATAAGCAGACCATGAGGCCATACAAGACGTGTCTTACAACACCAGATCGATCTGCCATGTCACATGTCAGCAAAGCCCATTTTTACTCAATATATTTGGTATTTCTGTACAAGGTGTCTAGATATGTGATGTTTTTAATACAAAAATGCATACAGGTCTAGAAAAAGGCAAACATATCTACACTGCCGCATTGTCAAGGAACATTCCCCAGTCAAAAATAATGATAGTCCCAACTTAGATGTCACCTAGCTGCAGGTCTCATCCTGGGAGGAAGCAGAGAGACATTCCAATTAACTCTGTCAACAAGAAAAAGGCCATAATTAAGCAACAAAGTTATCATTCCATTAGAGTTGCCATAGAACTTCACATCTTTTGTGTTGGTGTTTTGACAATCTCAACACAAAAAATAGATTCAACATGACATCAGTATGTCATTTTGTAAAGACTAACTTTAGGAAGAAAATCAAAACTTTTTTTTTTTTTTTGCCAAGTTTTCCTTTCTGAAGCTTAAGTTTATGATATTTCCTGCATAGAGTATACATACCTTAGATTTGTTATTTACATTAAATAAATAGCACAGTTCCATACCTATGTTCTTGTTCATGTTAGCCAATGAAAAGGCAGAAGGGTGGATTAACCCACAAAAATAGCCGTCTCCTTTTCTATTACTTGCACACAGAGTTGCCAGCAAACTGAGTGTGAACTATGCTTCATGAGCCTGACTGGCCAGATAAAGACACTGAGACAAAGGAGAGCGGTTTATAGCAAGTCTTCATGGCCTCTTACTGGTTGTTTATAGCTAGTCTAGATTTGCAAAACCACATGGTAAGTAAGGATGGTTAGTATTGTGATCTCTGAGTGCAACGCAGTACCTACGGATATTAAAGTGTTGATGAAGTGGAGGTCATTTCTTATCCTCCTATAATTTTCTGATATAAACAGCTTCCAGATACTGGAGTGCTGTGGAGGAAGGGGAAGGAAGGAAAGAAGGGAAAATAATGTAATTTTGGTCTATTTATCTTGATTTGCTCTTATTTTTCCATATGTACAGCGTGTACTCTTTTCTCATTATAGAATATACAGCTCAATTGCAAGCTCTGTACAGAAAAAAATCATTTCTTATTTACATTTAATTGCATTTCTTAGTTCCCATATAATGACACCTCATGGCAATTTCAGGTGGAAAAATTAAATGAGCATGATGACTGCGGAAGGACTTCAGAAATCTACAACTTCATTAACTTGATCAGATTTCATTAGAAATTTCAGCTCATTACCAGAAGTGTCAAAAAGTCCTGCCAAATATTTTAAGAAGAACAAGGTAAAGTTTGAGAACTGCAGGGCTGGCACATGGCTGAAATGAGTTGAGCATGTTTCATATAGTTTCATCTATATGAAACAAGGAGTTGAGACCAAATCATGCAGGGACTAGAAAGGTAGATGGAGAAAATCCTTCCCAGCAGCAATGCCATGGCAAGCCTTGCCCCCACAGTCCAGACTTTTAAGCCACTGGTAGTGGAGAACAGACAGTGCATGAAAATCACACCAAAAGCATGCAGGAAAAGATGGAAAGGAGCCTCACAACCCCTTCACTTTTTTTTTTTTTTTTTTTCTTTTTTTTTCTTACATGCCTTCCTGATAAAGGAATGAGGAGAAGCATTAAAGAACATCCAAAAGGAAAAAGGGAATTAAGAAGTTTCAGTGAATTTATGTGAATCTTTTTAACGTTACTTCTTCAGCACTTAAAGTGTTGTCACAAAACCATATTATGATTTTCCATATATTTGTAAAATCTTTTTTTTTTTTTTTTTTTCTTAAACAAACAAACAAACAACAATCTTTCAGAAATTGAGTCTTCTTTTTGAGTGGAGACCTCACTATCCAATAGATGTAATTAACTGTCAGGAGAAATTATCTGGGGGAAAAAAAAGAATGTGTTTTTTTTTTTCTACTTGCAGCAGCTTTTTAAGCTTGGACACATACTTGTATTTTAGAGTTTGTCTTTCTGGAAAGAAAAAAAAAAAAAAAATCAGAGCTTTCTGCCTCAGACAATCTAGAAATGGAGCTGCTGAGATATTTTCCTGACAATTCACTTGTATCATACAGGCATGTGTCAGCTTTCGGTGGGCTGAACTTCTCTGCAGTTACATCTTAAATTGCCTTTGAACAATTTCTGTTACACAGCTAGTGTATGTATCTTATCAAATTAAGATGGTAAATTATCCTGCCATTTCTGCTACTTTGTGCATCTGGGCCAAACAAGACTGTTATCACAAGCCTAACAAAAGGCCTGCTCCTGAAAAACTGTGTTTCTCTGGGAAAACCAGCTGATCCCTGATATTTTGTGCAGATGTGCTACTCCCTTGAGGTGGTATCAGTTCCCAGACAAAGACTTAAAATATATTTTATATATTCATGGAGAAAATGAGATAATTATTTCATTCTGAGAAAATCCATCATTATTTCGATTTCTCTCTGTTCCATATTTTACTTTTCTCCCCATTCTCTGGCCAAAAAGCACCTCATTTCATTTGTCTGTATTTCGGAGATTTCCTTTTTTTCCCCATGTAGTTATACTATTTTGCCACATGAGCTCAACGGGAATGGAAAATCTGCTTCCGGAAGTGGAAGAGGAGATGCAGGCATGCTGGACATGGAGATGATGTGCATTCCTCAGAACTTACGGACTGCATCTGGAGCTAAATGCCCTCATTGTTTTCTTCAGCATGGCCAACTGATATTTACAACATCCAGCAACCTGACACTATTGTAAGTGCAATTATTCCTTGAGTGTAGGACTAACAAACGAACCTCTACACTCCCCATGAAAAGGGAAAAAGGGAGTGAATGAAGAGGACACGTTGATAGCACTAAGTGATGACCAGTAACAGCCAGGTTGGAGGGGAGCTGGTCTGTATGAGGTCAGGGAACACAAGGCAATCTCTTTGCAGCACTTATCTTTGGTTTGGTCAGTACATGTAAACTATCCATATTGATCATACCCAGATTTTGACTATACCCTAGTTTTTAATGCAGTAATGTCACTAAATCCCATGATTTTGCTGGAGCTGAACAATATTCCAGGGACTATCTAGAGAAGAAGATCCTTGGAAAGTAAATAATTATGTGAAAAGAAGAAATTAGGAAACAACTGGAAAAGACATACCTATTTTTATTTTCTAAGTTTGAAAGTTTCTAGCATTTATGGTTGCAAGGAAATGCTGGATAATATGACCTGGACATCAACTGATGTCTTAAACTTTAGACAGAAAATAAATTAATCTCTACATGCATTAACTAAACTTTTTTTTTTTTTTTTTTTTTTTAATCTTATGAAATTAAGAGGGAGCTGGTCCTTAATTTTATTTTATTTATTTTAATTTTTTATTTTAGCATTGTTGACCTATCTCCTCTCTGCAATTTGCCAGAGACTGCATTTTCAGAATCTGCCATAGATTTTCATTAAAAACTTCCCTAGATCACAGGGAGAGATAATCCAATTTTAGAAGACACTCCTTGGTTTGACTAACCTCCTACGCTCTCAGAAAAGAAACTAACCAAAAGTACCGGTCTCAAACTTTCACCCTATTTCCTTCAGGAACCCCTCAAATATAAGGCTAGGGACAAGGGAGGGAGGGAGAAAACTAACATTTCATATGAGATCTATTTGTGGTTCAAAAGCACTTCCATACATGCAATGCTTTGGATAAAACACCAGAAGACAGATATAGCCTCTGGGGACAGGAAGGTACTGTCTTTTCCTTAAAAATTAAACACAAAGACACAGGGGACCAGACACATGAAGGTGGCTGGCCATGGTGGTGGTGCAGGTAAGGAGAACAAGGAGGCTCAGGGGCGACCTTATCGCTCTCTATGGGTACCTCAAGGGAGGCTGTAGCGAGGTGGGGGTTGGCCTGTTCTCCCATGTGCCTGGTGACAGGACGAGGGGGAATGGGCTTAAGTTGAGCCAGGGGAGTTTTAGGTTAGATGCTAGGAAGAGCTTCTTCATTGAAAGGGTTGTGAGGCACTGGAACAGGCTGCCCAGGGAAGTGGTGGAGTCACCATCCCTGGAAGTCTTCAAAAGACGTTTAGATGTAGAGCTTAGGGATATGGTTTAGTGGGGACTGTTAGCGTTAGGTCAGAGGTTGGACTTGATGATCTTGAGGTCTCTTCCAACCTAGAAATTCTGTGATTCTGTAACAAGCCAGGATTGACCAACAGCAATCTTCATGGCTGCCTTCCTCTCACAAAAGTAGGTCCACACTTTGCAGACTTCTAGACAGAATATCAGCCTGTGTCAGCATCCAGATAAAGGAAAACATGTGGTCATGGCATAGCTCACCAGGTACCCCTGAAGAGCTGAGATTGCTCTTCAGAGAAAGTAAGTCAGACGGTAATTTTTGTTTCCTCAGCCCCAGCACAGATAGTCTTCAGTAACCAGACCATCCATCGCAGAAGCAGCAGATAGCCCAGCTTCACAGGACATGTGAATCAAAGCAAAAAAGTGTGCCTGCTGTTTTCTGCACCAGAAGCTTTCTGTCCTATTTCTTCTATAATTAGAGCTGGATGATTGCATCAGAACTATGCTGTTCTCAGAGACCTTTTGTAGACTTTTTAAAACTTCAGAGTAGCACATGGTCCAGACAAACTTTACAGATTTTCATGTCCAAAAACAACATGACCTTCTAGGAAAGAAATATCTGCTGCCCCTGGGCAGCACTTTGGCTGGGTATTGCACAAGTATAAGTGCTTTTATGAATATTTTCTTTCCAGTGTTGATAGCAGATCTTATCTGAAGGTCAAGATTGACAGTGTGTGGGTCAAAGGAGGCTGACCATTCATTCTGCTGCCTTGCTGCAAAATCTATGAAGCTTATGCAAGCAGAACAGCAAAGACTTTAAGCTGCCAAGCAAGAAAAGAAATGAAAACAGAAAAACTAAATATGCTGCTGTTTTGAAGGAAGGCACTGTGCTCATGTTTCCCTAGATAGGGTTACTACAGATCAGAGCTGAAACTTAATGAAATTAGAGAAAATCTTTTCATTGATTTTGGTGGGATTTGGATCATGGCCAAATGGTTTAAGGCAGGTTGGAGAGGAGAAGGAGAAACATATGTACGTACCACTTTTAATAGCTTAATATAGTTGCTTTGTGTGAGATACATAAACTACAGCAGGTGTACTTTGGAATTTTATCAGTACTAAGGAGGACTATTATAACAAGTGACCTTATTTTGCTTGAAGAGGTATGCAAGAAAAAAATCTTGCATCGTTTTTCCATGTTTATAACACTAACAGAGGTTAGGCATAAAGCCAAACACACAACAGAGTAACTACTCAACTTCAAGAGCAGCATGTAAACTAAGTTGACTTTATGCCATTAATATCATTTACCTTCAGCTTTCCTGCTGTCAGACAGCAAATAAAGGTTTCTCTAATTCCATCTCAAACAATATAATTCAAACAAAGTGCCATAAAACTACTTTGTATGCACATAAGCCTACATCAACAATGTTCAGGTGTTCATAAAGTTCTGCTGCTCGACTGCAGCAATACTGTATAAACTAAAGCAGGGTGAGGGGACTATAAGGGCTTGGGACTCAAGTAACGAGTGCAATTACACCTTCACAAAAACAAATAAATAAATAATCCCATTTGTGAGTTCTGTTTTGCGTTGGATTTCAGATGGTCCAATTTTCAGTGAGTGACAGATATTGAACCTGAAACTAGTTCCAGACTTAGCTTTATTTGAAAACATGCACACATATTACTTCCTCAGTTCATAAAGCAAGCGAATGCTTTTCCTCTGGCTGAGCTTTATCTAAAAATGGAGCTTTTAACTGAAAGACTGAAGTTCAAATATTTTAGTTAAGCATCTGGTTACATTCTTAACAATAAAGAGTATTGAAGCTACTTCTCAACATAGACATGGTCTAATTTCCTTCCCCTCTTCCTTTTACTAAATTTGAAAGAACAGTAACCATTTGGAAAAATAAAGAACGGTAGACAAGCTGAGAAGAATAGGAAGCAACAGCAAAGAATATATATATATATTTATATATTTATATTATATATATATGCATGTTTAATGTAATTGACCATGTTACCCTCTTGAGAGATTTTTAACTACCCAAAGACATATCTTTCCTTTGTTAAATGTCACCTTTATTTTTGACAGAACACAATTTTTTTTCAGTCCAGCAGAGAATTGGACACAATCTCAATCATTTGAAAATGTTATCTGCACAAAATTAGAAAATAATTTGCTTTGTGATGTGAATGATCACTCATAACACCTTTAAAATAAAATTCTTTTTCAATTCATATGAAATGTGACAAGCAGGAAAAAACAAACAAACAAACATAGAATTTATAAGATTATAAGAATCTCTAAGATTAGCCTATTCACATGAACTTCAATGAAATAATGTTTTGAATAGAAAGGAAAATTGTGATTTCTGTATATTTTACATAATAGAGATATGGTTTATATCAAGAAACAAAGCCATCAAAAAACAAAGCATATCAAATTGCTATCTCTATTAAAACAAACAGTTAAATATTCCATAAAAAAAAGGGAGTGGGGGAGGAACTTTAATTTCTGCAACTAAAAACTTCACCTTGTAGCAATTCTATTATAAGAAGTACAGAGACCTCACTGTATCCCCTGTCATGTATAGATTACCTGCCAGAAAAGTAGCAAATTGAGTTGTCTACCATGGAAGTGATACTTAAATCATTTTCTTCTTATTTTAACAACTGCTTTGAAGATGGAGAAAGAAGTTAAAAATACTTGGTTCTATGCAGCTGGCAGAGTTATCTCAAGTTAAGCACTATTTGAAGAAAGTATCTTAACAAAAGCATGAAAAAGATTTCAAGATCTTTCTCTTTTTGACTTTCATATATTTCTATAGGGAAACATAAACCAATAGAGGAAATGTCAAAATGTAGGCAATTTTATGAGTACAGTAGTAGAGTCAAGTCCAATTTTATTAAGATCATTGGTGCAAGCTTATCAAGACTTCTGATGAAAGGTTGTCTTTTCAAAATTCTTTGTTCTGATAATATAGTGGGTTTACAGCATATTGTCTTGGACATATTATATTATAGCACCTTTGTAGATTGTAGCATTATTACCTACATATTGAAAGTTTGATTTCTTTTTGATAGCTTGACAGTGATGCTCCATTTTTATACTATATCCCATGGTTCATAGAATTAGTTTCCAGGAAATGCCAAACAAGCAACAAGAATTTCTGCAGCAGAGCACAAGTATTTCACACCCAAAAGTTATGATGACTCACACATGATTTCGAGACTTGTTTTTCACTTAAAAAGCAGAAAATATGTACAAAATACACATAGACGCTTCATAGGGAATGGTTCATTTCCACAGCCCTATGTCTAATGTGATCCCAGTTCAGGCTGCTGTAGTCTTGAATTGCATCCATGAATGAGTATTCAACAGATTAGCACAAGTTTTTTATGTGTGTGAGTGATCCTTAATAGCTTTTTGCTCTGTCCATTTTTCTACAGGTTTGTTTTATCCATCTATTATGCCATTCTATGTATTTCAAGTTCATACCTAGTTCATTCAGACAAATGATATAGCTAAATCACACAATGGAAGTTGTACAGTAATTCTCTTATTTCTCTCACTGTTTGAGCCAGTCTGGCTCAAAAAGCAGTTCACCTCAGCTTCCATGGAAAAGAGAAGTTGCAGTCTGTCGTGGGCTTACATGGCAAGGTTTTGGTAGCAGGGGGCCATAGGGGTGGCTTCTGCAAGAAGAATCCAGAAGCTGCCTTATGTCAGATAAGGGCCCCACCGCTGGCCAGAGCCAGGCCAACAGGTGATGTTGTTTCCCCTTTCTTGATTTAAGAAAGGGGAAAGAAAACTGCTGGGGAACAGCAGCTGGGAGAGAGAGAAGAGTGAGCACCAGCCCTGCAGCCCCCAGCTGAGTGCAGCAGGAGGGCAGGAGGTGCTGCAGGCAGGCAGCTGCAGTTCCCCTGCGGGCTGTGCAGGGAGAGGCCCCTGGTGGAGCAGGCTGTCCCCCTGCAGCCCATGGGTCCCACATGGAGCAGATCTCCACGCTGCAGCCCCCCCATGGGTGGAGGAGCCCCCGGTGGAGCAGGTGGATGTGGCCTGGAGGAGGCTGCGGCCCATGGAGAGCCCCCGCAGGAGCAGGCCCCGGGCTGGAGCTGCAGCCCATGGAGAGGAGCCCCCGCAGGAGCAGGAGGTCTGGGGGGAGCTGCCGCCCACCTGTGCGGGACCTGTGCTGGAGCAATTTGCTCCTGGGGGATGGATGGACCCCGTGGGACGGAGCCATGTGGGAGCAGGTCCTGAAGCCTCCACAGGATCAGTTCAGGAGGGGACCCCACGGGGAGAGGGACCGTGAAGGAGCGGCGGAAACGAAGAGTCAGGGACTGACCGCAGCCCCAGTCCCTCTTCCCCTGCACTGCTCAGTGGGAGGAGGTAGAGGACAGTGAATGGGGGAAGGTGTTTTTGGCTTCTTTCCTTTGTTTCACACTTCTCTAGCTTGTTAGTAATAGGCAATAAATCTTGCTATCTACCTACTCTGAGTCTGTTTTTCCTGTTACAATAATTGTTGAGCATTCTCTCCATTCTTATCTCAACCCTTGAGCCCTCTGCATCGTATTCTCTCCCCCGCTCCCTTTGAGGAGTGGGAGAGAGAGAGTGGCTGAGGTAGAGCTCAGCTGCGCAGCTGAGTAATACCACCACAAAATCTATCTGGATTTTCTAACATAACATGTGGTGAGAAAATAAATGAAATCTCCTTTCATTTTACTCTATCTAATTGCTGGCACCTACTCAGCAATTTCCACAAGAGAAGACAAATATAATCACCCTTTCTTGTGCCAAATTTATTCCCATTTTTGTGCCATTTTCCATGTCAGTATGTTATTATTTTATTGTTATTGGTACCAGTTAAAAGAAAGCATAGTCTTTCATGCACTGTAGGTCAATAAGCAGACTGTCAGTACTAAATAAGGAAACAAAAATCATGTAAATGTAGAAAAATACATCTTCATCCACCTCCAGTCCCTAAATTAAGCTCCTTTTTGGGGAAATGTTATCACACTCATCAGTTTGCCAGTTAGGCTTCTGTTGGGCAGATATCTAGAATATTATTTATTTTCTCCAGTAGTGCATATTTTTATTATTATTATTATATTTTACCTGACCTAAATTTCCTTAATCACTCTTACTGGTGTACTTCTTACCTGATGTCTGGACCACTAAAGCTTGGTGAGTCTGCTCCTGTCCAACCTGCCCTCAGAAGTCCTGGTGGAATGGAAACATACCACATCTTTTTCACCTATTCTTTTCTCACAATTCCATCTCTCCCAAAGGGAAAGATGACTATTCAGCCAGCATCTTTCATCCCTTCTCCTCTTCCTTGCGTGAGGAAGCTGCAATAGCCAGGTGATTCCTTGATGTTAGATCCAATGCCCTATGACATTCAATACTCTGCCCTCAGCAACTGATAGTAATCAGATGTAAGAGAGCTGAGATTCAAACAGAAAACCTAAGTTACATGTGTGCCTTCACTCTGGTGGGATTCTGAAAGAATGAGGACAAGTTCTTACAAGTTGTATTTATGGTTATATGCTGATAACTGAGAGAAAATATTAATCAGAGTCATGTCTACCAATGTAGCTATGGTGTCTTTGTGTTCTGCACTGTCTTCTACCACTTTTTCATATGAGTGGTAGGACAGAGAGTGGTAGTGAGCAAGAAGACAGAGCAAAGTATGTAATTATTGTCTAGATCTGTACACACATGCAAAGGAAAGAAATCACTTGATATCTGGCCTTAATTCCATAGCTAGAAAGCATATGAACATGAGAATTTAGAAAAGGAAGATAAAAGTAATATTTGTGGTCTTACGGGAAGGAAATACTAGTGGTGGAAATAAAAATGAAGAGTTAATATTATGCAAAAAGCATAGTTGTAGACAGTAATCCCAGTTGAAGTAATATCTTCAGAATGAAGGAGCAAAGTGTACTGCAAGAGTGAAAGAAGACTTACCAGCTTGTAAGTCTTGGAAAGGGCATGAGGTACGGGTGAAGGTCAACAGAAAAAAAGGGATTTTGTGTGCAAGATCGTAGAGAAGGATCAGCTCCAAGCAGAGATTTGCTTGAAAGCACATAACTGCAGTGAGATGTGAAAAATGATGAACTACTTTATGACAAATGATAACTTGAAGAATAGGAGGAGAAGCACCTGAACAGACGTGCTAGCTGATTTGATGATTAAAACTAACAGAGGTGAGATTGGAGGACTAGAAATACAAATAAAGAGGGATTGAAGAGTTAAAATCAAAGTGGGGATGAATAAAAGAGTTGTAGTAACACTAGTCACAGAGCAATACAATTAAAACGATTAAACTTCATTTTTTATGAAATTATGTTCTCTGCTCCCAGAATAAACATTTTCATCAAAGTCATTTATTTACATTAATGGAAGCTCACAATATTTTATTTTTGCTTAATTGATAGACATCTGAGACATAAGCTGACACAGCTACCTACAAGGCAGAGAGATTTAGAGTGAGAGTGGTGAATGGTTGTCTAAAGAACTGAGGACATTGGCATGGAAGTCTGGATTTTTTTTAGAATTTTTAAAGAGCTTAGCTTTGTGAAATGAATATAATTTGAAAATACATGGTTTTATTTTAATGTTTCAAACATATTCTAACTTTTTAAATATAAAGTTAGTCTTATTCTTGGATTTTAACTCTATGTTAAAGCTTGTTCTAGTATGGATTGGTGACTGAGTCACAGAATCTTGGGGAAGCATAGCTTGGAATGGACTTCTAGAGATTACCTGGTCTGACCTTCTGTTGAAAACAAGGCCTTAGGTTAAGTTATACTGGGCCTTGTCAAGTCAAACCTTGAACATTTCTGTCAAGGTAGACTCTACCACTCCTTGAGCAAAATATTACAGTACATGAGAATTCTTGTAGTGAAGTTTCTTTCTTCATCTCTTCCCCTCAAGCATCTTGTGCCCATTGCCTCTTGCCTTGTCACCACACATTCTTGTGAAGCTGGCATAGCTTCTTCTCTATAACAGCCATTTAGATATGAGATGACTCTGAACCCCTCAGCCTTCTCTTTCCCAGGCTGAATAAACCCCATTCCTTCAACATTTCTCCATGTGTCCAGTTCCCCAGCACTCTGATTATCTTGATGGCCCTTTGTTGGACCATCTCCAATTTTCCAGTGCCCCTCTGGAAACTTTTCTAAATTCTTTCACATTGTGAAAATATGAATATGTTGTTTTATGAGAGTTAATGAAGGAAGGGCACCTGCTGATTCTTTTCCATATCTCCAGTAACCATTTCTCTCATTTCCTATCAACAGCTGTAAAAATCCGTAGCTTCCTCGTATCCTTTCTGAGTCTTTTCTCCTCCACTGTCACAATACACACAGTTTTCCAGCCACAATAATTCCCCTTGGAGTTTACCCTTATCTTCCTCCCCCATTGTTTACAACGCTTTGTTTTGCATGATGTTCGGGCAAGAAGCGACATGTGCTGACTCTACCTATAATGGATGATACATTTGCTTCCTTATTTCCTAAGGAGCACAAAGTGCTCCTTTTCTTTGAAAAGGACTGTTTGCTTTAAGAGTATGGAGGAATAAGATGTATCATGCCTAGGAAGAGACCCCTTTCTGAGATGGCCCTTTATTGGATAAGCATACAATGGCTGGTGATCCATGAGAGCCTGAAAGTAAAAGGTTAAAGGTGAGAGTGAGAGAAAACAGGAACAGGCGAATTTTAGACAGAAAGCACTGACTGCCTTCAGAGCAATTAAGAGAAATTGTCAACAAGGGACCAAAAGAATAATTCAAGAAACATGATGTCACGGGATATCTGTGTCTACGATATTAATGATACTTATGATTTATTGCTGTTACCGATGACCTAAATAATATGCCGGAACCCAGGGCAAAAATAAAAATCAGAAAATGGAAGATGGGGTCTTATTCTATGGTAACCTTCTGCAAGACATTTTTATCTCTTATAGCTCTTTCAGAGCTGAGATTTAGAAGAAAAAAACTGTTATTTGGATAATTTGGTAGACTTTGAAATGAAAAAGGGTTTTCTTTACAACAGCATTTGGCTTCTTTGTTTAACAGAGACTGATGCAGCTGAAACTAAGCCTAAAATGTAATGCCAATACATTCACAGTGCTGTTTCCCAAGACAATTAAATGTATTCGTTCACCAGCTTTGGCACAATTTTAATCCAGATATTTAATCTAGGTTCATCACAAGGTTGACAGCCCACAGAGGAAACAAGTAGTGATCTGGAACTGGATAATAAAGCAGAATAACTCGGAAATGTGCAACTGTGTAGATCTGGAATGAGAAAATTTAATTTAAGATAGGAAGAACTGAAGGACTATACAGACACACTTCTTCCTTATAGAAGTGAGCCCTTATGGGCAGAATTACATCACGTTAGTAGGTACGTTAGGTCTGAGATCTCCAATGCAGAGAGTGTGACTCTGCTACACAATAGTGTGACCTTAAAAAGATGATACTAACTGCTGAAAATGGAGGACAACAAGCCATATGCTGTCATCAAACTCAAAAATAGGAAATGAACTGGAAAACTGCTCTGAGAAATCAACACACAATAAGGGACAATAGGGGACACGGATGTCCAATGGCATGGATCTCAGCAGAAGAAAAGTTTCAACAAGTATGGAAAAGCACAACCCGAGTGCAGGTGACTGCAAAGGGAGCAATAATCAGGATTTTCTGGATTCCATGAGAAATAATTACATAGAAAAGGGAAGAAACATGTGAGGAAACAGATTTGGGGAGAAAGTAGCAGGAAGTTTTGATAAAGCTGAAAGTGGAAAAAGGGAAGGAATATATTTATGAATTGCAAATGAGAGTGAGAAATAAATGTGAATACTTCTTGCCTCCCCAAACGACAAAGAACTGGACTCTGACTCCTATTCATGCTGAATGGTTATTTGCAGCATAAGCTTTTCCACTGATACCTTGACGTTAGCTACTGCTTAGCATGAGTAGAGATGGCAGAATTAGACCCTTTTTCCAACAAACACAGGTAAGTGTACCTCAGCATTTTCCGAGATGTAACCTGCATATTTGCAGCTGCTGTACTGGTCAAGTATGTGTTGTTTGGTTGTGAAACTAGGGAGACAGTTGGTGCCTTTCAAAATATCTCAGGACTGCTGGTGGAAGTGAAATGAACGCTTTCCAAAGTGAGGAAAAACAGCAGCAGTCTGTGGTTTAGAAGTTCAAGCCAAAGCCAAAGGATAAGCCAAAGATAAGGGCAAGGTATTCTGGAGATACAAGCTTGAGATTAAGATCTAGACTTCTGCAAAGGCTGTGAATGTTTGGCCATGCCCTTGGGTTGAATCCATCTAATATTTTCAGCAAATTATGTGGTATGACCCGTGCCCAGAAATCACTAGAGACTACCAGTGAAAGACATTTTCCCATCTAAAACTACGGTTACATCAGGTTCAGCCAAACTAGTACAAACACAGGACTGAAAAGGAGAACAAATGTTCTTATGCAGCCTCCTAGTTGTAAAAGCTTCACTGTGCTGGGGTTCTGCTGTCCTCCAAAAGTACATCACTATGCATGAACATGATGTGTGGAGTATGCTCATGCTTACATATCCCGAAAAGGGTATGTTTTTTGAGATTTTAGCTCCACGTGCCAGTTATTTGCATACCTCTGTCTGAGGCTATCAGGAGTGTGCAGTTCTGTGTATTTTCTGAAATAAACACACAGGAGGCTTTTCAGACACATACTCAATGGAGTCTTTGCTGGCTAAATAAGATTTGACATATTTTGCAGCAAACTTGGGGTTCTAGATATAGATCACAGCAGGCAGTTACACCAGGCCGATGTGTGACTCCACCTGAGAAACTTGGGGTCCATCAAGAGGTAAATAAAACTCCCGCATTCATATGCAGTTTACATTGCTACTTCTCCAGGAATATTTTCTATGGTGGTGCCTCTTAAATAATTGTAATGTAAACATCATTCAGTACAAGTTACTGGTAAGTGTTAGAGTTTGCATTATTTTTAAGTCGTTCAACTAAATGTCAACAGATAGTAAAGTGAAACTGCTTGTAGAAAACAAAACAAGATATTCTTGGATGCAATGTATCTTCCAAGTATGTAGAAGAATGTAGTGTCATGCAGTGGCACAGCAAAAGAATCCCAACTTTATAATGCAACCTTTACTTCACTGAACATTTAAAACACTTTAAAAAATCCTGTGAGCCTGGTTCGAGTTTTGGGTCACGTGTATTAAATCATATGCAATGTTGCTAAATTACACCAGGGTAAAAATCTGAGAAACAGAAAACTAGCAGACCTGCTTGTAAAGTGCTGCAACACAGAGAAATGGAGCAGAAATTTGATCTCAGGAGAGATTTTTATATTCAATGCTATTTCCTAAGTAATCTTTAAAATTTTCAGTGAAAATCACAAAACAAATCTGCCATTCTCTCTTATTAGAAGCTCTCATTCCTGAAGCAAAATGAACTGAATAAAAATTTTCCACAAATGAAAAACAGTTGAAAATGTTCACAGATATTTTATGTTTTCCCAAAATAACATTTTGGGAGTGAAATCAGGATAAAAATTTTAGCTTCTTCTAGAAAATAAATTTGCTGAATTTATGTGCAGTTTGAATGTAGTGTTCTGTTAAAGTACATGAAGAAGAAGATTGATGCTAAATGTATTTATTTCCTCATCTCATATACTGTATGAAGTGATTTCAACAAACGGTATTTATTCCTAGATATTATGCTAATTTCAAAATCCATTCTTGTCTACAGTATGTTGAAATGTCAATGGCTAGGAAATACCTTCCTGGTTTGGACAGATCAAATTTAGTATGCAGCAATTCATGAGTAGAACACCAATAATGTGCAAAGCATATCAGTGAAACATTAGCAGTGTATGCGACCCATATGTGGAGCTATAGAATCATAACCATTTCTTCCACAGGGGGAGCAAAGCAAACTGACATTTAGCTTTCTAATATTGCTTTAAAATTTCCTCTGTCTTTAGAAATGTTCTCCCAAAAGAAAATAAAAACTGAATTCTGCTGATCTGCTCTATGCTCATTCTGTTGTAAACCAGATACAATTCTCTCAAAATGCAGCTTTATTTGAAACTGATGAGGGGAAGATTGATTCAGAACTAATTTATTATTTTTTTTCTCTGTCAGCGTGGAAAGCATATTTCTGGAAAACCAGTAAATTCACATAATTGAACAAACATTAAAAGAAAAATAAATTATTTCTAAGATTTCTAAATATTTTTGATAAAATGTTTCTATTCAAAGATATCTTGTCTTTGAAATAATTCTGCACAGAAAAATTAATCTATTCCAGTTTCATTTGTAAGTTTCTCATGAGAATGAGAACTGATACAATAAATAGAAGCAGCTTATTGTTGTTGCTCTCCAGCGTTTGACTTTACTAGTGCTGTTTCTCTGAGCTCATCCCTCTGTGCTACTGGTTAATAATTTTTCAATGCAGAGAAAGCTATGTCTTCTTTTTCAGTTTCATGTTTCTTTGGTTCTTTCTAATGTGCATGCTAAACTAGTTGAGAAATCTCTTGAAATATATTTTGGAGAAGAAAACAAAACAAAACAATTTATTACTGAAATGATTTCCTCCCTCCCCCAGGGGGAAGGAAAAAAAAAAAAAAGTCTCAGGCTCAGTGAAAGACTGCAAAAAAATGCACATGAATCAATTATGAAAAAGAGAAAGTTTCTTTGAATGAGGAAAAGCTGATTGGAATTAAGATAGGCTTTGTTCATATCTGCAAGGTACAAGGAGAGGACTTTTCAGTGGAACAGAAAAGGGGGATTTGGGAGGGTTTGGCTGCTTAACGCTATAGTGCTTCAGAGCCCATGTGAAAATTTGCTGCTAGCTATTAATCATCATTGTGCCCCTGCAAAGAAGCTGTTACAATGATGACTATATGTCATTATATTCCCACTGTAAGTAACGAATCAGAGAGCTGGGAAAGTTGGATAAGAACGGCTGGCAAACTTTTAAGCAGTGGAATCCATTTAAATAAATTTACATTGCATTTGCTACTTTTGCTGGTATGGGAATCATACTTTAAAATGAAACAATATGCTGCGTTCACGGGCCCTGGTCCTTTATTCTCCTGTCTCTGAGCCTACTTTCCAGGTCAGCCTTTGCCAGCGCTGACAGCACGCTTTTCTCATAGCCTCTCCTTCTCATAGCCTTTGGTTGCTTTCAAGTTCAATTTAGCACAATGAAGTTGTTATGCATGACAGTTTGGGGAGCAGAATAGGTGGTGTCTGAGCCCACTGTGTCGCTACAAAGTGGGCTCATTCTCCGCGGGCCAGCTCAGTTACTGAAGCCTTGCTGGTGGGACACTACAGTGGACTTCCAGACGTTCCCATCCTGACGAAAACAATTAGCTTCAAACTGCAAGGAGCCGCGGGGCTGCCCTTTCTTTCAGCGAGACCGCGCCGTTTAATATGCTGCAGTGGATTTCAAATTCGTGTTGATTTATCCCGTTGTACTCCTCTTTTATGGTCTTTATTTACAGAGGTATAAAGGAACAGGGAAAGTTTGAGTCTCACACGGTTCAAGAGTTTTATTAGAAATCTAGACCATTGTTTTATGTTTATTTTTCAAAAAAATAGAGTTGAAACATGTCAGGCTTAATTCCATTAGGCTGAACTGTCTAAAAGAGAGCCCTGAGGTTCCTTGAACAGAACCTGAAATTGTCTCTTCTGCTCACCATCAGAAACAAGCCAAACAATAAACAAACCCCAAACGCTGAAGTTGGGTTTGTCAGTGTCATTGTCTCCCATGGGATTACCAAAAAGAGCTAAAATCACTTACAGCCAGCAAAGTATGTGATTATTAATAATATAAGTTAATTCTGAGCCTGTTTTGAGGTTCCAGAAGCTGCTTGTCTATGCCAGACACAGTTCAGCACGTCTGGTTGTGTTCATTGCTAACAACACTCTAGGCCACCAGACATAGCAATACAACACGGTTTCTACTCGTTCAGGATATTACTTATTTTTACATGAATTTAGCTATTAATACAATGATAGTTTAGCTTTTTTTCCTTCTTTTTTTTTTTTTTTTCTTATCAGACACTACAAGTATTGCTGTGACAAAGCAAATCAGTTGCAGACTGCCTGACTGTTTGAGCAGATGCACACAGTTCCTTGGATTCACCAGTAGATGAGAATAGGTTGCCATGATTATGGATCTTGCTAATTACTGGGAAAACCTATCAAATAATTCTCATTCTGGATTAAAAATTAGCTCAGAGATCATTTCAGCAATGCTTCCATAAAAGCCTGTTAGGCTGCTAAGCACTTCCCACCTGCTTTACCTCTTCCCTCCCTAACCACCCCCTCCTTTTTTTTTTTTTTTTTAGATCTGTAAGAACAAAATATTATCTCAAGCTCTTCTTTGTAAACTGCTTGTTTTGGCTGTGTGCTGCTGAAAGGTAAAATGAAATTAGACTGGTCTTTTCTGTCTTAAAAATGATTTCTGTTTTTCTAAACTACTAGATAATATAATTAAAATGCCTAGTTTTGCACAGCACAAAATACATCTATTACAACTGCAAAATGCTACAGCCTGGTCTAATTACAGTTTGTGTTTCAGAAGGCTGATTTTTTACAATTGCTAATTAAACTTCCTGCAACAGTACATGAGCAAGTCTTGGTGCAATTAGCTAGCTATAGCAAAAATAAAAAATAATCAGTATAACATTTAAGGTCAGATATAGGCTTTGTAGTCAAGGAAGAAAGAGGGAATTAGAAAGCATAGTTTATGACATAATTCACATCACTGTGTCAGACTTCTGGAGCAATTCTCAACTGTAAAATACAGAATTTTTCTCTGTCTTTCATTCACAAAAGGCCAAACATTATTTTTGCAATATTGCTGTATCTAAGTACTTCCTTTATTAATGAATTGCCTCATGTGAATAATGAGTTATATATTGTGGTGCTTACTCCTTATGAATTAGAAGAGTGCAAATGTGTTGCTTCAGTAAGGAGTCAAATTTAATTATGAAGGAGAATGAAACATGAATCAGCCTTTAAAATTCCAAGAAGACCCTTGCTTGATATATTTTATATGACAAAGCCATATTGTAAGGATTTTTTCAGACATCAGTGATGTAGGTCTCACTATTTTACCAGCAGCAGTTTAGGTCTTCAAAATGGAAACAAACATGCAAATAAACAAAAAAACAGCAACATTGAAATATAAAGATTCACAGGACACAGTGGAATATAAGAAGGAAAGAGAATTAAAAAAAAAAAAAAAAAAAAAAAAAAAAAAAGAGCAACATAGCTTTTAAAACAGTTTCCAGCTTAATCCCAAGACACAATCACTTTAATTAGGAATGCCCTAACCAAAAATATACATGGTCATGTCAATCAAAAACTGAAGCATAAACCTAGACCTCTTAAAAATAGAAAGTTTGAATTCTCTAAGTCAATTTTGTAGTAATTTTGTTGCAGTCATTAAGGCCTCTTTACATGAGGCAAAATTTATAGGAAGAGTTCTCTCTTACAGTGCAGACATTAGGAAGAGTTCATGAACCTGAAACCCTCCCTGTTTTTTCAACATGTCAGTTGGGTTAACAAAGTATTTCACCTTTCCTATAAACCTATTCAGTGACTTTTCTATGTTTTACTCAAATGTAGGTTGATTTTCCAAAAAGTTAATTATTGCCACTCCTATTAAACTTGATAGACATTGCTGTTTTTTCAGCACCTTCAAAATAGCCAAAGTCAGACTCAGAAACATAATTTTAGGCTTTTGTTTTTAACTAGCATGGCCTGGTAATTCATCCAGAAATACATGCTGATGCTAAGGAAAACACCCGAACTTAGGCTAGGTAACTAATTCTCTTGTGTTGGTAGTTTATTTATGTTTGCACAAATATATACAAAATGGCGGATGATTGGTAAGGCAGATAACCTTGCTGTGCTATACACAATTCTCTTTCCTGCTGTTGTTTTTATTCTATTATTTCACTGTAATTTATCATCACTTTTTCTTTTCTTAATTCCCAACAAACATAGCACAACGGGTAGTCAGAGCCAGTTTATCTAGGTTCAAACCCATTGCTTTCTGCAGAATATCTGGGACCAGAATCATGGTACTGCCTAAAACTTCATCAAACAGATCCAGGTGCACAATGGATCTGGAGCCTGTCTCCTTGGGACTCAGAGTAGTGTTCCTTGTGATTAAATGGAGGTATTTCATAGTTGTTGTTAGGTTTTTGTTTGTTTGGTTTCTTTCTGTTGCCTGTTTCAAAGTGGCTGTGTGGATATGAAGCATGAAAAAACAATTTGGCAATGTACCAGTCTTCTTACAAGGATATGCTGTACATACACAGACTTTTAAAGATCCAGGATATACTGCACCAAGAAGCCTGCCACCCACAGCCTGATATGTCTGGCCACCCCTCTGGAAAGTTTCTCCTGACCTACTAGTAAGGCAGCGTACCAAATGTAACATTTGGCAATTTTAAAGCCTACCAATTGAGCCAGTAACCACAGCGGGGTTGGGACTGAAGCATTGCTCTAGAGAACCAGATAAAGGGCCAGTTGAGATCTGACCAGAAAAGTGTAAAGCCTACCGAATGGTAGGCTCTCAGGAGAGAATGGATTGGTGGTACCTCACTGGAGTCAACTATCACCCTCCTAGGGCCATTCACACTATCACCCAATTGTTACCTATTTTTAAATAAGAATAGGTCTTTTTGTGTTTTCGGATGGGCTGAAAATAACATTTCACCATTGAAAATATTGCATGGGGCATCTTCTTGCTTGCCCTCATCAGGCCAGTTCAAATGGTCAACGTGTAACTGGAGACTACTTTCAGCTGGTGTCTTTTCATTGTTTTCTGTCAAATTTAGTTTGGTGGTCTCCAGCTGGTTCCCGGTGGACAGGTGTCTGTATCACAGAAAGGTGGCAACAATTAACACTAATTTGTACCCCTATCAACTGTCTCAGCAGCTTTGCAGGCTCTGGAGGTGTTCCTTCCAAACAGACAAGGCATGCTGGTGAGGCAGTCCATGGGAACTGGTGTTCTGGAACCCAGCCTTATTTGGGACACAGGAAAGACAATGAGGAAAAACTAAGGAAGTAGTGTTGTATTGTAAAAATTGTATTTCTGAGTACAGCATTTAGCAAGCAATAGCCTTGGATATACAGTTGAAGGCACTGTGAAATCTAACTGGTGGTGATGTCTGTCTGTACATATCTCAAGTCCCTGAACAACTATCAAACCAAACAACAAAAACATTCAAAGAAAACAAACTTTAGTCTGTCCTCACTCTGAAAACAAGAATAAAAGGAGTTTAAAAGTTTCCTAGTACACCACACAACAGGCCTAGTTTATTTTGTATTTTTATCCTCTGTACATTGAATTCTCAAGATCAGAGCTTTCAATTTCAGAACTGTGCTTACAGGTAAAGCACTTCTGTGGAATAAACTATTGTAAATGCTATGTGTATGGCTTCTGCAGGAAAGCAGCTAATACAGATGCACATTTTCTGTTTTCTCCATCAACACACTTTACTATCACCTCTTAGATAAGCACCATAACCTAAGTTGTCTTCCAAAGTTTGGCAGGCTTCACTGGGTTCAATAGTGAGTTTTTCTTTAGGGGTACAGAAGCTCTAAGAGCCCCTAACAATGGACTTAATCATAGGCTCTTCCCTGGCACAGGCTCATATTTTCCCCCTATTCTGCAGACTCCTTTTCTCAGCAATTGGATTTCTGCGGCCTGCCCCAAACAAATAAATATTTCCTTTTTTCCCTTGCTTACATCTTTTGTGTATATTTTTTCTTTGCCACCACCAGCTTAGGTATGGTAAAGAGCAGGGCTCTTCAGGTAATAGTTCACTGGACACAAATGGCCCAGCATTAAAATGCAGATGGTGTTAACCTCAATCAGAGCATGTGGTGCAAAACTTCTAAAAGATGCCACTAAACATTTGGACAAAACAAGCAAATTCAGCTGGGTGAGCTGCAGTTTCAAAGGCCCCACTAATGAATAAATGTCAGACTGCACAGACCTGCTCTCTGTGGCTGCTGCACGGTGCTGATGATGCCCTGATATCTGAACACCAGCAGTGACCTTGAGCCTTCACCAGTCCCGTCATATGCCACCATCAGGTCTTCACCATCACCCACCTCTTCCCCAGCTCCAGAATTTTGCTGGCAGCCTCTCCTCTTGGCCAGATCCTGCTAATAAGCACCAGGGAGCACTTACTTATTATCAGTGCTGCTAACGATACACTTGGCATCCTAATCAGGCTGTCGCTGGCAGAAAACATGGAGGGAAAACAAAGCCTGGTCACCGGTGATCAAATGTTTTGTACTGGTGTAAGCAGCCAAAGGAGGCACAAGCTGCTCTGCTGCCAAGTGATTGGTTATTTCTCAATGTGTTTGGAGGCCGTAGATGCTTTATGGATGTAAATTGCATGCGATTGCTCGAAATAACATGATGAAGGAACAATTAGTGTCTGGCATGCAGCATTGCTTAATGAAAAAGAGAATTTTGCTAAAGATCGGCTTTGCAGATTACACATGAATGCTGCTGTTGAGACCTGCTGCAGTGAGATGTCTTTGCTTCAGGAACCTCAGCCTTCCAGCTAGCACCCTCCTAGACAAAACATGTACTGTGTGTATTAGGTGGTGCCAATAAGCAGCAGGAGAGGAAGGATATTGGTGGATAGCTATTTTTCAGCCAGGTCTACTTGGGAAATCAATCACTTTGCACTTTGGATTAGTGAGGTTGGGATATTCTCATCTCCTGACATGGAAATAAATAAATAAATTTAAACTTCTTAAAGGGAAAAAAATGACCTTTCTCGCATTTATACATTCTTATTTTCCTGCAGAATTTTACCACCTACTCCATAGAGCACCAAGGCCAAAATAAATCAATTTTTTAAAAAGTATGTGTTAGAAGTCTTTTGCTGGCTATATTTCTTTTCAGTAAAAATGAAAAGAACTGACTCAGTTAACAAACATTGTTAGTCTTCATTCTCCCTGTAACACTCCTGAATTACTGATTTTTCAGAACATTTTTAATTTAAAAATACTGTTAGTCTTTGAAAAAAAAAAAAAAGTTTTAGCAGAATATTGTCATAAACTAAGCAATATTTGTGATTTGGCAGAAATATTTCATTTATAAGTACCTTCCTTACACTCTGATCTTCCCTGATCATAAACAACACAAGCTGGCTTGCTGTTTTGCTGTTAAGTGCTATCTATGATAGTATATTAGCTAAGAGAAAGATAATTTTAAATATATATATATATATTTATATATATATATTGTGAACAGATTAGTCAGACCTTGTACTCCAAGGAGAATTCACAGATACTGCAGACCAAGCAAGTTGCACCAAAACTTCTCAGAAAGAGTGGTCAGGCATTGGGACAGTTTGCCCTGGGAGGTGGTGGAGTCACTGTTCCTGAGGGTGTTCAAGGGAAGGTTGGACATGGTGCTTGGGGACAGGGTTTAGTGGGTGACATTGGTGGTAGGGGGGTGGTTGGACCAGATTATCTTGGAGGTCTTCTCCAACCTTAATGATTCAATAGTAAAATCAGAAACTATTGGCTTTACAGCTAAACAATGTAGCAAGTCAGCACAGTGTTTTTCTCCATCCTTTAAACATCGAGAAGCAGGATAGTAGGAAGAAGGACCAGAAGAATTCCCCTAACACCCACATGAGCAGCCTCTACAAAAGGGAAGCACATCAGGCTCAAAGCCCAGAAACCACGCCAGCCTCCGCAGCATCCTCTCTTTGAAGAATTCCATGGAAGGAAGTCCAGAAAATCAGAATAAAAGCCACTTTCAGCTTAGTGCTCCTTAGGGATGGATGTGCAAGCAGTTGAAACTCAAAAGCAGAGCTCTCCATTAACAGCAGTGCTCAAATGTGCTCCTTCATTACAAGAGGAACCCAGAGAGTTGTGCAGCAGCTTTGACTGCACTGGTACCCCTACAAAATCCTCATTCTTTTTAAGGGGTGCTGGTGATTTTTGCAGAAGAGGGATGAATTTATTGGAAGAGAATAATGGAAGCACTTAGGAATAAAGGTAACTTTCATCATATGGGGAGCCCTGCAGAAGTCAGCAATGCTGCGTGTGCTTGGGTCCTTGCAATGCTGGGCACTCAGTACTATCTCCTTTTATTTTGAGTCATTGATGTTTATGTGAATTATGTTCACTCTGGAAATGCTTTATCTAAAGATTTTTCTTTATATTTATATTGACACTTACAATATACAGTTATGGTATAAATTTTATGAATGTCAGAGAGCAAAGTGCCTTTTCCAAATACACCCACATTCATCATGAACTGACATCTCTGCAAACTGCGTCTGTCCATATCTCGCCCCCACAGTTACTGTGTCTGGGCTCAGTCCTGTAAACCGTTACCTACCTCACTAACTTTGCCCATGTACACATTCTCACTGCAGTCTGGGGGCACATCCTCACCAAAACTTACGTGTTAGCACTCTCCATACAAAGGAGAGCCTTCTAAGTAATGATTTCCATGTGAAGGACTTCCACAAGACACTTAAAATAAGAATGAATGCCTTCATTAAGGTGTGTCTAAGAATCTCTCATTGAGAAGATACTCGTGGAAATAAACAGCTAAAATAAGGAGCAATTGGTGGAGCATGCAGGTAGTTAAATTGAATTTTAAATGCAGCAAGGCTCAGGAAGAAAATTCAGGCTAATGGATCGCTGTGATGCCTACAGCTGGGGTATTTGTATTTGTTAGCCTACACACATGCACGCTCAGCAGGTCTGATTTGACACATGTGTAGGTGGTCACGTCTCAGAAGACGCCAGCCCTCATAAAAGCAGTGAAGCTGTGCTCTCCAAGCACCAATACAGAAGGTTTGTGCCAATGGCTGTAGGCTCAGAGCACCCAGCTGAGGGGCATCCTGGCCACTGTGCCCACCACTGGGCTGCAGGGGGTTATTCTGTGGCCACACTGTGCACCAAGAGTTATCTCATCTAATGTGATAACCGCACATGGTCTGCGCAGGGTTTGGGCCGTGTCATCTGTCTGAGAGGGAAGTTTGTTTCCTTTTTACATTATTTATAAATACACCGTGCTATGGTGTTCTTACAAATTGTAATCATTGCAATAAGTGAGGTCACAGGAAAAAATATATTGTCTGCACTGTGTGCAATGCTTGTAATGTAGAACTGCTTCTGCCATAAACATCTCAGTTACGCTTTGAAAACAAGTATGTGGGACACAAATGTGATCCAGCAGCAGAGCTCTCCTCATTACGAGAGGTTTCTTTGATCCTCTCCTACCAAAAAGAGCGGCCACATTCATCTAGGGCACTTCTCCAGGAAGAAAAGTGGCTCCCAATTACACTTCAAAGCCCAGGGACCCACAGCAGCTGGTGGAGTGCATGCGTGAGCACCGGAGATGCAGAGGACAGGATGGGCAGGAGGGGAGAAAAGCAGGGGGATGTTAGAGAGAACAGAGGTAATGCAGGAAGCAGTGGGCAAGGAAGCAAAGCCGGGGCTGTGGGAGAGACGGATGTAGGGATGTAGGAATGTGGTAGAAAGTACAGCAGAAGGAAAAAAAGAGGGGAGGCAAAGTGAAGAAAATGAGAGGCAGGGGATGAAGGGGATGACTCTGAAGGTAAGGTGTGTACAAAACTGACAAAAAAATGTAGGGGAGACCAAGAAAAAAAAAAAAGTCATAAAATATATTAAAGTAAGTCTATGAAAATTAATAGAAACTTAATAGAATTTGATGAGAAGCTGCATGATTCATACAACGCTATGAACATAGTCACATCCATGCCATAGCTCTGTATTTATCACCAAGTTTTTTGTCATAAAACAGCAAAACAAGAAAATAGAAGTCAATGCTGGAAAACATAAGACCTAGAGACAGATCGCATTGTTATCCACATTTCTATAGCAGTGCAAAATGTGAAGGGCAGTGGGAGGTAGAAACGTTGTACATTATGTCCCTCCCTGAATTTCTAAACCAGTGCCGATAGGACTGACTTTTATTCATAGTTCATAAAGAGTGATAGGTTTTGCCCAAAAAATACACTATAAAGCAGGTATTTCCAAAATATGTCCCGGTGGCAGAAACACTGAAATTCTTCAAGGAGTGGAAAAACCTTTCTACTCTGGGCATTAATTAATACAATCATTGTTCTGCATAAGGCATAGCTGACACTTTTGGAATTTACCACCTCATCCTGCCTTGCATTGGTCTGAGCGGAGCCCATCAGATGTTGATAGACTCAGGTCAACCCTGCTTGGTGCCTCCTCCAGGGCTCCACCTGCTCCGCACAGTAGGTTGGATGGGCCAAAAGACCTTCTGCAGGTGACACTGGTGTGACTGTGAGCCTGCACAGAGCATTCTTCCAGCCTGACACCCATGTGCGTGGCTATCGTGTCAGGATACACACATGGGCCACCTGCACCAGTGAATGGAGAGGGCTGGAGCCACCTTTGGGTCACTGCGCCCAAAGACAGCCCTGCTGCAGCCTTCCAAAGGGATGCCCAAGAGGAAAACACAGATGCAGCAGCAGTGATAACAGTTGTTCCTTTCATGAGGACTTCCAAACTAATGCACAAACATCAGCAAATTAAACACCTCAGCGATCTGGCAAGGCAATAAATGCTACTGTTTACAGTTATTTCAGTAGTCGTTGATCTGATTAATAAGACTGAACTTGGCCTCATAAGGCAGACCTTCACAATGAAGGCAGAGCTGAGAACAAAACATCTCTGGCAGAGCTGAGAAAAAAACCCAGACTCCAGTGTCTTTGCTAAATGATTTCCCTTATTCCTTTCATGAGGGAAAATAAATAAACAAACAAACAAACAAACAAACAAATAAATAAATAAAAATCTTGAAGTGATATGTAGCTGGGAGAAAATGGCTTATTGCAATAAATATTGCACATTTCAAAAACTAATTCTCAACACTTACAGCACAATATTGCTCCGAAACACCAAAACCACATGGGTAGAAAAACCTGTCTCCACTCAGCGAAGTACTTATGCTTGTGCATATCACAGAATCACAGAATCACAGAATTTCTAGGTTGGAAGAGACCTCAAGATCATCGAGTCCAACCTCTGACCTAACGCTAACAGTCCCCACTAAACCATATCCCTAAGCTCTACATCTAAACGTCTTTATATCCTTAACTTCAAGGGCACACTTTAAATTTGTCCTGCTCATGGGCTTCTTAGATTATCTGCAGAATAGTCAGTATCTTGCTGGATCGCTCCAGTGATTTTGTTAGGATTTTTAATATTCCTTTGGGAATCCAATTCTACAATTTTCACTCATCTTATATGCCATTGACTAAATAAGTTCTGGTGCAGACTCTTCATGGGAGTACTACAGAAGTAAGTAAAAAAATAGTACATTCAAAACCTTATTAAATGATTCACCATAACCAACAAAGTAATATTTCATCTTAGTGCCTTTTTATTTTGATTTATTTAATATCTACCCTAGTAAGGGAGAAATGAAAATACAAACTTTACAAATTGTTGCAGGGGTATTTTTTACTTAATTTTTTTATGAATAAGTATGCTGTTCCATACTATGTTTGATATTTTCCTGCATATTATCCATTCTTTATAGGAGCAGGGTAGTAATACATAAAAAACATAAACTGTTACTCAGAAAGTCAATGAAAATACCACATATATAAAGATATAACCATATATGGAAGTATAACAGAGTAACAGTATATATATATAGGTGTATATATATGTGCAAATGTATATTTTCTTCCTATTAAATATATATATATGTATATATGTTCTCATTTTCTAAATAATTTGGGACAGATATTTCTGCCTTCAAATGAAATAGAGCTAGAAGGAAGACGTTATAACAATATTTATTTTGAAAATATTTCTATAACCTCCTGAAAGAACTTTGCATATTCAATCTATTTTTTCTCAAAAGTTATTTAGAGTATAAAATTCACAATAATTTAGACTAATCCCCTTTGGAATTTGAAAGCTGCAGTACTGCTGACTGACCAACGAGAGAGTTTTCAAAACGTGGTTACCCTATCTTTATATTTTCTCTACAGATTTGGCCCTAACAATTATGTATCTAAACACAATAAATGCACAGATGGTAGCACTCCATACAGGTATCACACAGGATATCTAATTTCTATGTGATTGCAATGTTTGTTATATCCTCATAACGTATATCTTAGAGTTAGCATTTGCTAAACCGTGCTTTCAGGTGCTGTTTTTATCTGTTGCGTAACTGTATATATAACCAGAAACTCTTTAATAGAGAAATTATCACACATGAAATGATGCACATGTATTTTTCATAATTCTCATGTATAAATAATTTCATTAGCTGTGGTTCTAACAGCATGTTAGAACAGTAGGTTCTAACTACTCTGCAATTTATAAAAAAATTGAGATTCTGTTATTACAAAGCTTACTTGTTTGTGTAAAGAACAATATTATATCATTGTAGTTGCAAACTGCACTAATATTGGCATCAATGTTATTGTACAGCAGTACTGGCTTTTAGAGATATCACTTAACTCAGATGACCTGCCTTGAAAGCTACCAAATGGGTGCTGTTTAATTTAACAATAACAACAAAAAATATGTACAAATTTTGGTACCAAATAAACAGTTTCAAAAAAAAAAAAAAAAAAAGTCATCAGGATCATTATTAGACATAATTTTTTGCCAGTGATCTTCCTCAGTCTGTGGAAGCATTTCATAGATGAAGACACATAATTTAAATAAGCCTTGAATCATAAAAATATGACAAAACACTAGGTCATTTTGTGTTGAAAAGGTAACATTAATACTTGTAATAAAAATGTGTTTTTTAATTTTTGTGAAATAGGAAATAATGAATTGTGATGATGCTCCTAAACACTGAAAAAATGAAAGCAACCATATATTCACTGAAATCCCAGGGGGTGGAGTCTTTGTGAAATAGGCCTCATTTTTTGCAGTTCAGATACATCATAAATACTTTTTACTCTTCTTGGCACTTAGGCAGGAGTAAATCAGTACATGGAAATAAATATACTGGGAAGAAAAAAAAAATATATATTTTAGCCTGTTAGGATTTGGTAGTTTTTACATGCCAGCATTCATACAACTATGGGTTATTATATACTGCAAATGTTTGTACATTTTGTTTCTATGGGACAGAATACTTGGATGGATGTTGAACATTTCAAACAATTCTCAAGTCATCCTTGAACAAAATTTGTCTGTCCAACGCAGCACATATAAAAATGTTTGTAATGTTCCTGTTTAAAATTCAGATACTTTCTCAGTACAGAATACTGTGTACAATCCTCTGCGTCTCTGTTCTGGCTGTGGGTTAACTACATGAAATATACATCTACAGATTCAAAGATAGAGATTTATCATGGATTTTTCTTGCACAGGTTCTATAAACCTCTTGCAGCATGGCAAACATCATCCAATTAGGGTTCTCTTGTTTCCTTTAGAGTATTAATGTTCAAAATATAGGTGACCTGTGCCTGACAGATAGCTAAACATAGCACAAACAAAGCTTTACATTGGGTCTGTGAACAGCACACCCTCTGCAGATGAGTCATAACATTAGAACAATGAAAATTACTGCAGCCCCATTCCTGTCAAACTTGCCAGCCACTTTCTGGCAAATACATACATGTGTCTGTGCAAGAGCCACGTGAGAACTGCTTCCTGTGCTTGACTTCTTTTGAAGTATACTCAGCTATGAAAACATAAATTCACTGACATTTAAACAGAAATACTTCTATGGACACATACATATACCTAGCTCTACACATGTGTACGCACAGGCCTATGAATGCAAACATTCAAATAATCTCCAGCCCCCAAATTAATTATCAATATAAAATTAACAAAAGGTTTTGTGTGCATTTTTCCAGAGTCACCATTTCTATGGCACAGATGCAAGCACACATGCTCACACAGCTCTCAGCATGCCTTTACGTGAAAGCAGGCCCAACTCAGGGCTACATCCTACTGAGGACATGGTTTTACAAGATTATTTATATAGATTTGCCCTGCTGGTTGCCCCCGCTTGGGCTAACCTTCCCTTGCACAGTGCAGTATATGGGCTTAATCCAAGCCCAGAATTTCCTTTGGTTTTGACTGGAATCAGATAGCAAAAGGTCTTTGCGTTGGGTGCTGGCTAAGGGCATCTCACTTAAGGCAGAGGTAAGGTAGAACCGGGGGGCAGCTCGTCAGCCCCACAAGAAGTGTCACAAAGACTAGTTGAGCTACTGGTGACAGGGATCATTGCTGGGGGATGAGCCCACAGCAATTTGGGACCTTCAAGTGCCAGCCTTGGCCCTGAAGAAGGCCTCAGTGATATCGGCCTACATGGTCATTCATCGAGGTGGGAGAGGCTCAAGATTATCAATACCAATGTTTCCAAAGGTCACGGGGCTCTGAGCTTTGTCACCAGCAGAGCAGCCACAAGAGGAATTTGTGACAGCCACTGCATCCCAAGGACACTACATGCTAAAACGCACATAGGGGCCAAGTACCACAAGAGCAGTGCTAGGAATTCGGTTTGGTTTGGTAAAACCTGTGAAACAGAACTGTTGCTGAGTTTGTTGCAAAAATCTTAGCCTGTTGGATCACTCAGTCCATCCCCAACCCCTCTTCTCACAGCTTCCCCATGTGATATGTGATATGCAAACACTTTCATGAATATGCATAATTATGGGGATTCACAGTAATTTTTCAGGGTTATCTGATGTGACATTTATAGGACAGCAGCATACATCAATTTAAACACGAGTGACAAACATCTTTTTTATTATTATTATTTCTATAGTATTTTTAATATTTCCTTGGTCTCTCCTGGTTGCAGTGTGAACTGCTAGGAATTTGAACAAAATGTTTTCAAAATCAAATAATTTATCAGCATGCTTCTTGTTAAGGTTTTCGATGTACGTCTGGAATGTGTGCATGTATCCAAGCCTGTCTTACCTTCATACCAGTTATTTACATGAAATGACTAAAAGTCTTTCTATACAGTCTATACATATTTTTATATGTTACCTACAGAAAATGACAAAGAGCAAAATGCTTCTTCTGCTGGACTGGTTTCTGAAAATGAGTTTGACCTGCCTAATTACTCCAGTAATCTGATCTCCCACCTGATAGAATGATTTCGCATGCTTCTCTTCTCGTTTTTATTTTGAGCACAGATTTTTGAGACAATGAGATTAAACAATGTGTGGTTAACCATGACATACTGAAATTACATTCCAGATCTGTTGCACATCCCTGAGACTTGGAAATGATCTTTATTTAAAAAAAAATAAAAAAATATGGACAAAACCTAAGAATTCCTGTTTGCAATGGTTGCTACCTACAATGATTTCTGCTCTTCGTATTTTATGTAACTAGCACATCATCTAGACCTTCAAATTCATTATGTGATTTCATGTGAAAACAGTAAAGTTACTTGTGGATGAAGGTGTAATGCACTCTGAGGCCTCCAAATATTGGTGGTAATGCAGTATGCAGTGTTAAGATTGAAAAGTCTGTCTTTTTACAAAACAAAACAAAAAACCTTAATAAAATTGCCTATTATACTGCAAATATAGTATTACTGGATATTGGTGTAAAGTTAATTAATATGAAAAATAAAGTTATTTATGCTGCCATATGCCTCAAAATATTTACAGAACAAGACTATAGGTATAGTAGGATATAAATATAAAAATATAGGTATAGTAAAAATAGTAAAAAATATAGGTATAGTACAGTAGGACTCCTTCAGTCTTAACAGAAGTTATTCTGTTGCTATATGCCTAAACAAAATAAATAAATAAATAAATAAATAAATAAATAATAATAATAATAAACAATAGTAATGTTGCAGGCTAAATTAAAGATGAAATAGCAACTGATTTAAATTGTAAGTGTTCTTATTAGAACTTATCAGACATTCATAAAATTTAAGAGTACAGATCATAGCGTTTTAAGTACATAAATGCAACACTGCATTTTCACTTAGGGAAAAAGACATTCTTTTTGTCTTATTTATCAATTCTTTGAGATATTTCCTACAAAATTTTTAACAGACCTAAGCTCAATCCTGCTGTTCATGTATGACAATGAAGTGGAAGAGGAACTTACTTAAAGTCCTGTCTGTCATTATAGCAAAAGATCTCAAATTCAACTGGGGAAATTAGCCAGAAGGTAGCAAAACACTGGAAAAAGTAGGAAGTCTTCACATTATATAACACAGGGGTGTTAAACCTAGTATTTTACATGTACTTGTTTCCAGTGACTATATTTATACAGAGTACAAATTTGACTATGGCACACTGCAGAAAAAAACTTACAACTGTGTTATTGCACATGAAGGGAGTGAAAAATGCTTTTCCCACAGACCCAAGAGCATGTGTCTGGACGCATGCGTGGATGCATGTGCACCACATCTGCACAAAACGGTATGGCCCCCAGGTGAGATATGTTTTTAATGGTAAGATTTATAATCTATCTGAGCACTCTGAAGATCAAAGGAGCATCTTATCATGCTGTTTTCAGGAAACAGAGTTGGAATTCTCCCTGTTTGCTTTGAACGTGTGCTTTGTTTTGGCAGCCACCAAGGCATGCCCTGTCTTCGGGAAGGGTGCAAACACCCCAAAGGTGCTCAGTGCCTTGCAGGCATGGGCCAAAGCAAGCATGAGGCTAATGCAGATCAACACAAGCTCATCTAAATAAAATACAGTAGGAAAAGTGAAATCAGCAAGGGCCTTGTCCCTATATGCATTTTTTAATGCTAGAGTACTCTAATCTTGTAAGGATAGACTTTCAGCTGCATGTGTCTCTGGTGTTCAGACCAAGCTAAGTTTTAAAAGCTGTTCAGCCCAGATGAGGGACTTAGGAGTCATGTTTAAGGGGATATGCCTGGTGAGGGCCTAATCCGGCAAGCCACCAGGCAGCTCACAGGAGGCACTGACAGCCTGCATCAAAGTTACTGGGGATATCTGGAGAGCACTACCTTGAGAAAACATGTTCCTTAAGATCAGTGATGTGTCAAAGCACTGTGCCAGCTCTCATTCAGAGTGAGCACTTGGTTTATTTACAATTTCATTAAAATACTGTGTTCTGAGTTTTTATCTCTCCCAGCTGTTAGGACTGGAATGCTAGGCATCACCAACATATTTTATGAAGCTATTAGATGATGGAAGTGAGGTCATACAAATTCACTGCATGCATGCTCACACGTAACAGCTGCTTGGAAAATACTAATTGAGGCATCTTCCTACATAAGGATAGAAGGGTGTAAAATCACTCTCGTGTGTTTGTATATAGCTTTTCAAAGATCATTATAATTTGTTCTAAATACTGTGATCTACAATGTTATTTGTGGAAAGTAAACTTCTGGAATTAAAGGGACACCTTTTATAAATACACAGTGGGCACAATAGATATTTCCCTTCAAATTGCAATAAGTTAGGGGCAGACATCTGCCTGGTAACTGTGTAGGATAAATTCATAAGGAACGCAGGAAGGATATTTATTTACAATTGCTGCTCAGCCAGCCTCCATTCATCTTTGGAGATCTTTCTTGTATGTCTGGAAAGCAAACTTTCCTTCCAGAGGTCTCTGAACCTAAAAACTACCTCTAGGGCTCAATCCCGTGCCCAGAGCTGCCTGCCTTGACTCTGGGTGCTCCTCAGCTCCCAGATGACGACTGGGGGCTTCCCTGTCCCACTGCCACCATCCCGATGAGGTCCCAGCTGCCATTCCCAGACAGCTGCAGACCAGGGAAATGTACCAGTAACAGCACCCTGTAAATTAACTTGACGTTTGATGCAGGGGAGTGGGGGTGGGAAAACCTAAAAGCCTACAAAAGTCGTCAAAAACAAAAGCCACTCCAGCCCCACGTAACATACAGCGTGGGCTCGGGGTCTGCAAGGTGATTGTTGCAATGCTGCCTTGCCCTTCTTTGTTAAGACCATCCAGTCATTCTCCGTGAAAGCCACAGTGTCTATCAAATAAACATAAGAATGACGAGTTTCTGCAAAACAGTGGACATGAAGCCAAAAGCTATCGAGAAAGTGCATTGCCATCAATGGGCTTGACTTCACTGTACAGCCTGAAACTGCAGGTTTTAAAGATATGCTGTTATCAGTAGATAAATTGGAGCTATTAATATTAATTGATGGATGATAAGGTGTGCTACATAACTAAATTATAAATAACTGAGTGTAAGTATTTTGTGATTGACATATACCAGGTTAAGTATGCGAGATATGCAAGCACTGTTATATCTAGAAAATATTGTTAAATATTTCATTTTCCCCGTACTTGAAACTAGAATTTTTTTTTTTTTTTTTTTTTTTTTTTTTTTTAGGTTAAAAAGTAATTGAACCAAGGATGAAGTATTGATGAACTGAATCTCTGACTCTGCTCGCAAAAGAGGTAGCAATAAGGTACAGAGAGACACAGTGTATTTAAGCTATTAGACATGCAGGAATGCTATTATGCTTTATTGTGTCTGCCTGTGCCCATCTCCCTTCCTCTCCCCCACCTCTCCCTTCCTCCTCCCTCCACGTTCTGTCTTACACACACGCACTACGTGCAGACACACATACATACGTCCATACACAAGCATACACACACACACACACACACATACTCCCCCTCTCTGCAGCACAGGCAATACTGCATCTCACAAATATCTGGCCTTATGGTTTACCAGCAACTTGTACTGTTAAAACACGTAACCTTACCATCCCTGATTCTTGATATATTCATGGATTTATTCACAAGCCCTCATGTTCTACTTCTTTTCCTGTTTCTGTGGCTTGTGTTTCTGGCCCTCCCATATTCTTGTGGGAATTTCAAATCCAAAACAAGGCATAACTGGCAAATATTCTGTAATGCAGCCTGCATTTCCATAATTTAGCTATGGGGGAGGCTTTGTGTGCATGTGTATTTGTTGTTTTTGTTCTTAGAGGGACAATTTTAAGAGGTTTATGGACTTGCGGATGTTTGAAGACCATTTTGATTGGCTTTTTTAGTACTTCAACTACTTAAGGTTCTGTTTGTGTAAAATGCTTGTAATAAAATGAATTTATGTACACATATATGCTTGTGTATTTTTAACTGCATAGGGAAAAAAAAAGTTCATAAATCCTTGTTAACTGTGCTGATTAAGCCCCATACTCTGTCATTGGCAGTGCTAAGTTTCTTCACAGAAGAGTTAAAATGATAAATAAAAGAGTGATTCATTTTAGTTTTTATTTTTGTGGCAACTAAAGAAAGGATTTAACTGGTTCAAAGGAAGTCACTCATACTTAGCAAATTTTCACTTCTTTAAAACAGCCTTTCATTAGCGCATTTTACAATTGCCAAATGAATATTTTTGTCTTGTAAACAGAAGGATATATTGTATTTCATCGATGATTTATTTTCTAAATATTTACAGTTACGGGCTTGGTCCTGCAAGTTCTTGCACACAAGTAGCTACACTTACCTGAGTAAATCTCTTAATATCAACTCATTACTAATGTGGGCAGTTTCTTATAAGTGAATTTGGTGAATCAAGCTCTAAAAATAAAAAATAACTTTAATATGTATTCCATTTTCTATTTTGGTGTATATTTCCTTTTCATTTGTTTGTTTGTTTTTGTTTAATCAGGAGATAACCTTGTGAGCAAATAATTGACAATTGTTTTCCAGAAGCTGATATTAATTTGCCAAGCTACAGTAAAAATAAATAGCACAGCATGTACTTGTCATATAGTATCTACATTTCCCCCCTTTTTTTCATTTGAAGTAACAACATATTCTTGATAATTTAACCAGAAGTAAAATACTATTGCTCTTAACACAAGCATGCACTCTACAAGATTAAATGAGAGTAACGTCTTTCAAAAATATGGTTACTTTACAGTCAGAAGCAAGACAATCCACATTAACGTTCTTCTGTCTGTGGTCTGAGGTTTTGTTTTCTTCTGTAAGTAAGCATAATGTTTTTGCAAGGCATTGCCTCAGTAGTAAAGCAATTTAGAGTGTAGGATATTTTTAGACTACATTCATTTGGGGGGGGGGGGGGGGGAGGGAACAGCCATGCAGTAGGATATACATGTATTTGTAATTCATATTGTTGCTGTGCTTCTATTGTACTCTGAGCTCCCATCATGGCTGAGATGGGGAGCTGGCATCCAGACAGTGCAGCAGGGCAAGAAAAAAACCCTCACTGCAAACACTAATAGCAGGGCTTCTCCCTCTCCTCCATTATCCCCACTAATTATTACCATGCTTCTATTATTTAAAAAAATAAAGGTAAATAGCTGTAGGCTGGGGAGGTATATCTGGGCAGTCTGCTAAATAACATTATTAATCCTTTTAGTCCAAAACAAAGATCTTTTAATTCTGGTCTTTCAAGAGTCTCAGTCTACAAATTCAAAAAGACGACAGAAAAATGAACTTGAATGTGCAAGCATTAAACATTTACATTTTTTACTCCTTGGTCATTATATTGATGGCCATATTTTACATCTTCCCCTCCCCCACTATACTTCTGCTGATTTCACTTCATTTGCATGACCTCATTATGCATATAGCCTTTGTTCTTCTGATATAGAGTAGAGCACGGTGACAAAGCAAAACCTATATACAGGGACTTTTTTTTTAAATTGTTCCTCCGTTATGATATGAGCATTTCATTTATCAACATAATTCAACCTTAAATCAGATGTATGTTCTTGCTTATAAAATAATATTTAAAATCTTATAAAATAAGATTTACAGTTATTTTAGAAAATGAAGACAGTGTCTGAACCGCCCTCTAAAATCTTTTGCTTTAATAATGAATTCATGTTTTCTGTTGATAACAGGTTAAGCAAACACACTAGTGGTAGGTAAAAATTAGAAGTACATGTTTATTTTTGACAAGTGAGATATATACTATATATCAAACTGTATTAATCCTGATAAGGTGATCTTATGAAATACATTCCCGAATTTTGCAGACAGGGCTCAATATGGACAGCCAGCCTTCAATTCCAAGGGTTCTGCTTTCCTCGCATCACAAAACAAAAGGCTGAATCTCCTAAGCTTGTTTTTATATTAATCTGAGATTTTTCTTATATTGTATTTTTTTTTATTGTATATTTTGATGGTATGGAAATATGAAGTTGATTCATCCAGTTTTATCCACTGATTTTCAGTGGTTCTACCAACTAGAGGGAAGGTTTCAGAATCAGTTCTTGGGTTTCTGTCCAGAAGCACGTGGTGTGGAGTTTAATGCTGCCCTCTTGGAAGAGAATGGTCAACTCCCGGTGACCACAAGAGGAACACAACTGAGTCCACAAAGAGAAAAAAGAAATGGATTTCATGCAAAATACTAATACTACTACTAATAAAAATAATAAATTAATATATTAATATATATATATATGCTTTCAGTAGGATTCTAGGATATGAAAGGAAGGAATAATTTGGCTGCTTGAGCTTCATCTTATTTGGTAGCAGGTACCTTCACTTCAGGGAGATTCCTACATGGAAGATGAAATATTTGTATAATTTCCAACATCCTGTGGAAATATGGAATTAAATCAAATTCCATCATTAAACTTCTTTCTACAAGAATATTTATACAAGAATATTTTTAGTAGTGCTAAAGTACAATGACACTGTCATCACCTTTCTCCTAGTAGCCAAAAAAGTTATTTCTCAAAGGATGGTGAGGGGTGCTGGTTAACAGCCGGATGAATATGAACCAGCAGTGTGCCCAGGTGGCCAAGAAGGCCAACAGCATCCTGGCCTATATCAGGAATAGTGTGCCCAGCAGGACTAGGGAAGTGATTGTCCCCTTGTACACAGTACTGGTGAGCCCATACCTCAAGTACTGTTGGTCTCTTTTCTCAGGTGGCAAGTGACAGGACATGAGGAAAGGGTCTCAAGTTGCACCAGTGGAGGTTTAGGTTGGACATTAGTAAGATTTTCTTCATGGTCCAGCATTGGAAGAGCCTGCCCAGGGAAGTGGAGGAATCCTCATCTCTGGAGGTATTTAAGAGACATGTGGACATGGCACTACGGGACATGGTTGAGTAATGGGACATGGTAGGCCAGGTGGATGGTTGAGTTTGATGACCTTGAAGGTCTTTTCTGACCTAGACGATACTATGATTCTATTGATCCTCAAGCTATCCTTAAGGAATATAGGAAAACTGCCCATCTCTCCTTTCAAAGCATCTCCTAGCAGAAGAATTAGTTATACCTCATTGATATGAAGCACAAATAAAATAGCTCCATAATTCACACAAGAAACATCTGCCTCCTTAACATTAACTGAAAGATTTTTTTCTGTGCTGTTGAGCTGCCACAATTACTTGGCTCAAAGGCATATACAATGTATATTTTGATATAAAGTAATATGCTGTGTGGTGCTTTTAATCACTATGTCATTCTCACTCTGTTCCAATATTTATTGTATTAATTGTATAGATCATCTTTCATATGTGGGATACAGTCATTGTTCCTGTTCTCATAACGTTTATTTTGTAAGGGGTCCTGTTCATAAACACTGAAAGACAAAACCAAGGAATATGCTTTTGGTGGCTCAGTGTCATAATCCTACCATAAAAGTCTATTTTTGCAGAGTTTTAGTCCAAGGTGCCTAAGGAAGCCTTCTAAATCTCACCTTGGAATTTCTTCCTGTATAGGAGAAACAAGATCAAACTCAAATGTTACAACCAGGGTTTGCAGGAGTGGTTCTCAGTCAGAACAGTCAGCAGATCAGCGATTATGTAATTAGCCTAGAGAAGAACCCATCCTACAATAACTTAAATACTATGACACTTATTCATCTTCAACCAGTGAGGAATGTACAGATATATAATGGAAAATCCTTGCTAAAAAAAAAAAAAAAAAAAAAAAAAACCACTGTAAAGCAACAAGGTGAAGGGTACCTTTGCATCACCCTCGGGGACTGGGGATCCCAGTCCATCACTCCAGCTTTTCACCTCCAGCTCCATCCCATTCCCAGCTCTGAAAAGGACACGCTGCAGAGCTTCAAAGCTCAACCCACAGTGAAATATTTAATTTGCATCCAGCCTTTTGCAGTGCTGTTTCACACAAATGCTCTGTTGGAGACAACACATCTGATAATTTAGGAGGACCAGGCTCCTGGGAAGGGTGTTGACAGCATGCTTCCCCTCAGGAGACAGCCATGAAGCTGAGAGAAATCAGACAACTGAGGAAGAATTTCAGAGAACACGTGGGTGGGACACTATTCACACATCATACATTTCCAAGGTAGCAATTTTGAAAATAAACCCGAGACAAGAAAAACAGGCCTGAAGGTAACCCATCTGTACATCATACCTTCCATACCCATTCCCACCACAAGCTTATGAGACCAGGAAAGCAACCACCCCTTGCAGTACCTATGTGATTACGAAGAGTATCCTACAAGAGCGTCAATCTTGGGAACACAGAAATGAAGGCACATGTAAAATCTGTAGCAGAACATCTGCTTGGAACTTCACATGCTCAGGAAGTAAGCAATACACGTGTGCACAATGCTTTATAAAGCAGGTGGCATGACTAGAAAACAAACAGGGAATTACTGTAATAGCAGATGCAGGGTTGCGCTCGAGGCTGCACCTGCTGCACAGATTTGAAGGGCACTTTTAGAGAAGTTAGTACCAGCTAAATGGCCAGAGTGCAAGGTGTAGAGCAGAGGAAAGCATTAACAATAGATAATACAATGATATAAGTGTATGTTAAGACTAACATAAATACATATTGCTGCTTGCAAATTATCTTCTGTCACCTTTGATATACTTGTTATTTATGGGTATTCAATAAATAACTGTGATAATTGTTTGTAAATCTGTTCTGTATTTTTGGCTATGTAAGTAACACAATATGTTTCCTGCCTCCAGCTGGATTAATGCTATGGCAGGAACACTCATATTCTTGAGTGTGAATGACAAGCTTTGGTGAGAGCTTGGTAATATTTGTTTAAAATTTACTGTTACCATGGCTGTTTATTCCAGTGTGCTACTTTCTTAGATATTCATACACCGAAGAGTGGAGCAAATTACAGTGAATGGCTGATAGACGTGTAAAATATTTCTTGAAAATGATGCAAGGTATTCATCAGCCTCAAATGCAAAAGGTAGCTAACAGTTGTAGCCACTGGAAGTCCTCTCTGAGACATTACACAGTTTGCAAATGGGAAGATAAATCTGAATGGATGAGTTTTGGTTTATTCATTGAGTATTTTCTTTTCTTGGTCTTCCTGATCTGCTCTAGGATTGTTGTTACTGTTGGAAGGCTCTGCTGTGCAGTGGTTTTCATCCTACTTTGTGTTGCTGGTGATAGTGGGAAGAAGTAATCTGTCAAAATCTGACCATCATTTATATGTGTGCAAATATGTATGCTTTTGCATGCAACCCCTATAACCAAATTAATTTTCTCTGTTTCTGAAATTGGCAAAAATTAGATTTGTACTGCATTCCTCACAAGAGTAGAGAGGCAGACACTGATATCTGCTCTCTAGGGACAGTGACAAGACCCAAGGGAATGACATGGAGCTGGGACAGGGGAGGGTCAGGCTGGGTGTTAGGAAAAGGTTCTTCACCAAGAGATTGGTCAGGCAATGAACAGGCTCCCCAGGGCAGTGGTCATGGCACTGAGCCTGCTGGAGTTCAAGAATTTGGAAAATGGTCTCTGACATGTGGTTTGATTTTTGGGTGGTCCTGTGTGGAGCCAGGAGCTGGAATCAGTGATCCATGTGGGTTCCTTCCAGCTCTAGATTTTCAACAACGCTGTTATTTTATGAGTCCATGGTTCCATAATGTACTAGAAAAAATGTGGTAGAAAAGCAAATGCCACTGTTTTCCTATGAGTAGATGCTGACAGTTTTCTAAACACAGAACTAAGTCATTATATTCACTAAATGGTGAATCCTCTGGACTCAACTTGAATACTTAACAGTTCCACTCTCATTTTTCAGAAGTAATTGATGGCAGCTTAGCCATCAACAAAAATATGGTGTCATGACATTCCAGATACTAAATGGATCTGGAATTAGTGAACATCAGTCAATGACTTCCCTACTGCATTAGATTTACTTTCTTGAACAGGATACATAAACAACACAAGACTTCTTGCTATTTAATAAAAGCATAACAGTACAGAGAATGAGTTAATACTAAAAAGAGCAGCCCCGAACACAAGAACTGGTCTTGCAGACTTCAAGCAGACCCCTCGAAGCCTGTTCTTCCTGCCCCATGCTTAAAAATGCACTAGATTCTGTCTTCTCCTGTATTTGTTTCTATACATACATGTGTATTCATAGCGTTCTCTCTGTTGTGAAAGAGTAAATATATAACTAAGGGAAATAACAAACAACAGCAAAAAAACAAAAACAAAAAACAAAAAAACAAAAAAAAAAAAAAAAAACACCAACAAACACAACCTTTAGAAAGTTGATTTCACAGAATTACAGAATGATTTGGGCTGGAAGGGACCTTAGAGACCATCTAATCTCACCCCCTGCCATGGGTAGGGACACCTCCCACCAGCCCAGGCTATCCCCAGCCCCATCCAGCCTGGCCTTGGACACTGCCAGGAATGGGGCAGCCACAGCTTCTCTGGGCAGCCTGGGCCTGGGCCTCACCACACTCAGAGTAAAAAGCCCATTCCTAGTGTCCAGCTCCCACAGGCTCAGTTCAGGAAGGAAGACATCCCGTGGGAGGAACCCCACATGGAGCAGGGTCAGAGAGGGACCATGAAGGAGCAGCAGAGACAAAGCGTCAGGGACTGACCACAGCCCCCAGTCCCTGTTCCCCTGCACTGCTCAGGGGAAGGAGGTGGAAGAGAGTAGATGGGGTGGAAGGTGGTTTTAGTTTGTTTTTAGTTTCTCACTGTTCTAGTGAACTAGCGATAGGTAATAAATTACATTAATCTTCCTACTCTGAGTCTGTTTTGGACATGACCATAACTGGTGGTGATCTCCCTTTCCTTATCTCAACCCTTGAGCCCTTTTCTTCATAACTTTTTCCCCTTTTTCTTTGAGGAGTGGGAGTAATAGAGTGGTTGTGGTGGGGTCAATCTGCATAGCAATGTAAAACTACCACACACAGGTACCAAACAAATACCTATATTGCAAATAAAATTCCCTAGGAGTTGCAAAAGCTCATTCCTGTTGGTCTACAGAGAGAAAACCTGTGTGGTTCATGGGGTGTTTCAGGAGAAGGTGCCAAGCCCACCATAGCACTTGGAGCAGACCCTGTTGATCTCCCTGCCCTGTCCATCAGGCACAGACTGTGCCCAACCTGTTTTGGCAACTCCTTTGACTTAAGTTAAAGACACCTGCACCATGGCTTTGAAGATCTTAATGATCCAACTCCATTCATTGAGTAAGTTAAAAAAAATGTATGTGACAGCATCATAGGAGTTTCAAAGGAAGATTTAATTCTTATGCTTCAAAAGCTTTTCTGTGCAATTCTCTTTTAATTAATCTTTTTTGTTGTTGTTGTTTTGTTTTGTTTTATCTTTACCACATATACTTTTATGCACACTACATTTTTTTTTTTTTTTTTTTTTTTTTTTTTTTGTCAAATGGTGATGTAAGGAGTGCCTCTTCACATAACACGTAGTTCTTGGAGGACTTGTAAGAGTCGTGACTAATGGTGCAGACTATAACAAAGCAATGAATTAAAATTGAAAAGTGGTTATGATGTAAAAGCATACATAAAGAACTGATTTGGAGATATCTCTGATATGTGTTTTACCATTTTCTTTCATTGTGGTTACTAAAACCTGTTACTAAAAACAGAATGAGCCATTTCATCACAGGGCTATTTCATTTCATAATGAAGCTTAAAAGAAGCAAGTGGTAGGTTCTGCTGGTGGTGGCAGCAGGAGAGCAGATGATTCTGCTTAAGCCACCTCCCTAGATGCCACAGCTTTGCTTGGCACCCTTGCTTTTCAATAAATTAGCTTTATTTGTGATAAATTTAGCTCTCTGTGTATGTACCCATTACAAGTTCACCACCAGACCTATTTGGCAGAGCCAGAAGAGATGTCAAAATGAATGAGTTACATAGATTAAACTGAACTAAATTCAGACAGCCTAAATTCTGTCTAAATACTTGTGCCTGTCCTTATTATCAGCTACCTCTAGATCTTATCTCTGCAAAGACCCCAACTGCCAGGAAGGGGCAGTTCCTGGGTGAGGGCACTCCTCACTCCTACTCAAGGTGTGCTACTTTGCAAGGAAATACTCAAGATTAATTAGGGGGAAAAAATAAATAAATAAAAAATAAAGTAGCAGCAGCTGGTTCTCTAAGTATTTTATCAAAATATTCGTAAGCAATTACCTGTTGGCATTTTGTCAAAGAAATCTCAATTCTTCAGAAGATGAAAAAATACCACATCATCTTGAGCTACCTTACTGACCCAAGTCAGTCCAGATGGACATAAAATTTATGCTATCCAAACTGTTTTGGATCAGCAAGGCAAACTAGATGTGATGGTTAGCACAGTTGGTTAGTTAGATGAGATGGTTAGCACAGTGGTTCTTACTGTATCCCCAAGAGTTATCACGCAACCCGCAGTGTAAGATATTACTACAATGGAATTTACATGAAACTTCGGCAAAACTGCTCTTGAGAAGCACTGATACAGCAGAGCAAAGTAATTTTCATGTCTATGTGTATTCTGTGCTTAAATGAAGACACTCACTACTTCCCAAGAAACTAAATTTTTTAGGAAACTTTAATTTGTCATGTTGTGGTTATGCTATATTTTTTCTATTATTTCTGTTTGTACCATAGAATACCAGTAACTGAGCTACACATATCTAAGAAAATCTAATAACATCAAAGTCATTTTGAGGTCTCATTGGTGCTTTCACAGAGTTAGAATGGTGCTACACTTAAAAATACTACAGAGATTGAGTATTTTGTTGCACCTTAAATAAATAAAATGTTTAAGCAAAGACTGACAAGTCAATTGTGTCAAGAATACTATACACTTCAAGCAAGCACCTCAAAACAGTATAAGCATTTAATTCACTTCTAGAATTAGAGGCCATTGAAAATGAGAGGGAGATGTACCTACATCAGTATATAGATACATACATAATTATTTGCATAATTCTCCTTAAATAACAAGAACTGTATATATGACATATTTTGACTTGGCAACTGGTATTGAAACAGATATTAGAAAATGAGACAGCGTTTGTCTATAAGAGATGTTAAGACAGTCATAAATCTCACAGGTGATTTCTAGTACATAGACATTTATTAACTTTATATTAACTTGCGTATGCACGATGAAACTAGGTTAAATATCTGAGCAAGTTGCAGAAATAATCTTTGTTCAAGTCTTTTTCTAAAAATGCGTTGGTTTTTGTCATCTGTGTTTTCAGAGTCAGGATTTCCTTATTACTAAGAACCTGGATTTTCAGCCCCTTGTTTACAGAGCTCCAACTAAAATCAGGTCAAACTTTTGAAGTTTCTGAATGTGAAGGATATGCATCATTTGGAATGTATTTCAAGGTATTTTACTGTGTTTTTTGACAATAACTTGAGTGCCCTGATGGAGGTTTATCAGGTTGCATAAGTGTAGAAAAATGTTAAGGTTATTCCCCCTCCCAAAAGAGGTCAAAAAAAAAAAAAAAAAAAAAAAAAAAAAAAAAAAAAAAGCATAATGTACACATAATATCATTAAAATCATGCTGAATTTGTCTCACTGAAATTATTAACAGAAATGGTGACTATTTCATTTTGTACTACAGACATCTTAACAGCCATTCATTACCCTTTATTATTGTCAATACAACCAGTTTTTTAAATACTCTAAAGGGAGAAACAATTAGTGAAAGTTATTACGTAATAATTAATATCTTTCTGAGATCAGACTCTTATTCAAAGTGATAAGGGCATACATAATTTATGCAACCTCGAGGAAGGGGAATGAGGCAGAAATACCTCAGACCTGGGTGCCTTTTCTGCTGCTTTTAAGCAACAGTCATTTAAAGAAAACATTTCAAAAGATCACTCTTCATCAAGCAAATTAGTTTTCATGCATATCGCTTAGCAAATCATACTCATCTTACTCATGAGTGTAAGTCTCAGTAGAGCTGTTTCACTCTCCTTTTAGATCAGGCTCACCCTGACACAAAATGACTGCAATGGGAACCTCCTATGGTGTGTGGGTTAAAGGAGAACAGAATTTTAGTGCTCTTGTATCTGTTGTTATGCTCTGTATTGGCAGGGAGATAACTAGCTAGCACCCTAAAGAAGGAGCTTCATGGTGGCAGAAGTCAGGGCTGTTAGTAAAACCTGTCCAACTTGCAGAGAAGCTTTTGCTTCCACTGACTAAATACCCCTTGGGAAGGAATTTCTGTTTGCTGTGCCTCATGGAGTGATGGCCTCCCTGGGGTTACCCAATCTCCTGGCCTTTTTTTTTTTTTTTTTTTTTTTTTTTGTCTTCAGGCATACAGAACTTTTACCAAGCTTGACACTGTCAATGCACAGTCATCTGGGCATACATCACTTTGGATTTCTTGCCTTTCAGCAGTATTACCTTAGATTGGTAGAGGAGACCTCATGCTGGTCTAATTCCAGGAATAATTCCAAACAGACATCTTGGTCACTCTCCTCAGGAAGATAAGTCACTAGCCACATACTGCTCTGAAACAGAGAATTGTTAAGTGCATTAGAAAATGATGGTTGTTGCAAAGCATGCTCATTTTTCTTGTTTTACTAAAACTTTGTAGAACAAGACCACCTCTCTTTCATCCTGTGTGAAATGTGATGGTGCATGTGTATTCATGTACCAAAAGAAGAGGAATCTTCCAGTTTATAGATAGCCGAACACAAAAATAATTACATATTCATGTTTCAGATATTTTGCTCTTTAACTTTCTTGTCATAAAAAATTCATTTGTATTACAGTAAAAGGACAACTGAAATAAGAATATCAGGTGCCCTAAGTAGAGAAAGAGCACTGGGAAAGCCCTGGTTTCAACCCCAGCTCTGGTCCTTTGAATGTGACCTCCAGTAAGTTCTTCTTGTGTATACCACAATGAGAATGGAAAAAGGGATAAAAACATAATTTACTCTTTGCCAAGAGACTGTGAGGCTTACTACCTCTGAGTAAGCATATTGTTTTAAGGCATTATGAAATAGGTATTGTTATCAGTGGAGTTTCATACAAAAGGTCTCATTTGAAAATATATTTGATGGGCACAAAATCAGCTCAATCATGAGTAAATTATATGAGAATTTTTCAGGACTGAAAAAAATATCCATTTTGGTTTGATTTTTTTTATAGTTGTTGGTACCATTTTACCAACCAAAGCCCCAAATAACCTGACTCTATCCAGAATAAACTTTTATGAGCACACAGATACAAGCAACCTAAATATTTTTGTAAATATTTACAGTGTAAAACACATGTATGATGCAAGTCTTTTTTGTAGGAAGACATGAAATCTAGTGTATATACTCTACTCCTACACAGGTTTAGAAAAATCCCATGCCTCAGTTTCTGCATCAGGAAAACAGGAATGATGCCTTCAGAAGCAAACTGAGAAGGTGGATTTGTATGTGAGCAACAACTTCATATCAGAAAGAACTTGATGCTTTTTGTGCTTTGCAGGATTTTTAGCAGGAGAAAGTAGGGAGTTGCATTTTTAGGCAGGACAGAATATTCTACCCTCCTTTACAAAAGCAAGTGTCATTTTTCCTCTTGAGCTCTAATGTTTTTCCCTCTGTGAGGTCATATCCTTATAACTACCAGAGGTAGTTAGATTAGCTCCAATACACAGAATCAACAAACATGGAATCAAAAACAGACTATTAACCATGACCCACAGTTAAGCATTAGAAATACATAATACATCAATGTAAATATGCAACAAAATTTAGGGTTGAAAAGTAGTCTTTTTAGACTACTTTAGACTACTTTTAGACTTTAGTCTTTTAAAAGTAGTCTTTTAGCTCTAATTGATATGAGAAAGCCCATCCTGATCAGCATTCATAAATAAGATTATCAGGACATACATTGTTGCATTTGAACATTACCCTAACAAAGTATTTGTATGACTGGCTAAAAACCAAACTTCTGATACAAGCAGTACTGAATTATTCATTGTATTACTGCAGTTAGCACAAGCTGCCATTCTGAAGTTGTGACAAAATTTAGACTTGTCTAAGGAAGAGAAAGATGGAGAGAAATTTACCATTTATACCTTCAAGACAATAACATCCATAACGTGAAGCCATTCAGTCTTTTTTTCTCATTTCAAAGCTATATGAGTGCAGTACAGGCAAACACATCCATGATCAGTATCCTCCAGATATTGCTATTCTCTGAAGTTAAATAACTTTGTTTTGGATTTTAAAAGTAGGTATATAAAGTACAAAAGAATACTTTGGTAGAAGGTGTTTCTCAGAAATACTTTGGTAATCTTTTTAAAAATATACTCACTGCTGCTTCTTCTATTTTTTTTTTTTTCCTTAAAAAATGAACCACATCCACAAACTGTATTACAGCTCGAGGACCTGCTAATCCTTCACTGCATGAATCTGCCTGTATGTTAAAGTAGCTTACCCTTTGGCTCTGCCTTCCAGCTGTAGGCTGTGGTGCCAGAGACATTTGCCGCCTGTGTTTCTAGAAGCGCCAGAAGGAAAAGGCACCATGTGTTCCTGATGTGGCCATCCCACCAGGGTGCCTCCCCCCGAGGAGCTCTGTGGCATAAAGGATGCATGCATGGGGGAGCATGTGCATGAGGCTGTTTGCCAGCAGGCATTAGCAGTGGTCAGGGGCACAGATCTGAGTGGATCCCTGCTCGCTGCTGTGCAGAAATCTGCCATGAGCAGCAGCTCTGCAGCCCATGGGCCTGCAGGTCTGGGGCCTTTGGAATCAGTTCAAGCACAAACATTTCAGTGGATGGGGGGGCATGGACATGGATTTCCCCTTTTCACTTGCTTTCCCAGTAGCATCATTGCAGATAATAACAAAAATTTTCGTTGTTTCCTTTATCATGTCACTCAAAATGGGAATCTGCCAGCTACGTTTTATATCAAAAGACAAAGAACCATTCAAAGGGAGAATCCCAAATGGCCTAGCCTTTTGAAAAGCAACTTGAGAAAGCAGGGTAAAGCACAAATGTGGTATTCTGCAATGTGGTTTATGCTTCTGCTGTATTTATCCTTCCTGGATAATCCCTATCAATGCATCAGTCTATGCAGAGCACTTTGTAATGGCAATCCCCACACCTGTGCTCCACTGTTCTATTCCTGACTGAAAAAAAAAAAAAAAAAAAAAAAAAAAAAAAAAAAAAAAGATCATCTCTGAAGTAAATCTGAAGTAAATGCTTCTCCAGGCTGAGTGGTGACAGGATTTCACCTGTGCAAGGGCTGTCCATCACCAGCACAAATGTAACTGTAAGGGGAATTCAACAAACAAGACCTCAGTGCAGCAGCATCTGTGTTAAATATTATGTTTGTGAGTCACCCTTATACCCTGAAGGGGACTCTTGCATGTGCAGATATTTGCCAAATGGCAAATGAAAAATTTTTGATGCACCACAAGGAACAGGACTGAGCCTATATCTCAGTCTCCTACATTTGTTTTGTTTCTTTGTTTGTTTTCCCACTGATTCACATGACATTATTCCTAGTCTGGAGTCTGATGACTTTAACTGTATAAACAAGAAAATAGGTTGATTTGGCTTGATTGTCTTTACCAGGGAGAGAAATTGGGAATTCTCAGTATAATGACAAATGCATATGCTTAAGAAATCTCAGAGATGATATTTTATCTGTTTATGGACACACATGTAACGTGTACACACATACCTATATGTACACGTCCCAACAGTGCCATATTTAGATAGGTATATACAAAAACTTATTCCATGCATGGGGAGTGTTTAAGAGATTGATAACTTTTTAAAGCATCTAAATGTGATCCTTCTCCTATGTGCTATGTAAAGAAAATTAAGTTCTTAATGATCTTCCTTTAGACTATGAAAATCAATTTCTTGTCAAGTCAGGTTCTCAATATAATTTCAGACTCCCAGAAAACACAGCATAGTCAAGACCGGCATTTTTCCCATTGATTGCCAAGCTTTCTAAAACAAGTATTTATAAAGTCCCTTGATTAAATAAGAGAAAAGTCTTGAAAAACCAGAGAGGGTTGTGAGACGCTCATGCAAATATTTCCTTTAAGCTCCAGTGTCGCTTTCTGCAGTTTTGCTTTTATATGTAATCAGAACATGCAAGGAAAGTGTTCTTAACCACTACCACCACCAAAAAAAAATCCTCATCTTGTTACTGATCTTGTTACTTTTTTTGCAAAATTTCTTCAGTGATATGAACAGGAAAATAATATGAAGCTTTGGTAATCACAGTATTAATGTATTAATGTTTGAAAATCTCTTTTCTAAAGGTCCTGCATGCTTTGTTTACTTCAGCAGCAAAAACACGTGCCTATCATTTCTGAAAACTTGGATGTCAGTGGGCAAGAAGCAAGAATCTCAATGCAATTTGACAGAAAACACACAAATAACCACATATCTTTGGCTTCCTACAGAATGTCACCAAATCACAGGCTGGAGAAGTACCAAATCTTTTCTGTGTGGGATGGAAGATACAAAAGATATTGCATCAATTCTGAATTCTCTACCACAAAACTTCAGTAGCAAAATATTGCTAGGCTGCAAATAACATTAGAGGACTGCATGGGTAAGGTTTATTGTATACAAAGAGTTTCTGTAAAAGCAAGGAACCAGGATGAAAATTTGAAAGCTGTAACCACTAGGCTAGGAAAAGAGCGTTTCAGCGATGTACAGTTATTTTTAGTCAAACAGAATGCTCAAATTTCATAAAATAAGTAAAGTTAGGCCATGTCAAAGAATGAGATAAAAGATAGGTGATACCAGAAGTTGGTTTTATGCATCAGTAGCTGGCATGTTTCTGCATAAATGGGCATTCAAGTGACCATTCAGTTGCACTACTTTGCCAGAAATATGTTTCTGCTGAGAACAAACTCCAGGTCCAATCACTCTGTTGGTTAAAAAAAATAATAAATAAAATAATGAACTCTATGGAAGCAAGAAGTGATCACCCTGTATACATTATACTATGAGTCTTTCCGATTCACCCAGTACTTTTCAAGGGATTAAAGTTAATAAACGATTTGAGTTCATGAGAATACATTGTAACCTACAAAAATTTTTCAGTCACAGAGTCCATTACAAATGTTGACTCATATTTTTGCAAATATTCACAGGATCCCACAGATGACAAATCAGCCCTTATTCTGATCTGTCTACCACTTGGAAACATCAATCAATGTTTAATCAGACAAAGTCACAACCTGGCCCTGCCAGTGGTGCAAAGCAGCAGTCTGGAGGAGAATAACCCATTGGAGACTGAAAATGCCTAAGTCTAAATGGAGCCATTCTCATAGAAAAATGGTGATTGCATGCATGCAAGTGGTAGGATCTACTAGGCAAAGAAACACAGCCAAGAATGTGTGAGAAGAACATAAAAAGATGTCATTATCAAGCAATGTATTTGGCAATATAGAGTGTGTGCGCTTTTTGTGGCTATGCCTCTCATTTTTCCAAGAGATAATATCAATATGTTTAGAAATAAGTGTATGTAGCATGGGATAAATGGAGGAACACAATTTCACTTTCTTGGTTAAGAGTTTGTGCAAAGGCACTAAGCTCTGCTGTGTGGCAGGAACCTATGGCAAGAGAGGTTTCTCTGCTCTCTATACAATGATATCACCCCTAAAAAAAAGCCTAAGGATGAAAGTTTTGATGTAGATTTCCCATAGGTGCAAAGAAAAGAGAAAGAAAAATAGCAACTACAGCGCATTCTTCTGTCAAATTTACTTTTAAGTAACCATAACTTTATTGGAGGCTGATTTTTGAGTGAGCAGAAATGTCCCATCCCGTCCCCCTTCCCTCCTTCCCCAACCCCCCCCCCCAAAAAAAACAAGACCCTTAAATATATACGTTATCATTAATCAAACAAATTATGAAATTGTACAGATTGTTAAGATTAATTGTGTAGTCAAAGAAAACAGGAGAGTTCTGATACGGAGACAGGTATAAGACAAGTTGGCTTCCCTTCCAATACCAGTGGACTCTTTGGCTAAACTATTGAGTGATGGTAATTTACAGATGTTGCTCACAGGCTGGGGGAGCCATGAGAGTGCAATATGTACATAGGTGTCTGTCCAGAGATAATACAACACAGGCCTGAGGCAGATAGCAGAAGGAAATCCAGATATCAGTGAAACAAATAAATGCCTTCTTGTAAAATGGAGAGATACTTATGTCAGGTCAAATAAGAAATAAAAACAAGACAGATCCCAGAGGAGTTATGGAATGTAATAAAAGGTAGCAACAGGACGAGAACTAAAATCAAGAGATGTTCTTCACAGATTTTCTTCCATTCAAAATCACAAGAACATTGATTTATTTTTTCTCTCTCTCTCTCTCCTTTTTTTTTTTTTTTTTTTTCCTGAAAAATCAAATTAAAATGGCTCTTGACAAAATTCCACCTCATCTCATTCCTTCAACCCAGGACCACTGGGTGCACCACCGATGCTTCCACTGCCTTCCTTTCCCCAGACAACCTTTCACAGCAAAACAGGCTCACCTTCAGATTCACCATGCACCTCAGCCCAAAAACCGCACTTCACTTTCAGCACAGAAAAGCAGCTGCAAGTAATTCTCTAGCAAGCAGCTTTAGCAGAGCTCATGAAAAGGCACCTATAGCACTTGAGCAAATAACTGTTAATTTGCAGATACAGTTCAAAATCTAGCCCAGACTGATTGCAAATACTTCTGTAGTTCATGTCAAACAGCTTAGTCATCACCAGGCTTCCACATCCAAACTCATTTTTTGTGCCTGTTTTTACAACTGATCAGTGCTGATACATACAGTGGGATTCCTGCTGTTTCCACAGGACACCTGCACTCAAAATGACATTATCCTCTAATTATTTTTTAGTTATTAATTTCCTCAAAGCCCATGCTACATTTGACATTGAAATACAAAGCCTAGTGAAAATTATTATTTTTTTTTTCCACTATTGGAATTTTAGGATAATAATACTACAGCTTTTTTTTTTTTTTTTTTTTTTTTTTTTGGTGGTGGTGGTAGTATGTTTTTTTGGTTTGTTTGTTTTAACTTAGAATGAATTATGCAGACTAAAGCATAATTTTTTCTTCTAAAGCATATATCTTCTTTTCCTAAACTTTACTCTTAAAAATCTCAACACAATCCTGAAAGCAGGACAAAATGAAAGGAGGGACACAAACCTCCTGTCAAAGAAGTAACTGCAGTTATTTTAACAAATGTGAGTTTACCTTATGGTCACTTATTTCAGTTTATAACTTGAAATTACATATTATTATAAACCTGCCAAAAATGAAGAGGATCATCTGGGTTTATTTCATGTTAGTGCATAAAACTGGACTTTAGCCTGCTAAGGGGAAGGTATGTGTTTTCTTACTCACTGCCACGAGAATGCCCTATGCAAATGGCAGGGAGGAGGCAAGCAGCCAGCCAAGGCACTGAGGGCAACATCATTAGTAGAAAAGAAAGGGCGGAAGCAGGTCAAATGTCTAGGTCAGATAAGGTAGGACAATGTTATGAAGAGGCTCAAACACAAAGGCAAAAGGCCTGAATTCAACAGGGAGGTGCTGGGCTGGAGAGACCTGCACCGCTCTGCAGGATGTGTCCAGCACCTCGCAGGACTGCATCTGAGGATTGAATTTCCATCATCGGTAGGACATTGTACGTTAGTGATGACTGCAGAATTAGGTTCCGAGTGTTTGGGAATGTACCTGGAGAGACGATAGAGCGTGATTGTCAGATTATTATCATTAAATTGAGGTATCTGAATGAAATGAAGAAAAGGAAAATGTGAGCTGAACAAAAGTAAAATGTTCTTAATGGTGAATTCTATTAAGCTGCTGAAAAGTTTCCCTGGGGAAATGGTGGAGCCCTGTTCTTTACAACACAAGACAAAACACTGAAAAATATACTATAAGGAAAAATCCTAGAGAGGCAAAGAAAGGCATTAGATAACCCATTAGGTCTTCACTGCCATTGATTTCTGTGGAAATGAGCAAAGCCAGAGAAATAGATTATCAGTAAGAAACCACAAATATTATTTTGGTAAAAATCCTCATTGTATGTCAGCATGACCTGTGAAAACTTAGGCAGTTAAATCTTTTTTTTCCCTTGGCAGAAGTGGGAGTATCATAAAGGCTAACATCAGTACTCATGCAAATATATGTCCATGCAAATGTTCTACTCCAGAACAGATTACGTGTCTATTTTGGAAATGCTTAGTCTTGTGAAATAAGAAACCATAATACAAATAACATAAGAAAGCAAGACAGTACCATATGATATAGTACAAATGTTGAACCAGAACATGACATATTTACAAGGAAGTACAGACAAATGTCTGAGAGCAATCCACTCTGATATTACCTTCTTTTTGCAAAGTTTTACATTCATAGTGACACTCAAGAGGCAGCCCAGGAAAAAGCCCTATCTGACCACTATTGGATAAGTTTCTGTCATGAGTACTTTGTGCCTAATTTTGAAAACTAGTTTCTCAAAAACTTCAGTGAAAAAAAAAAAAAAAAAACAAAAACAAGAGCTTAAAAATATTTAATGTGTGTAATTGATGGTACAAGTGATGGTACATCCATGGACTTGCAGGTTCACACCCACGGCTCTGCAGAGCGCACCCTCCCCACCTGCCAAGTTTCCTCCCACTCTCCACAAAGAAAAAACTTCAGCATCAAGAGGAGGTAAGAATGGGATCGGGGCCAGGTTTCTGTTTTGAGAACACTCTTTCCTAGTGCAGCACAAGGAAGCAGGTGGGTAAAACTCACCCAGCCCCGTGCCTTCTCGCAAAAAGGCATGGGTACACGGAGGGAGGGCTTGCAGCCAGCAGCCAGGGCTCAACGTGTCACACAGCCACTGCAAGGGCAGGATTGCTCAGAGAGCTGCAAGCCCTCACAGCAGCACTGTGTGCCCCATTCATCCATCTTTGGCCTTTTGTAACAAGGCTAACATGAGAACTTCTGAAAGCATGGTGAAGAAAATTTCTAACTTGTCCTTAATGGGACAAGCTCAGTGCTCTTCTGTAGCCACTAAATTTCATTTTCAACACCATTTTTTGAAGTTTGCAGGTAGCATTACAGTTCCCTCTTGATTTGTTGTATTTGATTTGGCAAGCATTATCGTACTTTCCTGTTTTCTGTTACATGACTGGAAGGAAAAAAAATAAAAAGATTGCAACATCCCATCAAAATATTGGTGCTATATCAAGCAATTCAGAGGAAATTGTATTTAAGGTATCATTTACAGTGACAGTTCTCTCTGACACGAAAGCAGGACTTTGAGACTCTTAAGAAAGGATTAGGTCCAGCCAATGACTGTGATGTCTTCTGTGTGCACACTGCTTGTGTTGGGCACTGGGGGGGCTTTGATACCCATACAGACTTCCAGGGAGATGCACTCCCTGCTTTGTCATGAGAACTTAAATTTCTTTATTCCTTTTTTTTTTTTTTTTTTTTAATTTTCTTAAGAGTATAATGCAAATACTCTAAATGAGGGAAAAAAAGAAAAATAAAAAAAGAAAAGTTTAATGAGTTGGAAACATACCGTAATAAAAGTAATATATCTTGAGTCTTAAAATGAGCCCAGTTTATTCTGAGAGATGACTTTGCAATATAAGTCTAATTAAGAAAGATAAAGGAATGACATCCTAAAGCCAGTGATGAGCTGACAATAACATCCTATTAGTGTACATATTTGTGCATAGGCAGATATGATTATTAAAGCTTGTATCTATATGTCTTTTTATGGGAACTGAATTTTTTTAAGATTCCAGGAAATTGTAACAGAGCATTGAGTTGCGAAAAAGCATTTTATGACATTGTTGGCAATTCATTACATTATGTTGATAACAAAAGAGTTTATGATAAGTGATATAGCCCACCTTTAAAATCTCCATATTCTGTAGTTTCAGAATATGTATGCACATGTCGAGGTGATCTTGACATATTTTATACTATGCAGGGCTGTAAATTTGTCTCACCTTTTATTGCTTCTATGATGGTTAAGCATACATAAAATGCACTGTAATTTTGTTCTTGTGATTCTTGTCACAATTGGAAAAGTCTTTAAATAATGATTCCAGCAATGTGCGGGTTTTCCTATTCGCATAAATAATGGCACAATTTTCACTTATTTATGCCATGCTGTTTATTAAATGTACTAAACCAGTTTGGAGTTGTTGGCTGGCATGACTTATCTGTCACACCACATAGCCTCATGATGCGAGCAATCTAGGCTCAGAGATACTTCAATAACTTAAGACAAAGATCATCTGCCAGCACTTGAAGAAGAAGAGTAGGAAAGTCAAAAGGTGTGTGAAAGGAAGAGGCATAAAAGCTTCACTGAGGATTAGGGAGAGAGCAAAATACATAATGGAAGGCATAAAGAAAAGAGATGTGTGGAAATCAGACCAAAAAGGAAAAAAAAAAAAAAAAAAAAAGCGCAGAGAAAAACATATGTGCAAAGGGTTTTGGAGGAATCTTCCAGTGCTTCAAGAAAAGAAGTGGACTAAATTTTACAGAAAAGTTCTATAGATTACATCAGATTGCATAGAAAAAGAGACTCCATGCTCTTACAGTGCTCTTACAGATCAAAATAAATAAATAAATAAATAAATAAAAGCTTTATTTTAAAATTTTGGTGGAATATTTCATCTCTCAAATACACATATTATAGAAACATTCCCTAAAAGCAGCCTGAAGAAACCTTGTTTTGACCACATTTACTTGGGTTTAAAACTCTGTAGCTCCCAAACTACAGATTGTTTAAAGATCTATAAAATTCTTATGTTCAAAGTATCTTCAGTTTTTAGAACCAGAGGACCACATAGGTTTATGTTCTTTATACTATTATAATTTCACTACTGTTTTTTTTCACACAACACTTTTAATCATGGTCCTAATGAATTTTTAACCATTGCTGCCCCAGAGGCAATTTCCATTACTTCCATGGGAATTCTTTATCCAATGACAAAAAGAATGGGAATTGATGTCCTGGATCAGATTATCCTGACTGTGTAGCTTGCTGGCATTATTTACACACAAGAAAAATATCCTTAACGTTAGAACAGCCCATCATGAAGTAACTAGTCCAGAGGGAAAGTTTATTTCTCATTCTTGTCAATTACTTGTCTGTACATCATATAATTTCCCATACTGAAGAGCTGAGGCTACATGGATTGTCCATTAGCATTCCTAATACTGTTCTGGAGTATCCTCCTGGTTATTTCTCATGAAAGCAAGTTTCACAGTTAAATTAGGTTCTGTGACTTAAGAAACGCTGTTCTCTCTTCTCTGATTTAAAAAGATTTAAATACCTTCCAGTTTTGACCATAGTTTCATTCATTAAGTACAGATTGCCTTATTTTTATGGCAGGAAATAACAGCTCTAGTTTTGTGTCCTCTTTTATTTAGGCTCTAGAAATTATTCACTCTGAAAAAATGCTAATTGTTGCTAGTTGCATTCTATGGTGCAACTTGTTATTTGCAGCTTCATGGGACATACAGTTTTACTGTTGAACCACATGTGTGCATCCTGAATAAGATTATTTAAAGGATCGGTTTAAACCCTAATATTAGAGAAATGGGATACAACTTCGTTTTGTGCCACCAATGTGTGCCTGCAGCCCAGAAAGCCAAAGCCCTGGGCTGCACCAAAAGCAGTGTGGCCAGCACGGTGAAGGAGGATCATCATTAAGGTCTCTTCCAACCCAAGTCGTTCTGTGGTTTTATGATTTGAATCCATGATTTGTTCAATGAATTTGCATGGCATTAGGTTACCTGATGGCAACCTTAATACAATATTAATGGATAGGCAGAATTGACATTTTTTGCATGTCAGTCAAATCTTAATCATAAGAGGAGGCACTAAAATGCTGAGCTAGAAGTCAAAAAATCTGCAGTTCATTTGAAAATAAATAATCGATAGGTAAAATTTCAATATCAGAAAAACACAGAATTGCAAATTCTTCTGAAATAATAATTCTTATTTTTATATATCTAATAATAATTCTATAACTCTTCTGAAAGTGATTATTAAAAAAAAAAAAAAAAAAAAAAAAAAAGTTCTGCATTTGGTATATAAATAAAACAAAAGCAGAGCAGAATATATTCTCAGAAACATATTACCATATTCACTTCAGTAAGTACCTCTCATTCTCATCCCTAGCAGTCCCATATTCTATAAATATATTGTATTTTCCTCAATGTCCTTGTTGATAGTCATTCACTTGAAAATGTGGAATACTGAAAACTGTTCTTGAAAGAACCTTTCTGGACCTCAACACAGCTATATGTACATTATAATTCTGTAATTCCAGTTTGTTACCAATCTGACTAGTTGCCATTTTTATCTACCAAAATGTTCTCTGGACACTTCCCTTATATCCGCAATGGAAACCTCCTGTAAACCTGCAGGAGTCCTAGCTTAGGCCCACAGCAGTGACACTGCCCCCCAGACAGCCATGGGAGATTTCATTTTCTCAATTCTTCTAGTAAAGTTCTTAATGTCATTTTAAATCTCACTTCTTGTTTTTCTCTGAACTGCTAGGTCTATCAAATCATTTTACCACCTGCTTTCAGAATGGTTTCTTCCATTCTTTACAAGAGCTTCTTTTTTCTCCCCCCCACCACCTTTTTTTTTTTTTTTTTTCCTGTAAACTCATTATACTCAGTTAAGAATTTGGCTCTGTTCTGCACTGTAAGGAATTGTGTTTGTCTTATTAGAGCAAAGACAGAACTCTTACCCGTATCTTCTGGAATAAGCCTGTTGTCAGCTTGTACTACATTTTTAAAATATCTTCATGGTTCTTTTCATAGCTCAGCCATAAGTCAACCTCTGGCATACCTGGAAGCCTATTATTTCAGCCAACCACAGTCACTTGAACCTCTGTTATCTTCATTTGTACATATCAATGCCAAGAAAAAAGCCAGCACAATAATAATTGATTATAGAACAGATGACAAATATTTATCTATCCAAGACAAATGATGGGTAGGTGAGAAACTCCATAGTATGAAACTCAGCTCCTCAGGAGCCCAGAAGAGAATGATGGTGGGCAAGAGGAAATGGAGTGGGGCTAATGAACTCTCTTTCCACAGCTGCCATTTCTAAAGCACCTAGTGCTAACCACAGTGTTGAAGAGGTATACCATTACAATTCCATCTCTAAATGGAAAAAGAAAATAATAATATATATATACTTATAAATACATATATAATATACATATATATACATGTATATATATTATATTATATATATATTATATATATACATGTATATATATTATATATAGCACATTATATATTATATATATGCACACTCCAAATTAATGTAACTGAAACAAGTTAGGCACAGGATAGAACAGAAGTTGCCCATGTCACTGTGTCCTTATATTGCCTTCTGTATTTTTCTTCACATATTTTGGTTCCAGAAACACTCATGGCTATGTCTCTTTACTGTGTCTTGCTCTCTGACACAATTTTGTTCACTGGTATACAGATTTTTATTCAAAGCCATGGCTACCCTAAGCAAAGAAGACATCATGTCAAATCAGCTATCTTGCTGGTTAATTAATTACAGCTTGTGCAATGTTGTGAATGGAAAGCTCTGTAAAAGTGCTAAATATTATTTTTGACAATTTCTGTAACTCTAAACAATAGTTGGGTTTCTTACGGAGGCTGAATGTACTCCTTCCTACATGAGGTTACATTGCTTTATTTTGAGAAAATCAGAAGGCTGCTTCCTCTGTGTCTTAGGCTTTCATAGTTTATACCCATGAATGTCACAGCCTCTGCACGCCTAAGGCCACATCTGTCAAAAGCAAACCCATTTTTAGCAGAGCATGTTCGCATGTATGCTGCAGGAATGCGCCTATATGAGATCTCTGTGAGAAGCAATGAACTGCAACCCTTGAGCTGAATAAAGAGTTAATACTCTGGTTTTTTTTTGTTTGTTTGTTTTTTGTTGTTGTTGTTGTTGTTGTTGTTGTTTTTGTTTTTGTTTTTGTTTTGTTTTGTTTTCCTCAGTATTATCTCCCCAAATTGAAGGACAGATTATTTTAAAGAGTTTACATTTACGTATGAATTATAAACCAGCAATTTACAGGGAAGATGTAAATGAGGCAAGCATACAAATTACAAAAAGAATGTTGAAATTTGTATCTTTCAAAGAAAACTCAGGTGCCCAAGCACAGAAACAAGCATAAATAAACCTAGGCGAATACACCCTACCAGCTCCTACATTTGTGGTTGGGAGTCTGAAGTAAATCCCCTGGCCTCAGTGGACCTGCTCAGGATGTACTCCTCATACAAAGGAGATCACAGATTGCACACTTAACCTCCATGAAACACCTTGCACAAGCAATTCCATATAGTGGACGCCAGGATCAAGCCTTCCTTCTAAGGCACCACTGCTAGGGGACAATGATTTTCACAGCAATGCTTAGATCTATAATTGGGCTTGGTTAGGCCAGTGGAAGCCTAGATTATTCACAAGAGATGTCCCTGGACAGAATACTGACTTTAGAAGTAATTCTGGGGACATATTTCTCAGAGCCTGTTTAGTTAGGAAAGATAGTGTCATTTTTCTTCTGATTTCCTGATCCCCTATCATTTTTGCCCCAGCAACATCCTTCTCATCTCTGAAATATGTGCAGGAATGCCGAGCAAGGGTGAAAGCAATGTCCTGTCTTTGAGGCCTTCCTCCAGCTGAGGAAGAAACAGAAAAACATTGGTTTCAGTGCATGCCCTGGAGACAGCCCAACAGCCAAAACACCACCTTCAGTTCGGTTTCTATTTTTGAGCACCATTTGCTATCAGCCTTTCTTTCATTTCCCAGCTCTCACACTGCTGCCACACTATCAGTACTTCCACTTACCCTATTTTTACGAGGCATCAGGCTCTTTCTTTGGGAGGAATCTCACAGTGATCCAGATCACGCAATTGATTTTTGAGCAGAACCACCTATTAAAGTCAGTGGGGAATTCTTGTTAAAAATCAATGGCACAATCTGGCCCCAAATGAGTGAATAAGTCTTGGAGAAAAGCAAGAAGTGAATGACAGCTTAATGCAAAATCAGATGTTTTGCGTGAGCCCCTAAAAGTTGAACACTACAGCATACGCACAGTCTTCATTTTTTTTGATAAATACTTTTCAGTCGCATTGTGAGGGGAAGAGTGGGAATCAGATCTTAAGTGGATTGAGAAACAGAATGGGGAAAAAAAAAAAAAAAAAAAAAAACTCATGTCAATTATCTATTATGAGATTTTGCCACATTTCATACAATTTTGGCTTAGTGAAAAAACGCAATTATCAAGAAACAGCTCCTTTTCATTTTAGGGGTATAATTTACATTTCTAAATGTTCATAAAACACATTTCTCATTTCAAAAAAAACTCTTACACCACTGGCACACAGATAATATCACATTTACTGGCATTTATATTTGTATTGCACACTGCAATATCTTTGTATTAGCCACCATAAAAATACTGTCTGGTGTAAAGTACTGTTTTGATTTTCTTTTAAAATTTATAAATAAGATTTATATGTTGATTTTGGCATACTGTAGCTCCATTTTTTAAGATTACTTTTAAAAATTTAATAACTGTTGATATTTGTGAAAGTTACAAAACTCACACTAATATCATTATGAAATTTTGTTTTCCACATTATTAGATTAAATACAATGCAAGGACCATTAGAACACCTAAACTGCTTCTTTAAGGGATGAATTTGGCAATTCAGCTTTCACACAAAATTTATACAGAAGCAAAACATTTTGCAAATGTATGTTTAAGTTAAACTCTAGCATCTATGACTTTAAATTACCTCTATGCTTGATGCTGAAACAAACTTCATGAAGACTGGAAAATATAATTCCCATCCTTCACTTAGGCTGGTACATTTCTGTCTTACGTGAACATGTATGACAATATTTTTCTCTTCATTAAGCTAATCTATTAAGCAAATAAACAGGATTTTACTTTTTTTTTTTTTTTTTTTCCTCTTATATAGGTGCAGAAGAAGCTATTTAATGAGTAAAAATTGCTATGTTTAATAGCCATAGCAATTTCAGTCTTGTATTTACAAAGTCTAGGTACTGCTTCTTGTGCCAATGAGCAAGGTAGGGAAAAACAAATTTTCTCAATGGAGGGATGTAAACCTAAAATAAAAGCAGAAATTGAGTTCTGCACTAGTTATTCTGCATGGAATAATAGATGAATTTTTAAAAGTGCGTGCCTGAGTTCAAGTTCTGTTCATACAGACAACCAAAAACTATTGTTAAAATTGATGGTGGGTGTTGTGACTAAAACCACTTTTAAAGACATGATCTTTTGCCTAAGCTGAGAATTTGCCAACTTTCTTAGTGGGGGAAATCAGTGGAATTGCTTAAATAACTCATTGTGATAGCAGAAAAAGTCTTGTTCTTCATTAGTCAGAGACATTTTTTCTACACCAGCAACTGATGTGAATCTTATTTCTACTGTCCGAACTGATGAAAGTAATGTTTGAAGTGGATATGTAAGCTGAAGAAGTGAAAAACAGTGGAAAACGGCTCTTAGGTTTTTGCTTAACCTAGGCAAGGATCCGTCTGCACAAAGAAATTAAGACTGAAGTCATGTTTCATGGATTTTATCGGAAGATAGTATTTTCTTTGTGTTGGTTATGATGTTACAGCTTAGGTTAAGCTAGTTATTGGGATTCGCATATTCAAACAATACATTTTGTAATTTTTAACTCATGTTACTTTTTGTCTTCTATATAAACCCATCCCGGATTCCTTTCACTATTAGAAATAAAGGCAGCTTCTGTTCTCTGTAACACAATGCAAAGGTAAAATAATCTATCGAAATTCAAACATTAAATATAAAAAGTAACTTTCCCATTATTTTTACTCTGATATTTTAAAATTTAATTGCAACATCAGGTATTATTATGTTTAATCTTTGTACCACATTTTCTTAAAAGTCTTGTCATCCACTTATTTTTTGCTTTATGCTCTGGGTTTGTTTTTTAGCATGCAGACACCTGCAGCAATGCAACTCCAATGATGCATCTAGAGCTTGATTAGACAGAAGGCTATATTGCATCAGAACATCGCTAATACATGAGAAAAGGCACTCAGCGTTCAAATCCCATGCATCAATTTTATAATATAAATGAATAAGCCCAAACATTTTTTCCCTATAAGAAAATCAATGGATTTTATCAAACATCTAAAATACTTATCAAAATAATTATCAAAAATACTATTATCTCCAATAGTATTTTTTTCCAGCAGTTTTTCTCCCAAATGCTTCTCTGTTTCCCAGGAGAAAGAATTGTGAGAAATGTTGGTACCTCACTCTTGAGGTACCAACAAAGAGTCTTTGCAACAAATATATCAGATAGAAGTCTTTCCATTTAAAGTCAGTCCAGGAACAGTTCATTCACATACACAGCTACATACACCTACACACACCTAAGAACAATCACTAATAATAAGTGTGTTCCTTTCATATTATCTCTAGTAAATTAAAGCTCAGGAAAGTTTCCTTTCTCTCACAAGTGTTTACTCTATCTTGAAGTATTTTTTTATCACTCTGTTGTGTTTAGGATAAAGGGTTCAGCACCAGGAAAGAATTAGAAATTACAAACTTGGTTCAGAAGTCCTGTAATATTTCTTTCTGCCTCCACAAGGACCACATCAGCCAAGCTTTCCTGGGTTTCTGGAAGGTTTGACCATTCACTTGCATGGCCACTGTGTGCAGATTTGTTCATATTCATATGAATCTGCTCATGGTGACCCCTTCACAAGGCCAAGAACTTCTAATGGGAAGTGGAAGCTCTTCAACAGCCGGTGTCCCACCCATAAATTTTCTTTTTCCTATTGGTTTTGTGGTTGCCATTTGCCTCAGTATTAAAGCTCATGAAGGAATGGTACAATTATAAATACAGTTTGTTCTGTCAAAAATTCCTGATGTCACACGCTACATTTCACTGATTGCTAGACTTGGGTCAGAAAAGAAATTTCCTTAGGGCACATTGACTCTGCCTTGAGATTTTATTTTATTGTTCTTTCCCCTACATTTCAGAAGGAAATTGAAGTCCTTTGAGCTGCTGAGTGTCTACTACAAGGCGCTGAATGATTTCAACTTCCATTAAAATTAAAATGAGCATATCACAGAAGGCACTTAGCTTTCTGTGGAGCTGTATTTTTGCTGGGTCTTGCGGGAAACAAGATCCACCTGGCAAAAGCATGAAACTTTCAAGAACTTTAATATCTACCGAACCTATGTAATCCATTTTTTGTTGGGTTCTTTTTCCCTTATTACAGATTTTTTTATTTTTTCAAAATAACAATAATAAAAAAGTTAAGAGAATGAAACCTTATAAACACGTATAAAGAATTTATTCCCATCTAATTTAAGCATCTGCTCCTGAAGATGTAAAGCCCTCAGCTGGGTCCATTGAGATTAAACTAAAACATGTCAAAACAGGACTGGAATTAAACTGTCAAGCTTATGAGACTCATCCACCATGAGACTTTCTTTAAGAAAATTTCCTTCTTAACTCTTGTTTTTTGAAGATGAATCTCCTGGATAAACTTGTCATAAGAGTTATTTCTACATAGGCTTTGTACAAAGGTCTGTTGACCCCCATGACGAGGAGATTCTGGCATGGACTTATTTGTTTTGATATTTAACTTACTGATAATGTTGCAACCCTTATCCTGAAGTCCAGTTACAGTTGTGAGCCTTACTGAAAGGATGATCACACAAGCTTATAATTCTGAAAAACACTATGCTGTTTCTGAAGCAAATAAATTTGCTAATTTTCTCCAAACATATATACATACATACGGATATATCTCCTCTATAAATTTATTTCATTTATTTAGCATGCTTTACTAAAATAAGCAAAGACATGGCTCTCCAGATGTTGTGGCTTCTCCAAGAATTACTGCAGATAAATATTTGAGTTTAATTTTATCTTAAACTAAATCAATATCTAGTTTGGATAAATACAGAGGATAGTACATTACTTTTTAAATGGACATTTATCTAATACTTCTTGGTGTCATTCAGATCTCCAGGCTTAAGAGATGCTACTCTGGAATGAATTTCAAGATAAGATGCTCTGAGGAGGTTTTAAAAAAAAAATAAAATAAAAATAAAAATAAAAATAAAAATAAAAATAAAATAAAATAAAATAAAATAAAATAAAATAAAATAAAATAAAATAAAATAAAATAAAATAAAATAAAATAAAATAAATTTTTGGATCAAATGAGACACTTACACACAAGTTTAGCTCACATAAAATATCAGAAATTTTACTTGTTATGAATGCAAGTCTAACAAGTAGTCCTTGAATTGAAGATTACTGAGCATGCAGCTTCATCATTTCACATGAAATTGGGAAACTGTATCTCTTATATTAGAAAAACAAGGATGAATATTCAGTTTGTTATAGTTAAAGGCTCTTTTGAAATATTGTATATGCAATATACAAATTCAAAAGTCTAAAATGCTTCTTAATTCGAAAGTCTAAAATGCTTCTTAAAATATGCCTTGGTTAGTGGAACTTGATGACTTCTCAAAATAAGTTTAAAAAAAGAAAAAAAAAAAGTGTGCAAACTTGATTAAAATTTGTTTTTCTTTCTCGGTTATCCTGCTTTCAATTCCTTCACTATTCTGATGTCATCATTCTCCTAGCTGTCAAGTTACTGTAAAAATTTCTCCACTGAAGACAAGCCAGCGTTACGAGCGGTGTCATCAAAATGTACAGTTACAGAAGATGAAAAAAAAAATCAGTTGCCAATAGTCACGAAACTAAAAGACCTCACTTCAGAGCAAGGTGTAAACTGACTCCTAAGCAGTGCTGAATCATTATAGTCTACCTACATTTTGAGGTCAATATCTAAACTGGAAACTTGTTTTGGTAAATACCAAATGTTCATTTGTTAAAGCATACCAAATATCTTCATTCATAAACGATATTGAACCTTAGCTCTTTCCTTAAATATTGCTGCATAAATAAATTCAAAATCAGATATCTCCAGTATCAAATCACCGGCACTGGTTATTAACTGAAACTGATAGCAACAGATTAATTTCCCAGGGAAAAATAGGCATTTTCATTCTTCATAGGCAGTAGAATTGTTGTTGTTGTTGTTGTTATTATTATTATTATTATTATTATTATTATTATTATTATTATTATTATTATTATTTTAAACAGATTTTTCTCATACCTTTTTGAACTATAGAAAGTAAAGAGGGCTTTACTTTTTTATTTATTTTACATCATTATAGTCAAGTAGGGTCCTTGTTCTTGTAAAAGAGATTATTTATAGATGGAATATTTCCCTGCCTTTTTTTTTTTTTCTTTCAGAAAGAGCAGTCAGCCTCACAATCAAATGTACCTTATTTTAAAATGAATTAATAAACATTTATGAATGATTGGATATGTGAAGTTCCCTCTCTCTGTATACACATACATATATATAGACAAATTAATTATGTATGCACGTGCTACACATTATGGTAAGGATGGCACATTACTTGGAATGATTTTGTATATAAACATAGGAAAAAATATAGGGAAATAGGTCTCATTTTCATCCTGATTTCTATGTCTAGATCCACTGACTGAAATAGTTGGGAATTTTCTGGTTTGGAATTTTCCTTAATTTTATTCAGCTACCATCTCAATTTTACAATATGTGGAATATTTTAAATAATAACCAAAACAAATTCAAAAAGTGATGAGAATTCATCCCACATCATAACTAGTTAAGGTAGAATCAATGTTATTTCCTTCAGTTGTTTTTCCATGTTTGTGAAAATATATATATATATATATATGTGTGTATATATATATATATACATATATGTGAAATATTGATTAAACTACTGCTAATCCTTCTGTAATCTGCCACAAACTTGTTGGGAAAGGCTCATTATTAATTTACACAGATATTTTCTATCTAATCTAAAAAAAAAAAAAAAGACAACAAAAACACAGATCATGTCATTTTGTTAAATCTATTTGAGAAAAGGGAAATGATAGCTTTTTATTTACTAATTATTTTGGAGCTCAGCAGTAGAAAGTTTCAGAACTGTACACGCTTTGCCGTAATTACCCATTTCTCGCCACACTCACAATAAATTAAACAGAATTTCATCTGGACTTCTATTTATGACAGATAAATTCCATAAATACATAGTAGAATAAGCTTTCATAACAAAATTATAATAAAATTGATTTCTCATTGTCAATTACTGTTCAGATATACCCAATTACTGTAAAGGTTTGCTCTTAGCTCTGCAATGCATTGCATTCTTATTGGCTGAAGAGTTTCTAATATTCTTGATCACTGCAGTTACTTCTCCTTAAATATACACCACTGAAATTGATTCCTGCTGTTTGACAGAGAGTTAACCAACCAGAGAAGTAGGATGCGCATAATAGCTGCTTGGTTACCTTTCAATAATCATACCTTACACCATCACCTACCATACTTCCTAGGCTACCTCTGGCATACAAACTCCTCAACCTGTCAGCTATAGTTCATTGCTTATTTAAAGCCTGCAAAGATGCATGCAGGAGAAATGTTCTAATTGCAATGAAAAAAAAAAAAAAACAAAAAAAAAAAACAAAAAAAAAACAGATGGACAGATGGCAAAACTCGGGGAGAAAAGAAAAAAAGGATGTGATTCTGATCTCATTTAAAGTCACGGCTTATCTGAATTAATTCTATTAACATTTCTGGCAACAACCAAAGAAGGTCTGTAAAGGCTTAATTCTGTCACTGGTGGCCCTGACACACCTTTTTCTCCTCCTCCATCTCTTCTTCTGCTCCTGGTGCCCAGCTCCCATCCCAGCAGCAGCAGCTGAGCCTTCACTCATGGTGGTCGCTTACCACCACAGCACCCTACAGCCTCCTCTCTGGCCCTGTTCCTAAACATGCTGCACACAAATGCTTCTCGAGGCTCCTCGGGTCTTGAGCATGTACAGAGGGTAAGACTGCAAGGGAAGAAAAAGGCCCAAGTGGACAGGAATATGAACAGGAGTGGGGGGCAGTCATGGCACAGACCCTATAAAGAAGGCTATACCCGAAATTGCACCACATCTCATTCATGCCAGCCCCAAACCAGCCTCCTTCAGGGACTATAAAACTAGGCATGGCAATATCATAAAATCACAGGTTTATTTGATTGGAAGGGAACTTAAGACCCACCCAGTGCCACCCTCTGCCATGGACAGGGACACCTTCCACTAGCCCAGGCTGTCCCCGGCCCCATCCAGCCTGGTCTTGGGCACTGCCAGGGATGGGGTAGCCACAGCTCCTCTGGGCAGCCTGGGCCTGGGTCTCACCACACTCTAAATGAAGCATTTCCTCCGTATATCTAATCCAAATCTCTTCTTTTTTACCTTAAAACCATTACTCTCCCTATCCCTACACCCTCTGACACAGAGTCCCTCCCCAGCTTTCCTGCAGCCCCCTTTAGGCACTGGCTGGCTGCTGTGAGGTCTCCCTGGGGCCTTCTCCGCTCCAGGCTGAGCCAGCTTTCTCAGCCTGGCTCCATAGGACAGGTACTCCAGCTCCTTCGTCATCCTCATGACCCCTCTCTGGACTCAGTCTAATACTTCCATGTCCTTCTTGTGCTGGGGCTCCTGAGCTGAGCACAGGCTCCAGGTGGGGTCTCACGAGAGCAGAGCAGAGGGGGACAATCCCCTCCCTTGCCCTGCTGACCACACTGCTGTTGGTGCAACCCAGGCTACGGGTGGCTTTCTGGGCTGCCAGCACACACTGCCAGTTCATGTTGAGTTTCTCATCAACCACCACCCCCAGGTCCTTCTCCTCAGGGCTATTCTCAATCCATTCTCCACCCAGAATGTATTCATGATTGAATTGCAGTACACCAGTAATCAGAACCAACAAAACAAGGTGAGAAACCACAGACACAGCTCACAGAGACAGGTTCCAAGCCCAGTTCTCCCCGCTGCCCAGATCCCTCAATAAAACAACCCCGTGCCTCTGCCCTCCCTTCTCCTCTGACAGCTGAGCCTTCAATTCCATCCCCACACGGTGGCACAGCTTCACCCAACTCATGGCTGATAACGAAGACACAAATGTAGTAGAGGAAGGAGCTGAACTTTCAACAGCAATTTTCTGTAAAAGTGATCCAATCATTAGGTCACTGCATTACAGAAAGTGCTGTTTGCAGGCACTACCTTTACTTTCAGTGCCATCACCTCTCCTACAGCCATCTGTAACACAATGAGCTCTCTGCTGGCTCTCCCCATTCAGAGGTCTAGGTCTGCCTTCAAGCAGCAACCCTTTGAAGACCTGCTCAAGCATTTTGGCATTGACAACCCCATCCTCAGCATTCCCCTCCAGCTCTAGACAACTGCTCACCAAGCATACTGCCAGTTTCCATCAGTCTCATTACTTCAGACCTTGTTACAGCACCTCGTGGTGCCCATGCCATGCCCTGAGCACAGGGCTACACAGGGTGATCTTGGTCCTAAAACCAGGCACCTGAAGGTTTAGAGCTGCAGTGTTCAATTGAGTTAATACACTACATACTGCTTGATGTGAGATAGAAAATGTAGCTTTTGCAAATACACAAAATCATCTTAATAGCTTCCAATGAAACTACAAGTACTTTCCAAAGTATTATATAAATATTATATAATATTTATTACTATGTAAACATAGTGATACATAATATGATATACTTCTACCTGTTCATAGAAAAAAAAAAAAAAAAAAAGTAATTCAGAAGCTGTTTTACAGGAAGTGGTGAAAAGGAAAAGGCAGTACATATCTATCCATGTCAAATAAGTGGAAGGTATGTGCTTATATATAACTTAATTATACCATTGGGAACTTCAGCATAAGGCTGTGCATCTTAAACCAACCATTTTCACTTCTGATTTTTAAATTTGTATTTCAAGCCAATGTTTGTGTTTCTACTACTCCCAGGATAGTGGTTGGGCAGTAAATGCTATCACTATAGGCCTCTCTATCAGGCATGTTTCCCCCAAACCATTCTGCAAATGAGCTGTCTGGGTTTATCTTCAGGAAGCATTTTATTGAAAATAAAATACTAGGCAAAATAATCTCTCAGAATCAAGTGACAACAGAATTATAACATTTTAGAGATGAAAAAGATCTAAGAGCTGGTCTGGTCAGCCCTCTCTAGGAAACAAGACTGTGACCTCCAGTGGGTTCTCTGGAGTATTCTCCACTCCAGATTTAAATGACTCAACAAGAGTCACCTTTATTTCCTCTGAAACTATCCCACAGTTTTCCTCCTTGTCAAGGATTTTTCCAGGTGTTCAGACAACCAGCTCCTGTGCTCAGTTTCTTCTCATTTACCTTTCCTAAGTAACACTGACCATCATCTCAGCAATGCAGTAGTATTACATTCAATTTTCAGTGTAGATTTTGGTCAATATTACATAAAACTCCATACAAAGAGCGACCATGTAACATGGTGCAAGCCTTCGGTAGCTGGGATTACCCCTACCTGACCCACATGTGCATTTGCATTTGATGATCAGTTAGCTCAGCTAGTTCTCTCAAGCTTTCCTCCAGAACCAATACATTTATTCTGTGACTTACAACAGTTTTCCCTTTTAAAGTGAATCTCATCACTTCGACTCATTACAGTTTTTTGAACTGCATGCTGTATTCTACATAGCCTAAAATTCTGGAAATTATGGGTTCTAATATGATGCCTTTAAATATACAGCATTAAAGATATTATCCTTCCTATTTTTTTTAATGATATTGTAACCTTATAACTAATTTGTAGTCCACCTTCACTCTTAGGTTTCTTCCTATTACTTAGTGCATATTTCCACAGATTATTTCGCAGACTATTTATTTATGTTTCAAATATATATATTTTTTCTCCCAAGTATCCATTGCTTTTTTTTAATCCTATATTTTGATTTCCAGACAATATTGCTAACCTAATCAGTTATTATATTTCTTTCTCTTTTCCCACAAGTATTTGCAGCATTTCCAAATACAGTAATTTGTTTCATTTGCTGTCTCCATATTGTTGTAAATTAAGTACTTTCAGATTATTAGTTCAGTATACATAGAATCAGATAATAAAATTCCTAAAAATCACCAGTGTGTGACTAAATAAGCACTTTTTTGGGAAAAAAAAAATAAAATAAAATAAAATAAAATAATAAAAAACTATATTGTTCATTTGTGAATTTATTAGAGCATTAGAACTGAAGCTTCAAATATACTCTGGTCTTTAACATTCTCTGCAATTAACATCCAGTTAAAAATAGCATTGGTCTTCATCTGAGGCAGCAAAACCATAGGGATGAAAACATACAAAGAACAGGTCAAAATCAGGCTTAAAACTCAAAATACACAAACTTATATGCATTACTGAGAAATATTAACTTTATGTATGACAGGCCCAACCTGTTTGTTTTAGTATCTCTTGTTTATAGGAGCTGCTTCTTTCAGAAGGCACCACAGGTTAGTAACAACTATCTGAATAGTCGGGAGTTGACACGACAGGGCTCAATATACGACTAACAGATTGTCCAATGTCTTTTGGCAGGTATTGTGGCCTACATTGCTGGAGATACTTGAACACACAGTTTGTGAAAACATAGTGTTTTAAACTCATTAAAAAAAAAAAAATAGCATTTGTGTTAAATATAGTACCTTGTTTATTGTGTATACAGCAAGTGAACACATCAGCATACTGCATGTTATTAGCAAAATGTGCCCAAATGGCTGACTTTCATTTACAATAACCGGCATGTCTTTTTTTTTTTTTTTTTTGTCCTTCAGCGATATTTGTTTTGCAGATATGAAAGACATGAACAAAACTAATGAATATTTCTAAGGAAAGTACTTCCAAATAATACACTTTCAAGTGACAGAAGTATTTAATTTCATGAATGTGTCTCATTTATGTTCAAAATAAAGTATTTCACTGGGAGAACATACAAGTTCCAGCATCATCTATCAACAGCGTTTAGGAGTGGTATCTTTCAAATGCAGCATTTACAAGTCACCACTTGTCATTAAATGTAACTGTATGTTCAAGAGGTTTGTAATAATAGCCTTTAATTAACTGAGGACTGTTAGAGGTTTCAGTTGCCCTTTGAAGTTCTTAATTATTAGTTGTATACAGCCCTTTATGGCGCAGTTAAGGTTAAATTAAATAATTAAAATATACCTCCAAGAGAAATATAAGTATTTTACATGTTTTAATTAAATTTCTGAATTTCAAGGTGTTTAAAATAATAACGTATGTTTTGATTTTCTTACGATGGCATACGTGAATACTACATACATTAAACAAAAAATCGATAGTTTTTTATGGGAATAATTGCTAAGCATGACGCATGTAAATGAGCTATTTTCTATGCATGGCTGGCAAAAGTGCTAATTAAATAGTTGGTATTCAAGGCTATGCTCGTTCATTGTTTAGTGACATACAAATAGAGCGATGTGTGCCAGCAGACATTTTAAGTTGAATGTTTTCTCCTCCATGCTCTTTGTCATGAAATGGTGGCACCATGATGAGAACACTGGTGTAAGCAAAACACTGAAATATGTTTTAATAATGTTTTAACCATGTAGAGACACCAGTCTAGTTTTCTAATGAATTTTTAATTTCTTTCTTCTTATAAGGATGTTCCGAGTTATCGCTGATGCATATTAAATCATGAGTCATTTTCTCACTAAATTTGCATAAAATAGCTAAATGCTAATGCACCAAATGGGGCTTACTATATATGGTACAGTAAATATGCCCTTGAAGGTTTTCTGCAATCAATCTCCTGTATTTCATTAGTGGCTAGACAGAGTTCTGAAAGGGGAAGAGAAAAACCGTTGTGTATAGGCTGTGAACTTCTGATACTGATGATGATTCCTAACTGATGATTAGAACCCAGTCTAGAATTAGAATTTGCACAAGGTGGAAAATAAAGTTCCTTGACAAGTGCACTTAAGTGGCCTCTCTGAAAGCGGCCAAGTGCTGCTAATAACCAACAGTCAGTTCATTGAGACTTTTCTACATCCAAAATCAACGCCAGGTTCAAAATACACAGAGCCCATGATTTTAATTATGCAGTGCTTGATACATCACTTAATACTCACCTCTAAGTCTAAAGCTGCCAAAATCTTGCTAACACATCACTGTTTCTCTGTGTAAGTCAAAAATGCTATTCTCCTCTTATTGTTGCATATATTCACCTTCCACCCATATTAACTGTTCTCTCCTGTCTTCCTGTTAACAGAAATCACACATATTGGCCAGCTTATATTTGGATAGATAGTATGATCGCAATAAGAATGGCATCACTGTAGTAATATTATTAATCCAAACAAAAACCTCACATCTAATGAAGGAAACTTTATTCTCTCTCCTTTTCTTTCTGACATCTGGAACATTTTTACCTGGTGCAAAAAAAAAAGGGGGCTATTTAAAAATAAATGTATGTTTTGCCCTACAGTTATTTTGAATTAGTCTCGATAAATAATTAAGCAATGCATAATATATTATTTAGATGCAATAGTCTTAAGAATTTGAGTGGTATTTCAACTACAATTATAGTAATTTATTTATCAGTGAAAAATTTACATAATCACTCTTCAAAATCCAGTGGACTGGAGAGATATCAGAATGACATGCAGGAATGTGCCTAATGACTTCGGGCATTAGATTCACTTAATAATGTAGTGATGGGCAAGATGGTGTAATATCTAACATAGCTATATTTGAGGAATCATTTTTAAATGAGGAAAAGGAAATATTGTTTTCTCTTCGTATTTTTATTTTACAAAAAAAAAAAAAAAAAAAGACAACTTTTACATGCACACCAAAAAAAAAAAAAAAAAGTAAGAACAACAAAAAAGAACTATTTCAAATCAAGTGTTATTCCTACTGGGGTGGAAAAGAATTTAAAGACAGTTTACAATAAAACCCTGAGGTCTCTCTTTGTCAACTGCCAGAGGGAACACTGATGGACCTAGCACAATGTGAAGGGTCAGTTGATTCTGTTTAGTCACCATAGGCTGTCCCATTGGTGAGGGACTACGCAGGAAAGAAATGCAAGTTTTGTGCCTTGTCCATACGGCCAGAGTGGTGGCAGAGTAATTCATAAACATGTAAACAAAAACAATCCTGCTTGTGCTAATCCTGACTGTGCAAATGCTTCTGAAGTAGAAAGAGGCTCTACATAGATGCCATAGGAGCCTAATTTATGCCACTGGAGAGTTATGGGAATCTACAGGAAGATAAAAAATTAATATTCATATATGTCCCAACAATACCTTTATGCCCACTAGTAAAATACTGGTACCCATTAAATCCTCAGTGCTCAGCTGAACTGACAGCAGCCAACTACAGCCATAGAGAAAGAGGTGTTACTGGTCTGGTTTGAACCAAATATTTAACATAGAAAAGACAGCAAAGAATTAGTTCTGGCTGTTTCAGGCCATTCCACCACAAGGTTGTACTTTTCTGTGCATCTGCGGAGAATTGTGAGATGCCACAACAGCAACCACAGATTGAAAGAGAAAAAAGCTAAAGACAGTAATTCATACTTCATATGAAAGTTTGCTATTTTTACTTTTTTACGATGTAGCACAACTGCTGCTGAGCCACAGCTGAGAAAGAATTACGTGTGTTTTCTGTCCTTGCTGTGCAGATTTTCTGATACTGACTCCAGCTCTCTTATACAAGGCTATTGTGTTAGACTCCAATTACATTAAACGTTTATCCTTATGCTCATGATAATAACAGTATTTTATAAAACAAACAAACAAACAAGCTCCAAATCTTGTTTCCTAGATGTAACATTCCAAACAATAATTACAGTGGAGTATTTTTTTTATGTTAATGTCCCTTTCTGAGAACTAACATAACTAATAGAGCAAATGTAACTTACCCAAAAAGACATCTCTTATAAAACTGTGATTAAAATTTTTATATATATATATATATATATATATATATATATATATATACACACAATTTTTTTGTTTGCACAGGGTTTGTTTTGGAGTTATAACAACCCTGTTTGACCAAACAGGTTCTTTAGAAAGGGCATAAAATGATTCAATATGAGTGTGGAGAGACTGACCAAGCTTTCACCCAAAACACTGGACATTTATTTTTCCCAACAAACTCCTCTTAGACTCAAAAGAAGACAAATTACTGATTTATTTCCCATTATTTATGAAGTTCATTTTGACCTATCCTCTACTTTCTCCATGCTGGCGTACAAACTGGAGGTCAAAAGGCTAAAGCGCTCCTTATCAAGCCCCTGTGCGTCAGTAGTTTCCTTCATTCCTGCACCGCTCACATGCCAGCCACGTGCTTTTGGGCACTGTTGAAACCACAGTAGGCCACTAATTGTTAAGCAAATGAAAAAGGACTGGGGTTCTTTGCACAATACACTTAAATTGTCAGTGTTTAGGAAGAGGGATGCCAGGAGTCCCCAACACTGCACACTTGGTATTTCAGCAACTACTGCAGGGACTGGAAAAGATGCCCTGAGAGCCCTGCATATGGGGGTAACAAGGCCATTTGTGCCATGAATTTGCAGCACCCCTTGGCTGTTGGCCAAACACTCTTAGTAGGGCAGGGCATCCCAGGTGGAGAACCATGCTGGGGGCACCAGGCTAGGCCTTATCCCAAAGGGCCGTACCCCCAGCTGTCTTGGTGAGGCCTTAACAGCCACTGCCCTCTCAGGAGGCCTCCCTGTCTGGGTAATCAGCGCTAATTAAGAGTGGTAATTAGCAGCCACCAGCCCCATCAGGGCTGGGCTATCTCCGTGGAAATGCCAATCAGTGCCAGCCACCATTTTGTCAGGTGGATGAGGGGCAGGGTGGCAGTGGTGATGGGTGGCTTGGGGTGTGCTGGGGTCTGAGGGAAAAGGGGGCAGAAAAGTTGCCAGAGGAAAAGCAACATGCATGGGGAATGGGAAGAGCCCTTCCTGTCTGCCCCCTGCGCTCATCTGCTGTGAGGCCATGACAGGGCCTTTGCTGTGGGCAGCTGATTGTAAATTTCCTTGATTGCTGTGGCCTGGTGTGGTATGAGATCACGATCCCAAGTCATAAAGGCAAGTTTGAGATCTGGCCTGCTAAAATGGTCACTTTGTTAACTTCTTTCACTCAATTCCAAAGCCATTCCTGCTCTCCTCAAGAGGAGAGGACAACCACAAGTCCAGTCTTTGGGAGGAGCAAGCAATGAGGATAAAACCATGAGATTTGGCTTATAATAGCTTCATCTGATAAAATTAGGGGGATAATCACATTAGCTGCAATGACACCGACAGAACACCCCACTCCCTTTCACCTGCTGTGCTCTGTACATGTGTCTGCTGGATAGGAGCTGGGTGCGAGGCACCTCCTGCCGCAGCAGATAGTGCCGCAACTTCACCTGCGTTACACTGGTCATGCAGGCAATCCTTGTGCCTGCTTTACACCACACTGTGCATGTCTGTGTGTATGTGTGTCCATGGCTATATTCAGGGAAGAACATCCAAAAGAGACAAACAGGTTACTGCTGATGGCCAGCTGCAACGCCACAACCCTCCTTTCTCCTCTCCCATCCCCTCCAGCAAGGCCCATCAAAACGCACTACCTTTTACCTCATGTTTGCTATTTAGTTAGGAAATTCAACAGCCAAAGACTGACTTTTTTTTTTTCTCTCTCTTCTAAATTAAAATAACGAGGGCAGTAAAGGGCAATGAACAACATGGGACCACATTCCCAGTGCCTACATGGAGCCGTCAGCCCGAGGCCAGGGAGGCGTCAGAGCAGCTCCCCCCCAACACAGCCAGGGGAGCTCCTGTCCCAAGGGTCCCAGCCCGGGACAGCAGCGACACGCGTGGGCTGCCCCTAGCCGTGGGTGTTTCACCCGGGGGGGGGGTTATGGGACCACAGCCAGGTCTCAGGGCAAGCGGGTTTGATAGCCTGCCAGCGGCGTGGATGCTAAGCAGAGGGCTGGGGTAAATGGCAGTGCTAACTGCCATAAAAAATTATATAAAAATTGAAACCTTTGTCCTGTACCTGGGTCCACACTGATTTGCACTGACAGATTTCTCCAGCACCTGGAGATACAGATTTCCCACAACTTTGTTTATGAATTTCAGCTTTATTTCTCCCAAACGCTCAAGAGGAGAGCTTTCCCTATACCCAGCTCAGAAGAGGCGACCCTCGTAATATAGAGTGCGCTTACTAGCATCTTATCGGTGCCAGGCTGGAGGGCTGCAGTAGTTGCAGAACACAAGCTTGTTTACACAGTTTATTTTCTCAATTACATAAGAATCAGTTCTGTAACTTTTCGGGAAGCGATTAGCCAGCCTCACGCACCAAACTCGAGCTCCCGCAAGAAAATTAAAATGTTTATCTGGCTAAAATAACTTGTAAATGAACTCATTATTTTTTTTCCCCGCTTCTTTTTTTTGTATTTTGTGCATTGTAGACCCTAGCAATGATATTAGTTCTAGTGTGGGAAAATATTATAATTGAGATCTGGTAAGTTATTTGCAGACTTCAAGTTTTTCTTTACACTGTGCTGACATTTAGTACAGCCCCGGTGAGGAAAACAATGCTGCCATTCATGGCTCTAGACGTAGATTTCAATCGACTTAAGCGGGCACAATGAAACTTGGTCATTCACTGGTTACCCATATTGTGTTCTCAAATTTTCTCTCAGCAAAAGTATAATGACCCAGTATTGTATGGTCGCATAGACAAGGGCTCGGAACAAGAGACACTAGTTTTGTCTGACGGTGTGAGAAAGTCGTGAAGGGATCTTTTCTTCCAGATGGTGTTAAATTCAGCTGCCTTTTTAACATTGGCCTTGCAGAGCAATCTGCTGCTCCCTTCTCACAAAGAGGCAGCCCAGGTCCCTGCTAGTTAACATGCATGCTCACGCAGCCTGCAACTCCACTCCAACTGTTTTACAATGCGCCACTATGCTAAATAAACTTGATCTGGGCTCTCCCAGTGCTGAAACGAGCCTTCAAAGAACTGCTCGAATGATATTTACGCTTCTTTTTCCTCTCCCCCATCTAATATAAAGGTGCATATTGTTTTTCCCCCCCGCAGTTTTCGGGAGGCAGCACCTCCCAGCCAGGTAATCCTTCTGGAGCCTCACTCGCCGCGAGAGCCGCACGCCCTCCCGCTCCCGTCCCCGAGCCAGAAGTTGGACACACGGGACAAAAGGGGGCACAGCCTTGCTCCTAAAGAACCGAAAGGTGTAGCAGCACTGCTAGCGACAGCAGCCCTGTGCGTTTTACTGACCGGCAGCCACCTAACACCAACACAACAACCCGATGTGACAATGGCCAGCGTGCGGCGGGTATATTAGGATTTTTCTCGGGTATTTTCCTCGCCAAAGAGCAAGACGCAAGCGAAAGCTTGAGTGCATTGACTCCGCTGAATGGCTAAGTAAACAATAGCTTTCTCCAGAAAGCAGCTCATTGCCTTAATTGAAGATCCCCGAGAAAGGAAAACGGCGTACTTTTGTCATGCAGATGCTAATTGCCGGCGACGACGCCTCTCGGCAAGCAGCCCCCGGGCACGGCTGCAGGTGCTGGGGCTCCGTGCGAGCACCTGCGGCGGGGCCGCGGGAACTTTTTTTTTTTTTTTTTTCTGGGATAAGTATCGAACACGATCGCGACTTGCGGGGCTGTGATCGCGACACCGCAGCCGGGGAGCCGCGCGGGTCAAGTCCAGAGCAAAAAACACCGCCCGCAGACCTTAACTCCCCCCCCTCCCCGGTTCGTGTTCACCGCAGGCGCTGCCCGCAGACGCAGGACGGACGCTTGTGAAAATAATAATAATAATAAAAATAAATAAATAAATAAATAAATAAATAAATAAATAAATAAATAAATAAATAATACCGCGACGCTCCCTCTGTCCTCCCCCCTCCTGGGGGAAGCGGGGGGCGTGAGGCTCAGCCTCCGTCCTGTCCGCCCGTCCGTCCGTCCGTCCCCCCCTCCGCCTCCCCATCACGGACCCCGTTGCGGCGGCCGCCTTTCTCCCGAGGAGGGGGGGGTGGGGTGGGGGGGCGAGGGTCCGGGATCTGCCCCCCACCCCCCCCGTCGTGCCCGTCGCCCCCCCGCGCCCCCCGCCGCGCTGTCTGTCACGGGCAGCCGGGGCACGGCGCTGCCGCCCGGCCCGAGCGTGGGAACGGGGGCGCCCGGCCGTTCACATCTCCTGCGCGGCGTTTAGCGGAATCAATTAGGCAAGACAGAGCCTCGCCCCCACCCCTCCGCCCCCCTTTCCCCCCCCCCTCCACCCCCCTTCAGCACTCCCCCCTCCGTTTTTGTCAGGTCTATATACGTCCTAATTATTTCGGTTTGGGATGCCAGCGCTGTTTCCCGGATAGATCTGATCATCCTTAAACAAAAAGAGAGGAGGCGCACACGTGGGTTTGGGAGTAAATGTCACTTTCATTTCCAATGCTAGGCGCGGAGTAAGACACAGAACATTTTTTAACACTTTGACAAGGGGGGAGGCGGTCTCGTCTCCATCATGTCTTTCTGCTTCAGTAGCTTCCTCAAGGAAACCCTCTCGGAACAGAGAAGCATCTGTGCTCGCGTTCTGAATAGAAGAATAAAAATCGGCCATCACTTTTTTCATCTTGTGCAGCTCCACCGAGTCCTCAGTAGATATAAATTATTAAGCTTGCCTACACCTCAGTGTAAACTTTTTGAAAGCCTACTTTCGTATGGCTCGAAGCAAAGCCCCAACGCTTTGTCTCAGATGCACGCAGACAGTTTTGTTTGGCTTGGTTTTGTTTTCCCCCAGTTCAGTCCACACAGTATCACCATCTTCATCATCACCAGCTACTAGCTTTGTTTGCAAGGCCACTTCCTTGCAATGAATCACTACGCGAAATGAAACTCGGCCTTCCCAAATAGTTTCCTGAGAAAATATATATAGTACATATATATATATATAGGTATATATATAGGTATATATGTCCTATATAAGCGCAACGTTAACTGGTCTGGGTCCTTACTTATTGGTTTTGTTATGACAGCAGTGGTTGCACGTGCATTGTTTACCAGCAGGACCGTCTCCTCGTCGCAGCAGCTAGCTATCCATTCTGGCGTCTGACAACTTCACATTTTGGAATAAGTACGCCATTTAATTTTCTCCACTCCCACCTCCAGCTGTAAAAATGTTAGATTCAATAAGCATTCCTGACCTTTCTCGGGTTTTACTGTCTCTTGCAGTAGTCTTTCATTTTCACGCGCTGTACGATGATCTTGAAGGAGTTTTTACTTTCGGTTATCTAGCTTTATGAAGACCAAAACACTCATACAGCTAGATAACCAAAGATAACAACTCGCTTCCCTCAAAGCTTTTTTTTTTATTATTATTATTTTTTATTATTATTTTTTCCTCCCCCTTGCTAGACTCCAAATTCTTTCTGGCAAACAGCCGTGTTGTCTCCTCCAAGAGCACTAGTCCTGATTTAAAATATTCTTCCTTTTATGCAACTGTGACCTGGTTTGTGTGTCTGCGTGCATGTGCAGCTAATAACATCCAAAAAAAAAAAAAAAAAAAAAAGAAAAAAAAAAGAAAAGAAAAAGAGAGAGATCTGTTGCCTCCAAAGTTTATTCCAAACTTTTCCTTTCAGCCAGTGATTTCCGGCAGCGGTAGCCCACAATTCGTCTGCTCACACCAGAAAATAAAACCAGCTATTAAGGTGCGTCAAGCTGCGTTAAGAGCGAGAAGCATCCATCCCTTCGCAGGCCTCTATTTGCATTGTAAATCGCTTCGTTCTCACGGAAGGCTCTTTATAGCCTCTATGAAGATGTAAAAGCCAGCGGCAGTTTCCAGCGCGGTGTAAGGAGGAAGGAAAAAAAAAATAAAAAAAAAAATAAAATCCCATTCCAGTAGAAAGTGAGATGATTCGAGGATCCGGCTCCTGATCCCTGAAGGCTATGCAGGCAGAGAGCGTTTTGCCAAACGGTGGCAGCTCGGTCGCAAACACCGTGCGTGCGTGATTTTTAGGGGGAAAATCCTCGGTGTCTCGGGGCTGGCGAGAGGCAGGCGCGCTCCTGCCGGCTTGCTGCCGCCCCCGGCGTGAGAGGAGGAGAAAAAAGGGGAGCTCCCGGCGCCGAAACGTGGCCCGGGGTCAGAGGTCCCGTGCCGCGGGAGGCCAAGGTGCTGAGGATGCCAGGCGAAAACCTCTGCTATGCATCAGCCCGGCGGCGGCCTCCATCCGGCGCAGCCTCCATCCGGCGCAGCCTCCATCCAGCGCAGCCTCCGCCCGCCGCCCTCACCTTCCTGCCGGCCGGCGCAGGCCGCTCTGCCGTCCGCCGGCCCTCTCTAAGGACAGATAAAAGCGTTTTCAGGTCTTTTTTTTTTTTTTTTTTTTTTTTTTTTGGAGTGGGGGTGGGTTGGCCTCCCTGCCCGCGCTTCTCTTCTGTCTCAGCCTCTGCCCTGCCTCCGCGGGGCTGGCGGGGAGGGAGACACTTTGCTGCCAGGGCCCGGCCTCTGCGGGTGCCGGGAGCCGCCGTGAGATGGATAGCACGGGCAGCTTCTGCCTTTGCCTCTCTCCGCCCCGCAGGTATTGACACCGGGACGGCTCCTTGCGCGCTGCCCTCCGCGTGTGCGCGGGGGATGCTGCGGGCAGCAGGCTCCGCCGTGCTTTATAGCATCCATACCCTCGCCCTCCCTCCCCTCTCCCTCCCTCCTTCCCTCGCTCTCCTCCTGCGCGCCCGCGGTAGGGTGCGCCGACGCTCACCGGGGGCGGCGAAACGCCCCGTGAATAAAAAAAACACCGATTTATCCTCGATTTTTATTGACCTCGCACCCGGAGTGGGGAAACCGCGTTTTACCCCTTGGAACCGGGGGAGGCAAAGTCTTCCCCGGCTGTTCGCCCGTGTAACGCGAGGATTTAGGATTTCAGCCTCCGCACCCAGCACCCCCACCCCCCAACCCCCCCAAAAAAATAAAAAAATACACGATTACACTCTGAATTATTTAACGGTATGATTCCTATAGAATTATTTCCCAAGTCCAAAGTGCAAACATCACAGGTCTCTCGGGTGCACGCGATGCGATGAATCCTCGCACCGAGATCTGCAGTATTTACAGTAGAAATTAATAAATGCGCTTCAGGAGCGGCAGCAGGAGTAAGACGTGCATTGGAAAATTCGGCACCCACACGATACGGGCTGCTGCAGGAATTAGGACCTGAGATTTGTGCTGTTGCTGCTGCTCTTCTAAGGTGTAAAATAAAGCACAGCACACCCTGCTCTGTCCTCCCGTAGCATTGTAGGGCACATACCACACCGCACTCACATGGATTTGTTTGTAAATTAACCCGTGTTTGCATGTGGTGCTATTTTCAAGGGGGAAATTTTTAGTGCATGGAGTTAAATTGAAGCTCTGGTGGCTCTGCACTGGCTGCACAGCCTGTCTGTGTGTGTGTGCTGCGTGCACAGGGGAACACACATACATGTGTCAGTTTGGGTGCATGGATGCATGCGTGTGTGCACTCGTGTTTATTTTAACACGTACGTGCGTGTGGTTACACTGCAGAGTGACACCTGCATCAACCATCCCATTTTTTACCCTGAGTTAATGTTATAAGGGCACGGAAATGGGGGAGCGGTCTCATTTACCAGACAAGGCCCCAGATTAATGCTGCCACCACGAAGTAACACGGACACACCACCGAAGTGCCCGATCTTGAATTCAGCGGTGATGCCACTAACCAGGGGCTCGCTCGGATTGCCAGCCCTTGAATCTGAGACGGAATTATTTAATACTTTATTTATCTATTTACTTATTTATGTAGTGCCTGTCAGATATCCCGGTATCGGGGGGCACCGCAGTTTGCCACCACTGCTTTGTATACCAGGGGTCAAGGAGCCAGTCGTGCCAGTGCTCGTAGTGGGTATTGCAGAGTCTGGCACGGAAGGGTTAGGGTCCCTGTAACGCCACGTTGTTGGTTACCCTGCTCCCTCATTACCTCTCAGGCTGTTCAGACACAACAGAGACGGCTGAATTACACATCTGCAGGCACATGATCATTGCGATATTATGTAAAATTCTAATGAGATTCTCTGAATGGGTAGAGAGACAGAAATATATAAATTTTTCCTGGCAATAGCTAGAGGCAGCAGCATTAGTGATCAGGCATGTGTTACACACAACAAGCCCATGAGCTAACGCATTAAATTGTTCCAGTGAGGGGCATGAACATTCAGGTACTCCTCATGTGCGTGTCTGTGCTCCTGTAGATGCATGTGTAACACATATCAACACAGACACATAACTACGCAGTAATGCATGCATTTAAAACACATCACCATGTTACTGGATTTACAGTTAAGAGCAAGGCTTATTTTGTCCATTTTTTCTTCCAAATAATCATGCTTAAAGATGCAAGACATACCTTAAAAACATCAAGTCCTTTCCTCAAGACCGCCTAATTTACTCACACACCGACATGAGTGGTAAATGCAATACATCTGCCGCGTTTTGTTGACTAATCAGGAGAGCTTCAGTAAGCCAAAAAAGCCAACACCACAATTACAACCTAGCTGTTCATTAGCCGCATTTCTAACTGAATGTTCTACCTCTCAATCACCTCGCAGGGCTTTGAAATCCACACCTGTCCAGAAAAAAAGTGCAACGAAGTCTCTGCTTATTCTAAATATCACAAAAAAACAGCGTGCAGCAGTTGCTAGCATACATACACATCCAAGCCTGCAGCATTGTCTAGCAAGTGAAAAGTTTGTACAACATGTAGTTCTGAAATTACTGCCACGAACACCGTCTGAAACGTTAATAGCAGCTGATAACACTACACGCACGCTTTCCCAGCCCCAAAATCCCTTTTCAAATGATCTGTACATTGCAAGCTACCGATTCCAAACATTTGCTTTTTCCTCCTGCCTCCCTAATAAATTTCCGCTAATGGCCTGTAGATTAGTATGTGATTGCCATGCTTGTTTTCTAATCTTTTTATAGGTCTCCAGATGGCTGTGACGTAAAGAAGTAACATCCTGCGTGGATTTCTTAAGAATAAACAGTCTCTATTTGCTTTAAAGAGGAACTCTCTAATTAGCGTAGTCTCATGCCGGTGTCCCCACCTTCCGCCAAGGAGCACGCGTACGAGCCCCAGCGAAGCTGCTGTGAGGCGCATCACAAGGTCCAGCGCTACTCAGATCCCCTCTTCGTACCAAACCAGAGCAGAATTCACGCCGGTACAACCCAGGGCAGCGCTTCTCGCACAGCACCCCTCTCCTGGCAGCCAGGTAAGTCCCTCGGCTGGCTCGACTCCCAGCAAAGTGCTTCATCATTTCTTTGTGGCCACGATCTCATCTGACAGGCACCTGCCTGTAAAGCCTGCTGCATTTCTTGTATCTGTGCTATGCTGAGAGTATTGCAGGCAAAGGGACATCCAGTACAAACCCAAACTACGACATGACAAAATGTAGGCTATCGAGAGGTCAAAATCTCGAGGGAAAAAAAAAAAAAATGAAAAGAAACCCGCAAACAGTAGTTACACGTGGAAACGCTGCATTAAAGACCTCATATTCAAATCTTTACATAACGCGTATGGCATCGTCTGGTTTTAAAAGATAAAATAAAATAAAAATTACCGTTTCGTGTCTTGATTGCCATTCCCTGTGTGCTGTCTGCGTTGTCTAAATCTGAAAAAGAGCCATAAAAGGTCGCAGTTTAAACACTTTTCCTGCTTGGTTCTTGTTCTTGGAACCTATGTTAACAGATAAACCTTTGTGTGTGTGTGCTCAGAAAGCACTGTGTATATTAACTTTTGAGATTGTTAAATAAATCACTGGAAAGGTTGGCTCTACATTAAACGGGGAAATAAGTAGCCACATTTCCTGCAGATGATCTAATGCAGCACAAAATAGATATGAGTAATGCACCCCGGTATCTGCAGGGTTAAATATGGTAATCGATATTTTCAGGAAATAATAGGGATAACAATAACAAAAGTGGTACAATTACTTGTGGGAAGCTGCGGCTGAGAATAAAAAATTAAGAATACTTGGGGCTGACGAACTGAAGTGGCCAGAACTACAGAGAGATGTGACATTTGCATACTATAAGCTGCCGGTTGCTTAATAAAGGACGGAGGCTCCACCTAGCCTTCAGTTCAAAACATGCAAAACGCGTTAAGCCGGCATTTCCCCAACAGCTTTTCCGGGTCCTCCACACCACGGCTGTCCTGCAGCCGGGACCGCGGGTTGTAGAGCTGCAGGGGTAAATAAATCCGGCGTGAGCCTCACGCTTCCATGGCATCGTATGGATTGCATCAGATGTAGGTTTTCTTTTTTTGAAAAAGCACATTTCCTAGCGAAAGGCTGTTTCTCCCACTCCGTGCTCAAGCAGTTTCCCCCACTGCATAACCCCGGGAAGTTTTTCCCCGGGGGAGGGATGCTGATTTGGAGAGGGAGCAGGGACACCCGTGGACACCCGTGCCCAGCCGAGCCGAGCCGAGCCGAGCCATACGGCCCGAGGGCAGCCGGTGACAGGGTGATCCAGCACCCCCAGCTCCGAGGGATGATCTTTTCGGCCCGGCAGCCTTCTGCCCAGCCCAGAAGTGAGGGATGCTTGTTCGCTGCGACCCACCTCGTCCCCCGGCCATCCCGAGGATGTTTTTTTCACGTGGAAAAGAGGTGACAGAGCAACCTTTACTCTTTTTTCACTCTCTATGAGCGGCCGTCGCTCTGCCCGCACTACCTCGGGGGCACCCGGCACCGCTCCCTGCAAACACCCAGAGCTTCCCACGCCTCCCCCCCACCCCGCGACCAACAGGTCTGCAGGAGCCCCCCTCGTATCGCAGCTCCTGGCAGGGGCTGGGACAGCGCCCGGACACCCCCGGCCTCCTCCCAGCCCCTCCTGACCCGCTGCGGGGCTCAGTCCCCGCAGGGGGCTCCGGACCCGATCCCCCCATAGCGCACACGCCGAGCCCCCGCCGTACTCACATGGCTTCGGTGGGCCTCGTGGAAAATAAAAAAGATCCCCATGGAGCGGGGGGCTCCGTTTCCTTCGGGGCTCCCCAAATTCACGCCTTTCTCCCACCGCCATCCCCGTTTGAAAGTGCCGCTTTAAGCTCCACGGTGCGCCAAAAAGGCTGTAAAATCGTCGAGCGATCTTCCACCCGCCAAAGCGGGAGACAAACGCAGAAAGTTATATATATTTTTTTCATTTTCTTCCCTTTTTCCGTATTGCCTCCTACGCCCCGGAGTGGAAAGTGAAGTCTTGTATGTGAGGCTCTGCAAGTTTTTTGGGGGGGTTGGCCAAGGTCTAGTCCAGCCCTCTCTGCTGAGGAGGACGTGCTCTGAAATTCAACCAATTTCCCCAGCGCTTTTGTTGCTGATGAACTGAAGCCCTATTGTTCGTCCATTGCCACGGTCTTTTTCAGTTCCTACTATACGTTCTGCATTGCCAGAGATAATGAATTTGCACCAAAACCTCTCTTAGTGCCATTCTGACAGACGGAACAAATTAGAAATGTCTCGTCTAAAGAAGAGCAATAGCTACATTTTCCTAGAGAAGAAGGAAGGCGCACATTTATTTGTAAACTTAAAATAAATAAATAAAAAATGCAACGATCGGTAGTTTTTTTTTTTTTTTTTTTTTTTTTTTTTTTAAGGTGTTTTCCTCCGGCTAACTTCTGAACAGATTCTTCCGAGTCCCGTTTGGCGGAGTCGCTGGCATTTTGCCTAACTTTTCTCAGAGCCAACCAACCGGCCAACAACGGGGGAAAATATCACAATGCTACCAAAAAATAAAAAAATAAAATAAAAGAGGAATGAGAGAGAGAGAGAGGGAGAGAGAGAGAGACCTTCCTCCCATTCCTGCTGTCATGCAAACTTGTATCGTGACCTCTCCCCGGCGCGGAGGGGGCTTCCCGCAGCTCTTCGCATCCTTCCCCTGCTTCTCCTCCACCGCTCCGGGCTTCGAGGCCGGCGGCGCCCGAAAATGAGTGAAAAAGCCTGGTTTTAGGGCGCGGGGGCGGGCGGGGAGAGGCTCGGGACCCCCCTGCCTGGGGCCCGGGGGTGTTCGGGGGGTGGGGGGGGGAGGCAGGAAGCGGCTGCGGGGGGCACCCATGGGTGCAGGGTACGCTTGGGGCGAGGGGGCGGGCGGCGGGAGGGGCGGGGTCCTTATATATATATATATATATATATGCTTATGGATTACATACGTGTGTGTACGTGTATGCACAGCGCGCTACACCGCCTGTCCATCCCGCAGCACGGGGAGGGGGCAGGCACGGATTTCCCTATGGGGACACCCCCTCCTGCACCCCACTCCCCCCCACAGCCCCCCGCAGCCCACGGCGGACAAAGGGAGCTCTGTAAGGACCGAAAACGCGAGCCCAGACCGAGCCACGGGAATTCAGGGCAGGAATCCAGGGCAAACGCCGCGGAGAGGATTTGCAAAATTCCGCACGCCTCCCAGTCCCCTCCTCCCCCTCCCCCTAAATACACGCGTGTTTCCGCCCCCCAGGTGGCTTGGCCATTCAATTTCGGAGAAAGAGGATTGAATCGGGGAGCAGCGCAGGTGTGCGTGAGCTGAGCCGCCCGGTGGCTCGCTCCAGGATCTCCTGGAGAGATCCGAGAGGTAGGGAGAAGCTCTGGAAGACATCACGGCAAAATAAATAAATAAATAAATAAATAAATAAATAAAAATTTTAAAAGACCTCAGGAAGACCTTTCTTTTTCAAAACGCCGACTGCATTTTATGCTGCAGCATAGCCAGGCTATAAAACTTTGCCCAGCACCATCTCACACCGCGGTGTGAGCGCGGGGATCGATCCAGAGGGGGGAGGCAGATTTAGGAAACCGCCCCTGGTCCTGGGCCAGCGGGCAGGTGCCCGACCGCGCACCGCTGCCCCTCCGCGGGGATGCTCGACCCGTCTCAACACGCGATTTTTATATCATTATTATTTATTTTTTTTATTGGGGGTTTTTCTATTTCCCGCTCGTCGTCTGATGAAGAGAAGCATCAAATTACGTCCCGTTAAAAGGAAAAAAAAAAAAAAAGGGAGGCGGGGGCTGGTGCGGCTCGGGGAAGCGGGGCGGAGGATTTGTTTTGGGGTCTTGGGGGGGGTTCCGCTTCTGCCAACGGGTGTGTGATGGGGTGGGGGCCGGATCCGCGCAGCCTGCGCGCCCGCGGAAGGCGCCTGGTAAGGAAGGCGTCGATAAACCCCGGGGTTTATCGGCGAGGTCACGTCCACTGACGTCAGCAGGGGGCTTACTGTACGTCCGGCCGCATTTGCATACATCGAGGAAATTAGGGCATTAAGGAAGGAAAAAAAAAAAAAAAAAAAAAAAAAGGAAAGGAAAAGAGAGAAGGAATATGCAAATCCGGCTACTCGCGGAAGCGGCCGAACGGTCCCGGCGCGCTCGCCGCAGATCCAGCGAACCGATCGCAATTAGCGGAACGAATAATAATAATAATAATAATAATAATAATAATAATAATAATAATAACAACAATAATAATAATAATAATAATAATAATAATAATAATAATAATCCGGGTATCCCTTTCCAGCCGAAGAGCATCGGCAGCTACAAAAGAAACAGCCCCGAAACGAGCACGATGGGCCGTGCCGTGCCGTGCCGTGCCGAGCCGCGCTGCGCTGCGCTGCGCGGTGCGCGCAGGATCCGCGCAGGCTGCTGCAGGACCCCGCCGCTGCGCCATCCTCCTCCTGCTCCGTGGCCCCGCCGTGTGTTATTTTTAATGCTGATGCATATGTAAAGGTATATTTGCTTTTTTTTTTTTTTTAATTTGCTGGATGTTACAGGCTATCGCTTTTCCTTTCATCTCGCCTTTGGAAAGAAAAACCTCCCTCCTTCCCTTTTCCTATCTCCTCCCCCCTCTTTTTTTTTTTTTTTTTTTTTTTTTCCTTTTTTTGTTAGACTGCTGTGTACATGTCCTTATACTCAGTTTCCTCCCTGCTACTGTCTGCAAGAGGTTGCAGACCGCGGGTAGTGCTGGCAATGATACAAACCCAGGCGCACCACACGCTTATTGGGACCGGAGGGACACACCGCTGCCGTGCACGGATGTAATGCCGATAGCTTGAACCGGGAGTTTGATCGACAAATTAAGTTCGTCTTACAACAAATAAATAAATAAATAAAAATTAAGGTATCAGGCGGCATAGATTAAGCATAAACTGTTTAAAACGATATGTAATATCTCATTGCTGGATTACGGCCTATGAACGCATTTATATCTGCACTGATTTCAGAAATCTTTTATTTAAAAAACAACAACAACAACAACAACAACAACAACAAACAACTCTTAAAATTTGTAGATCCCGGTCCACAGAGCTTTCTCCGAGGAAGACATTTGTATGCTCTAACTTCTGTATTATTAAATGTGATGCCTTTTATTTTAAGGCATGTAGATGTAAAACGACTACCTACCTCTACCTACCTACCTAACAGAAAAAAACGCATCATCAGGGATTATTTCAAAGCGTTGCAGGTAGCATTGTATTTATTTTATCTGAAAATAGCACAGGCCTTGAATTACATCAAAATTACATCAAAATCACTTCTATTAATCTTAGTGGGGCATTTGAATTGCTATTAAAAATAATTTAAACTTGACTAAAAGCAGAAGGCTATTCTCTTTGTCCAGTACAGAAATATGATGTTTTTAAACGAGTAATATTTTCCATAATAACAACGCCTGTCCATATACACTTTTTTATTTTTTTCCTTCTTAACGTCTAAGTGCATGCATATATATATAATCAGTTACTCTGTGAATGACTTACCTGCATGAAAGTGTAGGGCAAAAGGAAGCCCTCCCGAAAGGCTGTCATGCTTACATATTTATATATATATTTAATAAAGAGCAGGGTGTGATGCTCGGTCTGTGTTGCTCAGTGTCTGTTTCACCACAAGTACACGTGAGTTCTTTTGGTATTTGCAGCGCTACCTCCAGCTCCAGCTTTGCCAGCCCTGCGGTGACGTGCCGGGGTGGCATGTGCCACCCAATAAAAAGCGATCAGGCGGCTCCACGCAAAACGTGACAAAAAAAAAAAAAAAAAAAAAAAAAAAATCCAGATAAAGGAAGCAGACGCTATGTCTGGTCATCTTATCCCTTACCTCATCATCACATACTTCATTAGCAGGGCACGACTCTACGAACAGCGGCCGGGACGCGCCCAGCGGTGCCGGGGACTCCCTCGCTTCTGCTTTCAATTAGCACACTTGCGTCTCCCTCATTAGCATATGCAGAGAGCCAAGAGCCGGGGGAAGCCCGGCCCGGCCTGGCTGTGTGTTCTGTTGTCTGTCTGTCTGCCTGCCTGTCTGTCCGGCGGTGCCCCCATGGGGGAGGGGGGTGTGTAACGCTCCCTCCCCGCAGAGCACGGTGCAGGCGGCTCCTGCACAGCGCCTCCATTCTCTTCCTCCCCATCTTCCTCCGCTGTCCACACACAGCCCCACGCCCGCAGTGGTACTGCTCACATTTGGGGTGACCAATGCAGCGGAAGAGGTGAGAGAAGGCGTCTGGTTGAAGACAAACAAATAAATCACATCTCCTTTCCTCCGTGATTTTATTTTATTTTATTTTGCTATCTGCAACTCAAGGGACACACTCCTCTAAACCGAGGTCCCAACACTTTGCGCTTAGGATTTGACTCCTCGCCTCCTCTGTCTGCCTCGTAATCAAACCGCACACAGTCAGAGCCGTGTCTTTACGCTCTGCATTTGTTGCACATGAACATACCTGATCCCGCATTGTTTACGAAGTATTTTAAAAGAGTGGAGATGCAGGTATAGAAAAATATCTTCCCTTTGCCTTTCTCTTTGCCTTTGCCTTTCCCTTTCCCTTTTCCTTTCCTTCAAATATTTAAGTATCAGAACGAAAACGTGTACAATGACAAATTAATAATTTCAGATGAAGTGACCGAAATTTGAAGTCATAAAAAATAAAATCCTCTTTTTTTTTTTTTTTTTTTTTTCCTATTAAGGAAAAAGTTTAGTGTTTTCTGCCTACACGCATAAATATGCATATATATAAATCATAATTTGTATTTCCTTACACAAAGGTTTCCAGTGCGGATGCACCTCATGATAGACCTCTTTCGGAAAAAATAAGGCTGTAAAACCACAGCCCCTCTCCGGTTAATAATGCCGCTAATTACAGGTAGACAGGTGAAAGCCAAGAGGATCGGCAGGGAGTGACGGGACGAGAACGGCGCCTTTTGGGACTTTCACCCAGACTTCAGATAGCTCCTAAACCGCCGGGTTTGCGGGGAGGGGAGCGGGGGGCGAGGCTCCTCCTTGCCGGACATTTTTGGAGCCCTGAGCCGTGGTAATTTCTGCGCTATTTCTCCTGCGCCTCCGCACCCCACAGCCCACTCGTGGCATCCCCGTGGGAGGCGCGGGGGGGGAGTGGGGAGGAAGGGAGCGGGACACGGGGGGACAGCGACATCTGCCGGGGGCCGCTCGGCGGGGCCGCGCCGCGCAGCTCCACGGGCATCCTGGGCCCCCCGCCTCCAGACCCACGCTGTTTTCCTCAAAACAAACAAACAAACAACAAAAAAAACACTATATATATTTATATATAACACACATATATACATGTATATATGTGTATATATAAGATATATATCTGCACACACACATATATATATACATATATATACACATATATATACATATATATATATGTGTGTGTGCAGATATATATCTTATATATACACATTATAATTTCTTATATATTTATTTATAAAGTTTATATATGTATATATATAAGAAAATAATCCACTCTTTTATATATATATATACATATATATAAGAAACTGTAGATCCGACGGTGCTGTCCGTCCAGGCCGTGAGCCAGGCCAGGCTCACAGCAGGTTTAATTGCCGGCACCGAGCCCTGGGCTTCCCCCGTGGGCTGCTGCTGCTGCCTGAAGAGGTCATTCGGGATGTGCCGAGGAATGGCGAAATTTCGCTCTTCGTCCCGACAGGAAAATAAACCAGGTTTATTTTGACTTGCATCTGTGCTGAGATTTTTCTTGGAAGGACTTCGCAGGTGTTACTTGACCCTTATTCCTTACCTTACCCCTGTTCCTATACCTTGCCCCTCTTCCCCTATACCTTACTACTGTTTCTACACTTTACACTTCTTCCCCTCTCCTTTTTTTAATAAAAATCTTTAACTAAAGTGTAGACCCGATACTGCCATGGGGCAATTTTTACGAGCGCGGTTGTCGGTGAGGGAGCATTGACCGCACTGGGCTGTCAGGAGGCAGGCGAGAAGTTGGAGGTTACGTTTGATTGGATTAACCGCCTCTTAATTATTTATTTACTTTAATTTTGGTAGCTCATTAGCTGCGACTCCGCAAACCCGGCGTGCTCCCGGTAATTGATTTCCGAGGTCTCCTCCTAGGGATTTCGGTCGCGTTTCCCACCTCGTCTGGGAAACCTCTCCACAGTCTGCGTGTGGAGAGGGGGTCAAGGAACTTTTCCGAGAGCCTCCGGGGTTATTTCGGTCCCACCCGAGCACCTCACCGCCATCCGAGCTCTTGCGGTGAGGGCAGACTGACACCCCCCCCCCCCCCCCCCCGAAATACCTGTATTTAAGGGTAGCGCGGCGGCTGCATGAGGCAGCAACAGGACGCGTGATGCTACTGCTTTTTTCCTATTTTCTCTCTCTCTTTTTTTTTTTTTTTTACTTTTTTTTTTTTCCCCCCCCTCTCTCTTTTATTTTTATGCTTATTTTTTTCCCTTTCTCCGCGCTCCTCCAGCGCCCGTTGCCAGTACCAAAATAAAGAAAACTTCTCTCCATCACCTCACGGGTCATAAAACCGAGGTACAAAAGATTCCACGATAACCCGTGGCGTGACAGGACAGGTAAAGGTACGTTTGCTAAAGGAACCGGGGTGCTCTCTGGACAGCGATCGTGCTTGGCGAGACGGCAAGACGTGAGTAGAAGCGATGAAAAAAACCCACGCGCACCCCGAGGTGCTGAAGGGAACCCCAGAACCTGTCGTAAGAGGAGCCGCGAGCAGATTTCGGCTGCTTTTTAACAAATTAGTATTATATTAGGCGCTCCGCCGCCTACCATGCTGACACTCCCAGAAATCACAGGCGCGGATCTCACCCCTTTTACCCCGGACGCGCCCCTCCCAGCCCCCATTCCGCATCCTCCCTCCCCAGGGAGGGCAGGCAGGACGGAACGGACAGAAAGACGGACAGACGGCGCTGCTCGGACCGGTTCCCACATCGTCGGGGCCTTGGCACCCTCGTTAAAACCCAGCTTCGTTAAAAACGGGAGAGGGGCGGGGGTAACACAAAGTTTTGGGTGTCCGCCGCTCACTCCCGAGGCGTGCGCACGGCGGAGATGCTGGGGAGGTCTCCGCGCCCCAACCGAGCCTTCGCGCCCCCGAAATCACACTCGTGAGGGGCAGGGGGGGCTTCGCGGCAGAGGTCTTCCTTCCACCCATGTCCCTCCCGTGTCCCTCACCCCAGGGACGAGGCAAGGTGACCGTGACAGCCAGCGCGACCACCCGCCCCAGCCCTCCCACCTTTTTTTTTTTTTTTTTCCTGTTTTTGTGCCGATTTATCCAGAGTTATTCAACAGAAGGTGCGTCTTTAAGAAGCCCGGGGGTAAAGTCCCGCGGGGGGGGTCCCTGGGGGTCCCTGGAGGTACTCACCCGCTGGGTCCGCTCCCCGCACCCCGTCGCTGACTTTCCTATCCCGACCCAATTGGGGAAGGACGAGGGTCGGGGAGAGGAAGGGGGCGGCCTCGGAAGCTGTCCCCCCTCGTTTCCCACCTCCCTCCCCTCTCCCGCCCCCAGAAACACGCGGAGGAGGAGCTGGGGAGCTCCCCCCGCCCCGTGTCCCTGCACTTTCGGGACCCAGTTTGGGGACGAAAAAGGGAGAAGGGGGGTGTTGCCGCTGTTAATGACGCCTCGGGGCTAATTGGGCGTGAATTTGGCACCGTGTCGTGGGAGGGTTTAGGGTTACGTGTGCGCCGTTCCGGACCCTGCTCCACGAGGCCGCCGGGGGAGGGAGAGCGCTAATGGCGTCAAGTTAATGAACTAGCCGGAATTAAGTTATGTGGACAAAGAGGCTGGAACAATTTTTTTTTTTGATATTTTACGATTAAAAAAAAAAAAAAGGAAAAAAAAGCATTGTAAACATCCCATGTTACGTTCAGAAGTTGTCTCTGTTTTTGTATCTAGGTTGCTGTTATATAAAGTGATTAACACAATAAATACAAATAGCTACGTCGGAGTAAATTATTAAAAAAATGATTTAAATTAACTAAATAAAATCAATCGATTGTTGATTTTCGTTCTAAGGAGCACTGAAACGTTTTCCTTCTAATTTACTCATTTTCAGAAAAGAAATAACAACGTGTTGCGAGTGGCTTCCTCTCAGATCGGAAAAGTTGGCATCAGAACAGCAGTCTGCCGGTGCTATAGCCCGTAACAATTACTACGCAAGCTCTGGAATTTGCAAATCACTTTTTCTTTTCCTTTTATTGTTTATAAACATTGCTTTTGATTGCACAGACTCATTTTCTCGTTCAGACAACGTATTGTCTGCTGTCGGCAGTTTCAGAATGTGCTAAAAGCCAGATTTCTTCTTCAAAGTAGTTACTGGAACTACGATAACTTCAGCGTGTATTTTGATTTTCTTTCTCTCTCTTTTTTTTTTTTTTAATTTTATAATTCTGTAAATGTAGGAATACAGGAAAATTATTTTCGACTAGAAAATAAGAGCTAAGCTATTTCTGGCTAAACCAGCTAAAGTGATGTCGAACTGTTTTCAACCTCGAAAAAGAAAAGAAAGGAAAATAAAAGGAAAGAGTGGGTTGTTCAGGATCGAATGATTTCCAAACTGCTCTAAAGCCGTTGAAATCGGTACAGCTGATTTTAAACGGGCAGCATTTGGCCCAGTTTTCAAGTTACAAGGGAGTGTAGCTGCTCTTTTTAAAATACGTCTCTCATCCCCACCCCTCGTTAAGCTCATGTTTTACATGTGGCAGGTGAAAGCAAAATACACAGCTTTTACAGAGAAATTTAAAGGAGGGGACTGCTGAACTCACACACAATCAACCCCCGAACTTACTGGCTTGTTTCTCCTTCCCAATAGCAAACTTGAACGGGACATTATTATTATCATCTGGAGAAGCCTCTCCAAGAGACAGATGCCCTTCGGGCGGGGGTGCAGTGCTTTAAATCCTGATTCTCCACTTGCCACGACTCAACTCCCCCTCCCCATCCCATCCATGACAAGCTTGAAAAATCGCGATCCCGACAGGAACAGGTCCATGGTAAGGACAGGGCAAGAATTTTTTATTATTATTATTTAATTTTAGTTTAATTTTATCTTAGTTTTATTTTATTTAATATTGTATTTTGGATTTTTATCTTATATTGTTCCTTTTATTTTCTTTCTTTATTTTACTTTATCGTATTTTTATTTATTCTTTTTTTCTTTTTCTTTTTCTTTTTCTTTTTCTTTTTCTTTTTCTTTTTCTTTTTCTTGTTCTTGTTCTTTTTCTTTTTCTTTTTCTTTTTCTTTTTCTTGTTCTTGTTCTTTTTCTTTTTCTTTTTCTTTTTCTTTTTCTTTTTCTTTTTCTTTTTCTTTTTCTTTTTCTTTTTTCTTTTTCTTTTCGACCTTAGTCACTGAGATGCTTTCAGGCTGCGGTCCGGCAGCCGGGCAGGACGCTTCTGCCGGGGAAGGACCGGGGGCAGCCTCGAGGCGCGGGCAGCGCGCTCGGTGCGTGTACAGGCAGTCATTTCCTAAAAAAAAAAAAAAAAAAAAAAAAAAAAAAAAAAAAAAAAAAGAAGACCTAGACGGGGCGTTATTATGAAAAAGCACAGAAGTGACAGCCCCGAGCTCCTGCACACACAGCGCGAGGCCCGCTCCCACTCCCACGGGGCTGTGACGCAGCCCCTAGGCGAGGACATGACGTCACCTTCCTGTTCTATGTCAGAACGAAGGAAGGAAGCAGCGAGCCTGACCCGCCCCCAAAACGAAAGAATTTGGGATTTTTCCCGGCCGACAGGGAGCGAGGAGCAGCAGGCGGTACCAAGGCGAGTTGGGCTGCGATCGTCGCTCTCCCCGCAGGAGAGCGGGGAGCTGCCTACGTCTGCGGGTTTGCTTCGTTAACTTCTCTCTTCCTCTCTTTCTTTCTTATTTTCTTTTTTTTTTTTTCTTTCTTTCTTTCTTTTCTTTCTTTTTTCTTTTACTCATTTTATTTTATTTTATTTTATTTTATTTTATTTTATTTTATTTTATTTTATTTTATTTTATTTTATTTTATTTTATTTTTTCACTTATTTATTTATTTTATCTGTTTTTCTCTTCCTCCTGTTTTGGGGGATATATATATATATATTTTTTTTTCTCTTTCCCTGACACGCTCAAAGCGGACTATTTTCCCCAAGTGGCTTTAGGAAACCGGCAGGAGTCATTTCCAAAAGAGCGCGCGACTTCTCTGCCAGTTTGTCGCCTTCCCCAGACGAACAACTCCAGCTGCTGCACCCCGAGTCGGGGGCGAGGGAGGGGAAAAATATAAAAGAAAAAGAAAAATCTTCTAAAGAACCTCTAAAGCCCCCAGGTGCACAGAGCCGAGAGGTCGGGGGAGCCGCCTGCAGGTGGGAATCAACCATTTAAATAACACAATAATAGTAATAATGGTAATAACGATAATAAATAATAATAATAATAAATCAAACCAACAATAATAGCAGCAGCAACAACAAAACAACAACAATAATGATGATGATGATACAAAACCCACAACCCCCCCCAAGGGCCTGCCCTGCCCCATTCCGGTCCCGGTGCGGCGGGGGCGCGCAGAGGCGCGGGTGCGCGGGTCGCTGCTGCCCCCTGGCGGATCTGCCCCGCTCCGCACCCGCGGAGCTGCGCGCAGCCCTGGGAGAGCGGCGGGGCTGGGAGCACGGATCGCCGCGTCCGTGCGGGGAAGAAAGGAAAAAGGGAGTACGAAAAAATCAGAAAAATCCTAAAACGCCAATGAAAGGAGGCGTTCTGCTGATTTGGAGTTCTCCAAAAGTTGGGAAAAAGCAGTGGGAGGCATGGAAATGGGTATGAGACTTTGCTACTGGGTGGGCAGAGCTGGGAGCAGGGAGAAAATTTGGAAATTGTGCTGGGATTGGAAGCCTTTGAGGAAAAGTGACCAAATTTTGGAGTCACTGCCTAGGCAGCTTCTCCATTGCAAGTTGGCTCTGCAGGCCTCTCTCGGGCCCAGGGCTGTGGTGATGCTGGCTTCAGAGCACTACGGTTGGGATTTTGGCTGCTGCAGGTGCCAGCTTCCTTCATCAGGGCCATGGGGATGGATCAGTGGCCTCATTTCTGCTGCCAGGCCTCCACCTACCACACGGCCCTCCTCCCCCTGCTTTGGTTGTTGTCGTTCATCCCAAAAGACAGGGAAAAAATAGAATTTCTTCCTAAAATATGTATATTTTCCACTTTTTTTTTTTTTTTCTGAATTTTCAGTGGAAGGATTTTTCCTCAAGATGCATGGCAAATGTTTTCTCTGGTATTCAGCAAATGAAATTCAAAAGTCAGGTACAATGAGAAGAAAGCTCCAAGTTATCTCAAACACAATCACCTTACAAGCACTGCTGTATGTTATCAAGATTATTTTCTTGGCTAAACTCTTCTTCCTCCATGGACACGGATACAGTAGTCTTCCTTTCTGATTTCTTGTTTAACAGTTGCTAAATACAATGGTTAGATGTACAACTGCCTCTCCGGAACTGTATCAAAAGGTTAATCACATAATTTTACCAATTAGAAAACGGACAATTCATAAAGAAGAATCCAAAGTCCTTTCTCTGTGCTACATGCTTTTGAAACCAAGAGATAAAATGGATTGTAGTAAACAACAATTTTTAATTCCTGCTGTGTTCAGAACAACAGAGGTAAAAGACAGATTTTAAATGTTACATGTTTGCAATGGGGCTTGGGGCTTCCTTCCCTTCCTTCTATACCTACATCTAGTTTTGAGGATCCCCAGGTTTTTCCTGTGTTTGTACTCTCTTGGTAAAGCAAACTGTGGGCTGCAATATGGACATTCACTTTCTCAGCATGAGTTACTGTAACACAGAACAGTGACAATACTGTGTTTTTTGTTATGTATTTAATAACTAATCAAATATGTGAATATATTGTGAGGGTGCAAAAAAGTAACACCAAGTTCAACTTTATGATTCCTTTTTCTCTGCATTGATTTTATTAAAATGTTGTGTTTTAGACTATTTCACTTTCAGAAACATTGAGCAGTCCTGCATTGACAAGTTTTTTATTTTAGCATTGCAATGTAAAACCAACATGCCCTAAGCTTTGCTGTCCCGTGTGGGTGACTCTCACAGCACAGTGGCATGCTGAGACCTTTACTTTCTGACCTGCAGATGAACTTGTAACATTGCTGCTTCTCTTGCTGCAGTAAGGCCAAGGAGGATGGAGGGAATTGCCAGCTCCAAGACTTCACTGAGTCTCCCCAAGGCAGGAAAAGAGCTTCAGTCCTAGAGGTGAGGGGCACGGACCATGACTGAAGTCATTGCTATGGTAATCCGCACACTGTGGGAACCAGTGAGAGATTTAAAAATGTTTTAAGCACACATTCAGAAATTCAGGTTGTGTGTGTTTCGTGATTTTATAAGGATGAAAGCAGCAGTTTATCCCTGAAGATGATGTCCAGCACAAAATCAAGACTCTTCCTGACACACTGCCTTATTACACCTTATTTTGGTGGCCAGGAGGTGGATTCTTCTGTGGGTAGAATTAGCTTCAGCAGAGGAAGGAAATATTTTTAACAGAACAGTAAGTAAGAAACTTAGGTTGTCTTTTCGGCTCCCTGGTACTTGATACAACTCAGGGTTACAAATGTTTGCCAGGCCAGAAATCAGCAATTTGTCACTGTCTGGAGTATAAGTTGTGTGTTCCTGTAGATGTTACTTTTATAGCTGTACCAGATAAAACAATATTTATCAAATTGCCCAAAGAGATCCACTGAAATGAGCACCTGTCCCTAGAAAATACAGTTCTCTTCTTTTTTTAAAAAATATTTATTTTATTATTATTATTATTATTTTTTTTTTTTTTAACAGCAGACAGATAGCCTCTTTAATTTCCTAAAAGCCACCACTTGCCTCCTTCACTTTCCCATACCAACTCAACCTTTAAAACTGGAGGAAGATTGTGATTAAGTAAACCGTAAATATTCAAACTTTAAGCTCTATTTTCAGTTTTTGCTCACATGAAAAAGAGCCAGATAGTCAAAGAATTATGTTACTATTAGCATTTTTTTGCTATGAAGAAACTGATGCACTGTGGTAATAGGCAGCAGTGTGGGAAAGCAAGGCTGAGTTAAATAGGTTAGTTTTGTTATTTATTAGCAAAAGAAAAAAACACACATAGTTTATGGATAAGCTTTTTATTTCACAATCATAGCCATTTCCTGCTATGCATATTGTCCTGCTCAATTGTACAAACATTGGTTCTCACATTTGCTGCTGCTAGATTATGATAGCATGCTCCTTTGGCATCCAGCATGGGATTTCTTTCCCATTGCCTGCAGTTTTATCTCAAGGTGACACAGGCTGTGTGTCCCAAACACATCTGCACTTTGCTTACCCTCCTGCCTTCTTACATGCAGCACCATATTTCTTCAGCAACCGGCTTGCAGCCGCCCTCCTCACCTTCATCCATCCTGACTACTTAAGTCTGCATTTGTCTTGTCCACTCTGCCAAATCCACCCTCAGTCACCGACCAGATTCTCATTAAGAATTCCACAACCCCTGTTGCACACTGCCTGGATCCACTTTCAGAACTGCATCTTCTCTGAAGATGCTGCTCTTTCTGGCTCCTTCTAGCTTACAGAGCCTTTATTTAGCATTTCTTTTCAGCTGCACCCAACCTGATGAGCTCCCAGTGCTAAGACATGAGGGACATCTTTAGCAACATAAAGTACATAATACACTAAATTCACACTACTAGTGACCTACTCTTTGCCCCCAACAATTTAAATGGAGAAACACCGCTCTCTATTAATTAAAAGAAGAAAAGTGGTGAGTTTCTTCAGAGGTGTCAGCGATATCATAAAGCTCACTGTTTTGTGTGGATTGCAGGAATAGAAGCAGCATCAAGTCAGACAGTGTTTTCTTAACATCTTTTGTAGTCATGTATCACCACACTAAATGAAAATGCACAATCAGATCTTGGCTTTTGATCGTGAGGTCAAGGAAGGAGAGAGAAGAGAAAACCCACTTCACGTGACCTCGCTCTGTTTAATTTTGCTTCATTATGGAACGGCAGCCTGGGAAGGATGCATACCAAGTGTTAAAATTGCTAGTATGGTCACTGAAGGCTTTCCAAACTCACGTGTCTTTCTGAAAAGGTCATTAAATTTAGTAGGGCTCTAGGGCCTAGAAACTTACCCCTGTAGTCCTCTGATAATATTATTTCCTCAGGGTTAACATGCTTCCAGAAGTTATTTGGACTGATGCTCTCTCTCCATGCATTCCTCAGCACGAGGAGAAATGCATGGCTTTCTGAGTGCATCCTGGAGTTGATGGAGGACAGAGGCACTATCATGACCATCACCTATAGAGTGTCAGGCAACGCAAAGAGCCATCTGCTTGCCCTGCTACCAGAAACTCTCTTAACATGATGTCCCAGTTCTTCCTCTCTTCAGCTGATTGAATGTTGAATGATGAATGTTGCAGTTTCACTGCTTAGGAAATGCAGCAGTCATATATACAACAATCTGTTGCTAAACAACAAATACAGATGATAAGTTGTAAAAGAGAGTCAAAATGCAGCCAGAGTTGGCGGATGTTGTATCTAAAGCGTTCTGAAGAAAAATGTCCTCACTTCACACAAAATTTCTTTAAAATCCAAACTTTCATGTCTGGGAAAGTCAGTTCTGGAGATTTATACTTCACTCAACACATCATCTATTAACTATCTTTGAGTTATCATTGATTTCAGTACATTGAAGAGAATCTTTTTTGATGGTACTATTGTGCAAGTGCCCTTAGGGAAAAGAGGGCAATTTATTCCTTCTTTTCCGATGTATGTTGCTTATTCTCCAGTCTTGCACAAAATCTGAACTGTTGACACATTTTGTTAGTTATTTATTGAAGAACACAGGCAATTTTGAATAGTTTTGTTTGCTTGCTATGCTTTGGGACCATATTTATTGTCTCCTGTGTCAACAAATACACACACAAAAAATCACATTCAAGATTTATTTTGAAATAAGTAATTTTCTCTCATGATATCATGCTCTGTGACCAAAAGTTGATGCTTTGTTGTGAAACCTATCTGATTTTGTACACAGAATTCTCAGCCTCATAACAGCAAATAATAGAAGAGTGGCTGTCTGAAAATTCAGTGCTTTTCCTGTATAAATATATATTTTAATATATCAGGTTGTGATTGAAGTTGTTAGGACTATTTTTCACCAAATATTGAGTTTTTGTGAACCACACTTAAATTTCATCTCTCAAAAGGTGTACCTTACTGCCCCTAACAATCCTCTTTGTACTAACCAAAGTACTGAGAACAATTCTGAATTGCTTTGGTAAATTTTCTATCTTTCTGTACAATTCTAAATTTTATTTGGAATATGGTTTAACTCAGGACAAATTAGATAATGAATTTAGCATCAATCTGAGTCAGCACAATGAAGAAACTGATGCCCAATTAATCAATAAGAAATTGAAGAAAAGGTGTGCAACTAGTACCAACTCACAGTTTTATGGAAAGTTGTTTTATTCAAACAAACATGACATCATTTTGTTTTATGAGATAACTGAGTTGGCTGATAAGCGTAACCACACAGTCCTGCACAGTGCTGTTTGTTTAGCCATAAATGACTATCTGACTGAAGACTATCAGGTTATCAGTAAAGCACACATTATTATGGATTAAGAACTGTTTGACCAGTAGACCTCAAAAAGTAGGTTTTAGTGGAAAAACTATCAAATAAGTGTTTTTCTGATGAGATTCTCATCAATCAGTTGAAGACACTGTTCTTTCCAATATTTTATTAACTCTCTGAAATTAAGCAGAAAATCACAACCAGGCATATTTTCTGATGAAGTCAGCTTTGGACAAGAGGGAAACAGTGATGATTTCAGAGCAGTCATACAGAGCATTCTTGATTTGTACCTAATTAGGATGAGTCAAGGCATTTTCTAGCACATGCAAATGAAACGCAAAGCTGTGTATCACAAGGCAACTACTGTACACCACACCTGTGCTGTGGTGGCAATTCCAAAAAAGACTTGCTTACAGGACATAGGTAGCTTGACAGTGGGTACTCAAGGGGTCTTCCCTGCATGAGGAAACTACATCACGGATGGGAAGCCATGTGAGCCGAGCAGAGGCACTTATCATTAACCAGCAGGGGTTAACAACCTGTTGCAGAGATGAGAATTGCTCCCTATCTGCTTCTATCTCTCCTCAAGGATGTATTTTAGCAGGTTATTGGCCAGCTCAGTGCAGGGCTTCATGTGAAAATTTGCGGCCCACGAGGCACAAGAAGTCAGCTGTGACCACCTCAGGTTCCCTGTTTTCCCAGCCTGTGGGGAACACTTAAACCACCCATCCTTACACACTTAATTTGTGAGGCTGCTTCCTGCGGGCACTCAGCAGTCACTGGAGGGAGACAGAGTCCTCTGTGAGAGCGTCTGAGGACTCCATTCAGTATGAGCCCTGTCTTTGATTCCAGATTTGGGATGTTACTGGCGCGGGAGCACTGCACCTCCATCTCATGCTTCTCAGCAACTGGAAACACCTGGGCAGGCAGCTCTTACCTGGTCACGGTGGGAAGAAGACACCCCAAAAGGGTCGTCTTTGGAGCAGGTGCCCGCCAGAGAAGGAGAGGCTGAGTGGTCTTCAAGATCGAGGAGCGTGTGGCATTTCAGGTGAGGCGTCTGCACTGAAGCGAAGGAAGACTGGGTATTTAAGGGACTAGCTCAGCTCTGGAACAGCAGCAGGTGTCAACATGAGTGGCATGTTTGGGTGCCAGCTCTGTAGCATACATTGCTGGGACAGGAGCGTCAGACAGCTGGTGTGCGAGGCTGGGTTTCATCTGCTCCTGCTGCTAGGAGGGAGAGGTAGCACTCTGCTACAGGCAGTGATAGCCAAAGGGGAGGAGGGTGACAAAAGCTGGTGGCACAGCACGCATCCAGCTTCTCTTCTTGCACAGGCGAGACGCAAAATGACATTCCTGTGAAAGCAGAAATTCCAGCTGCCAAACCACATGCTCCTCTACACAGTAAGGAGAATCAAAACATGCTTACGCTCATGGAGCAAAATCGTTGTGTTTTCATCCCAATAAATCTTCACACAGCCCATGAAGAGGGATGTGCCTCCCTCTGTGAGCACCCTTTATTTCCTGCAACCATGAAATAAAGAACCACAGGAGCTGCCCCTTTTCCCTTTTTGACTCATCCACGTCCAAATGGTGTTGTCCAATTGGTGTCACATATTTTGGGGCTGAGTCTGGGCAGTGATGTGGGTGGTTTGGTGGTCATGGTCATGCCAGAGACACCACCCAGTGGGAGGACTCGTTGTGGCTACACTGGAGCTGGTCTGCAGCATGGTAGATGAATGACCAACAAGCATGGGCTCCTGTCCCAAACCACCTGAGACCCTCTGCTCAGGTCCTTGTTTGATGGTGGCTTACAAGGGGGTGGTGACAATGTTACAAGAAGGCAGTGGAAAGAGATTTTCATGTAGGAAAGTCTACCAGGCCCATTAGAAGAACATCTTTAAGATGTCTCTTCAGTACCTGCTATCAACTACTGATTTTACAAAGTGGTGGGGCTAAGCTCACAAAGTCTCCTAAAAGTTTATATTACGTTATTGTGCATCACAAACAGTAAGTTTAACTAACTATATGCATAAAATGTATCACACAGAATTCACACAGAATTTCTAGGTTGGAAGAGACCTCAAGATCATCGAGTCCAACCTCTGACCTAACGCTAACAGTCCCCACTAAACCATATCCCTAAGCTAATACAATTCCTAAGCTAATACAATATACAATTTAACTAACTATACACACAAAATATATACAATTTAACTAACTTAAACATAACTAAATGCTTAGTTTGCCTTACTCAGGCTCTGTGAGATACAGAGAACATCAGCCATGCAGGATGCAGCAGCAAATCCAGTTCACAACTAGTGATTGATTTTGCCCACAGGCAGACCAAAACAGGTGGCTGTTGGCCTTGCCGTGGGCAGGGAGAAGGTTCCAGTGAGGGTAGGCTTTGGGGCAGCTGGTCACACAGCAAGAAGCCTTAAAATCTGCCTTTCTGCTTCGCCTCCCCCAGCCATGGCCTGCAGGCCTACACTCGTCCCTGGGGAGGTGCCAAGGTGATGAAGGAGACATGGTCAGAGACTGCACAGGAGGAATATCTATTCCTGTGAATTTAAGTCGTAATTAAGGAGGAAAAATGCCTAGACAAGACTCTAGGCATCTAACACGCAGTTAATAACATTATAAGGTCCCAGCAGCAGAAGTAATGATTTCAAACAGGAACTTAGCCAGACAGCTACAAAGGCCTCGCCGCGGCCCAGCATTGCTCCGGAAAACATTTTCCTCAAACCCTTCCTGAGCAGACGTCTCTTGCAGCATGCCCAGAGGAGTGACAGCCCGAAATCATATATGTAGGTTTCAGAACAGACAGGAGGTTAAGGTTATCAGTGTGGCCTCGACTTCAACATAGCACTCCTATGCCCTGGCTTGGTGTGTTCCTGCAGCATCCTTTAATGAAGACCTTTAAAAGTGTTTCTGTCTGGTTGTCTGCCTATTCACTTATTCTGTTATTAAAAATAAGATTATAACCTGCTAGCATTCATTAGAAGAGAACTATTTTGTAATTAAAGGTCTACAGGGTACTGGAAATGAGTGGAAAAAATTACTATTTTTTTTTTCTTTAAAAACATTGTGAAGCTCTTTTGAGCACAGAATTTAATTTTAATTTTATTTTAAAATCTGATTTTAATTTATTTTTATTTTCATTATTTTCATTTTAATTTCCATTTTCATTTTCATTAATTATTTTGATGAAAAAAGGCACAACTCGGTTAGAGAGACACTTTTTTTTCTCTCCTGTGCCATACAGGCAGGTAAGCAGTCCAAAACAAGAGATCCAGAGCACATCCCCCGATCCCCCATGGTGGCATAGATGGTTCAGAGAAGGACCATCTCCCTGTAGGTGGTCCCATGCAGACACCTGTGCAGTAACTGCTTGTGCCACCTCAAAGCCCCACAACTGCTGTGCCCAGGACCTAGGTAGTCTCTGAAATGTCTCCCCCATCCCCTGGAGCTGTTCCCCTTCTCTTCCAAAGCCCAGGTTTCAGCAGAGGCAACCCCACCCTCAGCTCTAGCCCCCCTCCGCCTCGGTGCACACCTCATATTCCCTGCTGTGGACGTGGTGCATGCGCACCCTACAAAGCCAAGCAAGCCTCTTCCTTCCACCTGGCCAGCAGGGCTAGAGAGGTTTTTCCTCACTCTGGCCCCAGGCAGCATATTTATGCTGAAGGAGGAGGGTGTGGGAAGGTTTAGAGGGTGCTGTGTGTGTGCAGCCAGAAGAACTGCCTTTGGTTCTGGTGAGGAACAAGTGTAGCTGCCCTCAGGCACTGGCTGCCTCTTGGACAAAATCACCAAATGCATGGGTGATCGAAAGGAAGGCTCTTTCTAAAGCCTCATACTCTGTGTCTGCACAAACAGGACTGAAATGCTGTTTAGAAGAGTCTGCTGGCAGTTATCTTCCTGAGAGGTGTGCAGCCATTCAGGAGATGGGAAGACTAAGTCTGGCTAATGCTCAGAGGTGTCTGAAGGTGACTGCTATTAGCCTTTGCAAAACAAACAAACAAAAAACAACAAAAACACATCCAAGCTTGGCTTCATGGCCTGACCCCAGCTGGCAACATAAAGAGCAGCCAGCTCTGAGTGGACAGCCTGTACTCTCACAGCTACAAAAACTTACATGATAGGACACTGAATTAGATGGAAAACATGTAGAGGGTCATGCTTCCTACTGAAAAGTGAGCCCTACTGTAAGGAAAATTTACAGTCTTTTACAAAGTGTTATCATTCCAGTGTTTGGTGTTGTGAGGAGAGTTGTTTCTCCATGGGATAAACGTATTATCACATTCCATCTTCCAACTTCTGACTAGGGAAATATAATTTCAGTAAGTAAGGAACCAGAGAGCAATTTTACAGCTTAATGCACAACAAACATTTTGGTACATCTTGTTTGTGCATTGACAATGGCCTAAAAACCCCATATCCTCAAATAAATGTGTGATGAGACTGGGCTAAGCTCAGCCTTGGGGTGGCACTGTCCAGCTTTACTTACCATGAGCATCCCTGACCTCTCAAGCAAGACTTTCATAAAATGTGAATTGCTGCACACGTGAAAAAATTTCCAACAGGAAAATTTTTCTCAGGCCTTCAGGAAGACGTATCAAATACATGCAGGGGAATTAGCTCCCTTCTCTCCCTCTACCTTGCAGCCTTCCTTCTGCTCCAGTCCAGCAGCCTTTGATGTCCTCTTGTGCTGCACACTTATAGAAGTGCAGTGAAACTCTCTTTCATGCAAAGATCTCCTCAAATGGAGATTTTCAATATTTCCACAAACCATTTCTTCATGGCCAAGTCTTCTTGCAGGTGTAGACACACATTTAAACAGCACTGTGTAGACTGAACCCTAATTCTTAGCTTAAATTTTCTAACTAAAATGATTTTTTTTTTTTTTTTTCTGGAAATATATGATTAGCTCTCTTTCTAGTATGGTAACACTCTGCCTTCCATTCTGGTAAGTAATATAAAAACATCATCAGAAATATAAAAAAGGGACAAATTGGCACCTCATATAGAGGGGATATTAAAAATAATAAAAAATCATGACAACTCAGGAAAATTTCGGGATATCACTTTGCATAAGGAAATGTTCTGAATACAAATCCATGCAGATATGCTCTTATATTAAATCGTCTATTTTTTTCTGTCCCCCATCCTAAATGTGCCAGAAGGAGATAAGCAACCTCTGAGGTCCAGCATGAAAGAAATGTGCTTCAGAGTCTTGCCAGAGCACAACTGAGGCAACACAGCAGGAGGTGGCTGAGGAAAGAGATTTTTTTTCCCTCTCCTGCTTTCTGTCACCAAAGGGATGGAAGGACAGCAGAATGCTTGTTACGGCTTTTGCTCTGCTGACTATACATGCACACACTTTTACCTGTCTATGCAGCACTTTTTTTTGTGTGGCTTTTCTGTAACCAGCCTTCCCTAAAATGATATCTGAGTTGGGACTGTGGCTCAAAACTGCTGCTCATCGGAGAGTTTGCTGAGGCAGAAATAATCTTGTTTGTTCTGGGGCATATTGAGACAAGGAGGAGGTTTTGAGTGTGTCCTGAAAGTGTTTCAACATGACGACGACTAAAAAGATAAAATGGTATCAGTTTTGGCTTAGAAGTTTAATTGTGATATGTAGCTAGAATTTAGGAGTGAGAGGCTCTGAAAGGCCATCAGTGGAAAGAAGTTGCAATGAAAAACTCAGGAGCTGATTGTTGGGTATCGGTTTCATGTAGGAAGGAGAAAAGCCCCCCAGATTGTATCAAATCTGTGTGTATACCTCACGCATATCCACATTTCATTTTATGTAAATAGAAGGAATCAGGCATAACACTGGATCAGAATGAACTCTTCTACATTTTTAGCAGGCAGGGTGTGCACTTCCTCTACTAAATTCAGGAATTAAGAAAAATCAGAAATTCCTGCCTGTATCACATTCCTGTGTGTGTTGATCAGACATCTTTGCTATTCTCAAAGCCTGGTTCAGTGTCATGCTGTTCTTACTCTTTTCAAGTTCCCTTACTTTTGAAAAAGGATCAGAAGCCATCCCACTGGTAGTTTCCCTGGCTTGACCTGCAGGTTGATTCTAGTTCTGGAAACTCCAGAGTGATTGCTATTTACACTTCTGAGCAATACTGGCACTGTCGTATAGAAAGCTAGATCAGAATTAGCCTTAGAAGCATTTTAATGAAACTTCTACATTTTAGCCATTCAAATTTAGAACAGCTGAGATTTCAAACAGATTTCAGAAAGATGGCTCTGAAATGATGTTCGCAGACTGTTTACTCTTGCTGTTTCTTTTGTCCAACTGTCTTCTTCCATCTTTTCTACGATCTTGGGACAAAGTCTGTTTTTCAGCAAAACTTGATACACTGAATTGTTCAGTTAGTATTCACAGGGCAAAAGGAGAGAAGAAGTCACTGCAGGAGACTGCATTTGGCGAGGGCTCAGCCTCTGCCTCTACATGCTTAGGTAATACAAGTTAAGACCTTTAAAAACAATTGCTATATTTGTGCTGCATCTGTCATGAGCATTTTCCATGAGTTGTTAAATTACTCCCACTAAATGATTTCATGGTTAGACTATTAATAAACTTGACTAGTTCACAGTCTCACAGATACAACAGCATTTTTGGAAACTCCCAAAATACCTCAGTCTACCCTGAAAGATAATGGATTAGAAATCATCATCTGGAAGTCTTTGAGTGTGATCCATATAATATATCTGTGGAGTTTCACTCAGGAACTTTTGCACTAAGCCCCCGTAGTTTTAATTAAAAGGCAGCATGTCTTTTGTCAAGGTGGTCAGTCTAGATACAGAAAACAAAGTCTGCACAGGGCTGGCTAGTCCAGCGTATCCCTCTGTAAAGTGGTCTAGCAGACCCCTTATAAAAACAGTCTTAAAGCCCTGGCATGACACCTGGAACACATTTTCTCTAACATGTTCTGTGGAATTTCTGGCGTAACTGGGTACTCTGACCCTAGACAAAGTTTTTATTATTTGTCCTATGCATTTATATGCTTTCATAATTAAAGCTTAATGCCTATGTGGGCATATTTGCATATGGTACTCATTTCTTTTTCTTGGTGGGAATAGTCCCAGCGCATTAGCTGGCACTTTGCAGGTACCTAAAAATCCCTCTAGTGCTCTTGTGCCACCTCTCTGCATTTTTACCCCCATACCCACACAATCTCATATTGTATCTTTTTTTGTACGCGCACACCTTAATTCTACCAATCACTCATCTCTAACTGTACCTGTGCATCTGTAAGTTATGCAGTTTCTCCTTTTGCCTTGTTGTTTCAAAATAAATTAGCAGGTGCATGCTTACACTTAACTGTGTGTGCTCCACAGTATTGGAAAAGCAAAGCCATAGTAAATGGAGAAGTCTGACAGTCTTAGCTCTGGGTTTATTGTGCATGCTGATTTCTTCATTTGTCCTGCATTAACTCCTCTCACTGCAAAGTCAATATGCATAGTCAGAGAAAAAGGGTTTACAAGAAAAAGAAAAAAAAAAAAAAAAAGGTTGGTTACATTATGTGATTTATCTAATTATCTTCTCCCTGACAGAGGTCTGTGAGGGATTTTCAGGGCGAAGAACATAAAACAACAGGGCATGTAAGAATTCTCCCTTAAAATACCTCTCGTTTTCCTGCAATGAGCAATGGAAAATCTTCCTTTTCTCCTTCAGTGGGTAGCTGTGAAAGTATTGTCATGCTTTATAGGACAGATGGAGCTGTGTCCTGTGAACTTGCCTGACTCCTTAAGGATTTACCCAGGCTTTTGGTTTCCACAGCATTGTATGGCAGTAAGTCCCACTACGTAATGACATGCAATGTGGATGTCACATTTCCTTGTGAACCTGGTGCCTGATGTTTTCTTTGGACATCCCTTGGTTCCCATATTTTTTGGGAGAGCACACACAGTAGCTCCTTGCAGATCTGCTGTCTGCACACCCTTCAGGTAAGGATATACTGCCAATTTCATTTATTTTCCAAGCTGAAGACTCACATTTTTTGTAATGTCTCTTTCCAAGGAGATCTGTCTCCAGCTCTTCATATTCTATATTCCTTCTGAGGTGCAGTAACCTCTGTGTTATATATCAGGGTTTCCCATGGTAAGAAAATAACTGCAGAAATGTCGTAATGACGTTCTCTAGTTTAGTTCTCGGTTTCTTTCCAAAAAATTCCTAACGAACCAAAAAAGTTGCAGAAAAGTAACTTGGGCCTCCCACAAAGACAGGCAAATTTACTTCAGATGACTAAGTGCCAAATGTATTATATTTTCAGAGCCTTATCCTTGAAGGTGTAGAGTGTTGCTGTGAGTCAGCAACTGCAGTGCAATCTCCTCCAAGAGGCTGCCTGAAGCTTTGCTGACTGAAAGTTCAGTACCCACAGTCTGAGACTGCTGATGTACATCCGGCTGCTTTTCTCTGGCTACTCACTCTGAGCCAAGCACACTTAGGTCAGCAAACTCTTTTCAGCTTTCCCAAGTTAACTAATACGTATGTAGTACAGTACTCTGTGGTTATGTAAAGCAATTTTTTCTTAATAAATAAGTATCAAAGAGAAACAGATGTGTTGCATTTCAAACACCACTCTTCTGACATATACGGAGATATTTAGAAACAGGAAGGTATATTTTTTAAATTATTATTATAAAATTGTTTCCTTTATAATGATTTTCTCTGTGATTTACTTTATGTGGTTCAGAATGTAAGCAGGTAAATGCAATCAGTTGCAACTCCGTTGGATATTTTGGTGATCTGACTGCTGTTACCTCAGCGTCTCCACTCTTTGTAGTCAAATTTTATATGATTTTTTCTTGTTTCCTCCTTTTGAGCTGTTGCTATACAACACATGTTCATACACGCTGGTCACAGGATGCTGTGCTCTCACTGTGAGACTACACGACATATCCAGAGCAACTCCCCCAAATACAGAAAATAGGTGATGTAAAGTGCTGTCATTGAAAAAGTGTTTTACCACAATGATGCTTATCAGGCAAATAAACTACCTTTATCACCGTTAAGTTTTTCCCATACAGTAATAAGTATTCCACTTCATGTCTCCAGTCAAAGAAAGGAAACCTTCATAGCTAACAGAGATCAAATTCTCCCCTTCCCACCCTAAATGAGGCAGTATGTTTTCCAGCCTAAAACAGCATATGGTTCACTGTCCAGAGAAATAAAAACAAGTACTTGTCATTGAAAACTGTGCAGGATACAAATGAATCACAGCCAGAAGCACAAGGACAGAACAAGGTAGAAAAGACAATTAGAACGGCACACTTCACAGCTTTTCTAAGTGATGTATTCATTTCAAATTCAACAGTCACAAAAGCATCCCTGTGTTAGCTTTGAACTATCTCTAGCAATTAAGCTGAGGCAGAATGGACTCATTCTGCTCTGATTGCATGCTCTGAAATCTGCTGCAAGGGGAGGAAAAAACACATTCATCAGAAGAAATAGCAGTTTGCCATAACACCTGCTAACAACAATTAAAGTTATCTTGGACACGTGTACATGATCTGCATGGAACGAAGTAGATTTACCTATTGCAGGTGCTCTGAATACACAGCATGAAGTGTCAGGCACAGCATGTGAATACAAAATAAATGTGACTTTACTATGGCTACAATGTCTGAGCTTCCCAAAATCAGGAACCCCAGAAAACCTGGGTTCCATTTATATATGTAGGTGGGAACATTCACGGAACAGATAAAGCCTTGCTGTGCTTATAAAATCTCTGCAGAATTAATGAAGAATAGGCTATGCTTGTCGCTAGAGGCATAACCAAATTTATTTCTGCAGTTTCCGGAGTACATGACCTGATTGTTTTAAAATCATTCCTCCTTCCTCCTCCTTGGACCCTCTAACCTCTCAGTATTTTACCTGGGAAATGTTTGGCACTGTGTTTGAGGAAGGGTTGGGTATGAACAGGTCACAGCTATAACAGCAACAATATAAACAGGAACAGCAGCCTCTGCTTTCTCTTGGGAGGCATAATGTAAAAACCCTCAGGTGCCACAGACCATTCACTTCAGAATTGCTCTTCAAAGTGACATAGGTGAGCATGAAGTAAGAAACATTTAAAGAACTTGTGACCTCCACACTTGTATTGCAACACACATATTTTAAAAATGTTCAGAGCATCTAAAGCAAAGCAATCTGTATATATATGATCATGTTCTGGGAGGAAAACACAACAAAGCAAAACAAAGAATGCAAAAGAATTGCTAAGCAATTCCTTTTTCAACACAGGTGTAGTGCTATATCACTGCTAATCACACAGAGGAGTGACTGCAGGAGCCTGTACTCCCAGATGTGAATTGTGTAAGATTTCAGACAATATTACACTTCCATTGCTTTTCCAGAAATCTTTTGCTTATCCTTGCCAATAATGAGAAATAGTGTTTCTCTTGAGGAAAACATATTACATAATAAAACCACTGACATTTAATCTCAGTTTTAGCATCTAATTATTATGCTGTGTCTAGCACTCCAATACTAGAAACACTGCTGCTTAAAAAAAATTGTCATTACAGGCAACAGGTAAATAACAGCACAGCTGTTTTCTTTCACAAGTATATTTAGAAACTAGGCCTTGTAATGCTATTATGGAAATTGCCACATTCACTAAGCACCTTAAAATATTAATAGGTTGTCTGCATTAAAAAACAGCTGGTTGAAATAAAGTGATCCTTGTATTCTCAGAACTGAAAACTATAAATGTTGTGGGGTAGGGGGTGGGGAATAAACCCCCCAAAAATGCACAAGAGCAAACAGATCAATTCTGACACAGTCCCTATGAAGTTATGGCATGTTAGAGAATACACATATAAGGGATAGGTCCAATGATAAATGATGTAGACAATGAGCATGCTTTTTATGTGTTTCTTGCATGGTTCTCTGCACTGGTAGGAGTTACAGGACATGAATATTAGGGAGTCTGGGTCCCTGTCAGGGATTAAATAGCTAGAAGCCAGGCAGTATCTTGCCTAGCTACTCTTCTAGCTCAAACATCAGGGCCAGATTCAGGCAGGCTCATGCCATGACTACCAGGGCAGCACTGCTACAATCACTCGATTTCTGGCCCAAAGAACACAATTCAATCATTAAAATCCAGGTTCATTGAAGTTAATGAGACAGGATTTCAATGTCACACCCTTAAGGGTATTTGGCCATGAACTCCCTTGTTCATAGTCCTCCCTGCGAAGTGAGAGCCATTGGAGTTTCCCCGATTGTCTGGTGGGATGATGCCTGGTGGGATGATGTGTGGTGGGGCACTGAGATGCTCAGGGCGGCACAAAAAGGCACTTGATTTTCTAGCCAAGCACAAGTGACAGGTACAGAGACCTCAAGAAACTTCCGTTTGTTAAAAGTGTTGATTGTCTCACATACGACAGTGCAAAACACTAAAAATGGAACATAATTTAAATTAATAAAAAATACACCACAGACACCGTATCACTAAGAAAGCCAGTAACTTTACTGATTTGTCTGCAAAATACAAATTATACCTTATTTCCAGCAGGAGAATCTTTTGAAATTTTTCCATTTTTGTTCACTACAGACAGCTGAATTAAGTCCCTTGAGATACACAGATGTGGTTTAACTTAGTTATAACATCTTGTCATCTAGTGGCGACAAAGTCCAGCTTATGCCGCTGTGAGCCTCTACTTTAATATTTGTTGCAAATGCTTGTATGCTCCCATTTACAAGCTATTTTGTTATCACCATTGTTTTATGGAAGCAGATCCCCATGAAAGAGAAGAAAAAAAAAAAAAAAGAAAAAAAAAGATACAACAAACCATCTGAAGCAATCCAAGTATAATGCCTGCGGTAACCCAGGTCTGACATTAGTTACTCCACAAAAGACTCTGGTACTGCAATTTTTTTTTTTTTTTAATTTTTTTTTTTTTTTTTTTATGAGTTACTTAACTGACCTTTTTGATTCAAACTGAGGTACGGATCAGTCTGAGGTATGAACAGGGAAGGTAAAAATGCAACACCTGATTATGAAAATAATCAAATGGATCCTTTTGATGCAGAAGGTCTGTGGCTCAAAGCTTGGATTGCTCCACATCTTTGGTTAAAATATATTAACAAAAGCCTTTTATTACATCTATAGTCTGAAGCATTCTAACAGACACCAATGTTCCATCAGTCCTTCAAGAGACCTGTAGTGGCAGGAAATTAATGCCATATAACTGACGACATCACAGCAGATGGCACAAACAGGAACAGATGAAGTATGCCATGCTTAGGCAACAGCCTTTATTGAGGTTTCAAGTGGCTTTTAAAAAATTACAAAGCATTTACCTTCAAGGCGAAGGAAAAAGGAAAACAAAACAGCTCTGTTAGGACTATAGATAAAAGAGGGTATATAGGATAACACATACAATACAAAAGGGTTGACATCCTTGAAAACAGTCTATGAGTTCTTTTATTCTTGTGTTAGCTTTACCTGAAAAAGATCTGATGACAACAGATATTTTTATATTATTCATTAAAAACTGCTAAATTCCTCTTCCAGGAAAAATATAAGCCATTTTGTTATAAAACACAACTTTTGAAAAACACTGAAATGATAAAAGCTTTACTGTGAATGGCTCAATGCGTACAATATACAGATTGTGCGGGTTGGGTATATCATATAATTGTCACCAGCAATTAAACACTAAACAACAACACCTTTTAATAGAGGTTAACTTAGCTATAACAATACTTGCAGATGTCTAGAATGCCACTTCAGGTGTTTGAACTTGCAATTAAGAATGTTGCCTAAAACATTATATAGCATGGGTTAAGGTAAAGTAAATGTTAATACTCTTTCAGGGCTCTGCCCCAAACTCCTTAAATACAAAGGAATCACACAATAAACCCAAATAAGCTTTGCAAATACAATAAATGGTAAGGTACAGATAAAGGAACAGAGAAAGGTAGACAGTTATAGTTTACAGAAAGTGACTTCACAATCAAAGTTGTGCTTCTTATCATTAGATCAGTTTGCAAATATGCATTATCCCCCACAATTTCGCCAGTACGTGTTAGTTGCCCTCAGTAGCAGGAACAAGAGGGATGACTGGCGTTAATTTTCACGTGATTCTATTCTATTTGTGTTTATATAAAAATCACTGTCAGAATTAATATACATTGCCCAGGCAATACGTTTCACGCTACTTTCCGCTTAGTTACTTGCAGTAATATATTACACTGCATCTTCCTTAAATATGTTATCTTTTCTTTTTCATGCGTTGCTGAGGCAAATCGCAAGGTAAACTATTTATATGGCTATTCTTCATATTTCAATAGACCAAATCCCCTTCCCCACTGACAAGTTTCTACTACAATACTGATAAAGTTGTATTTCTTGTTGAAATGTCAAAGTACATTTGCGATATATTTGCATATTTTTGACACACCAAAGTTTAAAATTCTCGTAAGAGAATATGAGTATAGATTTATTTGAAGGTGAAGAAAGTGGTTTTGAAAAACAGTTTTGTGTTTTAAAATTAATTACGGGCCCCATTTCCCTCCCGATTTTTTTTTTAATTTTTTATTTTTCTTTAACATGCGTATCTTTTTCTTTTACCCTGCATATCGCTACGCGAGATATGGTGGATGCATTATTAGCACAGTATTCTGCTTAAATAGTTTCCAGATAATGCACAAGCCCCTGCGTGGCTGAAAGTGCCTGTAAGGCAGGCTTCTGTAAGTCACGGTAAGTGAAAAGCGTATGTCCTAAAGCACGCTGCAGTCTGTTAGTCATCTGCTGCTACAGGGAGGTAGACTCTACCATCGAGCAGTGTGCAGCAACTGTGTGTTTAGAAGGGAAACAGAGTGTAGATTTCCCCTAAGACAATGCTCTGTGCTGATATTTACCTGTTGCAGCATATCTGTGTCCTTCATCAGAGTCTCAAGGTACGTGATCGAGAGCTGAAACAGCTCTCAGAAAGAAGAGAACGATTACAGTCCTACTATGGCACTAACATGTTGCTCGAACACAGTTTCCCTCCAACAGAAAGGTTAAACTGAAACACGTGAACATCCCATTTTCTTCTAATAAGCAAGAGGGAAAGAGAGGAACTAAAAAAACCACAATACTTCCCTTCTGGTCAAGCTGTTTTAGTCGAAGAAACGATATGAGGCAGGAGAAAAGGCGGGCGCTGTATGCCGAAGCAAATCTTTCTAGGGCGTAAATGCATGGGCAGCGCTGTTCAGCAACGTCCCCGCTGTGAGACAACATGACTGCAGAGGTCCGAGAAAAACACAGCAGCCTGGCCGCCAGCATCAGCCACGCACTGCAAACTGGTCCTGTAATTGTCGGTCTCTCTGAAAGCTTTAAATCTGAGAGAGGGGAGTCACCTTGGCAACAGGTGGGACTGCCGAGCCAATCCCTCGCCCGCTGCTCTCCCTACTGCTCCTGGAAACATTCACCTGCGCTCAGGTAACTGGCAGCCGCGAGAGCTGTACGTCCGATTCTAACAGGCAGAATACCAGCCTCGCTTGTGAGGAAGGGCCAAGCGATGCCGCTTTGTCATTTACCCCACGGGAATCTACAAGATACGCAGGACGTGAAGTAGTAGAAGGGCCCTCAACTTGTTACAATGCACAAAACAGCATGAAAGAACTAATCAGTATATACAATGAATCGCAGTTCACTCAACTGATTGTAAAATGTTGTATTAAAATGACTTTAAGTTGTTACACCATGGGTAAATTCAAACTTTTTACAGATCAGTCTCTCAACAGCTGACTTCGATCTGTAAAATGTATGCCCAGTAAAATAAAACTGAAAGAAAATAGTTAAATGTGCAACTGCACAAATATAATTCCCCACTATTAAGATAACAAAACCTTTTGCTATTACCATAATTATTATATATATTAGAAAGCTATACACAAGCATGTTAATTTCACAGATTTTTTTTTTAAAAGATTCTTAATATTTTATATAATTAGAAATACACATTTCAAAAACAAAACTTCTGCAAAGAGAAAACAGTTATCTTGGTTAGCAAAGCATGGAGTTCTTCATGGCTTAGGGTAGTGCTTTCTATACAAAAAGTCCTCTGTTTTCTTCAGGACTGTTTAAAAGATTAGCGAAGCTATCAAGGAAAAAAGAACACATTTTGGCTTAAGGAAACTACAAAAGCCACAAATGCTTTGCAAACTCTGTCTTACTTTTTAATATGAAAATAAGCAAAATGTAATGTACATATTTTTATATTTTTTTTTTATTTAATAAGTGATGCAGACCCAGAATTTGTTAAAATTAAATATGTTAGCCCTCGAACTCAACTTTTTTTTTCTTTTTTTTTTCTTTTTTTTTTTTTTTACAAGTATGGTCCTCTGTAAATGCTTTGATCCTTCTTAAACTGAGTGCCATACTCCAAAGATATGCCTGCATGTTTCCAAGCATTTTCACTACGTTAGGTGACCCAGTCTTTTTCTAGCATGGATTCACGGCCACCCAACTGCTGGGTCTGTCAAAACATCTGTACATTTTCTATATGTTGCATAACAGCTGCTTTCTCTCTCAGTAAAGGCCTGCCATTGCTGGCAGACGTTTTCCTTTTGTATATTTACATGTAAATAACGTTGAACCTGCAACATGACACTATCTATTGTAACATACATTTTGCAAGGGAGCACAACAGTGAGAAGAAGTTAGCCTTAAAATCTATTTTGTACAAGTGTTCTGTTGTACAGCTCAAGTGCTAAGCTTATCTCAGCATTTCTGTTTATCCTTATACTGTATCACTGAGGCAATTTAAAAGTACTTTTACAAAACAGAGTACCTGACTTTTTTTTTTGTTTGTTTTTTTTTTCCACACACGGCACATATAATGCATATCGACCCCCCCCTCCCCCATTAAGGTATAGCACACACACACTGCAAGAAAAAAAAAAAAGAAGAAGAAAAGAAAACCTAATAGATAATAATGTTATCATGTCGCCCATCCTTCAGAGAGCCGCATGCGCTTGACAGAGGGGCTTTCCCTTTCGTCCGGCGAAGGTCTGGTGAGTCCAATGGGGGAGTGGAATTCGTTCCGGTGGTCTTCACGGTCACTCCCGTCGTAGGAACTGCTGCAGCTGCTCAAGCTGTCAACGGGAGATCTCCCCGCCTCGTGGCGCGTGTGCTGTGGGTATCTCGAGGGTGTGGTGGTACGGTCTCTAGGAGGAGAAACAGGTTCTGACTTGATGTTGAGGCTTTGAGTAGAAGGCAGGGAGAGATTTGTACTCTGAGATAAATGAGTGCTAGTGCAAGCTCTGTAGGAGGAAAGGAAACCCAGTTACAGACGGAGGAGGCATGGAGCCCCCGGAAATGCACAAACACTCACACAAAACACCAGTGTAAAGGCTCACGCAGTACCAGAGAGCACGGGGACGCTTTTCCGGGCACAATTTGGAAATACAAAGAGGCCAAAACGTTGGGACAAAAACAGTTGGATTGAGTGGGGCATGCCTGAGGTTTGTGAGTAGGCCTCTCTCTCTGTCTCCTCAAGAGTCACAACAAATTTGGGAAGCTGAGCCTTTGCACTGTTGGAACCACCTGCAGGTTTCGTTATTGTTAATGCTTGTGTGTGTGTAGGCACCGTGTGAGACAGGGGAGGCATGGAGTCTTGCCGGGATCAATTCAATTACATTTGTCCCTGTTCATTTTGACATGAAACTTCAGATGTAAAACGGAAACCAAAATTTTGGCCCTGCACATTTGATCTCTTTCAGAACAGAGTTGAACTTACTGGTCCTTGGACTAACATTTACAAAATTACACAGGCTGGGTGGGATTTAGGTATGGCTTTATACTATAGCTCTATTAATTCTTAATTCAACACAGAACATTTGTGAATAAACTCCCAAAGAGAAGTTGAAGAGCTGTGGAAGATGCCAGAGGGCTGCCGTGCTTGCATGTCAGACAACCCAGCTCAGAGGATGTTCAAAATTCAAGAGAAACTGATACTCTAAAAGTATTCAGAGACTGTATGCCTGTTCTGAGTTCATTCTCTTTCAGTGCATCTTTGTGGGCAGGTAACGGCACAAGAAATTTGAAGTAGGCAGGGTACCAGTGAGTACTTTAGTTCTATGGGAGAAAATGAGATCGCTTGCATCTGCAGAATGTTCTGTACAAAGTCGCCACCTACCGGTAAAATCTGACTTTGTTTATTATTTATTATTATTATTATATTTAAATAAAATTCAGCTATGAATGTGTGTTTCCCTCTATGTCTTATGTATTGATCCGCTTCAGGGACCATCTGCTAGGCTGAAGATACAGTCTAACCCAAAGACACAATTTCAAGGTTTCTAGTAGTGAGAAATACTGAAGACAGTGGGACAACAGGACACTCAGCCTCACTGAGACTCTAAACCCAAAGGTGCAAGCAGAAAAAATACTTGGATTCAGAAGTATTTTTTTTAAACATGTAGAGGAAACAAAAAATAAGTTCAGATGCAGTCTTTTCCATTTATTGAGGTATTCCACTTTTTCTAATATCTCACTGACTGCGAGTTGAGCTTTACTTAAGCAACAGTTACTGTAACTGATGAAAGCCAAAATGTCATTTTCTTTTTTTTTGACAGATTTACAGTGGAACTTTATGGCGTTATTACTAAATGATATCAGATACTGTTTTCAGGAATCATTTCAGTGTTTAATAATGGATGGGTCTTGTTAGACAACAGAGAAAACAGGATGTTCTGCCTCCAACTGCTTTCATCTACCTTTCATTCCTATACAGACAAGTGTGTCAGCATTTGCAACGTCACACAGTATGTGAGTAATAGCCCTCACAGGAGCAAACGTAGGCAGTTTTTGGCAAAGAGGACTTTTTTTTTTTTTTTCTTTTTCTTTTATAACTACAAAATTAACATATTTAAGAAACTGTAAATATCAAACTTGGTTATTACACTCTAGAGAAATATTCCACTCTCTTTTTTTTTTTTTTTTTCTCAAAAAAAAAAATGTTGAAAAGAATAGAACAAGAATCAAAAATACATTCCTGTTTTTTTTTTTTTTTTTTTTTTTTTTTTTGCTTTTCATTTCCAGTGACTTTAATTTTCAGTTCCTTTGGAGATGCTAGGACTTCAGGTGGGAAAACAGGCTGCCGGTTTAGCAAGTGTGATAAGATTACATATGATTTTGGATGTCAAGCTTATAGCTAAACCTGCAAGTGCCTTAATACAGGATGGTGGATCCTGGGGATTTGATCTAGGAGTGTTTGATGTGACCAGATGATGTGTCACTTTGCAAAGCAGGGGACAGTTAAAAACCCATGCTAGTTAAAAACAGCATTAGTCAGTCAATTTTGTTCACATGGACCCTACTCATATTCTATTCTGGGACAACCCCCCAAAAAAAATAGAATAGCTGTATTACCTAACAAATAGATTTAGTACTGATACAGTGCAATGCTGATTTCTTAACAGTGTTTCTGAAGTGAATGTGAGAATGCATCTTGATAGACCTTCTTTTTTAGGTTCCTTGTGCTTTCTGAGACGCATTATGTAAACACCTGGCATGAAAGCTTTTGGCAGTATTAAAAATGCTACAGGTAGGTCTGCATTTTGAGGACATTTTTTGTAAATTGAAAAAAAAGGTTTATGAAGACATTTTGGCAGGTAAGGACTATTTTTTTCTAGGTTTTAAACAATAGAACTATTTAATCTGTTGCTATGCATTATTTATTTATTTTTCTTTTAAAATTCTGTCTGATTTTTTTTTCCCTGATAAATCTGTTTTTGAAATTTTGAAATTTATTATCTTTTTGTTGTTTTTGTTGGCTGCAATCCATATATTTGGTTAAAATTTTCTGAAATGTTTTTACCAGAATCTCATGTAAACTGATACAGTCAGTCGAGGGAAAGGTCAGGCAAGGGAAACCTGCTACTACACGTAGAAGTCAATGGTGAAAGAGTGCCTACTTAGGTGCAGTCTTTAAGCTGTGTTCTCAGCAGAGAATGGATCTCTATTTTGAATAGAAGCTGTATTATAAATATATATAATTCTTTTTGCTAGTATTTTTTTTTATTATGTTATTTATTTATTTATTTATTTTTGGTGAGTGTATGCATGTGTGTGAATGTAGAAACGGCTTCATATAAATACGCAGTTTTGGTTCTGGCTTGTGCTATTTTCATCACGTGAAATCTGCACTAAGTTCATTGAAAAACAAACAGGTTTTGAATATGGAAAATCCACAGAGAAAATAAAGCAAATGACTTTAAAGGATTGTGTATAACTACAAGCACTCTCTAAGTGCCACACAATACGTTATTGTTGATGTAATCATCTGTTTCCTTATATTTACTGTAAGAAAACATGTAACTTTTCTCTTCCTCATTGTCCCTGTAAAGTTTAAATTTTACACAGCAGTTTCTGCTCCGATCAGCGTGAGCGCAAGTGTGACGTTGATTTAGCAGCCACATGGGAGAAGTGCTGGTTCCTATCCAGGTTCAACATTATACAGTGACAATTAAAGGAAGAAAGCACCTCACGTTTCTTTCCTTTTCCTTATAAACTTGTTTCTCTAAATCTGTGTACCTTTCTGCTTCATATATATATATATATATATATATATATATTAATTTATATATTCATTAGGAAATAGAAAATTCACAGTAAAATTTAGTTATATCTGTACCTGGGAGAATACTGGATATTTTTGACCTGTTTGTAATGCAACCTTCCCTCCCCTCCTCCGTTTGCCTTTCAGGTAGAAGCAAAGGGTTTGTGTTTGTTTGTTTGTTTGTTTGTTTTTATATTATTTTGTTTTTCATATTTTTTGATCAATGTAAAAGCAGAATAACGATTTCTGTGTCCAGATATTTTGATCAGCACTCGCACTTTATGGTCCACACTGTTAAAGGAAGTTTCTAAACACAGAATATTATGAAACTGAACCACTAGAGTATCTTATTTACAATGGTGGCATAATAAAAATTCTCTATCTGAAATATTTAAGGCTTTCATTCAAAACAATCAAGTTGGCAGAAATGATACATAAATTCACAAAACATAATGTCACTGCATCTAAATTTTTCAGTAAAAATGTTCTAAAGAAAATATTTAACCATATCTATCTCTGGCAATGAGCTAATCAAAAGTAGCTCTGATAAGTAGCTTGCTGGATAAGAAATACAGAACAAATCAACAGTATAAATTTATTTGAGTAAATCTTTCATTCAGCTTGGCTGAAGTTTGGAGAAACTTCTCTTACGTAAACAATTGTTTATATTGAAGATTCTCAAAATTAAATACTTTGACTGCATTTCTATGCCTGCACTTATATTTTAGGAAAGCCAAAATTTCAACTGCGGATGGTACTTGAGGAAGAAAAGATCCTCTCTTAAACTGAGAAATACAGAATGAGAACATTTTCTATCTAATGGACTGGTGTTTAAAGAATTTAGATTATTCATTTCAAAATTAGGAATGATGTAACCTTCTGTCTGTAACATGAGAGATGTTGAAGCAATATTCAGACAAAACCCTTAAGTTTTGGGAGGAATACATTTTGATTTTTAATAGAATTAATGTGTATTTTTTTTCCAGACATAGACCTAGTTAAAAAGCTGCAAAAGTACTACTTTGTTTTTTAATTAGAATGTTGAAGAGTCTGACTTGTTTTAATATCATAGTCACGTCAAAAGAGATGTTACTCTATGTTTCTGTCCTGTTCACCAGGCTTAGTACAAGCACGGAAAGTGAACTATTCCCATCTCAGACACTTTCCCTGAGGCTCACTGGCACCGGTATGGTTGCTAATTGCAGGGTCAATGTGACAGGTTAGACCTGGGTTGTAGAGATCTTCTGCAGTTATCTGAAAGATGGTTGTGAGAGTGCTGCTGAAACAGCGGGGGACTTATATGGAGCCAGCCAACGTACCTGAGTATCCCCTATTCTATTGCTAACCACATACTTCTGCCGTGCCTTGCAGAAGTAGAGCTGGTTTTCACCTTTGTACTCCGGTGTAAAACAAAACCTGCTGGAGAACTGGGTTGTCTCTTCCAGTAACTGTTCTTTTGCAGGTCTTTACAGCTAAATGTTACCAACAAACATCTCACTGTTTCCAAATCTTTCCAACATGTGAAAGATTTCCTCAGGATATGGGTGGTCAAATCTTTCTACATTCATTTTCTCAAATGCCTGGGGGTTACTACACTTTTGTGTGTTTGTTCTTATTTTTCTGCTAATTCTAGCTTAGGCTGACATGGACTAAATACGATCTGTACAATTTCAAGTTTTTTAAATAATCCAAAAGTTAGAGAATAGGTCCTTTTGCATGTACAACTCAGTGACTAAAATAAAGTAAAGAAATGCATGTGATTTTCTGCACACATGGAAGGCTTCATCAGAACTGTCAGTGAAGCAGCTTTTATAGCTGAATTCATTTACAAATCACTGAAAGAATAATAATAAAAGTAGCGACTCAGAATGTATTCCACCAGCCACAGCCATTACACTTCGGCATTCTGTGATATGAATTAGAAACAGATGATGATGTGTGACATATCTGGAAAGGCATGTAGTTAGTTTAGGATTTAATTTATACTTTTTTTTGGTTAACCAAATATCCTTATTACATTCTTTGGTACACCACTGAAAACAATCAGCTTATTGTAAGGTTATACATTGATACCTAACATGTGAGCTTTCAATTTATTTGAGATGTTATGTCTTTAGTTGACCGGTTAACCTAAACGTTGCCCCACACTGCAACCTCAAAAAGAAAATAGAAGAAACATAGCAGAAAGGTATTAAGACTACTTTTTCTAACACACCAACTATTTCAGTTTTATGTTTTTATGTAGAAAGTATCCACGTATGCTTATATATGTGGTGTTTCAAAAAGTCTATGCTTCTTCTAAGGCACTTGTATAGCTGTTCTTTAAAAATTCAACCTATTTGTACATGGTAAAGAAATTACAGTAAGTTATAAAATGTGGTCAGATAAATTAGAAGGCGAATTTTGAAATTTAAACCACGTTTATAGTATTAAATATTTTCAGATTATGGCAACTGTCTTGCAAAAATTACTGCACTTGTGCAATGCCTCTTTCTGGAAAGAACTTTGCTTTTCAAATGCTTGAGAATTAAATTTGTCTCATAAATATACTTTAGTTGCTTCAGTTTGTATTTTTACAATGAAAACTCGATAAATCCAAACATCTCTGTCCAAACCTTAGTATAAGCATGTAAGCATACTGGTGAATAACTACAACCTTACTCAACAGAAACTGCAGATATGAGGATTTTTGAAAATCTTACTAGTCTCATTCACTTGAATAAGCAATTAGGTTTATTTTTCAATAATGCATTAGGTAAATTCCCCGTGTGAAGTTTTAGACTTTTAAAAATATTGAAACAGTTTAGCAGTGTGCTTCACCAATCTTGGAAGAAATGTCTCGAAATTAGCCACTAGAGGGCACGAACACCTATCCTCAACGTAGGCAAACCACCATGAGTTCTAAGGGTTTACTGATTCTTAGACTTAGTTATGTTATTTGCTTGCAGAAAACATTTCCAAAGAAACGAAACTTGAATGTCAGAACTGAGTAGAAGGGAGTACGTGAGGGAGCCTTATATAAGGCTGAGGCTTAATCTCAGGTCAAATCATTTTGTAACCCTTACTTGATTAAAAATATTTGGAAAAATTCCAAGTTTATTGTAAATGTTTGTGCTATAGTAACTGGAAATAAAAAGCATAATGGCAAAATACAACAGCACGAGGTAAGTGTTTAGTTTTGCCCTTGTTGTGAGGTAAAATGCCATTTAAAAAAATAAAGAGTAAAACATAACCACTACTGAGAAAATGTCATAGACACAGAATATTCCATTCTAGCTACCTGGCAACCTTTTCATGAAATATGTTGTACCAGTCTGGGGAAATGGAGCTCCTAGAGATAGTAAGTATGTGCTGATCTGTTGTGTTGATTTATTGCATATTTGGGACTCCTGGGGATACTGAAGACATTGTAGAACAATATAGTAGTTTAAAGAAAACACTGCTTACCCCAATTGACTGAGGGCAGACGGCGGCATGTTATGTAGGTGTTGCTGTTGCCAGCCAGTCACAGAACCAAGATGAAGAGCACTGGCTGTATTAAATCCAGAGAGAGACGATATATCTGCACTACTCAGAGAATATTCTAGATTTGAAAATAGAACAGAAAATGATTAAAAGAGAATTAAGGAGGAAGCAATTAAACAATAACTTGCATCATAATTTTCACATGACAATTTATAAGCCTTTTTATCTTAATTACACCAATCACATCCAGTTGCAGCAGAAAAAGTAGACTCTCCTCTTCCCTCAACTCATTAAGTTGGTAGCAAATAATGCACTAATAATTATTCCATAATTTACTGGCTCTTTTTCTGGGTCTGCGAGATCCAAAGAATTCTTAGTCTTTATATAACCAACGTGACTATACATGCATTCTGACAATGTCAAAAAGTTGAAAAATATTGTAACACTTGGTTACAGTCTTTGTTGCAGAACCTGGTGCGTAGCCAGTGTCTGAACAGTGCATGTCTTCTCTAGAAGGACAGAATCTGCAGATCAACATGATCTATATAATAGCAATGTGCAACGGAAAGTTGAGGCTCTTTTGAGGCTTCATTTCAGTCTCCCAGGTAATTACGCGACGGCCCACAAAGATGCTGACCTCTGTTTTGAAACCAGTGAAACTGCTCACTAGCACTACCCTTGTGACTTTAGGAAGGTGCACCCAACTACAGGAAATTACCTGTTGTATGAAGAGGATTGAGAAGTTTCTTTTGAGTATTTTTTTGAGAAGTTTATTTTGTGTATTTTTTTTAGCAGTTTTCTATTTGAACAACTTAGCTTTTAAATAGACATCTCTCGAGTCAGTGACAGATAGAGAGTAAGCAAATGAGGTGTAAAAGCACATCAGCTATGAATCCTTCAGCTTCTCCCGAGGAACAGAAGCTAATTCATTACCAGTGCGGCCGACACTTGTCAGCATCTCGCTCCCTCCCCCAGCCCTCGCACGGCGCTCCGATACTCACCAGTACCATATGTTGTTGAGATGGCTGATGGGTATCCTCCCATCCCTTGCCCTGGTAGAGTAGGAGTTGCTACGGAAACCACTGGAGTAGCCAATGACTGAGCAGACTGGGAGTTATTTATCCTCTGATTCTTTTAAAGTAAGTAAAATAAACATATTATTGACCGGGTTTAAGCCATCCGAGCGCATTACCTTTCTGGGTGTGCTTTGTGCATAAGAAACACAAGCCGGTACAAATTTCTGGGAATTAATCGTTTAACATGTGGCTTTTATGAACTCTGCCAACCCTATCATTTGCAAGCCTCTGAGAGACCAGCAGTCACCATAGTAACCCTTTACATCAGTATCTCCTAGGTAACTGCCCTAGAAACGGGGAAGATTGATTTTGTTGTGGGTAGAGGAACAGATCGTGTGAGAAACTGATGAAATATGTAGGCTCCATCCCCATTGTCTTCCCTTTTGTTCAGATGCAAAGGAGAGACTGGAGGCAGAGGGAGGAACCCCAAACCCGGCCCTCCTGGCTGCTGTGCTCCTTTGGGGCTGCTGAGTGGTGACCCCTCACCAGCAGATGGTGCTCTGAACACTTCGTTTTTTGCAGAAATAAAGCAAACTTACAGAGCACTGGGCGCCACAGCAGCTAACGTGTTACGCTGTAACTCTGGGGCATTGCACATTTTGCTGCAAAACCTGCACCAGAGAGCTCTAACCCTGGAAGTCTCAGGGTAAAATGTCCAGAGAGCCATCAAAAAGTTGTAATAAGGCCATGCCATCCTCAGCGGCACCAGGTTACATGGTAGCAAAACATCAGCACCAGGAAAGCTTTATATTGGCACGAGTAATTTGAATATGTGCAACAACTGCACCTTGTCTTCCATATTGCTGGATTTCAAAGATTATGATAACCTTTTTTGTTCATGATATAGCTATTATAATGTTTTCAGTTTGGCTTCAACCATTTCATCAATACAACATACAAAATAACATTTTTTTTTTTTTTAATTTTATTTTATGGTTTCATTATTAGGATGAACATCACTACCACTTACCAGGAGCAGATCAACATCCTCAGACTGAGTGCATAGGAAAGGAGCATTAAAAATCAGTGAATGTAGATATTTACCAGGGTGCAGATTTTATAGCCTAGTGAATAGCTTCAACTGAGAGGGGCAGCAAATTAAATAATTTCTGAGCATAGTCTGGAAAAATAACACAGATCTCTTCTTTGTCCTTCTACCGAGATGTTTCTCTCAACTGCGAGGACAATCTATCCAGCTTGAAGAATGAGTCTTTCTCTAAGAGTTCATTAATTCTTCCACAGCCTGAGTGGCTGCAGACTGTGTAGCTATACCTGGTTTCAGGAGACCTGACCATTCACAGATTCCCTTGGAAAGTATCATTTTTAAGGACCTTGGAATAAATCATTCAATGCAGACAGCTTGTCACTGCCTTGGTCGACTTTGAGCTTTGCCTTGTAGGAGATTATTTGTTACTTAACCTCTCAGAAGCCAGCATCCCATTTGTGGGGAGTTTAGTTTGAAGTTCAAAGTTAATTTATAATGCATCAGGCTAAAGCAGCCAGCTTGGAAGTTGTTTTAATAGCGTCTGTTACATAACAGAAATATGTGTTTATAGCATCACTTAAATTTACCATCAAGATCCTTTTTTTAATCAAGCTCACTTCTAGTGTTGAAACACTCATGAAAGATTTACTTGCAACCACTAACCCACTTTTGGAAGAGAACTGCAAGATACTCACATAATACCTTCATGATTCAACCTTCTATCATAATAGCCTGCTTACATCTTGTTAATCCTGGCAGGAGGTAGAGCAGTTTGTTGCTCTGCCTTATCCTGCTTTATCTATGTACTACCTCTCATCATTCTAAAATTTGTCTGTTTTTGCTCAGAGTGATAGAGTTCAAATTCATTTATTTGTAGTTAACCTGTCATCTGCTGAGAGTCTGCATGACTAAATATTTAAGAAAAATATAGTAGGTTAGGAGTACTTTGGATTAAATTTAGGATTATAATAAATCCAGGGAAGGCTCCCCAGACTACTAGGAAGGAGAGTGAAGAAGTTCAGACTGTGCAGGACACAGTTCCTAGTTTGCAAGTACATAGAAAAAAGGGAGGAAGTAAAAATGGCTTCATAAATGCAGTCAAAAGGATCTGCCTACATCCTCAGCTCACTGTCAAGACTTAAGGCTATCTAGATAGAAAGACAAAATGATCAAGAATGTGGAATGTTATTCTACTGATTTTGGTTGGCTTAGCAGGCCTTGAAATTCTTAAATACTTTATCTGAAGGAGATTTAAAAAAAAAAAAAAAAAAAAAAAAAGCTTTGAAAATGCATTACCACTGATGGCATTGTATTCTTGCTGCCAGGTGGAATAAGCACTCGGAGATCTGGTTTACGGTTGTTCATTCCCAAATTCATTGGAGGCGGAGATTTTGCTTGCATATTCTTGTTCAAGTTGCCAGGTGAGACCAGCAGACCTGGTGAGTTGCGGGGGTTGCCATACCCATTTCCTGTTAAGAAAGAAAAAGAAAAACCAGGAAAAAAAAAAAAAGAGAGAAGGATTGTAAGCACAATGGTATTTCTTAAGATCGAACATTAAAACTTTCATATACAACAAGTCAAGGTAAATGCTAGTGTTGTATAATGTGTCTTTATAAAAAAGACATGTTATAAAGTATGACACATGCCATGTTTGGAACAACTGCTCTTAAAACACTTTCTGTCATGGTAGCTGACATCTTGGTGATGTGCCAAGGTCAATGTGATTACATGACTCTGTTTACCATTGTATAGTACATAGCACGATATACCATGCACTCAGAACAGAAAAGATCTTATTTGTTCCTTACAAAAGAGTCAGAAAAAGTTGGCTTAAAAAAAAACTTCAAAGCTGTGTAGTGTTTTCTTGACAACTACGGAAGGTTCTGCCATGCCTGACTCAGCCCTTTCCAGTTTATGATTTTGTTTTGTTTTTAAACAAAGGATGAGTATAGTGAGGCTATAATTTCCAGAAAAGGCAGGGGTAGGACTAGGAAGATTCTTAAATGTTTTTGCACTCTCTCACCACAGTTTTTGGACCTGATTCTGTCAACACTAAAGTCAATGAGAGCAAGAGCATAGCCTTATTTGGAGAATGCCTCTATATCTTTCATCTTCATCTCTTTGCTGCTCTCTGCAAACCCCAGGAGCTCTGACAGGCAAATGCTTCGTTAGTTTTTTTTTTTTTTTTTTTCCTCCTCTCTTTTTATTTTTCATAAAAGGGTTTCTTTCTCTCACTAAGTAGTACTGGCAAGTGTGTATCTGTACTGCTACTGACCTACCACCGCACTAAAAATGTGACCTTCCTTTTCCATCCATGAAGTCTCATCTCCCACCTACAAGGTCTGGGGAAAGAGACAACTTTGTAGTGTAGTACTAAAAATCTGCCTCAACATGGTCAAGAGGAATACAGAAACTGCCCAGTCATAATACTGTCTTCATATGAGAACTAATACAGCAAAGGAAAACTTTCAGACAAATACTGGTAGAAAAAATGTTAGGGAAGACAAGTGTTAGGAAGACCAAATGTTTGGGCTCACTGTTAATTCACAGCTAGCAAGCTGTGACACACCACCTAGGAACAGTGTGGGAAGAAGAGTTAGGGAGAGTGGAGGTAGGTGCCTTGCACCAACACCATTTCTTTTGCAGTACTGAAGTCAGGGAGATACTCAGTGCCTCACTCTTTTCACATGTAAAATGGGGTTTATAGCCCTCCTGGACATAAATGGATTACGGAACTAAATTTGTTAAATCTGTGATGTGGTCATAAAAGTGACAGTAAATGCAAGTGAACCTGTTTTCTAGTTATGTTAATGAAGTGTGTCCAAGTACGACTAACATTAAATCATATTTTGAATCAGTGAGCACATCAGTTAATTGTATTTACCGGAACAGAAAACCCATGGAAGAAAAATCTTGCAAAGGCTATTAACCACAAAATCACTTTAGGCTCTGGAAGACCTTGAACTGTAACCATTAAGTTTTGGACAACAGGAAAAGTATCACAAAGCTCTTGACTTCCTTATTCGTTAGGTACCTTTAGCCACTGGTCTTGCCAGGCTTGTTTGTTCTCTTGATTTTTCTTATAACCATCTCCCAAGCCTCAGCAAAGTGGAATTATGATCAAAACTTAGAAGAACACAGATAATTTCAGAGATTTTAAAATAAAAATATTCTTTACAGTTAATCTTGTTATTTCCTTGATAATAGCTTACAGATAGTGAAATAAAATTAATTTACTTAAAAAGTGTATTTTATTCTTATCAACTTAAACCAGCAGAATGCTGGCAAGTTTTCCATTTTGTGTCAGTAGGCTTTTTTTTTTTTTTTTTTAAACAAACAATTGTTCTCAGCATGGACTTGATACATACTATGCTTTAATTAATGCTATGCACTGTTAGAGATAATGAAATTAGAAGGGGCATTTGGAATATAAAGTTTTTTTTTTTTTTCTGGAAACTACAGCACCTTTTAGAATGTGATTGTACACAAACCGAATACTGCAAAACAGTTATGCAAGGAAGTGATCGACAGAAGAAACTGAAGCAGATGCAGGGTTGCTCTGGTGCTGGTTTCATACAGGAGGTATTTTAACAACAGGAAGTAAAGCTACCTTGTGAAATCTGTTGTATGACAAGCATTGGTTCAGAAAGTGAAAATGAAGCTAAAGTATTTTATATATATGTCTTTTATTCTGCAATATACTACCTGAGATACTTAATGATAAACAGCACATTGTGTGATTTATATACTCTTTTCTATGGTTGTGTCTTCTGGGGAAAATAAATCCTTACAAGAAAAAACTCTCACTTTCCACAGAAGACCAACTTCATATAATTTTCTATTAAAATTAAGAGAAAGAATGCACCCTTATCAAACTTCAGTCTTCAGAAACTTTAGCCAGGCCTTTATATTATTTACTAATGTAAATGTAAATGTAAAATATTTTGAACAGTGATAACACATCTTACATTTATATTTTTGGAACATCAAATTATTTTAAGCGCTGCTGCAATCTTCTCTTTACTACTAGATTTCTGCTGTTCATGGCATATTATTCCAGCTAGCATTTTGGAGCCATATAATAACCACCCCTCTTTCCAGCCACCAAATTGTTATTCTTTTGGTATCATGTGGATTCAGGAATTCAAGACTGCGGACCTTAAACCAGTGATATAGAAACCCGTCATTTGAAAATCAGTGATGAATGCATGCATGCGGTTTACTGCTAAGAAGAGTCTGCATTTAAACCAGCTCTTTAAACCGTATCCTCTTTACTCAGAAAGCTGTGGCCTGCTCTGAGGCAGCTGTCCCACCTTCAGATAAATCTGCCAAAGAGAATGGTCTCATTTACATGCAGAGGCAAAAAAATGTATAAGACTTCTAATATACAAATTAAACCTTCCTTCATCCTATACTTTAAAATTACGCTTTGTCTGGACAATTATCAATTTAGATGTGACTGTATGCAGAACATCACATTCCACTATCCACTTGAAAGCACAAAAATTATATGTCATGTATGAATGGATTTCCTGATTATAGATTATATGAAAATGAAAAACAGATGGATTTTTGAGCAAGTTGGCTTTACATTTTTATTTGGTTAAAAGCCATATTTTTTCTGGAATAGAACATTTTTAAACATTATTGATAGCACTTGTAATGCATAATGAAAATAAAAACAGTAGATGTACAAGTTTTAAAGGGCATATGTCACAATTTGTAAATTTATAGCTTTCTCAATTCAAGAAGTTTTCAGAGAAAATTATTTTTCCACTTGTTGTTTGTTATACTGATTTGAAAGAGTAAAAATATTTTACACATAAAAGAGCTTGTTTCTAGACAGAACTAGTGGAGCAGCACGTATCATGAAACGCAGTGCCAGACTTTGTACTGGGACTAATGGCAGAATATAAAGACAAATGCCTTCTGAGCATAGAATGCTCTTCTTGGGTATGTTCCCACATTCTGCAATTAGGCACAAGTGCCATTGACTTCAGTGGGAATTTTGTCCATGTAGACACTGCATAATTAATCCCTACAAGATCACTTTTTAAAAACATCCAGAAAAGGTATTTTTATGCACCAGTAGTTAGTCAATACAAACAAAATATATTGATATATTAATATCAATATATATTAATATTGATATATTAATTAATCTACCTATGATTTGAACTATGTTGAAAATTCATGCAATGCTATCTTGAATTTAAGGGCATAGGCAAGGCACGGGTTTATTCAGGACAGGACAGGGAGCAAAGTTTAGCTCTCTTCCTTCATAGTGGTGTCATTTGTGTGACAGTGATTGCAAAGTGGCTGCAATTCTTGATATTCTGTTAGGACAATGCTTCTCTAGGGAACATTTAAGATAGGAAGCTTCTCAAATGTTAAGGTAAAACCAATCAGGAGTCAATTATTTATTTCCATATCGCTCAGCATTTTAGAGCAGCAATGTTATGATTCAAAGTCTCAAAATCTTGAAAAAATGGACAATTTTTACATTCTGATTTCTTAAAGATTTGATCCTGTCACATTCCAACTTGATTTTTTCTTAATTTGTAATTTCAAATATATAACAATATGATGAATGAACAAAAACACTATAGTAGTCCTAGAAGAACTAAGAGCAAGACACACAATGTATATGTCCTTCCTTTGATCTTTCTTTCATTTCTCTAAAGCATCTCACTCACCATATGGATTGAGAATTTACAAGATCTTTAGGCACCTGGGATGCTTACTTCCCATTAATTTTAATAAGAAAAGAGCTTTCAAATTCTTGAACTAGTCTTAATAAATATTAATGGTAATTTCAACTTCTCAACAAGCATATGCTCTTACGTGTGGAAATTATCATAATTCTTCCACTAAGGATATGTACATTCCATTTCATGCAGGATTCCTGGTTCTTACTGGGTTATGTTAAATGCGCATCACATACATGACATTATGATAGACCACCAAGCCTCCCAAAAGGATTGTTAAATTTAGAATAAATCTATATAAATATGAGACCTAAGTATGCTATAATTTACCCTGGACTTGAAAATGTATAAAGAAGAAAAAAGAAAAAGATAAATAAATAAATAAATAAAGGAAGGAAGGAAGAAATAAATCAAGAAGAAAGGAAGAATAAATCAATGAAGTAATAAACATTCTGTTAATTTTACATCCAGTTTTGCACTCTTCACTTGATTTTGCTTCCCACTACCGAGAAGAATGATAATTGTTCCTAACAGTAATTAAAAAACAAAGAATGTGCTCCTTTTCTCTTTTTATGTCTTATATGTATATGTATTTTTTAATGCATACACACCATTGGAACAGGCTATTGTTTACGACCCAAACAACATAGATACTGACAATAATGCACTCATGCCAGGAAGCTGTACTGGTGTTTACCTACACATAATTTTTAAAGGAGATAATTGGAGGTTCTTACTCACGTCTTGCAGGCTAGTCATGTCACAGTACAAGACCTTTAACAGCTGCAAGCGGTAGAAGAAAACCAATCTGCAGATACACTCACCCAGAATAAAAGAAAATCTTTATGTTAAAGTAGCTGCCTATTCCCAAAGCATTACTCTAATGGACCTTCTTTGCTGAATTGCTGGGAGCCAACTGAGACAGATGTGGTATATAAAATCTATGGACTGTATGTGGAAGAGTTCTCAGGCATCTTATGAAATATCAGCCGCTTTTTGGATGGAAAGAGTAAAAAAGTGTAGTGAGTGTACAGACATTTGGAAGAGCAGTAGAAAAATGATCTCAACAACTCTTTGCTCTTGTTACAGTTTTAGAAACCAACCATTTAGAAATAAGGTAAGTATAACAGCAGAGATTTCTACAAGAACACACTTTTTCTGTGTCCCTGAGCAGGTTGCAGCACTTAGGCTCTGAACCTACACATACAGTATGGGCCTTATGGCTACATCTCACATCGACTGTCACTAACAGCCCTCTAATCAGTCCTCTGGCTCCCTGGGCCTGATCCTTATCCCCACCCAGGGGCCAGGAGCCTGATTCCCAGGGCTGGGACTGCCCTGCCTCCCCCGGGAAGCCCTCCTGGCTCCCCAGCTCAGCTTCCCCCTGCCCCTGTGGTGTCCTGGCAGTGTGCTCCTCATCATTAAGGAGCTAAAGACCACCAGCTCCTCCTCTTTGTATCTTCATGCAGAGGATCTTAATGAATAGTTTACACGGATGTAGTAGTCAGAATTAGTTCTGACCCTGGGACAAGTGCCATCTGAAACCTGGAACGCTCTCACAATCTATTCTGCACGGAGTGTTTGCAGGTACACATAACTACGGCTGAAAAAGGACACGCGTGTCCTATACTTCAGCAGGTTTCCTTCAGAATAGACAGGGTGCTTCTCAGGCAGAAGCTGGAAGTAAAGAAGTGGCCCTTTGGCCACCTGATGACAGAGAAAGCACTGAAAAACTCATTTCTGGAAATCTAAGGCAATGCCGTGTATCTAGGAGGCTAGCAGTATGAGATGCTGTTTCAGCCAAGCGGAGAAATGCATAGGTATATTTACATGCAGGATGAGAACAGAAATCTGACCATTACATTTCATGCAAATATTTTACTGCTGAGTCAACTGCGTAACTAAGTGCATCGCAAACCAACCTGATCACTAATTCTGTGGTCATGTTTTGTTGCTATAATAAGATCCATATTTAAATATTTTTGAAGTAGTTCTTGTATGAAATATTCTCCCACCTTAGTCTGTTAGGAGTTCACACCTTAATAGAGTACATGTAAAAATGTCACCTGACTGTCTATGGAATTACCCTGTTTCTGCCCACACAAGGAACAGCAAGCACCCCTTCAAAACATTTCAAAATGAGGTTTCCCAAGCTGCAGGCAGGTGTTTCAGCACACCTCTGGACTCCCTCCTTGCAACCTTCAGAACAGGAGCATATACATCACAGCAAAAGTCTGTCTCAAGCTCTGTGTACACTGACAGAAGGGGGAGGCATGCTCTGCCTTCCTCAAGCTGACACAATTATCCTTATTCCTCGTTCCTCAACACAGAAGGAAAGCAATGGGTAACCCATGCTTATGTTCTTAAATTGTCTGATGATACCATCTTACTATTTGCTTTCATAATTCTTTAAGGTATCCCATTTCATGAATCTCAAATTCAATTAGCTGCAATGCAGAAATGCTCTGTTTCCTATATCTTTAATTCTGATTGTATTGATTCATTTATTTCCACTTCTACAACACTGATTTGTTCTAACACAATTGTATCTATGTCTATCTCTAAAACCATATATTTCAAGTTACCTTGTTTATCTTGAATCTTCACCTAATCAGCACAGTAACTAAATCGAAAATTTCAAGAAAAATCACAGTGTTCTTCAGTTTTGTGCTTTATAAAGACTAAACTTCTGTAGGACAAAAATGAGGGCCCTGCATAATGTTTTTAAGGTCCAAGCAAGATTTCTGGGATCAGACTGACACTTGAAAGTGTATTGCCATGGTGAAAAAGTTATTCTAGTTGTAGCTGTTCCCCTGATGTCCCCGATTCAATGTTACCCTGCCTTGCACAGTGCTCCTGTGTCACTGACTGCTCACTTCTGCAAGGCTTAGCCCATTCCTTCCATTAGGAATGTAGCAATCTTCTGCACTACACTCCCTTAGATTAGGTCAACACAAAAAATCAAGGATGGTTTGCAAAAATGTTTATCAGAAATTTAGCTGGTATAACCACATTTTCTGAAAATCTTGCATTAATATCACAGACTTGATCTCTTAATGTGTAGTATGCACAAACCATAAATGGATCTCACTTGTGATAACCACCTGCCTGTGATAACCACCTCTCCAAAGTATATTTTCAGGACCGAGCTGGCTACTAGGATTATAACTTAATTATTATTCCAGAAAAACTATTAAATACTGTGTAATGTGCTTGTAGTGGAATCTTCCTTTACATTGTTTGCTAGCTGAAAAGCTACTCCATTCTAGTCCTGTCTAAAAACAAAGCAAAACAAAAATACCACCAAACTCATCCCAAAGCAACAACAAACAAAACCAAAACAAGCAAAAGATGCAAAAACAAGCAAACTTTTTTTTTTTTCTTTTTTGTTTGTTTGTTTGTTTTTAATACATAAGATGTTCTAGTGTCAGAAGAAAGCAAAAGCAGACTTGTGTGAGATGGAAAACTACACTGCTGGAAAATATAATATTATCTGAAGACATGTAGGAAAAATATATGAGCCTGGGAAGGGGACTTATCTCTTCTCCTGACTGCCTGAGTGAGAGCTGTTGACAAATCATCTGCTTTTGAAAAAAATATTTGCTGATGATGTATCCTTTGCTTTTTTGGATATTTGAAATAAATTACCGCTTTGCAGAAAATGCTTTTCAACAAAAAATATTTCAGGACAAGAAGTCATTCCAATTACAAAATGAGTATATAATTTGAAAATATACTTTATTGTGTCCCCAAAGACCTATCTGTTAAGATTTTTTTTTTTTCCCCTTAGGCATATAGCTACATGTAAAGTTGTCTTTACATGTCTGCTTTTGTTAAATGCACAATTATGAAAGACGATGAATGCAGAGTTTAAAATTTAACACCAGGAAAACTTCAAAACTATCTGTTTTAAACACAAATGATGCAGCCTATTTTTTAAAAACTTCCCTATGTTATTACAACTGATACGCGTACAAAAGGAAAGTGTTTTGCACTGAGATAATAGTGCTTAAGTTTGTTTTAAATTTTAAGTAGATACAAAGAATAGATCAGTAACTCACTGATACCTGTCTCCTCCTGCATTTATTTCCGGCAGACTGTTCAAACTGTTATTAAGGGAAAAATCAACTTGCAAGAGGTTTGGAAAACAACTGGAATCTATGTCTCGAATCTTTTAATTGTGGAATCATGTTAAAAGTTAAAGGGCAGGGGTCACATTAACTTAATACTGCCAGGAACTTCCACATGTGGCTGCAGTCCCAGCTTCAGGAGTTTAAAAGCATTTCTTGCTTTCCTTTTCAGAGCAACACCATTTCTGCATTCCAGATCCAGGAGGCATCTACTATACCTGTCAGGACTCGGGACAGACATGAAATCCAGATGTTTGCTTATTTGCAATGCCTTTTTGTGTTTTATGGATTGGAACAAGAATAGGGATGGCACTGTGCAACAGCAGACAGTGTGATGTCCTAATGAGCGAGAATGCACATAGAAAACCAGTAATTGTGAATTCCCTGTCTCACAAAAGTAAAGCAAGAAATTCCCACAGACCTCCCTAGGAAAAGGATTTTTTCCTAAGAATCCAAGCCATTCTACAGGAATATTTGTAACTGCTTGTCATAAAGGAAAAGGAGAAGTCAATCATGCCTGTCTTTGAAATCCTACTCACAAAGAACCACAGTTTGTATGACTCACTTAATTGTTCATTACATGTGAACTTAGGGCTTTCTCCCTTTCAATCCTTTCAAGCTGTCTTTTTATAAATACAAATATTGAGACACTGTTGATAATGGAGATGATGAGACAGAATAACTAAATAAATTACCAAGTCAACACACAATTGATGGAAAGATACTGCAGGCCAAATTTTCACAGATTTTCACTGAGATCTACTCCAAATGAGCCTACGCAGACCTCTTCATCAGTAAGAGCTAGCTGAAAATACATACACCCGACATTTGCATCTGACATATGCTGCAACGTTTTGTTTGACTTTTACATGGACAGAGGTATCCATCATTTCAAAGCCATATTCAGAGTTTCACCAATGTGACTTTTACCTGTGTGAAAAAGAGTCTGAAGAAGCTGTACAAAACAGATCAGTTGCTAGGGGCAGGAAGATAACTTAATTTTGGAAAGGTCTGTATTGACTGCTTGCATGGGTATGAAATTATATAGACTGTTTCCTTCATAGTATGCATTAGAAAACACATTCCCATGTTACTGCTTCATCATAAATCTACTACTTATAGACACTTGCTGTAAACAACAACTCCTGGATTAATACAGGACTAAAAAACCAGCATGTATCCTTCCTATATGGATGAAAGCTTGGAAAAGCAATACTTACTGGCATACATTGAGTGGAAAAAGGCAAAAGAAAAAGAGAGCTGTTGTATTTTTCATTTGTCACCCCCCTCCACAGCTTTAAGCCAACCTGCCAATTTATGATTTCTTATTGTTTGGATTTGGCAGTGTTGCATCATGAACTCTGTTATGAATGGCTGCGTGTTCTTTCTTTTGGACTGTACACTTCCTTGGACAGGAACTGTTGTTTACTACACTGTTGTACCACATCTTGCCCAATCTTTAAATGAGAGGTCTGTGGGCAAGTGCACTGACTGAGCTGTAAGGGAAGGGCAATGACTATAATGCTCTCCTTGGCAAACCCAGTCCCAGCAGGATGCCCATAAGCTGTTTTGGGAATCGTTGTTCTAAGCTCACTTGTTTGTTTAACACATGCCACACTTGTAGCCTATGAATTACCTTCTCTTGCCTATGCCAAGCATGATTTCAGGGCACAGAAGAGAATATTTAAGTAACACTTTGAATTTTCATTCTTTAGTGCTCATTTGCTTTATTTATATTTAAGACTTCAAAAGACACTAATAGAACTAGATGCCTTTGAAACCCTTTTTTATTTTTTTATTTTATTATTATTTTTTTTAATCTATAATTGTATTGGTACTCCTAATAGGCTTACTTGGGCAAATAATTGTTTCTTGCTAGTAAATATTTTTTTTTTTTTTTTGAGATGGTACCACTCCCAGATTGCCTCTACCCTAACAGCTTAGAAAGAAAAAAAAAAAAAAAAGAGAGAGAGAGAGAAGAAAAATAACTATTATTTTAATAACTATAACTAATACATCCCTGTGTTTCTTGAAATGTTAGCAGAATACATTCACCCAGAGTCTGCACACGATCAAGAAAAGAAAAGTTAGCAGAAAATCACAAACAATTGTGATATTGGCAGGTAGATCCAGGTCCTCATTTCTCAGAAGACAAGAAGATAACTGTTAGCCTGTGCTTCATTTCCAGAAGAATATAACTAGCTGCTGGTTTACAGGTAAATATGAGATTCAATTACTGAAGAGACCTGGGATGAATTTTTCAAAATGCACTACTGACCTTTTCAGTGTCTAATGATTTAAAAGAACAAACTTAAAGGCAGTTTAAGGCTGCCTCATTTACAGAGAACAAGTACTTGACACAATGACAGCATTTTTAGACTCACAAATAATTTTGAATCACTTGCTCCTTTACTTTAATACTAATGTCAAGATGGAGCCAGTACAGAAACTGAACAGTGAAACAAATTATGGAAAAAAAAAATAGAAATTAAAAATATGATTTTTTTGTGAATATTATAATACCCATCCCTGATTTAAAACTTGCTATTAAAAATTTCTTTTGATTTTATTATTTATAGTGGTCTAAAATCTAAAGAAATTCTGTTGACTTAAGAGGACTTATTTCAGTCAAGAAAAAAGTTAATTATAAAATACAAAATGCCATAATCTGAAAACCGTATGGAAAAAAATAAAAATATGACTCAATCTGAAAATACAACTCAGTTTAAAAATCAAGTTTAGAGTAAGATGCAAAGAAACACTTCCTCCAATACTGTAGCAGTTTGTTTTAAAACTACTGAATATTTTTGAAGTTGTGATCTTTTATCAGGCATTCAGCATAATCATTAAGCCATTACATAAAACTGGAGTTCAGATAATTTGCAGAACTAAAAGCACTACTTCACCGTTGTTATTAATTTCTGGTAAAGTTATTGTTGACTTAGCCAGTTTTGTTAACAACTAAATCCATTCCTCAAAAATTAAAAAGAACTTCATATGGTCTATTATGGGAATAGGTAACATGCTGCTTATAGTTTTCATGTTATAGTGTAAGCTGATGGATTTGATTCCAGAATGAGACTGTGACCCAGCAAACCAATCTGAGTCCAAAAAGAGCTTGTTCTCTCTTTCAGTCAAAAGCTTCTGGTTGGACAGAATAGTGCCAAAGACTTTGCTGTAATTTAGCAAATATACTAAATGTGAAGTTCACTTCAAAAGTTTTGGCAGTTGGTACTGTCACATGATAGAAACTATTCAATCAGTGTTTGGCTTAGAAGAAATTTACTTTAACAAACCTGAGATAACCTTTCAGTTAAGGTTTAAGTTAAGGTTTAGTTTAGGTTTAAGTTAAACATACCACTGCTGGTATTTAGTTGTGCAGGATAATAAAGAAGTAGTCAGCTTTCTTATGTTCTATTTACATCTTCGGTTGACTCCCAAGGTAAATTGTGGATGACTTCAGGGTTATTACTTAAAATAATCCAAACCATCAAAATAACATAGTTTTCGAAACACAGGCTTAACTAATCTTTTTCCATTTGTGATATTGCAGTTATAATGCAATTTGCAATAATGTAATTTGTTACAGTGGTGCAGAAACTGAGGCCTGGTGTTAGCAATCAAAAGTAGTTTCATTTTGTAGTGACAGAAATGAAACTTTTTAGACTCCTCTTCTTGGAGTATGTTATTTTGAATATATGCTATTTTTGTACACTGCAGAAAAATGCAAATTTATAATGTTCTAATTTGGCCAGAAATATGAACCCTAACAGATTCAACCACATGATCATGCTACCAGCTTTTAAGATGCCAATTAGAAAAAAAACACAGAGGTCTCTGTTTCTTATGAAGAATGATGAACAAAGAGAACTTTTGATGTTTATTCTTCTGCACCCTTAAGAGAGAGGCCTGTCCAAAATAGTGCCATTGTAGAATAATGCAACTAAGACAGAGGATTTAACCTTATAGTGACCTTTCATCTTCCTTCAGCCCTGTATCAAATTCTTCCTACTGCTCTGCATTTAAGAGATCTAGAAAACACTTCTTTAATGGTGCTTAAAGCTCTTATTGCCAGATAAGAAGAAAGACTATTCATATGATTAAATATTTATGGTGCATTCCTAGCAATGCCCCCCATATACATGCCCCTCAAATCAATTGCCTACTCCAAAGTTAGATTACTTGAGAGCTTAATGCATAGCATTGCATGCAGGAGATACAAATTCTTAATTAATGAGTAAATAATCAAACTATCCCTCTTACTATGCTTATATATGCTTTTAACATATTTCCAAGAAAAAATGTATTTAGAAAGAATATACATTTTAAACTAGCATACCGATATAGAGATTTTATTAATCACAAGAATTATTAAACCAAATGCATGTGTTGATGAGCTATTGTTTTAGTATGTGACCCTTTCAGAAGAAGACATTGCCTTTGTTAACTGGTTTCCAGCCTCTTTTTAAAGAAATTGGGAAACCAAGAACGAGAGAATGATATTTCTTAGCACACCAGTAGAGGGAGCTCCTTAACAGGACAATCAATTTACTATCCGAGTTCCTCCGCTGCCGTTCTTGAAGTTTCTACTATACATAAGATTAAAAAACGAGATGAAGTGCGAACATTTCCAGAATGAATCTTTCTTTATCTGTTTCACAGAATAACAAAAGATAATTAACAAAACTATAATTTTCTACTTTTTTTTTTTTTTTTTTTTTTTTTTTTTTTTAATGATAAAGGGCACTAATATCTAAGTTCTGGTGTTCTGCTTACCCTACTGCTAAATTAATACAAAATTACCTCTCAAAGTATCAGCATGTGTTTAAAGCAGCTTTTTCCTACAATGCTGTGCAGTTTCAATTTTACTACAAATGCATCACACAAACATCTGTGACTCATCTATGTGTGAAGATAAAAGGGGGGTGGTCTAAAGCAGGCTGAGAAGAGCCAAGAAAAACAAAATAAAAATCACTGTATCCAGAATTTCTTTATAAATCCTTTTATGATAGAGGTTCAGAATGGCCAGATATATCAGCCTCAGTTTACAATGCACAAAATGTATCTTCCAACTATCTTCTGTACAATTCTGAGAGCAGTTAATCCAGTAACATGGGATATGCTCTGTGTTTTTACCACTCAGCTTATTTTCCTTGAACATATGTGTTTACTTCTACAACTGAAACAGTAATCCTGCCATTGTCTTTTGTAATCTGTATTTGTAATAATGCAACATTGCTGACATTGCTAACAAACCACTGAGTTTACTGAGCAAAGGGGACTACTCTGACAACATTGCTTTGGTAACACCGACCTTAACAAGTACAGTTCTCATTAGTAGCACAGGGACAGAATTAAAGGGGAAAATCTCTTCCTCTGCATGGGCATTTGGAAAATCCTTTCCCTGTCATGTCCCTGAGCACTTAAGTAAAAACATACAACTAAGCTTGAGTTAGTTGATGATTATTTAAGTAAACGTTAACAGATTTTGATTACTATAAATGATTTTATGTGTGAGCCTGAAATAAGGTATGTGCTTAATAGATGAAAGTTTAATGAGAAACTTAATAGCAAAATTTTTACGCAAGTCCAGTGAAGTCAATGCAAGAACTCCCTGTGACTTAAAAAGAATCAGGGTTCCAGATGCTGGCCTCAGCAGGAGTTTTGCCTGACCAGGGCAATGCAATGGATTCAGGTTTTTATGGAAAGGCTCTTGTGAAGGAAAACGAGCGCTTGTACCCAGGCAATTTGTTGAAGTGCAAGATTTTAAACACTGCTGAAAACAAGTCTAAAAAAACATACTCTAAAAAAACAACAACAAATACCAACTCCCTGGCCCTCATCTGGGGGAAATAAACCAACACCGATCACTTTCCAATATCCCATCTCCGATATGGAGCTATTTTAGGATTTAGCCTTCAGAGGAAGTCCTTTGTTCAGTTAAAAAAAAATAAATACAAATTATTTTCTCTTTACCTGCACTGGTGCCTGCACCGGTAGTGAGGTCCCCACCCATCAGGCCACCTAGGAGGTTGAAATGAAATACTATGAGTGAGTACAATAATTTATAACAGGCAAACATGCAAAACATTTTCTCTGACTTCAAACAGTCTGCTCCAATATGCACTACAATTTTCCTCTTACTTCAGCAGGCATCAGATCAGACCCATAGTCATAATATCATAATGTTTAATGTCACACATACAAGGTATTTGCCTTTCAAGGACAAATAAAATATGCAGTACCCAACAATTCATTATTTTACTTTCATACTTCCACAGCACAGGAAAACAATTATTTTTGAAAGCTAAGTATTCATTCACTTGAAAATTGCCTTTAGGTCAGTGTTAGTCAGAGAAGCAAGGCTTCCACACAGGATTTGGAGGAAGAGACTAAAAGTTTCTGTTAGACAGCATAATTCATACGCTGTCATACGTACTTGCACAGTTTTTCATTTTAATTTCCTCAGCTTTTCATAGGCATCCATGCTAAGGATTTTAGAAACTTCTTTTTGCAGTTGGAGACCTCACAGGTCTCTTTGAACCCTTAAGGGTGTTGATGTTGCTTCAACCAGGCACATTGAATTAACTTAATCCCCATTTATCCTATTCGGAGGTGAGCCCTCATCATTACCAGAGTGAAGCACAGCTTCTTGCTACACAAGCCACTCAACTATCATTTAGCCATTGCAGAACTACTGATAATAATAAATTCTGTGTTTAGCCTCTAAACTTGAAATTTAAGCAACGAGTGTCCTATTTTACTTGTTTCAATTTGTTTGCATTGGCCACGTTTCCCTCTGCCCCCTTAAGTTTTATGGTGTAGTGAGCTCTTACATGAATTAAGTAGACAAGCTGCATTTTTATGAAACAGAAAATTGTCTGCCCTTTTATCCTTTATTGATTTCCCTTAATCTCAGTCAATACTCAGCTTTTTCTAGAACTCTTTTTTTTTTTTTTTTTTTTTTCTATATTGGGAATAGAAACCTCTTCGGCTCTTTTGATTTTTCAACACAGCAATTTTGGACAAACTGTTATGAGTTGTACAAACAGCATTCTTGTCTGTAAGAGTACAGTTTAAAGTGACCCAAGGCACGCAAGCAGCCAATAAAAGAACATTTAAAGGGATGGGACAGAGTAGAGCCTACCTGTGTTACCTGCACTCGGAGGCCGATGTGTCACGCCAGGAGACATGCTATTTCTTTGCAAAGAAGGATGAGCCAGCGGCAAAAGGTTGGGGTTCCCCAGTGAGCTGACTGGGTTACTGTACACCAAGCTGTTGTGGTTGGACACTGGGATAGAAACTGGCATCTCAAAGTTTGGTGGTGGAACAGCCTGTACAAGCAAAAAAAAGGGAAACAAAGACGAGAATAGTACAGAAGCACAACAGCCTTCAAGTACAGTTACTCTATATTTAGTTCAAATATTTTGTAGTTGGTAGTTAAAATATTTAAGCTCCCCCAGACTAAGAGTCAAGAGAATAGTTTCAAAGAGTTACCAAAGCTTTTAAGTATGATTTTTTAAAAATCAAACTTCCATCTTCCATTAATACAGCTTGCCTATTTACTCGGTATAACTGGGAAAAATTTATCTTTTTCTTTTTTTTTTCCCTTTTCCTATTTTTTTTCTCCTATCCTTTTCCTCTCTCTTTTTTCTTCTTTTCTTTTTCTTTATCCTTTTTCTCTGTTTCTTCTTTTTCTTTTTCTTCTTCTTTTTCTTCTTCTTTTTCTTTTTCCTTTTCTTCTTCTTCTTCTTCTTTTAAACAAAACCCTGCTTTTATGAAGCTTAATTTGCTTTTTTTTTCTTTCATTCAGTGAAGTCGTAATTGTTCATTTGTGATATCTTAATCTAGTGTCACAGATGACTGCAAGATCAAAGGTGGATGATTATGATGACTTCATTGCATGGAGAAAAATTAGAAGGGGTGGAATGCAAAAAGGAAAGCTTTAATTTCAGCTTATGTTGCTTTAGCAACCAGAACGATCGCAAATTATGTTAAAGCCACCAACACAGTAAATGACATTTTTTAAAGTTTCTAATTGAGCTTGGGAAGGGCTTACAAGAAACAAAGTTCTACTCAGGCACATTTAGCAAAAGCAAGAATTTTAGAAATATATGACTCCCTGGGATCTTTGTATTTTATTTTTATGTGTGTGTTTGGTGATGTCTTTTCAACATAAAGTTGTCACCCTTTAAGGTAGCACCCTCTCCTGAGCCACCTTCCTTAGTAAGTATCCCTTTCAAAAGCACAGCAAATTGTGGACTACTCTGACCCTGTATCTGACAGGGAGTATGAGATGATTCTTACTAACTTCTCAGAAAGACCAGCTCAGTCTTTTTTGGTTGGTTGGTTTTCTTGTGTGCCTGAATTTCTTTAAAATCTTTGATTCTGGCATCACTCAAATACACCAGAACTCCATATTCATTTTTTTTTTTTTTAAATAATTAATTTCCTTCCTTTTTGAATGGAAAAAAACTTTCTTATTTTTTTTCCGTCAGCATCTTAGTTTTTTCCCAACAGCATCTTAAATGTTAGAATACCTTTATGCAAGCAAAGTACCCCTTAATTTAATTTAAACCCCTTTAAAAATCTTACAAACCTCAACAGTCTCAACTCTTCGAGAAAATCTTTAAACCAGAATTGTAATATTTTCAGAGGAAGGAACTCACACATTCTAATTTTATTGTTGGCAGTTGATAGCACTAAGTCTTCAAGATCCTATGTCAGGCAGCAGAGACACCCTGACCTTGTACCACCCACATTTATTTTCTCTGGGTGGTTAGATCTCTTGGCTGTGCCCTGCATATTACAGCACTGGTCGTCAGATTACTTTTAGCCTTCCAGGGCTTTTTTTTTTTTTTTTTTTCCTTTCCTTTTCTTTTCTTTTCTTTTCTTTTCTTTTCTTTTCTTTTCTTTTCTTTTCTTTTCTTTTCTTTTCTTTTCTTTTCTTTTCTTTTCTTTTCTTTTCTTTTCTTTTCTTTTCTTTTCTTCTCTTCTCTTCTCTTCTCTTCTCTTCTCTTCTCTTCTCTTCTCTTCTCTTCTCTTCTCTTCTCTTCTCTTCTCTTCTCTTCTCTTCTCTTCTCTTCTCTTCTCTTCTCTTCTCTTCTCTTCTCTTCTCTTCTCTTCTTTTTTCTTTTCTTTTCTTTTTTCTTCTTCTTCCCTCTTCTGCCTTCTGTCAGCAGACATAATTTTGCTCTAAGTATATAGCCACCATTCTGCTTAACCACTAAAACACAGAGCAAGGTTTTAGTTCAGAGCCTGATGTGAAGGATGCATTACACAAATGCTTTGGGACTTATTTCAAGATGTTAATTTAGCTCTGAAACCTTCTGCATGGCCTGTGGCCTGGTTTTGTGAGAGATGGCTTCTCTCGTCTGTAATGGCTCAGACCAGTTAGGGCACCTGTCCAGATGGACCTGCTGACGTGGCTCCTCAGCTGATACCCCACATCTCTGGAACTTGCTTCCATTTGGCTGAGAACCTGAGGTGCATCCTAATGGCCATTTTTCCTGAAGAGTTGGTGGGTTTAAGTAGGGCTGGGTAGGGAAGAGTAACTACTTTGACAATCTCATTTTCCGTGTGTTCAGTGGATAAGCAAAAAAACTGCATGTGCTGCTATGTCTGTGTAGAGATTCTGAAATATATATATATATTTTTTCCCTCACAAATTAAAAAAAAAAAAAGAGAACGTGATTACATCTTGAAAAGTGAAATTGCTGAGGTAGATTTTTTTGTCCTAGTTGTTCTTTGTTTCTTTTAGGAGCAACCTTCTTCTTCTGCATACATTTTTACACTTGAATTCCATCTCATGTGTGGCTTGTCTTTCAAAGGAAAATTTACAAAGCACATTTCTCAAGGAGCACCAGTTTATGTCATGATGAGTCCAGGCTCCTTGGAAATAGATTGACTGCATAATCTGAAACATTTTATCAATCTCTATGTACATTTTGCAGTGAGAAGTTCTCTTCATTAACTGTGAAAGGATCTAAGAGGTTCCCAAATTCCACATAAAGAAGAGGTGCAGCTTGGACCTCTCAATGCCCAGCTGCTTCTGGAATTTAAAGATACCTGCTGCTGCTGGTTTCTGCCTTTTCAAAAAGTTTAACCAGTGAATTCTCATGAGGATTGGCATCTTAGCTTCACATCCAGCCTAATGTAAGACTTGAATAAGCCCATGTAGAGCCTCTTGGCATTATAATACTCATTGCTGTGATGCAGATCTTTCTGCCTGATTGCTCTGAGCACACAGTCCAATTCCAAAGGCTTCAAACAATTCCTAGCTGCTTGAGTGCCATCCTATGTTAGATTGAGTGTCACTCACTGCAGATCTCTTTGCACTGTATCTTCTTCATCAGTGTCACAAGATTTGTGAAATCTGCACTCAGAGACAAGGTAGACAGCTGTTTTCCCTGGCCTGTTTTCCTAATCTCAACTTCTGTCCATCTACCCAATATAAAACCCTTGAACAATGCAAATCAGGCTCATCTGCTTTTATTATTATTTTTTCTTCCACATTTGGACACTTCAAAGTTTGGAACCTTCTTTTTCCTATGTTAGTACAGAACAAAAGAGCCCCAGTCTTGGTTTCCCTTGCGGCTGCCACTCAGTAGTCATCACTGAATCATACAAAACATTGTTGAAACAGTTCCTTCGTTTTCCATTTTGTCATTTTAAAATAGTATTTAAACTACTTAAACATTTTATTGGTTTCTGCATCTGTAATGGATTCATTTTTATTGTTTTATCTACTATCTGGATATACTGACACTTGTTTATGGACACCTAATAAGCAATTTTATTACTGCAAAGTCAATTTACTCTATCCTTTGCGGAGCAATACACATGATATTCTGGAGTATCATTGTTCTTCTTATCAGTAGCCAAAGGTTAGAGAGGGAATTTGTCTGGATAAGCACTGGTATTAAGCGGTATGTGTCTAGCTACAGTTTTCCTCTGGCTGCCCAACTTGTGTTACAGTCTCGTATATCCTTTACCAAGAAGTGCAACCTAGTATAGATCCTCTAGTCATTCTTGGTGGTAAGTCACAGGGCATATCTATTCCAGTTAGGCCTGATGGACTTTAAAGCTTACGATGTACTTGCGTAATATCTATATTAGTAAATTAAATGTGCCTAGGAACGAAGGCCATCTGAGGCCACAGGGCAGTACATGTTCATACTATTAAACTTTCTCAACCTCGACAACATCATGGCTACATATAAGCCAACAACTGGGAAGTGTTCCTGGCCTGGGCTAACTACCAAATAGAGCTAAGAAACAGTCTGGGAGAGCATTATTTGGCCTGTGCCAAAAGCATGCCAGGGACTGTTCAAACAATCCGCTGCAGAGATAAGTGCCTTCTGCTGCCTCAGAGTGCTCTTTGCTGTTCATTTACTAACACAGACATGGTCTGACTCTTAACATGTATGCAGTTTGCCACATTTTAGTCTTTTTCCCATCTTTTCTCCTTTGGACAAAACTGCTAACAAAAGCAGATTGCTTACTTGAAAGGGAAGTGACAGTGTCCAGCACTCTATGTTAGATGTGAGCTCCACGAGCTGAAGAGTGTTGTACAAAGCAAAATGCTGGGGACTCGAAACCCTTGAAAATTCATGGGCCAAACATTCTGTGTCAAATATTGTTTTTTTTCCCCTCCTATGTTCAACTAGATTTTCATTTATTTAGAGACAGAGATACTTATAGCTCCCTTTTGGAGGACTATTTCTGTCTCCTCTGCTTTCATCACTTATGAAAACTACAAATAAATGTGTAATTATTATCAGATGTTTTAGAACAATATAAATACTTATCCCCAGAAAATTATCTGAGGAAACATTATTGGCCTTAGCTGTTAGGAGGAAAAGCCAATTTTTTTGTCATTTGGCAGCAAATTTTTTCTCTTACAAGATGAGGCATAGGCTTTGCATCTTTTTGCATTTTTTGTAAATAGTGATTTAATGACTTGTTGACTTTTCATTTAATTTTGCTTTCTTCCCCCAAAATTTCTTGGCTACCTTTGACGATCACAAGCAAATTAATATAACTTCTCTGACTTCCCTGAAGTTATACTGAATTGTACAGTTAAGGTTGATGTCTTATGTATACAAATGTCAGTTATGTACAAGCTTTGAGCTCCACCTTGCCCGTAAAATCTAGGCTTATGCTAAGAGAAGGAGCTCCTGTTGCATTAGGGGAAATCACCTACTGACTCTTCCTTTTGTGGTGAGCAGCTTGATGGAGCACACAAGCCTTTAACTCTGTGTGAAGTATTCAAAGAAGGGATATCCTGTCTTACACAAAAAGAAATGGTGACATTTTGTAGTTCTGTGTCTCTGAAGCACCTTCAGAGCAATTTCACAGAAAGATAATGCATTGTACCTGATAACATCCCAGCAAGGTAGGTAGTTACATTGTAACCAAAATCCAGATCAGGAAAGCAAGACAATCGAAAAATTAATGGCCAAACAGGACTGTATTTGATATAGAAGTGGGAGATTTAATGAAAACAACTAGAGAGAAATTTCATTATTTTTTTGGGAAGGTGAATGTGACATACTATGTGTAGATTAACTATGCTGTTTTTCATTCCTTGAACTTTCTCAGTTTTGTTGTGAAGGTGATTTTCTCAAATGCTTAGAAGGTAAAGTAGGTGGTGGAACTCACTAGCAGCCAGAAATGAATTTTCTTATCGTTTTTCTTTTTCCCTCCATATCTTAATTAGAATGGTTATAACATGAGCTCCTTTGTCAAAAGAAAAGAGAGAATGCAAGAGAGAAACAGATGATCTGAAGAATCATCACCTCAAACCCTATTCAAATGTGGAACAGTTTCTTGGTTAAATCCTATTGGATTGAAATTTTTGTCACTTTATTTGAACAAAGGAAAGGTCATTCTTGAAAGAGGAAAGGAATGGTGATGGCTAAGATTTTGATGTGAAAAAGGGCTAAGCCTTTTAGCTTATAGTAGTCACGCTAAATGTTGCAGTCATTGTTTGTCAAACTGAGTTCCACCCTGAGAAACCAAACTCGTGGTGACAGCTTTAAAACTATTTTGTTGAGAAAAACTCGTACAGAAATGAAGTAAATAAAAAGGGAGGTAAGAAAGACGGAATATACATTTATACCTCCCTGATGTTCCATATACATGTTGGGCATTCTTAAGAAGTCATTCCCAACACTCATTTGTCAAATTTGGTGCCATTGTGGACTACCTGAAAAATCTTTATTATTATTTTTGCAAAAACATGTTTGACAGGATATCAAAACTTCGTATTTTAATTAACTCGGGTGATTCTTTTTCTCCTGAAAATTCATTGAAAGAACATTTACACTGTATGAGACAGAATCTGTAAGAGGTACTCTCAGCTTAGATATCAGACTTTGTGCACAACAGAACCAACTTTGTCATTCTGGGTGAGCAGACATCCTCTGTGGTAGCTAACCATACAACCCCATGTGGGAATGAGTAAGGAACATATCCAAATGATCTTTCTTAGAAGCAAGCAGTTATTTATCCAAATTCAGATGCTTCCTTGGAGCTGGGCAAATCTTTGGACTGCTATCCTTTCTTCCATACAGAAGAAGGGCCAAATATATAGTCTTCATAACCTCCATATTCTTTTTGTCAGTTTTTAAAATCTTGTATTAAGCATAATGACAAAATGTTTTCCCCCTGTATGTCTTGTGCAAACAAAATAGCACATGCAGAGTTATTTCTCTTAGATATCTGGCAAGGCATATGACTGATGGTTAGAAATTTTGACTTGGTTAAAACAAAATTTAGCTCATGTTAAAGCATTAAAGAAATGCTGATGAGGTCAAAGCAAATTCTCTGATAAAGCTGTAAAATCACCCCAACACACAAACATGTCTGAATCCTACCATTAGGCTCTCATGCAGTCTGTTTCTCTGCAGCGAGCAAGTAGCTGTAACCCTTCAGTGCTGAAACTGAATTTGGCAGAGACACTCGAGAACTGAAGTGACACGCACAGAATGTACTAATTGCTATATATAAAGGAATTTCAGTTCTACATCATTTTTTCTATATCACCACAGAAAGTATTCTGTGGGTTTGTTAGCCTGTCCACAAAGAAAGATTTCCATCGTTATTTTTTAGGTATAATTTGTGCAAGTGGTGTGGTAAAACAGTTCTGTAAATCAAGTGAATATAATGTATATATGTATATTTCACTTCCTTCTGTAGGTTTCACCTATAGTAGGCTTTGTCTGCGTGTCAGAGGTAGAGACTTGGAAAAAAAATATGTTGTGTGAAATTTTCTGACCACAGTGTTTAATTATATATCAGGCTATTAAAGCCTGTTTCCAGCTGAAATGTTTTCCTTAAGAAGCCAGAACTGAAAGGGTTATGGTTTGTTACTGCAGCAGTTATCAGCAGACAGCCATCTAACCTTTGGTACTTACAGGTATTTTATGGCTCTTGATCATATTATCAAATTCTTCATTAATTTTTTTGTATTTTTCTTCAGTGCGTGGGGTGAGGGCGTAAGAGGAGTCAGGATCGGGGCTTTCACAACCTTTGTTTTCTTTCTTGTTCAATGCCTGCCAGGTTCAGAGAAATATCAAAAAGTAAAAAAAATGAATGGGAGCTCAGAATACTTACACATAATCTTTGTCTGCTGATCATTAGATCAATATCTTCATTAATTTTCCTGTACTTGTCCTCAGACTCAGGGCTGTGACCTACTGAATCGTCTGCATCGGGGTCTGGACTGTCACAGCCATTAAGTCCTTTCTTTCTCAATGTCTGAAATACATAATTTGGAAAGTTCAATCCTTGACATAGGCTGCAAAAAAGACTCAGCAGTGTTAGAGTAACATAAACCGTCCGAAGGTGGAAGGTTTTACATTATAATTTAGGGAAAGAAACTGTCTACGCCACAGTGATGCTATAGGTCTCCTGTTATGAGTAGCAAGACAAGACTATACAGACCTCCTCCCTCTGAAACTGGAAGCTGTCAATAAAGAATGAAGCTAGCAATATGGCAAAGTGCCTGTGTTAGTACCCCCCACTCCCACCACAACTGATAGCATTAAGAGGTTAAGATACCCACCCAGAAAACAACTCATTTAAACGTATTTACACATATTAATAAACACTAACAGCAAAGGACACATACTGTTTAGACTGGAATACCCTGTGTTTTCCTTTTTTTTTTCTAAAGAAAGATATAGGAGGAAGAAATTGAAAAAAAAAAAAAAAGTAGCAGGCAGCAATTCATGTTCTTCACAGAAGAAGTAGTAACTAAATCAAATTCTTCCTTTGAATTTGATGTAAGGGATGACATTAACAGTGCCCTGCCATTCCTAAATGCATGTTTTTGGCAGGACAAGTGGGAGGAGAGAGTTGTGAACATGGCTGTGAAATACTGATTCAGAGCTTCTAGACATAGTGTTTACTTTTTATTGACTCCAGTATGCTACAAATGTGTAGTGCTGAAGTTTAATATAAAGGAAAAAAGCACTGCTAGAACAGATGCTTAGTAAAGAGTCAAAACAGATGAATTTCAGGTTCAGCAGCTCAAGTTGACGCTCAGAACCATGAACATCATCACCAAGATAAATAACAGAGATGAAAAAGATAAAAACCAAATAAAATCAGTAGCTAACAATTTAGGTATGTTGCCTGGCCTCTAACAGGCTTTAACTGATCTACCAGTCACCCACTGCATTAAGGTAAAAGAATATGAGAAACAGGTCTTTGTGGACTGTCCAATACAAGCAACAGTACACAAAGTCAATATTCGTAAGATTTCTCAAATTTAGCTTTAAGAGTTCTTTGGTCAAAAACACTTCAAAGAGTCCATTTGGCTGTCTACAAACATTATCAAACAGTTCACAGGTTTCAGCTGAAGCCTGGCTGAGAAATCTCAGTTACAACACATAGATTACATAGCACTCCTGTGTTGTTAAGTGGCTATGCTGATGCTGTGTGATTAGTGTCTGATGCTCTACCTTGTTTTTTTTTTTTTTTTTTTTTTTTTTTTTTTTTTTGGCTCCTAAGAAAGGCTGCCTCTACTCTGAGCTTTTTGTTTCTTTGGAAAAGTACTTTCCTTAATTGCTTTCTTTATGGCAATGCCCAATTTTGCACTGTTAAATACCCAAGTACTACAATTTCATACTTTGATTTTGTATACTGCATTTATATATTAAAAATTAGACTTCATTTCTGTATTTTACACAAGATGGAAGAAAAAGGCCATCTTAGTCCTGCAGAAGCCATAATGCTACTGAACTTGTGGAGACACATGACTTGAATCTCGTGTTTTCTTCACACCAACAAAATGGTGGTGTTCACCCTTATGAGATCTGAGCCTTCCAAGTCCATGTTGTGGACCTCTCAAACACATTTTGGTAACTGTGGAAGGCTAGCTCAGTGTAGCGCTTTTCAAAATTCAATTACCTATAAAACTTCACATTTAATCCTATGAGCTATTTCTGACTCACAGAAAAAATTATAAATGCATTTGAATCGAACCTTAAGATGAGACAACTTGAATGACTCTCTCCACTTCTCCACACCCACTTATCTCTCCTTTATGGTTTAGATGTTAGCTACATGACAGAGTCATGTTTGATTTCTACTGCTAATAGCTTGAAACAAGCCAATTATAAAGAGGACTTCTGCAATCAGCTGTTGTTTTACAGAGTTAATAGACACAATACAATGCTGTAAAAATGAAAATTCCCTTTTATATATATAAACTAATCCATTTTATATTCATAAACTTAGCAGGCACAGTAAACCAATTGGGTTTACATGGCAATGTTTTGGTATCAGAGGAGCTGCAGGGTGGCCTCTGTGGGCAGAGCCCAGCAGCTGCCCCATGTCAGAGAGGAGCCAGCTCCAGCTGCTCCAAAAGGGACCTGCCACTGGCCAGAGCTGGGCTGTCAGCGATGTAGGTTGGGCCTCAGAGAGCAGATTGAAGAACGGGGAAAACAAAAATCTGTGCTACAGCACCTGGGAGAGTGAGAAGTGAGCACCAGCCCTGCAGCCCCCAGGTGAGTGCAGCAGGAGGGCAGGAGGTGCTGCAGGCAGGCAGGCAGCAGTGGTTCCCCTGCGGGCTGTGCAGGGAGAGGCCCCTGGTGGAGCAGGCTGTCCCCCTGCAGCCCATGGGTCCCACATGGAGCAGATCTCCACGCTGCAGCCCCCCCATGGGTGGAGGAGCCCCCGGTGGAGCAGGTGGATGTGGCCTGGAGGAGGCTGCGGCCCATGGAGAGCCCCCGCAGGAGCAGGCCCCGGGCCGGAGCTGCAGCCCGTGGAGAGGAGCCCACGCAGGAGCAGGGGGTCTGGGAGGAGCTGCTGCCCACCCATGGGGGACCCGTGCTGGAGCAGTTTGCTCCTGGGGGATGGATGGACCCTGTCGGATGGAGCCGTGTGGGAGCAGGTCCTGAAGAGCTGCTGCCTGTGGGCAGCCCCCGCAGGCTCAGTTCAGGAAGGACAGCATCCCGTGGGAGGGACCCCACGGGGAGCAAGGGCAGAGAGGGACCCTGAAGGAGCAGCAAAGAAGAAGAGTCAAGGACTGACTGCAGCCCCCATTCCCCATTCCCCTGCACTGCTCAGAGGGAGGAGGCGATGGAGGGAAAGTGTTTTTTGTTTGCTTTTAGTTCTCACTGTTCTAGTCTGTTGTTAGTTGGCAATAAATTACATTAATCTTCCTGTTCAGAGTTTGTTTTCTCCATGACAGTAATTGGTGAGGGATCTCCTTGTCCTTATCTCAACCCATGTGCTTTTTTTTTTTGTTTGTTTGTTTCATATTTTCTGCCCCAATCCTTTTGTGGAGGGGAAATCAGAAAGTGGTATGGTGGTGCTGAGCTACCTGCTGGTGTTAAACCACAACAAACCCAAAGACCAAAATCAGAAAAACCATGCTGGTATTCTACCCTAAATTAACTTTAACAGAGTAGAGGCAAAATTTTCCCTTGCAAAACTCCCCAGTCCAGTGTGATTGACTGGTGCCTTGGCTGACATGGCTAGTCCAGCTCACTGATCCTGTGCCCTTCTCCCTGCCCACCTCCCCTGAATTGCAATGTGATAAGGTTAGGCAACATAATTATCCACAAGTGTGCTTCAGTCCCAGCTCTAGCTTTTTGAGTGCTGGAACTAATGCCTTGTTCTGTATGAATTGCATTTTTGGGGAAAAGTGCAATGAACAGAGAAGATTTCCTGTCTCTGGGTCTCTCGAGGCATCTCTTGCCCCTTGCCCATCCTTCTGTAGGTCCATTGTTGCCTCTGTGTGTAAGGAATCATGCTGCAACCCTGCCTTCAGCTGGGATACTTTCTCACTTTCTGGGAATATTTTCCTGATCTCTTTTTTTTTTTTGCACAGGAACACATTTTCATGAACCTTGTTGATATTTCATTGTCTGTAAGACCCCTGCTTTTGTCTCTCTTTTTGTGCCAGATTACCTTGGCACTGAATAAAGAATGAAAAGGTTATAAGGAAAAAGACAGAAGAACAGACTAGTAGACTGTGCAGACACATACACACAAATGCACAGTCCTCCTCTGGAGAGGGTAGCACGCTAAAAGTGACATACTTATCCTCTGCAGTAAGGTAACGAGTGGTATTCAGGACAAATATAATGATCCTAAGCATCTTATCATTATCTCTGGCTTCTCAACATGCAATACTGTTTTGTCTGTTCTGCTGCATTGTGTGTTACTTTACTCTCTACATTATTACCAAACCCATACCTCTCATAAAGCTCTTTTGTTATTGTGCTTCAACACATCTGATACAACACAACTAAAAGTGGAACTGACCGATATCTAACAGATTCCTCCTTATTCACAAGCTCTCTGGACTCCATGTCAAACTTTCCCTCTCCTGCTCAGCTCTGCGTCACCTCTTGATTACAGAGGCTGATTCTGAACCTCAGAGAAGAATGGAGTCATTAAGAAGGCCAACTGGGTTTCAGCAGGCTAGGGTCTTTGACCCAGTCTTGCAGTGACTTAGAAATATTTTTTCTTACCATGTTAAGCTGTCATAGCCTCTTGCAAACCCTGGAAAATAGCCAGACCTATAGCATCCTCCTGGAGATTAGCTAGTTTCCAAAGATTTAATGACTATTCAGGGAATTTTTAAGAGGATAAAATTACACAATTGTATAGTGCATTGCATTCTAGAGAACCCCAAGCCAGATTTCAGTTATTTTTAAAGAAAATAAGCCTTTTTATTTATTTTTTTTTTTTTTTGGTGCTATGGAGGCTCTACTTTTTCCAAGCAATTAAAGAAGTAATTATACTCCAATAACCTAAAACAAGCCATGGCATTTGAAAAACAAAATGGTTAAAGGAAAACAACCTTTGGCTGAAATCTCATATGCCAGCAATTTAGCCTAAATCCTGCTCTATAAATCTCTGAGGAGAAGTGCTGACTTAGTGACATACTGGCTGCTGTAAAATGAAGTATAAACAACTATTTACTTGCACTTCATGCAAAATTTATCATCACTACAAAAGCACAAAAGAAAATATGGCACTATCAGCCGGGTGTGGTTTTATCAAGGCAATGGAAATCATCACAATTTGAAGGCTTTTGAGGAGGAAAAGCCTTTCATTTTCTTTGTTTGTGCAGTACAATCTTCTTTTAGAATTTCTTTAACATGAAGAATGGAAAAAGCCAGAAATTCATTTTTTTTTCTTTCTTTCTTTTATTTTTTTTTTATTTCTTTTATTTTTCATCCTATCTTTTAGTGTGTTCATCTTTGATCTTTGTAGAGGGGTTTCTCATTTCTTCTTAATAGCTTTATCTACCAGGGAGCTGATCTCCATAACACTGTAAGGCTTGAAAAGCCACAGATACTTGGGCTGTAAATGCTTACATTAGCTGACAAAGTAAAAGACCAGGTCAGCTGATAAGGTCCCCAAAAAGTTTAGACTAGCCCAATCTGCATGTTCTATTTATATATCCTGTGGATGAAAGACTCAACTATCTGTTACAAGGTTAATCACTATCTTCATTTGTGTTATGAGAAGTACTATCTCATTGTCATTTCATCTGTACTCAAAACTCCCACTACAGAAAAATTAAGAATTGCGGGTCTGCTTTTACTAATTCCCGTATTTGTTATGTTGTCTAGAGGTTACCATAATGATGTCTAACTGATAACATCACTAGCAACCATAAGAATCCACAAAGATGTAATTTGGTGTATTACACTCAACTGTCAGGAGACAAAAACCACAAGTGCCCTCTATTTTCCACTATCTCTTTCCTCTATCTGGATAGGAGAAATCTTCCAGCCACAAATGAAAAATGGTTTGGTCTCCATTTTGCTCACTGGAGCCACATATCTACGTGGCAGGGCAGACAATAACCAATTATAAAGAAATTATATGCTATTGTGTTCAATTGCTTTAGCATTAATAGCCATTCCAAAGCACCCAGCCAAATTTATGGAAACCCTCTAAAATGCAGGAAATATTTAAATCATGGGCCTGATTCATTTAAGCATCTGTTTGCTCTCTGTGCAACAGAAACGTTAAAGTTAGTAAGTGTGGAGTGAAGACAACCTTCACTGTCTTCTCTTGCACAGTTATATAATGATGAAATTTTATGATGAAATTGCACTGTACAATGTATGGTGCAATCAAGTAATGAAAGATTCTAGTGAAATGAAAAACACAAAGAGGAAGAGGTAGGTTGCTATGGGAACCGTCCATCTGAATTCCCTGACTTCTGTGTAACTAAAATCTGAAATTTTATGTTCCATTAATGTAGAGTTAGATTTTTACGTTGAATAATGAACATAAACTAGTATGCTGGTACTAATGCACTTTAATTGCATGTTTAGGAGAATCAGATAAAACATTATTATACTTACTGTTATCTAACAAGCTCCAGGCAGAAAAAAAAATGTATACCAGTAACAGAGAAAAATGGAACATTTCTTACCTCTTTTGTATAAATTGTAAAATGCTTTTGTGGTTTATGCCTTTTTTGAGATAAGCTACAGGGCTTATACAATAGCTGAACTTCTAGAACCACATGTTAACCTTTTTGTTACTATTTTATTTTCACATAAGTTTCAAAGAAAAAAAAAATTTCCATTGTCTGGTCCTGTACGTCTCTCTTCTTCAAATGAATACACATAAGCATGTTTTTCACTACAATACACCAACCCTCAGCTTGGATTTGTGGCTCAGTTTTGCATGCCAAGTGATTATTCTCTCCTCCTTCAAGTACCTTCTCTAATCACACCTCTTGTGAAACCAAACAATGCCGACACCCTGTGCCAGTAGCATCTGCTTCTCTTTGCTTTCAGATGATCAACCAGCATGTTATGGATGCCTTTATGTATATACTGCAAGCTCCTTGGGCTGCAAGGTTTCTACCTGCTTGCAAATTTCAGCCTGTTCCTTTCCATTCCTGCTCCTGACACGGGCCAAGACATATCCTCCATAATATTTTGTCATGCAGGTACAAACCCAAATTAATCCACAGTGTTCGGAAAGAGCACTGGGACAGTGGGGTGTTTGCTTCTCCTCCCTGTAGGTCTGCTAGGTGACTCAGGCACAAGGGAGCTTCTGTGCACCCTTGCTGCCTTGACTGCCTTTTGGGGAGACAGGGAGGCTGGAGGTGGGGATAGAGTGGAGGTTTGCTCCCTAAAACAGGCCCAGCAGGTTCAACTTGCCAGGGTTTGCATTATGCAGGACACCATTGGCTTTATAGAAGTACAGACAGAAGATGGATATGTCAAATTCAGAGATCTCATAGCAACTAATCTAAACCATGCATATTTCTGGGTTTTCTCAGAAGGAAACAAAACCGAATCGCACGACAATGCTGGCATTAAAGCTTTGTATTGAAATTTCTGTCATTGCACATAACACAGCTCACACCGCTATGCTCACAATTATTTCATGGGATGTGGAAAACATGCCCATCCGTCATCACATTTGTAAACTATTTTTTAAAAATTTAAATCTGAGTAATTCCTGAGACTATAAGCAGGGTCATTTCCTTATCCCTCAAGCTTATCCTCATCTGTCTTTGCAGGTATGAAGACCCCACATATCCTGTGGGCAGCTGAGGTAGGATTCCTGCACTACCCTCAGTGGAGGAGATCACACTTACTGGCTTTGATGGTAGGGACAGGCACAGGCAGCAGCGGGTGAGGCTGTGCATCCCTGCCACCCATGGGTGGCTCTCCCTGTCCCCAGCCCTGTCCCCAGCACTTTACCAGTGTACCACTGTCACGGTGATGGGATTAGTGACATAAATGCAATGCCAATCTAGTTGTGATTACACCTTCTGATAAAATCATCCCTGCAGATGATTTAAACCCCTACATAAGAGTGAAATGGTAAAAAATAAAATTAGATGTTTTAGATGTTAGTCAAAATTTACCGTACTATCAAATGCACCCTTTCCATCCAAAGACAGGGTTAAAATTAAAATCGTGCGCAGCTCTGCTGTGTTTAAAAAAAAAATAAAAATAAATAAATAAAATAATAAAAAAAAGCAGACAACTTCCATGAGATTGACTTTAGTGCTTCATATACTAAATTAGCAGATTATTTACCTGGATCAAAGGTATATTCTCAGGATATTTGTGTTTTAGGATCGAACAGGTCTCACTGCTCCTTGTGCAACCCTGTGACTATAACCTCAGACTGGGGGCCCAAAGACCAGTTGCAGGCCCTGTGTTCAACTAATGGAAATATGGAAGATGTGGGTTAGGACAGAAAACTTCATCCCGCTCCCAGTTCTTGCCAGCAGTCTTTATGCATGCTGCCCTGTCTACATACGTATGCCTTGGGCTACAGCACTATGACCTTAGGGACATGATTTAGTGGGTGACATTGGTAGTAGGATGATGGTTGGCCCAGATGATCACAGAGGGCTCTTCCAAACTTAATGACCCTATGATTCAATGACCATCTGTAGAATGAAGGTCAACGCCACAGCACTGTGGCAAATACCCAGCTTTCCATTCTCTGTCTTGGGATGTGGGTTTACAGAAAATAGACTTCCATGGTCTCACAAGGGTCAGTATTTGTGGGACGACCCTGTGAAGACAGCGCTTCTACATCCTGGCTACTTGCAGAAGCTTTGAGGCAGACACACCACCAGCCTGCAAGCAGCCTGTCTGCCAAGGGATGCAAAGATGGCCTCAAGCCAGAATAGATGCATCTCTGGCTTGCCTCTTGCCCCTGGGCCACAGCATGGTATCAGTCCATTATGTCTTTAACTGACTTTTCAAAACAGTTAAAATATACAAAGTATTAAAAAAGCCAGATTTTCTCTAAACTTTATTGGGCATATTTAAAACAGAAGAAGATATTGTGTGACATAGTATATTTGATTTGTACTAGGTTTTGCTGCCAAACACAGAAAGTGTATGAATGGAAAAATAAACTTTACAGTAGTTCAGCAGAATCCTCATAGCTTCTTTAGGGAATAGGAGGCCACTTAAAAATAAACACTGTAATCATCAACAGGTTGTTATTTCCCTCCTTTTTATGTTTGTCTATCTATAATCCTTCTCCACTGACTCCATCCCTTCCAGATGGAGCGCTGCCCTCAACATTTTCATTTGTGTCTAATTTAGTCAGATATATACACAAATGCAAGGCTGAAGTCAGATCTCATTTACACTAGTGTAAATCTGTGGCTGGAACAGCTGTAAAGACACCAGTTGAGTTATTCTAGATGTACAGTGGTGTTACCAAGTCTGTTAACATCAGGGTTGCTATCGCTTCAAACACACAGTATTTGAAACATGCAGGCCTTAATATAAATGGCTGCAGAAACAATTAACTATTTCAAATGCAGCTGGTGTTTTTCCATGATATAAATGATAACCTTTAATACTAAATGCCATAGTCAAAATACTTGAGAAACATGATAAACAAAGTAACGCATATTTTACAGAATCTTTTTGTTACAAAAAAAACTTATTAAAGAAAGAATGGCAGCTGATAATGAGGTATACTTTGCATACATTTTGAACATTATCTATGTTCTAGAAGATCCTAAAAAGACTCTGAAATTGAATGTTTTAGGACTGCTTCACACATCATTAAAAATGCAGCCATTCTGGGGTGAACATATAGTCAACTTGTGTCAGCTATACTAGGCAATGAAGTTTCCAGGAGTAGAAATGGCAAATATCTCTGACAAACAAAGCTGTAACATAGGATGTAAGTTATGGAATATTTCCTTGACCAGGGGCAAACACCTTTATTCTTAGTCAGGGGACGAGGGAATCTTTGATGACCACAACATTTTGCTTTTCCATTTCATCTGAAACAGAGCACCTCCAACATCACTGAACTGGTGCAGCAGTACTGACGCAGCAGTAAAAATGCCACCCACTGAGGCAAGAACACCACTTCCTTCAGCACCTGGGTTTTCTTTGGAGGTCTCCCATAAAAACCTTGAATGTATCAATGTTCTGAACAGAGGGTTGTGTTTTTTTCTTTTCTTTTTTTTTTTTTTTTTCTTTTTTTTTTTTTTTTCTTCCCAGAATTTGAACATCTATTTTACAGCAGATCAAATTGCAGGTTATTAAAAAAAAAAAAGAAAAAAGAAAAAAGAAAAACACATAAAAAAACACCACCAACAAAAAAAACCCTACCAATATGACAATGAGCAAATGTTGCTGAATAGCTGTTCCTTTTAAAGGCAAAAGAACATCCCCTTTTATTTTTATAGTACCATAATTGTTTTATCCATTGGTAAAAATGCTCAAATCAATATATATATATTTTAAATGGTGAATTATAATAGAGGTTAGATCTCTGAAACTCTAGCCTTCTGTTCCTTTGGAGAATGGAGGTCTTAAATAGCAACAAAGCAATAACCATCAGCTCCCTGTTCTGCTGATAGAGTCAAGTTTTCACCAAGGAGAAAGAGAAGGAAATTTCTCCACAAGGCTTAGAGTGAGCGAGCACTATTTGAGAGGAAAAATTGGCCCGTAGTTTTAAATGTGAAAACAGATGACTCAATTGATGCAGACTTTCATACTTGATTTAAGACATATTTTTTTTCTTTTATTTTCTTTTTCTTTCCTCGTTAGACCAACAATTTATATGAGTTCTGTTATTTACCAGAAACATTTGTGAAAATTGTATCTATCATTAAACAGCTGCTAAGATCTCCAGACTGTGATATACATTTGTCTGCTTACCATAGTGTCATCTGCAAGTAACAAAGGAGTGGGTCCTGTTTTCCCATGGAAAATCCTACAGAGGTAGCAAGATTCAGACAGCAACTTTTCAAGCTGAACCTTACAGACATCTCACCTAAATACTAACCAAAGAAGGAGTGAGAGCTTACAGTGAGAAGTTGTGTGGAGGAGCTGGATGAAACTACCAGACTGGATGATTATCCCAGGAAGCCAGTCCTTCAGACAACCTCACAAATACCTGCAAAAAAAGGGCTTACATGCTACCTGCTGTAGCTTTGTTGAGTACAGGCTAAGTTGAACTAACATGACAATGGTCAGCTTCAGCACTCTGTTTGGTAGGGAAAAAAACTTGAGAAACAGAGCAATTCTAGTATTGTCACTGCTTGAGAAAGGCAAGCAGACTCCAGTTAGAACAGTTTGACCAGAAATGTGTATGTGAGAGCAAAGTTTATGGACCTACTAGTACCTTAATGGTGGAGAGGGTAAAATATACCAGAAAAACAAATAAGTAACAAAAAAGTCTTCATTCAGAAACTGAGCATCTTTCCGTGAAAATTTCAGCTTCTTTTAGAAACAGCTAAAGCATATTTTAACTGGTAGGGTTTTTCATTGTAAAACTGGATTTCTTTTTTTGGACAAAATTACAGTTTTGTAAAGAAAAATTGGTATATTGGCCTGCCAAAGCCCCGCTGTCTGAAATCTTCAAGCCTTTAATCATATGGTATTCCCACACAGAGAATTATGTGGGCTACAAAAGATGTTTCTCCCTGGGCCCACTAACTTCACAGGAGGACCAACAGAGCAAGGCTTAGGCCTGTTTCCATGCCTCCATGACTTGGTGGAGGTGGAAAGAAGGCCTCTGCAATGAGTGCATGCGCAGTGCTGTCTCTGTAATGATGTCTGAGGGCTCTGGGAGACCAGCTTTGGTGTCTTCTGCCACTGTGGAGTAAATTACCTTCCATTGCTGCCCAAGAAGAGCAACTTGAAGCTGCTTGGCCTGTACCCAAGTGGCGGAGGTGGAGCAGCTGAGGGGTGGGCATGCATTCCCCTCCGGTGACTCTGCTGGTAACCTCTGTTGGGGAGAGGCAATAAATAACTTGGTGGTATAATGCTGTCACAGCTGTTTCCTCAGACAGCCTCAGTCAGAGTCTTACAAAACCATGTTGCGTGTGAGGAATTGAGCTTTTCTTAAGGAATACTACAGGGTCTCTAATATTTTCTGTACATTTGAATTTGAATATGAAAATTAAATTTTAAAATCAAGCAGAAGCTGATTGTACAAAAGAAATAAGAGACTATGACAAGACAAGATAAGCTTGCCTCAAAATACATGTGGTTTTGCCTCTTACTGTAGAAATCTTAAAATCAAAAGTCTGGCAAACAGATCTTAACTGACTTCAGCAGGCCCAGACTTTCTCACAGCACTTACAGTAGCAAATGGGACAAGCAATATCCCAAATAATAAAAATTTCAGTGAAAACCACTGCTACAAGATTCTTTACATGAAGAGGACAGTTGGCACATAAAGAAAAAAAAAATATGAATTAGACATATAGAAACATCTTGTGTTTGGAACTGCACAATTCTGTTCCTAGTCTCTGCAGGCAGTTTCACAGTCTTGAGGTTTGTTTGGAGTTTCTCAACAATGTGAAACTTTCAAATATGCTACAGCATATTACTTAAAGTGTTTCTAAAGTTTGGCAGGAGTTTCTGCCTGGGGTATGCTAGATCACAAGATCCCTCAATAAAATATCAGTGGGGGGAATGGATAAGTACTTCTTTTATTCCTGCTAGTGAATTGGTCATGGAGATAAGTAGGAAGCAGATGTTACTGCAGAATGTTTGGTCATCTCTGTTTTGCTCCATCACTGTCAGTTAAGGAAGAGGTGGAAATAAGACCATCTCTCCCATGAAAAAGATTATACAGAAGGAGTAAGAGGGACTCTGAGACTTCTTAATGGGAAGGGAATGAACAATTTATTCTGTAAGAGAAAGAGGTTTGTATAACCCTCAGGGACCCAGCATTTTACCTGAAGTCCAAGGTCAGAAGCTTCTTACCTTTGTTCAGCCTACAGCATAAAATGTCTGTGCAGCTTCAGCTGTGAACCCCTCATGGGTGTTACCATCAGGTAAGTTTCATTCTAGAAAATGAACTCCTTACTGCTGATGCAAGCCAACTCAGAACTGTTGCATATAGGTATCTACAAGGGTCCTCACAATTCAGCAGTTTGGCTAATGAAGCCAATTAGACAGAACACACCCCTATACCTGCCAACATCTGAAAGCTATAAATGAAAACATCTAGGGACAGAGAAATGAGAGAACACCTTTTTAAGAGTCGTTTGGAAAATAAACATTTTTTTAAAGGGACATTGTAGAAAAATGGTCATCGAGGAGTGTTCCATTTTGGCCACATTACTTTGACATGCACCCAAGAGCTTACAGTGAAGCCATAAAAAGCAATCCACACCCTGCTGTAACTCCCTTGCCGCAAGAAAGGGCCTTGTAACAGGAAATGGCTATGGAACATGTCCAGTAAAGGATTTAGGGACATAGAAAGTTCAATTTGGCAATAGTTAATATTTATGCACCTGACCTCCAGAGAGGCATTCTCACTGCTAGGGTGTGAGGCTTCCTATTAAGGACACAGTATGAACTTGGTGCTGTAGAACAGGATCCAAGCCCAGCAGCATGTGGTTAGTATGTGAGTGGCCCAGATCAAGCAAATACGGTTTCAGAAATCCCATTCCTCATCAGAAGTTACAATGCAGAGACGCCTTCACCCATGAAGACCTATGGGGCATTCAAGCATTCTTTCCAACAATCAGTCTTTCAAAGATCTGCGGAAGAGTCACTTTTCCTTTTAAGAAAAAGCTGCTGATGATTTTCCATATCATAACTAGCCCTTAGAAACCTGATACAAAACTGGAAACAGTTTTTGTTTTTGGTTTCTTCCTTGACGTGAATGTGTTGAAACTATTATCAAATTATTATTATCTCCCATGTTCCTATCAAGGTTAGGATTTACACAACTTCCCATGCTTTGTACAATTCTAGATGGATTAAATCTCTGCACTTCCTGGTTATATTCTCTCTCTCTCTCTTTTTTTTTTTTTTTTTATTATTAACAAATATATCATTTGTTGGGTCAGAGAAACAGAACTCAATAGGCAACAGAGCTTTGTGGCTTGTTACAGCATTTTCATCTGAGGGGAGAGTCTGTTGAAATATGATTTCTGCTCCAGAGGTGGTGTTTGCATTTTGCATTAAAAAGACTCTGTTCAAATGCAGAAAGAAAGCTTAAATAAAGGAACAAAACTGTAGTCTCTGTTCCTTTGTTATGGTGGACCAGCAGTATTTTCTGAATCTGTTTTGCGTAAAGCTTGGTTTGTGCATTGCATTAGGTATACCTAGAAAATGCTTGCCAGGGTTAATTTATTCAGAGAGTGCTGAGAGTTCCTAGATATTTGGGGGCTTAAACAGGGAAAAGACTCTCCATTTTGGTCCAGATTGGGTTCATCCTAAGTGAGCACAGTTCAGGCCCCTACAAATCTTCAATATCGAACAACAAGGTTTCTCACAAAGTTCATATGCCTCCAATTAGGCTTTTTGCTAAATGACCTTTGTTGCCGTATTTTAAAGGTTTTGCGTAGCTGCTTCTCTGAAACACTTTAGGGTATAGGATGGAAAGAACGGAGCGTAATTACATTTTTTATTCACAAGTTAAACAATATATGTGGGTTGTAGGAGAATTTACCCTTTTGAAGGAAAGCTTCTTTTCACATAGGTTATAACAGAGTACAGAGGAAATGCTAGAGTGCACACTTACAACTGCTGGAGACAAAAGTGTAAAGCTTCTATTTTATTGATAAGTGTTTGAACATGCTAGAAGTATGTAATAACCAAACCTTGGATTATAACTGTGAAAGGATAAATTATGTGTTTTTATGTTTGGTCATGTTATAGCTATGATTCTATTGTAGTAATCTAAATACACTTTAAACAACATACATTCCATTAGGAATTGCTTCTTTGTCAAGATTTTGATCTCTTTTGAATCAATCTATAACAGCTGTGTGTTGTTTAAAATACTCTTATTGACTCTTCTATAATTTGCTTTCTTTGAACAGGCTGTGTGCTCTAACATTTGATCAAAGAAATAAACATATACTTTAACAACCCAAAGTAAAGTGCATGCACATTTTTTATAACTGTGCACTATAAAATGTAATTATAGTTGTCTATATATCAAACAGGACGATGTAAATAATGGGTTTGCGATTTTTTTTAATGCAAGCCTATTCAATATATCACAGATTTTTCCCTTTAACATAGTGCTCTATCATGCAAGAGCATTAATGCAGTTAATTAAAATTTAGAGCACAAATGATGCAACTTCTTTTAATAGTGTGTTTACTCCTTCATTAACCGGTAAGCATATGTAAAAACACCCATGGCAAAATTAAAAGAGAAAGGAAAATCTTGACTGAAACCCTGTTTTAAATGCTTTTTTTTTTTTTTTTTTTTTTTTTTTGGTCAAGGAACAATGGATGTTTAAGTACTGCAAATGCTTAACAGTTATGGCCTATGGACTTCAATTCATTGCTGACCACTAGACTTGTGAATATTAAAAATGTAGAATAATAAAACAGATGTGTTTGAGGTTTTATAGCCTTGCAAATTTGGTAACTTACATTAATTTCAATTGTCTTTTATATAAACAAACACATAGTGGCCTCCTTGAATTCAGGGCAAATGGAGTCCAATCAATACGAGCTACATAATACATAAAGGATGAATGCAAATCTTATAGTACACAAATAAATAATTAATTTATTCCTTCTTACAGTAACAAGGAAGAAAAGTCAGCACATTCTGAAGTTTAACAAAGCTTTTGCCAGAACTATGAAAACTGTGGGAAGACATCTCAAGAACTGACAGCGTTACCTGTGTGCAGACCAGGGGAGAAGAGAAGTGAGATATTTTGCATAGTGCAAGACAGATGGGTAAGGTAAGCAGGCCAGCTCCCTATAACAGGTCAGGCAAAGTACACAGAAAGTCAGGGCTAGCCACACTTTTTGTATCCCCATCCTCCCTGGTGTTTCGTGATGAAGCACCTCCTGTGCAGTGTCTTTGTTGCTCGGAGAGGGGGTTCACTGATGTTAACTCTGTGGCACGGAAGGGATGTGCACATTTACTTACAAATGTAAGGAGAGTAAATGCTACTCATTGTATGAGTAGCATGTAGGTCCCAATTCTGCCACTTGTACTGACAGGGAAACTGCTTCAGAAATGAAGCTACGATACTGCAAATTTTTACTGGAGCATTCAACTCTCCCCTTCTAAATAGTTTCACTGCCTGAAACAGAACTTCTGTAAATGTTTGTAGAAATAAAACCTATCATAGTCTTGCTTACTACAAAATGCGATAGAATCCGTAGAAATTGGTGTCTGTATAAATTGTAACCAGACGGTTTTGAAGTCAGTCAGAAGGCTCTCATTGACCACTTCAGGCTTTAAGTCAGGGGTGTAATCAGACCCGAATGGTGGAGTTTACATCACAGAGGTTTTTGATTTTTGATAGAGTAGGACTCTTTTTACTGATACAACTATGAGCAATGGCTAAGGGCCCACATCTGGAAACATTTATACACTGAAGAAAAACCTTTCCCTGTTGTAAGCATATGGAGAACTGTGCATCACTGGCTGATTTTGCAGGAACCTCAGAACACCCAGTCTTCAATGGTGGTTTGAAAAAAAGGAGCTGACAGCTTATGGGAGCCCAACAAAACAAAAAATTTTGGGGGACAGGAGGGCAAGTCCAGCAGTTTACACTAAAGGTAGTTGTGAGTTAACAGAAGACATAACATTTTTGAACTTCTTATTAATATTGCTGTGTAAGAATCCAGGTAAATTACCACATTTTGTATTTACCTTTCAAAGCAGGGATGTCTCAAAAATGAAAAATGGGTTTGCTCACAAAAGCCTTTGTCTCTGGAACACTGCTATAAGTAGCTCACTATCTAGGTTGAAAATGGTAATACAGGGTAGTGTGTCCTATTTTTCCATGCTTGCAGAGAAGATACAATACGGGAATTCAGCCTTGGTAATTACTAATACACCACACAGACACAATTACACGCTGTGTACTGCATAAAGGAATCACTTGTGGTCTGCCTCCATTACAAAGAGCAGTAGGGGGCCGGCATGCAAGAAGACAAAATGCTTTACAAGGAGGAAGGAGACCAGAAGAGTTGATGTACCCAAATACAAGGACCTTGATTCTTTTTGGAGTGATTTAAGTCCCCTTCCATCAATTATCGTCCTTTGTCTCCAGAGTCTTATCACAAGCAGCATTACAGGAACTGAACAAAACAATACTCAGGCCCAAATAACCCTGTGAACTGTGCTGACATTTCCACACCCTGTTGCTGTGTTTGACCAGGTTACTCAGATTTAAAAAAAAAAAAACTCCACACAGAACAACAACAAACACTCCTGTTTTAAATAACATGCTCAGTCCTTCCTGGTGTCTTTTCTGCTGTCATACCATGGTGGTGAGGTGATATAAAAACCTTTTTAGCACAAATTCAGATTGACTTTCTCTAATATGACAGCTTTTCAAATTAAGATTTTCAGCTTTGTAGAGTTCTTAATAGGATTATTTTTAAGTTAATTAGATCCTTCCCCTTGCCATTTGCATGTCCTCTAACCCCTTGCACAAATCTGAGCTTTGGGTAAATGAAGAATTACAAATAAAAAACTTAAATGTATTTCAAGAAGTGCTCTGCTGATATACTTTGATTTCTGCATTAAATTGGTCAGCTCTCTACTCATCCACTTTTACTGCTCAGAACCAGAGTAATAAACTTTTCTTTATGAAGTTTTGAGGGTAAAAACGTGAGTATGAGATCAATGAAAAGCATCTATTTTTTCATTCATTCAAACTAGATATGTGACATTTCATGGTATTTCTTGACAGGACATTGCAGCCATTGCTCATCTGAAAACAAATTAAATAACATGTGGAAAGTAAAAAAAAAAAAAAAAAAAAAAAAAGGACCTTAGGAAAGTCAGCTATTTTTGACAGTAACTCAGCTTCTGTGAAACAAAGCCTTGTCTTTCAGAAAGTATTTATGATCTATGAGAAAAAAATATATATCCTTGGGCTAAAATGTTTATTGGCACCTAGGAGTCTGAAGAGAGCAAGTCAGGCCTGTGGTTTTTTGAGGGCACTTTATCATCGCCTGCATTCTCAAAGGGATCTGTGAATGAATAGAGCTGGATTACTCAGCCTTCTATTCCACGCCTATTCCTCTCCATTTTCCTTGGCAAGACTGAGAGCCAAGTTATTTTTAGTTAGGCAATTTTCTATTTTTAGACAAATATCAGTTAAGAGACATTTGTTAGGAAAAATCCGAAAAAAGAAAAACACAAAAGGGGGAGGGGATGAAGCTTCCCATCTCATATTGTGAAGCAAGCCCTTCAACCTGTAACTCCAGGCGTTTCAGCTGCTTCCAATCTTGGAAAAATAAAGAAAATTCAGAGTTCAGGGATTTAAAAATAAACCTACCCTCTGGCAAACAGACCAAAATACAACAAGCTGTTACTATGTGAAACAGTGACTACAAAAACAAAGAACATTCTCCAATGACTAGATTGGGATAAAACTTTGGAGCTATTAAGCTATAAGAATGTTACACAGACATGTAAGATTTTTCCAGTTTCTCGGCCAGATATATCATGTTTTGGAGAAAGAAACAGTCATCTGTGAAATAGACCTAGCTTTAAGACATACAGATTTAAGTTCCCAGTTTGACAAAGAAAGGAAACATGAACAGAGTTTGAAAGATGTATACTCTGTACGTATTTTTACCCTTGTTATCACATTATTTTTACAACAATCCAGCCAAAACCTTTCCAAAGATATTAAAATATTTTAAAAATGATTACTAAGAACAAAAGAGTGAAAGAAAAATAACACGAGGATATGACCAAAAACAAGGACTGATCCTCAATAATTAAAACCAAGGTGGCCCCTCAAAATATAATCAAAAGTAGCTTTTGCTATAACATGTGCTTCAGAGCAACTGAATTTGCATCTATTCCACTTTTCTCTGTCCCTATTCTCTACAACCAGTTATGGAAAAATGAGCTATCAGGTGAGCTACTTCACTTTATTTGACATCCATTAGGATTAAAAAATAGGTTTCATGCCAAATAAGTCCTTGTTGCAAATGAATCAGTGGAAAACTAGCCTTCATTATTATTATTATTATTATTATTATTATTATTATTATTATTATTATTATTATTATTCAGAGAGAGAGAGAATGTAAAACAAAAAAGCCAAAGCAACTAATTATGCAACTTTCCCTTAGCTGCATTTTCTGAGGTATACTCAAAAAAAAAAAAAAAAAAAAAAAAAAAAAGTCTACATTTGTCCTGTTATCTTTCTTACAGGTTGTAAAGCATCAAAACTCTATCAGTTATTAGAGTTATTAACAAGATGCTGCATTTATCAAGGAAAGCTTAAATAATAGCTTGTGGATGGAAAGATAAAGAGTCAAAATCTCATGTGGATAGCTGGAATGGAACAAACTGTTACCTACTGGATGTAGTAGAGAGACTAATTTGGACAGTCCCAGTGACTGGAATAGCTACCCCATTCAGGGACTACTTTGGACAGAATAGAGTTGCCTTTCACAATTTTTCAGTTTTGATTTTTTTCTTGTGGTCTTGTAGTAGCTAATATTTACAAAAAGTCCAAATTGCTGGAATCATGAGATAAGGTAAGAATATCATCTTTTGTTTAAAAATATTCACTTCTAAATTATTTGCTTGAAAAAACTAATGAAATTAAGATTTAATTGTTTTTTTTTTTTTTTTTTTTTTTCATTATTTGAAAATGGGATATTTTCCCCTTCATGACCTTTTTGTACTTACCATGGTTAGGAAAAATATAGGAAAAAACTCATATGAAAATATTAGGTTACAAACATGTTTTCCAAAGGCTCAACACTCAGAAAGCAGAGAAAGACCAAAGTAGTATTGCAAAAATGCTGAAGATCTTGAAGCCCATCCCATGATTTTGTCATACGTGAGGTTAGCAATAATGGTTTGGCTCATACTTACTAAAAATGAAACAAGAAGCAAGCACTTAAAAAGTCTAAATCATCATTTAAATGAAATTCTTTGGCCAGTTGACCCTGTCCAATCATCTTCTGGCCTGTGGAAACTGGTAATAGTAGCTGTTTTTTTATCTAGCTGGTCTTCAACCAATTTACAGAGGAAATCAATAATGCTATCCCCATTTTACAGACAGGGAAACTGAAGCATTAAGAGGAAATGTAACTTGTCCAAGGTCACACAACAGTATTTGGCAAAGCTATTAATAAAATTCAAGTCTCATGAGTCCTAGTCCAGGGCAGTATCCAATAGACTGTACTGTCTTTAGATCACCCTGAATAACCTTTCTTACATTCAAGTTTACTTTCTATACTGTCCCAGATCTTCAGCCCATGGTAAGCTGAAATAATTCCACCGATTTTAACAGCTGAAGAGCTGACTTGGTGTGTATTTCTTGGCTTGTTTATATTCAGTATTATGTTATGATGCCAAGACAAGAAAATACTCTTATTACATTAAACAAACTCCAACAGTTGCCTTACTTCTCCTAAAAGGAGCACATTTAGGGAGTTATATGGGTTTATTTACTACAAATATACAGATAAGAGTCTTAATTGATATGAAGAGGCTTTCAGAATCTAATTAACCTCCCAGCTAGTCATTAGCTCTGTGACCTTTAGAAATAATTGGCAGAATGATATTTTTTTCCTTCATCTCATTCAGAACTTCCCCAACAAGTGACTAATCCTGCATGTGCTATAGGACCCCAGCTCACCTGTTGGTGAGATAAAGTGCAGTAAGTCCATCATCAAAACAGGACTGTGGTATTCCTCTCAGGCACAATACACAGCCTACCACATGCACACAGCTTTTGCCGCTTTAATGCTATTCTCATCATCTCCAACCTTCCAATGTGCTAAAGATGTGCTAAGTTTTATGTCTCAAGGGGACTCATTGGAGACTCAGTGGCATTTCTTGCATGTTACCCCTCTGTTGCTGGTCAACCTAAACATCTATCAGATTTTCAGTTTAAGCAAGTTCTTCTAGAAAGCCACAGAAGTATTCATTTTTACCTATCTTTAGTTGCATGTTTTCACTGGACATTTTTTAGAGCAAAATCATTTCTTAGAAAGCAGCAACACACACACACAAGCAATATTATGAATCCCACCACCCTACAAGCCTTGGTATTACTTTGTTTCCTAACATCTTAACAATAAGTTGTGTAAAGATGTCTCTGTGTGTTGTAGAACACATAGGATGTGCAACCTGCAGTAAGAGTTTCAAGTGTTTACAAGTTTAGCTCTTTCCCTAGGTGGGAAATGCTGTTGTGATTGGCACTAATCTCTCTTGCTATGTGCAGTTCATTCTCCTGCACCAAACACAGGAGTACACTGGGGAAGGAAAATGCTCTACAAAAGGTAAATGCAACAATTACTAGAACAATGAAGTTGTATGAACCTACAGAGAACAAATTAAAATGACAGTGCCAGATTCTGATTATCTTTAAGACAGAATTTATCATTGGCAAATTACTCAAAAACATGTAAAAAACCTCAAAACTTCTTGCAAATCAGAACTACTTTTTTTTTTCTTTTTTTTTTTTTTCTCTTTTTCCCCATGGCCAACCAGCAATGCTAACACAACAACCCTAGGCTAATTAAGGTCTCCTAAAGTAGCTCAGGCTAATTCTTGACACAGTCTTTGGTGTCTTTAAGAGTTCACCCAACATGAGAGAGAGAAATATGTTTTGACTAAAACAGAAACTAAAAGAGGATAGATTTAGATTAGGTGTTTAGAAGAAATTCTTTACTCTGAGGCACAGGCCCAGGCTGCCCAGAGGAGCTGTGGCTGCCCCATCCCTGGCAGTGCCCAAGGCCAGGCTGGATGGGGCTGGAGGCAGCCTGGGCTGGTGGGAGGTGTCCCTGCCCATGGCAGGGGTCTGGAACTGGATGATTTTTAAGGTCCTTTCCAACCCAAACCATTCTGTGATTCTAAGATAATCATGTTACAGGATCGTTATCACCTTATTTTGCTACCTGTTCTTACTGTGCCATGTCTGAAATAGGACTGTAAATACTGTAAGGTGGGACCAGTTAGTGTCCATTAAAATACAGTAAAATGCAGTTTTGCGAGAGTGAATGGAGAGGTGGTTGAAATGGTATATTATGCTTGTAAATATTAAGGCTAAAATAAAACAAAACAAAATAAAACAAAAAAACAACAAACCAAAACCAGAGTAGGACAATGTACAGCTGAAAAGCCAAATGATGATAAGGTTTTATTGAAGGAGAAGGATTTGATGGTGTATTGCAGGAGCTGACTTCTTTCTATCTGTAAAGCTAGGTGCTTGAACTCCTTCAAAGTGTAAAAATGATTTAGAAGACATAAGAAAAAAAAAAAAAAAAGAGAGAGAAATAAAGGATTATTTGAAGAAAGATGCCACTGAAAGACAGAACCAAAGGCAGATAGGAAGTCAGATATATCAAAAAAAGGAAAAGACAGAGAGGTCATGGAGGAGTTCTTGTAAGATAAAAGACAACTGCAAAGATCACAGACAAATGTTTATGCATGCATGAAAAGTAGCAGTTTTAAGGAACAAACTTAAAAAAATCAGAGAAGATCTGCTGGGTGATCAGCATTGATAACAGAAGCTCAGTTAGCAAAGAGAAAAAACGGAGGAAGTTAGTGTTGTTCCTCTTTTTTCTCTACCAGTGATTAGTGGTATGGCAGAGGGGAACTGAGGAGGTGGATCTGTCTGTGCCAGAAAACGGAAGATATGGTTAATGGGATGAATTTGAAAGGGCTGACCTAGTAGGAGAACTTGAGTTAAATGTAGTGACCACTGAATCAGCAGACAAATAGAAGCCAGCTAGAGAAATGGGGATGATAAGAGCAGAAGGGTCAAAGCAACTGACAGATCAGCGACCTGAAAAGAGCTGAAAGATGAGGCAGTTCGTGAGTTGTGGGGGAATGATTTACGTGCACACAGAGAAAGGATCAGGGTATTAATGTCAAATAAATAGAATCAAAACAGGGCTTGGTAAAAACTCACTGGAAACCTGCTAAAGCCAAGACAGTGGCTGATGCTTTGATGTGAAAAAAATGACAAGGAAGACAGGACAGTGAGAGAGAAAACAGGCAGGAAATTTCACCTTAAATCAGCAAAGTCTTGATGGCTTAGCTGAAGAACCACAGTAGATTTCTGTAACATGGCTAGGATTGTGACTGTAATTACATTTGCTGCCAAGATGCAGTATTTATACTGTAAAGTACACCCCTCCAATGGGATGTCCTTTCTGAGCTCCTAAGCACCAAAGCTTGCTGTGCTTTCGCATGAATTCTCTTCTTACTTACAGTGTGACAAAGAAATATCACTGAAATAAGTTGTGTTGCATCCAATTTGGTTTTACAGAAGAAAGGAGATCTGGCCTTATGCTAAATAAACACAAAAAATGCATAATGCATGTAGTTGTCAGTTGTAAAACTCTGACACACTTGTTCCCCATTTCCTCATTGCCATAAAAGAAAAAACACACACACAAAAACAAAACCTCTTGACAATACAATTGTGCTGATAATGTTAAATGACAGACCTATAAGGTAATTTTTTTTCTGTTAAAGCGAATAGTAGCTGGAGGTATTGAAAAACTTCTAAGGAAAATTGTAAATCTAGTTGTAAAAAAGCTACTTCTGCACCAAAAGTATGTAGTAAGTACTGCAGGATTTTGTAATGACTGAAAATGTAGTTCCATTTTAAAGTAAAGAATTACTAATCTTCTAGTAATTGTGTGACAGGACTCTGAATGAGAGCTGCTGAATGTATTGTTTTTGGTATATACATATGCCACTGGGAAGTTAACATAAAGGTGAAATTAATCTTTCCTTTTCAGTGTCCAAGGGTATAGCAACCTGGCACAGGTTCTGCTATTCCCTAAAATAAGTTACTATATCCAGCAACCAGCATGCACTTTTTAACTGAAGCAAAATTGAATGAACGTCTGTGGTTTTGTGGGTGAGGACATAAAAGCTTCAATTTTAGGAATACAGTTAACTCTAAACAGAATTCTCAGAATGAACATCACTCTTTTTTTTTTTTTTTTTTTTTTTTTTTTTCCAGAACTAATACATTTTATAAAACTGCCACACAGACTTCAGTGAGACTTGCAATAATTGTCATTGTCGCTGAAAATGGACAAACATGAGAATGGAGCAAATTATTTCTCCTTCAAGAATATGAGCTGATTTTTGGTTACCAGTGGAAGTCAGAAGTCTATTTACTGGATAATAACTGAAATACATTCAGCTGATATATAATTTTTATGAGCTGAAGAACTCAGATAAGCCAAATTGCATGTTAATCATCTCAATTTTGAATGAGGCAACTGGAAAAGATGATCTCAATTACATAGTCTTATAATTATTAATATTACATGTGAATAAAATTGCTACATGTGTAAAGAAAGTATAAGCTATTTTTTAAAATCATTAAACAAAAAGAGTTTAATGAACAACACTAATTGAACTCAAAAAAGAGTTTTAGAATTCTCTTTAATCTTAACCACTTCATTTCACATCACACCAATAATCCGATTATATAGAGATAGGTTGAATAGGACCAAATTGCTTGATCTGCAGAAACACAAATATTAAAATTAATTTAAAATATTTTTCCCTTGAAAAACAGTGCAGTGCATGTTAGATACATAACAGTTGGTGTTTTCTGATATTTCAAATAATAAATAATAGCCTGAAGACTCATTCTTTTGGAAATGCTAAACATAATTAATCTGAGTAAATAGATTGAAAATGTCTGATTAATAAAATGAATAACCTACATGAAAATTTGTGTATTTTTTCTATTTGAGTAACAGTGGTTTAACTTAAAAGTAATTAACTACATATTACAAACCTACTCTTTTTTATTTTAAATACAGATTTTTCAAAAAAGTGATACCATATTCTAATGACTGATAACACAGTTCTACCACAATTGAGAAAGTAACTAAATAGTTAATTTTGTCCAATGTGAACAGAAATTGGACTCTAAATTAAAGACCTTTATACAGTTGACAGTTATATTTCAAATTTTCATAAGTCTACCTAAAAAAGTTTTCTTTCTATAATTCTATGCAGAGATCTAAAAGCACAGCTATGCCCTTTTCTTCCACTGAAATATAGTTATTGAACAGTCATTTAGTTAAAAATGATCAGATTTAATAACACTGTCTAATTCTCAGCTGCTGTTGATTGCCCTAGAAGAACATGATTAAAAACCTGTAAGTGTGAAATCTAGCTGTCAGAAAGCAAGAAAAAATGGACTACTTACATGGAAAATATGTGTAATGTAGTCACTCTAACTGATCAATTTAAATATTTAAATGTGTGGCAGATTTATATCTTGTATCTAAAAATATATCCAAACTATTTCTCAGATTGCATACTTTTGTGGGCCTTGGTTCTCTATTGTACTATTGTTAAGTGATAATATTAATTAATACTGTTAATTATCAAGTAAAGGCATGGTAATATTGGACACTTGTTCAAAACCTGTGCTTGCACAAGCACTCCTTTGATCCTGAAACAGAAAACATGGTGTGGCTTATGCATTTTGCATCACAGGCAGAACATTGAAAACCATAACAGCAAAACAATCAAATGCCTTAATTTAGAGCTGACAAAACAATTAAAAAACAAAACAAAAGCAGCCAAAATTATGAACAACAAACCACCCCAAAACATAAAAATGCACTTCATTGGTAGGTTATTGAAATAAAATACTGTTTGTTTCAGGTACTTACTTTCATTTGGCTGCTTTTAGAGCAATGAAAAGGGATGCCCAACAAATTTTGGATATAGCTAGAAAAATATGCATTGGCATGAAAAATTGCCTATCAGCCTACCCAGACTGGGACACTGTTCATGCAGGAAATGGACTTGGTAGGTGCAGAAATTACTCTTTCTTAAAATCACAGTTACACCAGAATGGACGTTATCTTACATTTTGTTTTCACTGCCCCGCCCCCCCCCCCCCCCCCCCCTTTTTTTTTTTATAAGAAAAAGCATCTTCATCCAATGTGAAGAAGTAGTGAGTCCCTTGCAAGTGGCTAACTTTCCCAGTTCCCACAAGAAAGCCTGCAGGAAGAAGTAAAGATATCACAGGAAACTTTTCCTGCTAAGAATAATCTGGCTCTGTGCCACTGAAAAAGGACAGGGAATTATTTTGGGGACAGATTTTGAATTCCGCTGAACAGGACATGGGCTGACCAGCTTTGGGTGACAGGAAAGGCTTCATGTCAATATAAGAGATTTGAACTATGAGAGGAAAAGAGATGATGGAGAGGAGGAAGAAATTATGTACTTTCCTCTTAGTCCTAACTCACATTAATTTTGCTTCTGCTGACAGAACATCACCTTCTCCTAACAGGGGAGAAAATCTGCTAGGAGATCATGAACAGTCCCATCCTATATGCTGACATGACGATACACAGAAATGTGATATACATTACTGTGTTACAGTCTTTGCAAACCAAGGTGTTGGACTGTGACATCTCGCAACAAGTGTAATGATGCCCATTATGCAGTATATTTTCTCCATCAAAACAGCATATTTGTAACTTACACATTTTCCTTCCTCCATTGCTAGTCTCAAATACAGGGATGATGCAGGTGTTAATTCCAAAAGCAACAAACTCTCATTTTTGACAACATACAGATTATTTAAAAATCTGAAATTAACATTAAAATTATCTGAAATAATTTAAATGTGTAGGCGAATGATGAAAGTTTCATTGATTTTCCTTCCAAAACTCTGTAAATGATACCACTAGATGCCTGACCAATTAGGTGCTTTGAAAAAAAGGACTTGTGTAAGCCACGTAGGCAATTTTTCAGATATTACTCTGAGTATTTTGCTATTCAAACAGAATTATTGAAAGCTTCATTTACTTGGGATGGCTTGAATCTTAATGTGATTAGATATTAAACTGATTTTTCTGTAAATAGTACAGCTTAACATTGAAAATACTGAATTTTAATGAATAATTTCCAGTAATGGTAAATACAACTTGCCCTGACTAAATTAATTTTTGAAAGTAATTATAAGGTGTCTCCATCATTTTGATAGTGTTGCTTCAGTACTGTTATCATTATTATTACCATTACAGCATTCTGTATGAGAGAGAGATGTAACATTTGTTATTATGTGTAGTTATCAAGTAAACTTTCCTTGCAATCTGTTAAACTTCCCATTTCTGTAAATAAGCAAGAGCTTCTAAAAAAGTCACTTGAATGCCTTAAAACAGTGGTTCTAAATCTCTTTAAATTTTCTTCCATGTCTCTTAGAATGCCTTTTTTCTGTTCCTCCTGGCCGGAGGACATCATAATTTTTGGAATGAGGAGACAATGCATGCAATGTTTTCTGGGGAGCACATCTTTAGGAGCTGCTAGGAGACAAGGAGAAGATTCATCTGGGAGGTAGTGGCTAAGACATGGAGAGGACTCAAGGGACAAAGCAGCACAGAAATCTGAGTAACTGGGGGCAAGAGATCCCATCACAGGAATTTCTGTTGAGCATTTGAGGCTCAGCAGGAGAACACAGCTCACAAAATATATGGGTTCCCTCCAGTCTCTGCTGTTCTTCCATGTCTCACACCATCTCCATCCCCCCCAGCAACACTCCTCCATCCATGTTCTGTTCTCTTGCTGCTAGGTCACTCCCAGGGTGTGACCCTTAAGAAAACACGATTGGGTCTGTCAGTTTGAACACCTTGGTCTCAAAGCAAAGTCAAAAAAGAGCCCTCAGAGAACACAAAATCTTACCTCAACAATATCTGAATTCGTTCGACTCTCATGCGGCTCATTATACTCGGTATATTTCAGCAGCACTTTGTCCATATCGGTGCTGGCATACTGGAACAGTTTGTTGGTGCTGTTGAATATGATCAGAGCAATCTCGCAGTCACACAGAACACTCAGCTCATAAGCCTTCTTCATTAACCCAAATTTCCTCTTTGTAAATGTCACCTAGAGAAAAAAAAAAAAAAAAGCTGTCAATAATCCCCAAATTAATCTTTGTAGTCCTTCTTATTTGTTTTGGAAATATACATGACTGCTGTTGTCCTTGAATTGAGCAAGTTCAGAAGGAAAGCATGTAAGTACAAAGAGAGTTCCAAAATAGAATATAAGTATGTGTATTTACTATGTAAGTGAGGAAATGTATTTACTCTCATTACAAAATATTCAAGGTACCGATAAAGGCTACAGTACATTTTCTTGTACTTCTACAGATGCTACATCTTTGTAACTTTTTAATTCCTGTAGTTTTCCCTTAAACACTCTTTATACTGTGTACATCTCTGTCATCAATGTCTTAAAGGTGCAGCTTCGATTTGCAATGGCAAATAGCTAGAAGCCATGCAGTCAGTTTCTGGTTTTGATAGTGATTCACTAAGATTCAATTGCCACACAACTCACACTAAATTTTAGTAGAAGAAATTACTTCATACAGAATGTAAGTAGTGTAAAAAAGATACGTTGTTCATGGAAACACAGAATAGTTTTGAGGAAATATCTAGGACTAAAAAGTTAAGAACACCTTATTTAACGCTCAAGTTCTTATTTAAAAAATTAAAAATATAAAGAAAGAATGAAGAACATTAGTTTTCCAGCAAGTAATACCATCTTTAAATAAGGTCTTTTTTTTTTTTTAATACATAGATGTAGCACACTTTATCTCTTTTCAAATTAGATGCTCAGAAATACGAACTGACATTTTTTAGTACAAAGGACTTTGGGTCATGTTATAGAGGTAAAAGCAGGGATATGCTGAGTGTTCTGAGTAGGTCAGCTCATGTCCTAACACTTCATGAAAGCCTAGGCAGTAGGAAAAACATCTGAACTCTACATAACTATAACTTTCTAGAGAGACTGTTTTGACAAAGAAAGATTCTGCACAGCATATAAATGCTTTTCCTCTTTCTTTTCTGCACTATCTTACAAGCTCCAGGAAGACATGTGGCTTAGAATAAAAAAAGTCCATTAGTTGCTTTAGCTAATCATATGTTTGAATTTGTTTCTCTTTGTTCTGTTTCTTCATGTATGCAATTTCTACCAAGTGCATGCAATAACTGTGAATTTTTTACATCTATTTTCCTCTCCAATAATTTTGAGTGAAAATATTTTTTTTCAGATAAAATATGGTTTTGCTAAGGCTATAACTAATCAAATTTAATATGTAGACAGGCTATTTGATACAGCAAGGACAGGTGATCGCAAACCAAGTTTGTAAATCAGCCCAATCCCATACTTGTTGCTCAGTTTCTTAATGAGTAGTATCTCTGCACTTTAACGCAGTGGCAAGAAGATTCCTTTCTATGCAGTTCATAAGCCTGCTGTTTTATCTTGTCATACTCCTAAGGCAGGTTAATGCTAACTGCAGCCCCAGCCTACCTTACGATCCCACCAGGCCACGCCTTGAAAACGTGACCCCTATTTGTTAGCCCATCCCAAAAAGATAAGACTCTATGTATGAACAGGTATTCTCCCAAATGTATATCAAATATCATTCCTTTCTTGTCATTTCCATCTCTTTAGCCTCTGTCAATGTACTCTTAAGAAAGATGGACTGCTATTAAATACAATTATTCAAGCATTTTATAAACACATTTTCCACAGTCCTGGTCTCAAGTATGTATAGTTGATCGTATAGTTGATTGTAAATTTTATCTAAATTTGTCTGTCTCATTAGCTTTTGATATTTGGAATGAATAATGTGATAGGTAACAAAACATCATTCAAATTCTGAAAAATAGACTAGCATTCCAAATACTGCTTTAATGTTTTCTGTGATTACAGAAAATTGCAATGTATTTGTAGAAACAAATATATATGTTTAACATTTAGAAAAAGCTAAACATACAGAAAATAAAATGGACTAACTCAACATATTTTTCTGCATCTAAAATGCCTTTCAATCAACTTTTTGACCACAGTGCTGTAGGTGGAGTATCTCTACACAGTATGGTTTCTGTTGCACATAAACCTCAGAATTTAGCATGTTACAGCTTCTTACCATCAAAGTACACTCCAGTACAGAAATATCTTTAAAGCCACTGTTTGTGTTTACTGTTAGATCCTCCTGAACATTTAGAGTAACCACACAGCTGTGCTGCATAGCACATACTTATTTCATAATACATATCCCCAGAATGATACTGGTTAGAGTTCCTTTTTGTGGAAATTGAAAAAAGAACATGAGATAAGCTAGACTTTTTTGTTGTTGTTGTTGTTGTATTTTTTTCCCTTTATTTGAAACATAATCTTAATTTCTCTGAATTTGATTTGCACTTAACAGATCTTTCAAATATTTTCAAAATCTATCAGATAATATTTTAGCCACTGCTGCTTGGTGCATTAAAAGCAATCACTGTCTGTGCAGTGATCTGCAATATTACTTTTCCTTTCAAATATGCTATTCATAGTGTCGTATCTTTATGTATATATTGCATATTCATATATATATAAATTAACTTGATTTTACAACAGTTTCTATGAGTCAACCTGTATTTTAAAATGTATAAAGAAAGGTCCGTAACCTCAGGAAATATTAAGAATAGTCTTCAAGTCATATAGAAACGAATGGCCATCTTTCATACTCTCTTCTGTGTGGCTACCTAAGTAAGATGAACAAACTTCTCTTCCATACTGCATAATATTTTGGTGAGCTATAGAAGGAGGCAATATCTTTATTGCTTAGCTTCTCTCTATAGTCAGAATTTGTTAACCATTTGTTATGTTAATCATACTCAAGTAACCTAGAAGTATCTAATAAACTTTCTTATGATAGCATACAGTATTATAGTATTGCAAAAAAAAAAAAAATCCAAGTAGTAAAAAATAACACAAATTATTTAAAACATTTGGTCTTTTATTTATTTATTTTTTTTTTTTGTCTAGGTGGAAGGCATGAAATCATCTCTTAAGATGCTCATCCTTCACTTTTTCTTGAACTGATTCAGCGCTGAAAATGAACAAGACACACACAGTCCACATGAGCTTTGGAGTAGCTGCACGGTACCAAAAATCTGAGTGGTCACATGGTCTCAATGTCCTATACTGCATTCAAAATTTTCAGTCATGATAGTACCGTATATCAGCTTACAATTTAATTTTGTCATTTGACATAAAGAGCATTAGTGAGACTGAAAGTAAACACACGTACAATGTGACAATTCATCAACTTATTTGAAAAAAGTATAACCAAAAGACTGCATGCATTTCAATAGTACCTGCTTAATATTTAATTTTTTTTTTCTTTTTTTTTTTTTCCAGTGGCAATAATCAAAACACTTAAATATTCTTTTCTGTAAATATTAATTAAGATATGATTAATTATGCCTGCTGTCTAAACCACTGATAATTTTCAGATCTTTTTCAGGTTATAGCTTTTCTGATTTTTAGAAATGTGATAGGCAATGTATGAAGTCCTTCTCTTTGTGGGCTATAGTATTTTATAACGTTGGTGTGAGAATTGGGAGGAATGAAAGTGCAGTGGAGGGAGGAAGTGGAATAGATAAGAGACCAGTGTTCAACAGTTTTTCAAACCCTTTAAGCATGTATATATAAAACACAAGGTTTGCAATAGTGACACTGTTCCTAAATACTTTTATGAGGCTTTTTTATGCATAGTTTAAAATGTATTGCAAAAAGAGCAGTGTGTAGAGAGTACCACACTTGCCTCTTAAACATGAGAAAAAATAACTGAATTCCAACCCTGTACATTAACAACAAAAACAAACACTAGCCTAGTATTACCACTATCTTAACACTATAATTCATTTATTTATTTAAAGTTCACTTTAAAAAACTTAAAACCATTGTCTTAACAGGAATAGTGGTACCTAAAAGTTAGGTTACTAAATCCTGCAGCATTTTTATATGTGAAGAAATATAAATACTTATGACTTTACAGACGCTGTTTTCAAATATTGGGAAAATTAAAAACACAGTGATGGAGTGAGCTTCCAACTTCCTTGATATAAGTCAAGGTAAGCTTTTTATACATTTCAGATTAAATTCTGGCTAAAGATGAAACCTACAGTATGTGCTAAAGGAAAGGCATTTACAAAAGAGGACATCTTTCCACTTCAGCTCTGGCTCTTCTTTAGCAAGATGGAAACACTTCTCAGCTAGCTTTTCAGGCATAAAGCTGCAAGAGTCTTCTGATGGATATTTGATGTCAGTCACTGTAGACAGCCTGAATACATGGCTACATGAGCACACACTCTGATATGTTCCATTTAGTTGGTAATTTGGCCCAGAGGCAGCCTTTCTTACTTAATCTCTAGTAACTAAAATGTACTAAAACTAAATACACTAGAAGGTAACGTTTTTTGATTATGAGTAAGAATTCATTCATGTCCTGAAATTTAAATGTGTTCATATGTGCATGTGTGAATGAGTCCATCCCGTTTTTCAAACCATAGTCTACTAGTCAATGGTAACAGTGGTCACTGGCAATGGTCTTTATTCAGCTAAATCTGTAACAAGAAGAGTGAGCTTCTTATAGATGCTAATTCATCAGTAATTCATCAGACAGAAACAACTACAAACACTCCCAGCCTTCAGGGACACTTTATGTGTTTCTCTATCTATCTATCTATCTATCTATTTAAATTCAGGCCCTTCCAGTCCTTCTTCTGAAAACTCACACACTCTGAGAGGCTGATTTTAGATGGCCAAGCCATTACACTGATACTATTATGAGTACTCCATATTCATCACTAACAATCATATCATATATGCTAACCTTTTCTGGTTTGAAAATAGCAGTCCTGTGATCTTTCAAGCAATTCAGTCCAGTCTGTGGTAAAGTATCAGTGTTCCCCTTACTTATTCCTATCCTGATTATAAAGATATACAGTTGCTGACATAGGAAAATGAGAGAAACAGGCACTGTGCACATAATACTTCCTATGTATGTTTCCTGCCATTAAACATGTGTGAGTGACTAGTGAAAAACAGGGACGACTGATGCATAGAAGTATCTGTTACAGATACTGCCTGGTCAGTAAGAAATACAATTCTCTTTCTCCTTATTTCATCCAGAATGTCTAAATTTTTGACACCAGGGCTGGAGTAGGTATGGCGGATAAAAGACATGTGACAAATGGGAGGTACTATGTGAGCAATCTACCTAACTTTCAACAAAAATAAAGTTAAGCTGGCAACATATAAACCAAAGGGCTCTTGACTAAAATGCACTGTCAGGCACCTAATCCTACCGTATGTTGAAAACCCAAATCACTACCAGAGAGGCAAGAGCTCTTGTTGTATTTTTTTCTTCCACTTCCTCCTATTCGATTTGTGTTTAGAGCTGTTTGTCATATGATGAGCCTTGGCTGCAACAATCTTTACAGCAGCACTCAGTGGGCCTGGGAAGAAGCATCATTGCAGGATTCACTCTAGACAAACCTCCCTTTATGCAACACTTAGGCATGTCGTATTAAATGAAAGGCTCTTTAAAGAGCAGTGAAGAACCCTTCGGCAGCCTGCTTCCATATTCTTGTTACCCTCCAGCATAATTTACAGGGATGAGACAGCAGTGATTTATGCTGGTAAAAGAGCTATTGTCTTGGAAAGCCTCAAGCATATTGAGCTACAGCTTGCTGAATAGTCCAGATAAAGAGGAGTTCTAAGCAGGATGCCCTAAAATTATAGCTATAACAAATAAAATGTTCATGATTAATCTCTTCAAAAAAGAAGGTTTTGTACTCCTTTTTTATGTCCCATTTTTAGTATATCAGTACATAAATAACAGATCAAAAACTTAAAATAGTGATACTGTTCAGTCTGCCCAAATCCTACACATCATGGTGGATCTTTGAAATGAATTTTTCCATTGTAAATCAAGAGAGGAGGGATAATTGGAAGAAGTGTTAATTAACAGATGATACCACAACTCAGAAATTAGTAGGTTATGCTTCCCACTTTAAATTACAAATTAAGATCTAAAAACAGACAGGGAAGCAAGAATAATAATAGTTAATCTCTGATACATCACTTTCTTTGTTGAATCAGAGAGATAAGATTAATTTCATTATATACAGATGTACATATATATATGTATTTTAGGTAAAGAGTTCATATTTATGAAATAATCATCTTTATCAAAACCACAGTCGATAATACACAATATTCAAGAAAACTAATTTTTTTTTTTTTTTTGGTATGCTACACTAGTTCAGGCAGGTACAAATAGATGTTTAGGCTAAAAAACATGTTTACTAGTTCTGTGCTGCTTAAATGTTCATAAGGTAAAGGTCAAAGAATATTTCATTCCCTGCTGAGCAAATGGTCAGGAAGCACATTTGTCTGCATTTCCTGTCATAACAGGAAGAGTGTAACTTCTTCCTCTCTACAATGGCTTCAGTTCTGCTTCCCACCTCCAGCTCTTTCTCCCTCAGGGCTTTCCAAGCCATTCCTTGCAAGACAGCAAGGCCGTGCCTCTTTCTGCACTGGTTTTCAGCTCTGCTGTGCTGGCAGATGCCTCATTCACTATTGCTCTCTCCTTAGGCTTCTTGCTCACACTTAAAATTGAAAGTAATTTGACCTAAATATTTACCTTATGCTAATTCACTTTAAATTATGTTCAGAACATACATTTGCAATACAAGCACACTTAAGCTGAAATATAAGGCACTCTCGAAATTCATGGTTCAGATCAGCAGCTCTCTTCCAACTTTACTTCTCAGGTAGTCTCATGCAATGTGAAAAATGCTGTCTCAGTGCTTAAAGATCACTACAGTTTTGGAGTCATTAAAACTTGGGATTGTATTCTTTGCTAATGGAAGCCTAAATTTACCCCTGAAAAACAAAACAAAATAAAACAACAACAACAAAACAGAAATGTGGTCTAACTGTAATGCTAAAACATGTTTTGTGACATGCTTTACTGTGTACAATTTAATGTAAGCAAGCAAGCAAGCAAGGTAATTCAAATATGTAAAAGATAAAGGATATGTCATGATTAAGACAATGGTTCATTGAACAAAATGATGCTTGTTGCAGAGATAAGCATCTATGGCTTTATATGGAAACATTCTCTAGGGTGAGTGTGTGTGTGTGTGTGTGTGCGCGCACGTGTGGAAATCACACAATTTCTGATTCTGAATAAAATTGAGACTGAAAATATCAGGAAATTGATAGAAAAAAAGTTTCTTGTATAGTTCACATTCATGTTAGTACTAACATGCAATGCTTTCCTCTGTTTCTACAGGGGAGTTTCTGATTCAGCTGACAGTCTCTTACTCTTTGCTTTTAAATAGAAGTGAAGCATAGATAAAAATAGATGCATGAGGCTGAAATTAGTTTTGAAACTAACAGCGTTAGGTATCGAAGTCAGTAGACCAAATCTAGGTCTTCCTGCAAATGGTCATTTCCCTCTAGGATATTCTTCCCCTGTTCCATAACCTCACTTTACTTATCTGCCTTAATTTGTTCTCTATGGTGCTGATAGCTGCAGTCAGTCTTGTTTTATAACTTTACAGATCTGCTGGAATCAAAAGGATGATAAAAAAATCTATTAATGAAAAAGTTAAGTAGTGAGTGTTTATTACTGTAATATCGCGTATAATTACTTAGACGTGATACTTTAAAAGGGTGTTTTAAATATTTAAGTACCTTGATATAGAAATATACACTTCCTATGGTATTTAATAAAACTTGAGACCCCAGCAACTCATTACAAATTGGGAGAGTTTTAAACAGTGTGATAAGTTCAACTCAGTTTTAACCATGAATCCATCACTAGTGTGCTTCAGAAGCAGGAAAAATAAATGTAGAACTAATGATCAAGGTGATCAGAGTGATCACCATATAAGAACAGATCTTTCTGGATACAAACTAGAAAAATCAGCATGTTAAAATCAGAGGGTATTCCAGACCTGAAGCCAGAATGCCAATGGGTTAACCAGCCCTCTTTCCTGGGTCAATGTACCTCTGGGTTTAGCTCTCAGACCATGGATTTAACAAGACATTTTGCAAGTGACCTTGTGTAGTAGTAATACAATATCATTATGTCATTACACATATTTATTTTAAGCCCTGTCTGGACTGTTGTGAAGGAAATTTCAGATGATCCCAGCCTACAGTAGACCACAAAAGGCCTTCACAAAAGCTAACAAAAAATTTCAAACTGTTGAAAAATAAATAGAAAATTTATAAGGACTTTTCAGAGGAGACTGAATGCAATTTCTCTTTCATATGCTGACAACAACAGAACTAGTTTCTTTTTTTTTTTTTTTTTTTTAGTTAAAAAACCATGAAAATAATTTTCACCCACGTCTTCGCAAATCCCTTCCTCTTTTTTATTTATTTATTTTTTTAAGTAATCCAGAATTCTTCATAGCAGCCTTCACCAATGTGTTTAATGGCAATTTCTGCATACTGAACTTGTAGCTGTCAGGAGCTTTCAACATCCATTTTCAGTTCTAAAATTTTTGGCTATCAGTTCTATTGGTGGTACAACTAATATCATGTATACAGTTGACCCTGGTGGGTGGTAGTCAAGATTACCATAATTTCATGAGCCCAAGCAACAACAGCAGCAATTTATTCCATACTTATGAAGAGTACATACCCAGTGTCATAATAGAAACAAGAAAGTGTCTAGTCATATTGACTATTTATAACAGGATTCTCTTGAGAATTTTAATTTACATTTAAGACCATGATGGTAACCAAAATACCCAAATAAATATACACTCTAACCCTGTCCGTTATTTATACTCTCTCTCTCTCTGGCTAGAAGCAGAGTGAGAGGGATTTTTTCAGATGGGCATTTATGAAAATTGCACAACTGGGGTTAATCACAGAAGATTCAAACATCCTTGCTGCCTTTGTCATCACACAGTAACTATGACAGCCAGGAAAATATAGCCAACTGGCAGCCCACATGAAGCAACGTTAAATTAATGACTCCTCCCAGTTAAAACACTGAATTCTTCACTCACTGAAGTCAATGACAGAGCTCTTGCACAGTCCAGCATTACAGGACTGGGCCTCTATCAGTAGGTTGAGGCCTAACTGAGGTTGCAGTAGTTTTCCCAGAATTTTGAATTTTCAGATAGTTTCTGGAAAACTACAGATCACACAGCATATTGCACATTTCCATGAGATTTGCAGCCAGAGAAATATAACTCTTTTCACAGTGTCAACTTATATTTATTACTTGTTTGGTCACTAAAGTACACAAATCCAACCAACTGGACTTGCTCTAGAAGTCCTCTTGAAGGGAGGTCAGCACTATTTTTGTCCTTCCCTATCCACTTGTACAAGCCCTTTAAACAGTAGGGGAGTCTCCTGCTACAGTAGTGTTGAAGAAAACAGCTGTTATACTGAGAGAACAAGGACCCCATTCAATGGTTAGCCTAAAGAGCTAGTCAGGACACTGAGCAAATTAGTAGAAAAGCAAGGACAGCAATCATCTCCCACAGGCCTTGTAGTGGTTTAAAGGTTTTTTTTGCACGAACTGTGTTATCTAAAAAGATTCATCCTTGCAGAGAGGGAAGTCAGAAGAATTCAACTTTAGCTATCACCACTGGTTCAATACACACTTTGCATATTTCTATGTGTGCTGATTGAGAATCCATGTGCTTGATTATGCTGAGGATGCACAGTCATGTACATCATGTTCCCATTTTACATGCCTTATACTTGTGATACCATACTGGGTTTGCATTTAAACAAACAAACAAACAAACAAACAAAAATACAGTTTCAAGTCAACTGATTTGCTGCTGCTTTTGTGAACATGTTTTGGACAGGTGGTAAGAAGGGAAACAAAACAGAACAGTTTTGTAAATGGAATAGTCCTTCATCCATATTCAGGTAAGTGGAGTTACAAATAAGTGTTGCAGAACTGTGCTTTAGCTGGTACCTTAATTTTATTAATCAAAACCTTTATTTATTTATTTATTTTGTGCAACTTTTAATCTGTGCTGTTCTTTCAGGATACTTATGTCATCAAATAACAACAACAACAACAAAAAACAACAACAATATAAACCAGTTACTGTTTTAAGGTTACTGTATGTGTATAAGTTAGAAAACAAATCAACTGATGGACCTTCTAACATAAGCAGCAATGGCTCATGGGATACATTATATTTGAAGACATAGTGAGGCTTATGAAACAGTACATATCTTAAAAATAGTTAAAAGTATAACCAACTATTAGCAAAAAGCTAGTTATGTTTAATCGTATATATATCTCTAAAACTGAAAAGCCTGATGCTATTGTCCAAATGAATCAGTGGAAATCTTTTCACTGGCTTCACTGAGCTTTAAATAAGGGAACTATATGCAAAAAGGATAAAGTCAGTAGAATTTCTTTCTAAATTATGTTTCAATATATTAATTGAAACAGAGAAGCAGAGTCAAGCCAATTATATAGAGTAAAGTAAGGTAAATCTATACATTCAGCTTGACAGTTTATCTGACTAATCAAAATGATGGAAATTATCAAATACTAGCAAGATAAACACTTTGTGTACTAGATAAACACTTTGTGTACTAGCACCACAGTTGTTCATATTCTAGCATTTTAGTTTTATTGATGATTATTAGACCTGAATGCTGGTCACAGAAGCCTTGAAACTCTACAGTAATTTACTTGAAACACTAGCTGTATTTATTTTTAAAGTAAATTTAGCCTATTGAAAAGTATATCTTGTGCAAAACTGGGGATTACGTTTTCCATAAATATTATATTTGAGTAAATAGTTTTCCATAATAGCAAAATTTTTCAATATTATTTGCAATATGATAATTCAGATTCACTTCATAAAGAAAACCTGGCAGTGTGGCAAAGTTCTGAACAACTGGTGTCTTAATGTTTAATGATAAATGCAGTTCAATATTTCAAATCCAATTTCAATTCCAAGCTATAAAATAATTAAAACAGAAACAGTGCTGTATTTATCTTGATAGAATTATTGCTTCTTGGCTTGGCCCACAGCAATAGGAAACCATTAGGGTTAAAAAAAAAAAAAAAAAAAAAAAAAAAAAAAAAAAGAGAAACAACAAACAAACAAAAATCACATAGTTTTTGCTTTTAAGTGTGATTTTATGTCATGAACACAAGTGAGTACACACACTACAGGTTTTAAAAATTTGAGGAAAGAATACTTAAAAATAATAATTCGTTGTTATGCCTAGATTGATTTTTATGATATTATGATATTATATAAAAACCTAGAAGTCTAATGACAACATAATCACCTCTTAAGAAACGACCTGGAAATATGAAGAAATTAATAGAACAAATAAAAATAATTAATATACTAATAGTAACATAGTATCAATTTCTTAAAAAACAACAACAACAAAAAAGCTACTGAAGATTACTGCTAAATTGCAGGCACGTGTATGAAGAGTGCTAATAGTAGCATTACATAATTTTATGGAGAGCTTCTCACACTTGTGAATCTCCACTTGAAACAAAACATCCATTCATTTGTTTACATCAAATGTAAACAGCATCAGCTTTTCACTGACTTTATTTTACGATGCCAGTTGTCGAATTTTATCTTTCTGAAATAGGAAAGCACTTTCTCTAGTTTATGACCATATTTTAACTAGCAGAGATAATGTTGATAACATGTGATGGCTACCCAGTCATTTCACCTGAAGCAGTGATATTAATTAAATAACCAATCCTGTTGGTTCTATTTAGCCATAACATCAGTAAGGGAGATTTTATTTTATAAATACATGTCAGTAGTATTTTATGTTGATTTTAGAATTTCTTAGGTTACTCAAATTCTTTTTAAGATTCATGTTCAGACAATAAAATACATGTTCAGACAATAAATTGTAAGATTTTTATAAAGTAGTGTCATTTTTACATGCTAGAGGTAAAAATAAAAACACTGAAAAGATGTAGAAAAATAATTTGTTATCTATGAATTCAGAAGAATTTTCTTCTGCAAATAAAGTCATAGCATAATAGTTCATAAAATATAGTACTAAAAGCATGAATCCTGTAAGAACTTGCAGATGTGCTTAACCATGTACATTACTCACTGAAGTCAAAGCAAATACAGAGTATTTCAGTATTTGCTGATACATGTTCATCTTTGATAGAGTCAAGGCACTGAGTAATAAATTCCTAGGTATACATGTTTCTAAAATTAAAAATACCTGTGTGTGAAGTTTCTGGTCGTTTCCAAAAGTACTTTTTCTTTCGCAGTATGTTGTTTACAGATATATATGTATATGTTGTTTACAGATATATATGTATATGCACTTATAAAAAGTTATCATCTTTTCACTCACTTATGAGAGTGCTTGAGTCATCCTGGAGGTAAAATTATGATGCTCAAAGCCAGTATTTTTTCTGCTTACCTGTCTGTTACGTTCATCCATAATCCTTGTAATCTGAATCTTTTTTCTCCCCATAGTCCCCGTTTTTTTTTCTCTCCTTCTTCCTTAAAATTACGTATTTTTCCCTTCTCTTTTCTTCCTCTTTCCCGTTTCCTCAAAACAAGCCTCCTTCTTCAGCACTTGCACTACTCAGTTCACAGTCCCCTGCATCCGTTCCTGCTAAACACAGAAAGGAAATCAAATATTACTACTAAATTGATAACTTCTTGAAAGTTGTTATATGGAGCCAACTACGCATCATAATTATAATGTACTGTACAAGAAATTATAGTAAATTTGTACTGTTTCTAGAAAGAAACTTACAGAAGTCATAATAATATTCTTTTTTTTTTTTTTTTTTTTTTTTTTTTTTTTTTTTTTTCTTTCCTTTTCTCTTGTTTCCCTCCTGCTTATGGACAAACCCATCAATATATCAAGAAATGAAGAAAAGCACTGAAATACACACTGGCAAAACAACAGAATTAAGAACCTGTGGTTTTAAATATCACTTACTGCAGTAATATGAAAAATTAGCTAAATCAGAGACTTAATGAACCTTTCTGTACCTATGTATGCTAAGTAGGCCAGCTAATTCATTTCTGAAAGGAAAACAATCTTGTGTTTTGACAGCAGAGGTGATAATGTCCCTCATTATGCAAATAGGATGGCCTTTTATTAAAGTGCAATTTGATATATGAGAGATGTCAGCTAGTTTAAATCCAACTTTTTAAAACTTTATTCTTTAAGAATGTAGATTACAGCAAGTATTATTCAAGATACTAGAAGAAAACGTTAGTGTGTTTTCCCTCATTTCATTTCAACATAAATTCCAAAGGGCTCTGACAAATGATTTATAAGCAGCAAATATGTTCATCTTTCCTTATAAAAATTCTTGCACCAGAAGCTATGCAGCACAAAATAATAGGGACAGATGATAAATTAAGAATGTTTTGAAAAATACTTTCACAGTTTTAGTAAGAAACCATTATTAGCTCACCAAAGTTTACAATACTGATTCTGTCACAAAAGTGAAGACTTAGATATGATAAAAACACATGTTGCAGTAAACATTCCCTGCTTCACAAAATCTCATAAATCACAAAGTTAATTTCTATCATGTCCAAAAAATTTTAGCATTACAAGACTAGATAAAAATGAAGAAAATACAGAAGTGATGTTCAATATAGTTCTGACGTAAAAAGCCTTTTTTCTTTTTTTCTTCTACCTTTGTTTGACTTATTTTTACATTTACATATTCTGAACAGAAGAGCACAGAGTTCTTTTTAATACAAAAGAGGAAAAAATCTTATCATCTAAATCATTTAAAATGATTTTTTGTGCTTTTATATTTGTTCCATTGTGTATTAAAAGTATTACCTTGGAAATCGAAATGTAGTGAACTAGAAACAGAGGCTGGTGTTTCCTTATTTATAAGTTCATAGTCTTGCAGCCAACCTGATATATTCTCTCAATATGTTATGTAACACTAAACTGATGTCCTGGCCATTTAATCCATTATTTGGCTCAGATTCAAAGCTACTGAGGTAGAAAAGCTAGACCTCACTCAATCTTCAATTCTCTCTTGCTTTTCTCTGCATACATTAAACTTTAAATTGCTCAATGTTCTATCACTCTAAAAAGAAAAATAAGTTAACAAGTAACCAGTCAGTCTGAGTTTTCTAGCTATCCACTATAATATAAACAATTTGTTGGGCAAAACAAACTTTCTAGTGTAACACTTGCTGCCTTTCTTTACATCAAATCCTTTTTATATTTATGTTTTATATTTAAGCATATTTACACATGCGTTAATCTTTACCATAACGCAGAATGTGTCATATAACACGGACAATTGCCAATTTTATAAAAAGTACATGCTGCAAACATTTTTTGCCATATTTTAACTTTTTGAAAAGAGTTGAACTTTTCACTGCTTAAAAAAAACATAATGGAACTATTTACAACGATAACAACAACAAAAAACTTTGAAAAAAAAGTAAAATTGATCACATGTATTTCTAAAACTTTTTTTTTTTTTTTTTTTTTTTTTCTAAACAAAACTTGGAGACAGTCTTATCTGATACTCAGTGTTGACAAACAAAACCAGCCTATTTTTAGAAACAGTTTTGAATTTCCTTGGACTGGGTTTCTTTCCTGTTTTTCCTCCAGTCTTACCTCTGATACAAAGAGCAAGTTAGAATGGTGTTTCCCATGCACATGCAGGACCCAAAGGAGCCTAACAGGCTTTCTCTGTAATGGTAAGCCAATACGCTAATCCACAGCAAATGCATATGGAACTATTTCCTCTCCTTTCATTCAGCTGAAGCCAGTGGCACTATCGGCTTACAGTGCTACGCCTGCCTAAGCTCTTATTCACTTCAAGGTGGAAGGTCACAGTGGACAGATTAGAGCAGTGGTGACAGGGTTAGCAAGGATGAGAGCTGCTTTCTAGATCAAGATGCCGATGCTGAGTGAGTTCAGAGAAAATCACTGAATGCTGAGAAAATTGATCAGGAAGGACAAATTTTAGCGAAGGAGCTATATGTTGAGTCCTTCCCACACATTTGTCAGTTCCATATTCAACAAAATACATTTTAGTTCCACATTGAACAAAAACATTTATAGAGGGTTTAAAGTCAGAACCATAACAAGTCCTACAATCTACACAATGTTGCCTTAAAATAATTCATAAAACAGTTGAATGGTTGAATTTTGTTCTTCATTGCCTGGAATAATCCACTAACCACACTAACTTTATCTTAAGTGGCAAAGTGGATGTGCAGGTAGACAAAGATGTAGGAGCAAGGATGTCTTTGTTATTAAATATTATCATACAGTCTGAGAGAAACTGAAGGAGAAAACAGAATGTGTTAGATCATATGTATCTGACATACAGTTTGCAAGGAAACATGTTTCTGCTTTAACAGGCAGCAGGTTATGTTTTCTTGCACAGAAAAAAAATCTCTCTCCATTTGCTTTTTGCTTACTAGTCTAATTCCAAATGAAAGGTATTCAGTTTGTCTGGCAAATATATTTCCTTTATTTTATTTTATTTTATTTTATTTTATTTTATTTTATTTTATTTTATTTTATTTTATTTTATTTTATTTTATTTTATTTTATTTTTTCTTTCTTTCTTTCTTTCTTTTTTTTTTTTTAAAAGGAAAAAAACCAACAAACTATAACTTCTGCTATTTATACTGCTACTAGAAACAATCTGAGAATGCTGTAGTTTCCTGTATCTCTGTCCTCCTCTTTATAAACGTATATATATACCAACACATACTGCTCTACATGCTATGCTTAATATGTGTTTGCCTATAGTTCTAATTGTGTCTTCAGCACATACATTTGCACACATGCATACATAAAGCAGATAGCTGGTCTGATTCCAAATCAATTGGATTCAGATGAGTGAATCTAGACATCTGATTCAAGGGTTATAACCTTCAAAGGCTGGTGACTTCTGAGTCTAACAGAATGCAAAGAACAGTCGAGACCAACAAATCCCCACGGCTGTTTTAGGACTTCACCAATGCTCCTAACACTTTTTGAAAGTTCCTGCAGGATTAAGCACTACAGTATCAACTATTCAGTTTCCATTAACTGATAAATTGTATTTCCCTAATATAAATAAAGCACACTAGCTAGAAAAGTTGAAGATCCTACATGACTCAATAATACTTGCAAGCTTTCATTATCTAAAAAAGAACTTAAAATAATTCCAGAAGCTTTGCTGAAGTAACTGTCCACATAAAAGAAACCTTCCAACTTAATGACATGGTTACATGCAAGCAGTTTGTATTTAAAGAAACACAGTTACATGCTATAGTGCTACAGTCTTCAGCATTTTTTTCTTTTTGCAAACCCAAACATGGAAAAAAAATCAGACTGCTTACAAAAAGAGGAACTTCATTTTTGGCGGGCTTCTGTTCACTATATGATTTGGCAGAGGCTGTGATAGCTGACAGAATATTGATCTGAGATTTGAGAAGGGTGAAGAAGACTAATGGACAAATGCAGCAGACCATTCGACTGCTCCTGTCTCTCTTTGCGAATGCTCGTGCACAGACATACACATGCGCGCACACACACACACACATGCACACACACTATCCCTTCTCTGCAACACAGAAGAATCTTGATAGAATGGCAGGAAACACGCACAGAGCGGGCAGGGAAGGATATGATGTCAGCAACCACAAACAATAAAAGGTGTAAAGGTGCTTCCTTCCCTAAACTGTTCCAGAAGTGCAAAATGGGAACCAAAACTCTCCACTTCCTTCTCCGAGCAGAACTGTCTGAATCTGCTTTGCTGCAACACCCCAGATAGAGTTCTTTGAACAAGGCACACCAGGGGCAATAAGGAGTATCAAAACAGGAGAGTCACAGTATTTAATTTATAAACAAGAAGGTGGCCAGAGAACAGCTAAATTGAAAGGTGTGGGGGCTTAGTATTTTCATGGTTGCTTTACAGAAGAAACAAACTCATCATCAAGATTTACCTGTTCCATTATGTAGCTTGCATTCGGAATGGATTAGTTTAAAACTAAAGAACCAAACCAAATCTTTTTTATTTTCATCATGTAAGGAAGCAAACAAACAAACAAAAAATGCTGTTCCTGTTCTCTCTCCAATCTTACTTAAGACAAAAGTCACTTCAAAGTCTATGAAAGCTTTGTGTGTAAGCCCTTTTGTTTATTCAAAAGAGTTTTGAATCAGATTATAAATAAAAATCTAGATGTACCATGAATACATCAGCTATTTGCTTAATGAAAAAATAGCTGCAAAAAATGCAACATAACTGTGAAAATTCACAGCAGGGAATACATACTTTAAATGAAATGGTCACTGAAATATTATCTGTAAAAGCCTTAGCTGACCAAGACCCATATGCAGACAAAGACCGTAAAGAAACAACTGGGCATACTGCATCAAATAAAGTCACTGCTCATTTTGGGTCTGTCACCTTGAGCCAGATAAACTTGCAATAAATACAGAAAAGAGCGAAAGTAATATTCATCTCTCATGTTATCCTACTGAGATTAGCTGATATTATATCCAAGATAGAAGTAGTCCTTCACATTTAATGTGGTTTGGTTGCAGAGTCATTACAAAGGACACAGTTTGGCCCATTAACAGAAACGTTATGATAAAATTATATATGTCATCACCACGGTAATACATCAGTAAAGCAGAAATGGCACAATCTATGGTATGGTTATCCAGGCAGAAAGCCATGCAACAAATGAATCTGAGTCATCTTAAGGTTTCAAACATCTGTCCACAACATTCTGATTTAGAAATTAAACATAACCTACATTTATGTGTTTTGATCTTATGGCCAGATTGCCACATTAAAAGATGCGGAAGGGAGTTCATTTTAATCTACTAAATTTAACTCTCAAGAGATCATGCATTTTGCATGAAGCAAACATTTAGGCCATAATGAATGTAATATAACAGATGAAATACTATTGACTACTCAGTATGTCAAACTGAAAAAGACCACAGATAGAGAAAATATTTGTAATCTTTAAGTACCAATGCTCATTCATCTTGTCATTTACCTAATCTAAAACAAAAAGGAACTTCGGAAAACAAACGCAGCCTTCCCTCTAATTTATGATGCAAGTTTAATTTACAACAGAGAACAAATCAAGGGCAATGAAGTTCTGCATTAATCCAGGATTAAAAAGTTCATTAACTTGCAAACAGCAAAATAAATCTCTGCATTTAAGTTATTAATTGAAAGTTTTACTGAAAAGTTGAATTATTTGATATGAATGCATATTTTTTTTGCTACTGATTTTGAAATCATCTGCTGAATTTTTAAGATTTTTTTCTCTAACAGATATTTCCTGTATTTATGTATTTATTTATGCTTAAATGATAGTAGAATGTGTTTATTTTTAAGTCTTGTATTCAGGAGATCTCTCTCTCTCTCTCTTTTTTTTTTTTTTTTTTTTTTTTTTCCCATTGACATTGGTATTTACTTATAATTTGATTTATTCTCATTATACTGAAAATTTAGTAAGGAATTTCAGAAAATTCTTCTTTTTCAACTGATTTGTTGTCTTGTAACTGATACCATTAGTTAGTTGTATGGCCAAGAGGAAGAGACATGAGAATATCTGGCATTTTCAGATTTTTTAAATTTGGAGTTAAATGAATGCTTTGGATCCCTTGAATCTGACAGCTGTGGTCACTGTAGCCTACAACTCAAATACTGTACCAAGTTATCTCATAGAGCAAAAACTTATGCAATATGGGTGCAGGAGTTTCAGTTGTTATAGTTTTGTGAAGTTTGCCTGAAAAGCTTGTCTGGGCAAACTCAGCATCATTGCCAAAATAGCTGAGAAGATGATACTCCCTACCAGTGGTCCTACCTCATCATGCCACAGACACTGCTTCTGAAAGGACTGGTATCTGGATTCTGAAAGTGGAGTCTGCAGCTGCAGAGTTTCAGCTGATCCACACCTAAGTCAGAAGGAGAGGAGTGACTCTAGCCCACCTTCCACAGATTGTGTTGTGAGTTGTCCGTCAGGCACAGAGGATGGCTTTCTGAATGGTGCACACATACTATATCAGCCCTGGATATGCTGATAAAGATTCACGGAAGGAGGGCCAAAGGCCTTCCGAAGGATTGTGGAATTTGCTACAGACGGTGAGTCATTCCTTGCAGCAGTGCACCAAAAGAGGAAGCAAACACTGGTAATCTAGATGAAAACTGATTGCCTGCAGCCCAACAAGAAGAGATATGTGCCTGCTATGCTTGAAAAAGAAAGAAAGACTTGGCTAGTTTACAACATTTTTTTTTTTTTTTTTAATGGAATAGGTGAAGAAGAATATTGGATTTGAAAAGCAAAGAACATATACAGTAATGCATATTTTAAGGAAAGCAATTAAGTGAAATGCTAGAATTCTAAAAGAAAACATGCTCACAAAAAGTTGCTTTTAAATCTACAGTGACTTGCAGGTGATATTTCAGTGTCTATCCACCACAAAATTGGAAAGAAAAACAAGTATTCTGAAGGAAAAGCTTACAGGTTCATGATTAGGTTCATGGCAAATCTTTGGGTAGCTAGACAGATATAATGGGAGTCTGACCAATAAAAATGGAATAGGATCCTTGAAGTGTTTGGGAGACTGGCTCAAGTTTATCAAATCAAACAAACTAATAGTACAAGGGAATAAAGGATTGAAAGCTGAATCACTTAAATTTGTCTCAAATGGAGACAGTGACTAGGAAAGTGAACCTGTCTGAAAATTAAGCAGGGAAATTGGACTGTTGGAATTTCAGCTGGAAGTCTGAATAGTTTTGAACTAATATTTTGATTGCATGGCATTATAGCTAATAGATGTCTACTAAATACCAGGAGAAATGTTTTACCAGTTCAGTCCTCCACAGAACTGTCTGGAGGAGTAGAGGAATCATTTCAGTGTTCAACAGGCTAAGATTTAGCATCTTTTGTTTTGCAGAGGTGCCTTGGAACTACTTTGGTCTTGATTTAGCTATACTTAAAGAAGATATTCATGTTTACAGTTTGGGAGTAAAGAGTTTTGGAGGGTGTTGGCTTTTTACAAGAAAAGTCTAAGATTTCTACAGTTAAGTCATCGTATAACCTGTAAGTAATCTCTAGCTGTGGTTAAGGTCTAGATTTACAGATTTGTTACCATTGCTTGTATGTGAGGAAGTCTGTGGTAAGGAACACAAATCTCCACAATGGCTTTTAAGAAACAGGGGACAATTCCAGGTATTTCTTGAAGAAATTATGTACTGTAATTTTGAGTCTAAACCCAGGTACAAGTACCTGGAAATGCTGATACAGATGGCACAAAACTTTAGATACACTTCCATTGAAGAAAATAAGGTCTGATTTTCTGAATTATTCTTTGTTATTGGAAAAGATGTTTGAGTACTTCATAATTTGCTGAATTGCAGTAAACTTGGTTCATGCACTTAGACAAAAGAGCTGGAGACGGCTGTCTGAGCTGTGATCAATGATCAGTACTGAAGCAATAGAGAGAATATATGGAGGAGACAAGAGAATTCTGGGTAAAACAAGTGGACTTGTTCAGACTACACAGACCTTCTTCATCCAACATGCTCCAAAGGAATTTCAATCCTCCCTTTCTCACTCAAAGGGCATGGCAATTTGTAACAAAAGCTGAGTTCTGCTATTCTAAGTTTGTGCTGCACCACCACTTCATCTTTGTGAGGAGGAACAAAGATTAAGGTTGTAGAAACCCAAAAATCATTTAGAAAAGTGATATCTTGCACATTTGCTAATTAAAAATTTAATTTTTAGAGAAAACAATATTTTATAAACAGGAATTCTGTGACATGATTTAAAAGGCCAAAGCATAAGAAACAAAAGTCTTTTTAAAATACTAAGCAAGCAAATGAGTGAGCACTGTATTTGGTTGAAGGACTACACTGAAAATTAGGAAGGATCATATAGAATGGAGACAAAAACCAGGATGAAACTATCTTTAAGCTGAGAACATAAGTGCATAACTGAAAAACAAAACCCAAGATATGAATAACTTCCTCATTATAAAAAATATATGGGCCTCTGCCAGAAAACAGATTCTGTAAGAAATGTTTTGAAGGGGTTGATAAAAAGGAACGCTCTGCAACTTGAGCAAAAAAAGTGACAAAAATTATCAAGGTACAGCTTGGATTCAAGTAAAACTGTTTTGGATTAATAATGGGAAAAACCTTGACAGATAAACTGTATAAATATGATATGGTTGTATAGCTTATTTTTTTTTCTGCCTGCAAATTGTTGCTTGTGGTGTTGCTATTTTAAGTGTTGTTTAAGTAATGGTTGGAAGATGAAAGAAGACAGAGTGGATAAGCTTACTGCTGGTGAGTATAACTTCTCTGATCTTATAGACCTGGATACTTCAATAAAAGGCAACAAATAAAATATGTTCAGTATTGTTTTATGGAGTCTTGATTTATGACCATGAAAGAGAAGCTGAAAACTGAGATATATTGGAAGACAGTTCAGTTATAGAAAATACAAGAAGAGAACTATTAAGTAAAACTAAAACAGAAACATGTTTGGAGATACCAATGATGAAGAGGGGAGCTCATACTGTGAGCTGCGCATTAATACCTGATAACGCACATTAATTCTCAAGTCTTGCTAAATTTAGAGAAAAAAAAAAAAAAAAATCTTGTAAAGAGACAGTATCAAGGAATTATTTTAGTCCCTTGCAAGTTTCCCTGTCCCATAACTCATAAGCAACTCATAACTCTGTGAATTTGGATAACTATTCAAGCCCAGAAGGGGCAGTATCTCTTACTGATATCCCCTAATGTGGGTGCTGGCTGCACATTTCAGCTTCCTGACAGGGAGCCAAAGCAATCAAATGTGAAGGACTTCAAGTAGGTGTCTGAAAGCCACAGACGATCCTCAAATTCTGACCAAATCTTGTAAATATCTAATGGTTTTGTTCCTTTTATTTTTGAAAAAAGTACTCTGTTGTAACCAGTCACCCACAGCCATCACTGACATGTCACAATGGACCGCTTCTGAGGCAGAAATTTTAAATCCAGAAAATGACTTAGATTTTTGTGGATCTACCCCTTTATACTAATGTAAATATAAGGAATGATCCATCATTAGCACTGGAAAAGTTTGACAAGGTTTGCAGGCAGAGGTAATATCTATTAATTGATTATATTGAGTAACATAGTTGGAAAAAATAAATCATCTTTAGGCTGTACGAGTGGTTTAGATCCTCAGGGTACCCAAAACTCACCTTTATTTCCAGCTGTATTATCTAATACAAACATTCTCCTATTTACGATGTTACACCATCTCAGCTACAGTTATATTACCAGATTTTTTTCTACAAAATAGACCTAAGCACATAACTTTAACAAATAATTACTTTTATTAGTTTTCTAAAGCAACCTAGGGTAATTCACCCCAGCAATCTATTTCTTAGACAGGAATGATCATACACAAAGATGTCCTACTTCTCTCTTTTGTGTATCCATTTCCATAAACATGCTCTTTTCATGTTAATTCCTGACCTTCCCAGAATTGTGAAGAATTAAATATAGTTCTAAAATCTAAAGTAGACTGCACAATATGGAAAACTGCTGAACCACTAAGTTTTCATACATTTTGTGTAAATGTTAATATGATAAATATGAGCATTAAAAGCTCTGACACTCCCTGGACTGAACTGCTTGCCCAGAGACAGCTGCAGGCTTGGTAAATAAATAAATAAATAAATAAATAAAGGCAAGGGAAAGAAGGAAATATATCAACCTTCCCGATGACCATGACAGCTGAAAAGTCTATGTTAGTGCTTCCAATCCCACTCAGACATTTATTTATTTATTTATTTATTTTTTCCCAAGGACAAAAGGAGATGAAATGTATGTCAGGTACATAATAAGGCTAATAAAAAAAAATGAATGCACCTGTATTTCACTGAATGACAGTGAGGAACTGTCTCTGTGAAATAAACATCTTTTTCTAATGACAAAGCTCCTAAATTAGGATGGGTTGCTGCTTTTAAATACACGAAGTACATACAATTTAAGCAGAAACTACTGAAATCAGAATACACCTGTTCTTTAAAAAAAAATAAAAATAAAAATAACAGATGAAAGAAGAAAAGTACTGCGGCATCAGTATAGCAAAACAGCAGTTACATTGTCATTATGAAAATCTGATACCTCTTATGAGCTACATGATAAGAAATGTGTGCATATTGGCCAGTGTCTGCTGCATGGAATTTTGCTTGTTTAGGATGAGACATACGTTAGAAAAATGTAAGGTTCTGACCGCCAAGAAATGATATAAACTAGCTGTACCTGCTGTTGCTAGCACCCATCATTCATACACTGCGGCTACTTGCTTTCTGCTTCCTGGCTGTGTCTTGCCAAGAAGCATCTCTCCAGACTGGATTCTCACTGGTTTTGAACCAGAAAAGATGCAAAAGCAGACTGTACTATAGGAAAAGATAACAAGGAATTTGTTATGATGGAGATATCAGGAAAAAAAAGATTCCTTGAGACAAGAAATAAGCAAGGTGCCTGAGGGATAACCTGAATTATATTATCTGTTAAGGAAGAATTTTTCTGTTGTTCTGGCTTAATGGAATATTCTTTTTTTTTTTTTTCTTCTTTTTTTTCTTGCTGGTGCTGAAAAGGGAAAGCAATACATGTGTTTATGTTAACAATATTAAGTGAGAAAGAGAATGGTGGAACAGAAGATACATGTCACACTGCAGAGTTTGATATGATAAAGAGCTAAAAAAACTCCAGTTTAGATACTGAAGATACGCCTTGAACCAGAAACAAAGACGTAAATAGCCCCTTCTAGTTTATGGTGCTATTCAACCACATTACAGTTCACCTTTGGTTTTTAAAAATTGTATTAGGTAAGTAATTTGTACTGTCCACATGAAGATCTGTTCTAATTTTTCACAGAATTGGAGCCTAACCGTTCTCACATTAAGACCTGTAGAAGCAAATTCTCTACTGAAATAGAAGGTGTTTACCACAGAGATACACCTAACACTGTACAAGTGCAAAAGCCACATGTGAACATCACACCCTGCCTTCCAAACCCTAGCTGTAACCGCTCCATTAACACATACAGCTGTATTTATTTATTTCTTACACAAGCAAAATACATTATATTTGGTAATAGCCAATGCTAAAAGTCAACATCTTTGTCAGATATTAGTAGAAAATACTAAAACATGTTTAGTTTGCAGAGGGTAATACAGTGCAAATTGCTTGACAGTCTCTTCTATTTTGAATGAACAGTTTTTTCTAAACAAATGATTGACAACATTGCTTGTATTATTGTTGTCCTATGAGTATACTGAAGAACAAAACAAAACCTTAATCAATAAACACAAAGATACATTAGCTAAATTTTTTTGTGGCCTTGAATATGCATTACTTTTTCTCAAAAGTGACACTCTTTGAGCTCTATTGGTATGCAAGGTGATTTTTGACAAAAATATTCTCAGAAACAGAAGGCTATGGCTAAATTATCATGCAGTATAGCATAAAGAATTGAATCTAAGATTGAGATACAAACACAGCTGAGATGTGCTCTTCTTCCTGCCAAAAATATTTCATGTCACCTTCATTTTTGACTCAGTTTTTGTCTTGGAAACCTGGAGATAAGAAACCTGGGGATTTGTTCACGTAAAGATTCTGAAAAGTAAGGTGAATATTTATTAAAAGATAATAAAATTCTGAGTGCTTTTAGTAAACATACTGTAATTTCCCTTTAAAATAGTAAGCAAATCATTTGGCATATTTTAAAATTATCAAATTAAAGGGCAAGATTACGACCACAAAAATAATAATATCCATATTTAAATCACTGATTTCAGAAAGTTATAATTATCCTATATATCTCAAACATTTATGTACACAAGTTGTTCTAGCACTATAACCTTTTATGCTAATGCATATCTTCTTAAAATAAAGATATTTGACAGTACTGTCATATAAGGTCCAACATGGTACACAGCAGATTCATCAATTTCCTGTTTCTTACCCTCTTTATCTTACAGCATCCTAATCAACCTAATTAAAGCTTCGTTCATTTGAAACCTCAGATGACAATTTGTTTAACTCTATCCCACTGTGGTCTTTTTATAAAGAGAATTAAATTTGATCTTCTGACAGCAATTATTAAATGATCCCAACTGGCCCCAATTAAGACACATGGCTTACAGGCCTCAAAATCCAATAAAGTGCCAAGCCCTCTCTTTCACTTGTACATCTTCCTTTACCTTGTTTTATTTTTCTGAAAGCCAATTAGGCTTATCTTATCAAGTGGAACTGAATGCTATTGTGTAGACTAATTCAAGATACAATTCATCAACTCACTTTTATAGTTATACTGAAGTAAGAAAATCATGCCCCAAATTATCCTTTTGAAACCCCTCCCCGATTCAATTCATCCAGCTTTTAAGGAAAAGAAATGCTTTAACACCTTTCACCATGTGCACGTGACCTATATATACTTACTTTTAAAACACTGCCTACAAAAAGCAGTGATTAGAGGAATAAATCATGCTCCTCACTATGTTTTAATATATTAAAACTCCTTGCTATGAGTTTTACATTACTCACAATTCTTCTTATAGAAATAAGTCTCTTCTACAAGCGTTTCCATTGGGTTATCATCTTCTCATTTCAGAAACCTTGAAGAAATGTGACACTAACTTCTGAGGTTAACCTTTTTTTACCTTTAATTTCTGCTCTAATTTTTTCACATTTTTTCAGTAGTATGCTGTGAAAAAATGTTCCCATGATTTCACATAAAGGCAGGTAGCCCCAGGATTTGGAACTCATTGATTGTGTGATACTCCAGGGATACAGCTGAATTAAAACCAGCCTCATGAGACTGAAGTAACTTCCATACACATCTGGCTTTTCTTATTCTAAACCCTAACACCTGCCTGGAAATTTAACCCCTGTCTTTTCTCTGAAGAACAAACGGGACAGATTTATCTACTGCCATTTGGTTTAGGTCAAAGCTGAGCTGTATGATGTTCTGCTAAATTAATTGCAATGTAATTGATATTGTTTGACACAGTTTTTGAAAAGATGATGCTCCATCCATTTTATGACCAGACTGCGTTCTCTGTACTAAAATATCTTAGATCTTATGTTTCTGTAGATTCACCTTGAGCACAGCTTTGAGTAATAACTTATTAAAAAACAGCACACATTTTCTATCTTAATATTTCTAATGAATTGCTATATAAGATAAGATCATGGGCACAGACTTCATCAAGGGAGTAAGTAAAAGGGAAAAAAAAAGCTCAAAGCAATACTATTTCAATTATGGTGAATGTTTTCTATATTTCTGTAATTTACATTCTGAACAAATGCATTCACAATATTCCTTAAACACAAAGAAGATTGAAATGTACTAAATTTCAATGCAATAACTCCTTTATTTGCAGGAAGATGTAAAACATAATTAGACATGTTTCCTGTCCAGCTTGGAAACACACTTGTCTTTGTAAAAAAATAAAAATAAAATGTGATGCTAACCACTTTTCAAAAAGTAAAATAAATTGCTAAATAACTGCAAATGTTGTTTTTATGAAATTAAAAAAATATTGACTTAGAAGAGCAGGAATCAGATTTACTCCCACGAATGCTATGTGACATCACTAAATATGAACTACAACAAGCAGTAACAGTTGATGCAGAATTTCTAATGGAGCATTGAAATTTCTGAAAAGTAAAAAAGATTTGAGTACACTGTTTCACATTTTTTTTTTCTCATTGTATTCTAATAATCCCTTACAAGATGTTAATTTTAGATCATTCTTTTGCTAAAAACAGCAAACCCTGAAACAAAACTAGTGCAAAGAGCTGAAAATATCCCGTGGAAAAAAATCTGTACAGAAATCAGATCAACCCAAATCCTGCCATTACTCAGCACTGCAGTGACGTGCAGATGTTTGTAGTGGTTTAAAGAGCCGGGGGGGCTGGAAACTCTACGTACTCAACTCCAACATGATTGCAATTGAACCTCATCAAAGTAAGAGCTCATAATTTGTCACAGAAAACAGCCAATTAACATATGTTAGAAAAAGGCTCCCATAAAGATAATATATGATTAAAGATCCAATGCAGCTGTCACAAATAAAAATTTTGCATTTTAAATAGAAATATCAGCCTGGGTTTTTGAATTTTTATTTACATTGATATACCATATATATATATAAATATAGGAAATAAAATAAAATAAAATAAAAAACAACAACAAACAAACAAACAAACAAACAAAAAAAACACCACAAAGCAAACCAAAACAAACCAAAAAAACAAAACAATCAAAAACCCATTAACCCTAATTATAGTATTTCCTCCAGGTTTGGACTTACAACTTAGGGGGATCTGGGAGCTAAGGCAGTATTTACTGTTCTGACTGTTGTGCTGTGAATAGCTAAGACCCTTTCCAAAACACAACAGTTATTTTGTTTTAGTACTACTTTAGAAGACAGACCTTCATTGTGAGAGAGATGGCCTTCATTGATGCACTCTGTTGTCAAGACATTCCTCTGAAAACGCAGCAGATCCTTATTGCTTCAAAAAATACAGTACTGTGTATGATAGCCCCACAGCCAGTGCTGTGATCCTGGCCCTTCAAATGCACAGCCATAAGTAAATCTGGACTGCAGCCAGTTCCATTATTTCACATTTACATTGGCGAACGTGAGATAGAATGTAGCCTGCAACCACCTTTTAAATAAATACTTTGATTAAATAGTTTTCACATATATGTGCATAGAAAATGAAGCCTGTTGCTTTATCAACACAGAATTCTGACTGTGACACTGACTGCTACCTATTCTGAACAATAATTTTTATTCCTCAAGTTTTGCACAGCAATATTTTAATTACTGAAACTGCATAACTGGGATGCTATTTCTTATAAGCATTATCTGTTTTTCCTGCTATCATTTAGGGCTCTATGTGGGAGTCAACAAACTGAAATTATTTGAATGGTATTCTATTTTGTATGTCTGAGTGTGTATGTCCTTGTCTTGACATCATGTTGTAAAAGGAAGTGCTTCCTCTTTTCTGTTTGAAAGAGACCCAAGAAAAACAAAGTTTTGAAACTCAGTGGTCTGACTGGATATTAGTCTGTATATATTTTAATATTGCTTTAATTCCTGTTCAGCCAAATATAAAAGTAGGGACAAATTTTAATCAAAGTGAACAAGTAATAGAATGGAAAAAAAATATTCATAAGTGATGATGATTTTTAATATATATATATTTTTTTAATCTTTGAATTCTTGTAATGTTTCAGAAATGCTGTTTCCATTAAATTAAAGACCAAGACCAAAAGCACTGCGTGTTTCTGATTCACTTACATGGTGCAAAATATCCTAATATCCTTTAATATTCTTTATTACATTATATTAACATGAAAAATATTCCTTGTGAATCACTGTATTGTTTTAACAAAACACGGTGAATAATGTTAAGGTTATGCTGCCTTTCTTTTCCTCAAGAGTGTGTTCATTGATTCCCAAGCAATCAGTAAAATTTTTGATTAAGATCTCAGAAATAGCTGAAAATCCCAAAGCTTCTCTGCTATTGAAACTTCCCATGTCTTTGACTGTCCCCAACTAATGACAGTAAACTATACAGCCTCAAGCTAAAGAGATTAATTTCCATTCTGCAATGAATAGACAAAAAGTGGACAAAATCCATTTTACCATCAAGTACATTGTTATGTCTATTCAAGGAAATACAATTTTGGCCCTAGAAAACAAGGGTGGAAATAATAAAATTCAAGGTGCAAATCAATTTGTACATCATAAAAGATATAATAAATAAGAATTAGCCAAGAACTATATTTTGTTTGTATTTTTTTTTTCCTTTAAGAACAAGGCTACATGTCATGGAGAAGCCAACTTCAAAGTTAGTATTTATTCCTGATTATAAAAGTGCTTTACAAAACCACTGCCAACAGTAATAACAGAATAATAAAAAGCAAGTTTTGCATGGTAAGGAAATATTGTGTCAGTGATTTCCTATTCTGTAAATCTAAATTTCCTCTCTTCACAGGTAAAATCAGATAATTTTAGAAGTTAATGACAAGTGTCAATCAAATGCTATTAAGTAATGCATATTTCAAGCAAAATTATGAAATTGACGTGCTGTTTATTTCATACCTGGGATACCTCCAGGTATGAAATTTCCTTTTTTTTTTTTTTAAATTTAGATTTAACAGAGTGTGCATGATGAAACATTTCCAAAAATTACTTCCAAAATATACATTCTTCTATCTATCTATCTATCTATCTATCTATCTATCTATCTATCTATGTATTTAATGTTGCAGAATATTAAGTGAAAACCATCCAAGGCAGTAACGGCTTCTACTAACTGGAATTATTGAAGACATGTCACAACGTAATTCAAAATGTATTTTTTTTTTTCTGCAGTTATTTAAAAAATCTAATTGTGCAGCTTGGAAACAGAGTTCCAGAAAACAGCACTATACTTTCTGATTCTTTTGGTGCAACTATAAGTTTGCAGCATTTGTTCCCTCTATTTTAATATTAACACTAAGACTTTGGATGATGAAAAAAAAAAAGAGGGTATTGTACTAAATGTCCAAAACCACTCAGGTTTCCAAGCTGCAGACTATATAAACTCTTGCACACACATCTCTATAGCATTATCTTGTTGAAATAAAGGAAAAATATGTTGATGCATCTCAGCATCTCTGATGTGCTTGGCTCTGGAGAGGAGTGATGATGAGTTACTATTACATAGAAGGCTCTAAATCCTCGGGCTACAACAATGTGGTAGAGTAATAAAATATCATAAAAATGAAGCATAAAACTTTCGAAGTACTTCTCACAATTAAAAAAAATAAATCTGTACAGTCATGTTAATAGTGTTAATAGTTATGTAATGTTATATGTAATAGTTATGTAGTGTTATATGTAATGTATAAGTAAATAGTAATGTTAATGAATACTAACACTTTTGCAGTTAGTGTATATAAGCTATAGATGAGCACTGAGGAATTGAAGGCTTCATTTTGCAGTTTTTGCAGGTTTTTGCAGTTTTGCATTAAACAGCTACAGAACCTATTGAAAATATTCAAGTATAAATTAGGAACTTCAATTGCAACTACACTTTTCTCTGTTAAAATTTCTAAGTTACTGAAAACTAAAAGGGATACTTTCTAGTCATTTTAATCATCCAGCATTTCCCATACCAGCTCATGGATTTACTTTTCAACACCAGCAGCTTGAGACAAGAACAATCTGATTTATAGCCTATGCTAGAGGAGCTTGCTGTTCAGTTGTCATTATTTTCTTGGCTCCAGTAGATGGAAGCAACTCTCTTGCTGTGTTTTAAGTTTAGTGTGGTTTGGGGGCTGCTTTTTAGGCCAAAATCTTTATTTTTATATTTATTTTGTTGTCTGTTGATCCTTTGATGTTGGATTCCCAGATAATTTGTTCCAGTTCCCAGAGTAGTTTCTTCAGATGAGGGCCATGCGTTAGTAAGTCTGTAACTCCTGCTGAAACCTCTTGCAGGGATAAACAGAGACTGTTGCAAATCCGCACCAGCTTGTTTCTAGAAACCTCACTGCTGCTTAGTTGGGCAGAAATAGCCACTGACAAGAGACATCTAAGAAATTGTCTGTGGTCTCAATTCAGGTGTATATGGGCTGGTACTTGGCAATCTTACAGTACAACACCTTGCCAGATAAAAAATACACAAGGTCCTGCATTCTTTTCCTATTTCAGTTAAGCCACAGCATCACTCACTTCCCTTCACTGGTAATGAAGTGTGCTGACCATGACACTCAGCAAGGTGCCCAGGGTAGGCAGGTGTTAGGCTCTAGGACCACAGGCCACCCTGCTCAGCCTGGAAGGTCTGGCAAGAAGCAGAAGAGCAGCAAGAGCAGTGGTCTGATACTACCTGGAGCAGACTGTAAAGGTTTGTCCAAAATTGAGCAGGCTTTGCACCTGCCATGGACAAAAAGTATTCTGCGTCAAGATAGATTTGCATACAGGAGAGTAATAATATTTGCCCTTATTTTCTCAGCCCATAAGTCAGTGTCATGCTCTTCTGCCACCTAAGAAGGTGAGATTAGACGTTCATCTTTTTAAAGACCTGTCACCCTCAATTAAACAGGTGTCAACTTCTCTTAACCTCTGTGACATATGGTCACCTCGTTTAATGAAAAGATACTTTTTTCCTGAGTCCCTGCAGTCAAACCAATGTGTGCTGTGATCCTGTTGATTCTCAGAAGCTAATCAATGTCAAGCTGGGTCAGATTTATGTACCACACGTTCTTTAGGATAGGGACAGTTTCTCCCTACAAGCTCCTATAATACAGAAAAGTAACAGGTAAAATAAAGAGCCTTCACTCATAACTAGAACATCCAGATATTACTGTATTCTTTCACATATTTACCTGTACCTGACAGAAGACCTCCACACATGTACAGGTCATCTATAAATTGAAACATTTTTCAGCCAATGTTGTTTTGAAGGCTAACAGAAATGAGATTGTTCCCAGTTAGTTGCAAAACCAAGATTCCGATCACCGTGAATGTTAGTTAAAGATGAGTGACACTTTCTCACGGGTTATAGTGATAGGAAAAGGAGTAATGGTTTTAAACTGAAAGAGGGTAGATTTAGATTAGATGTTAGGAGGAAATTCTTCCCTCAGAGGGTGGTGAGGCCCAGACCCAGGCTGCCCAGAGGAGCTGTGGCTGCCCCATACCTGGCGGTGCCCAAGGCCAGGCTGGATGGGGCTGGGGGCAGCCTGGGATGCAGGGAAGTGTCCCTGCCCATGGCAAGGGGGGTGGAACTGGGTGGGCTTTAATATCCTTCCAACCCAAAACATTCTATGATTTCATGACAATCTTTATAAAATGAATTATTTCTAACTTCTTGGCCAAATTACATCTTGGATCATTATTCAGCTCACATAAATTATAATGCAGTTGAACAAGGCATTTTTTGCTTTTTGATTTAGACATATTTGGAGATGTTTTGTCCTGTAACAAGTGTCAGTATTTCACTTTGGCTTTGCTTTCAGATTCAGGTAAACTATATATGTCTGTTGCTTATATTTTGCCTTCAGTGGTTGTATTGAGGCCTGATTTGTACTACATAATTAGAAAGCATTTTTATTAATAGGATTTTTTTCATGTCTGAAGTGAACAAAGTTTTCTTTCTTACTGCCTTTTCACAAAAAGTAATGCATAAAGAAAAAAATACATACAAGAACCTCCTTAGTGAAGATTAATCAGCATATGAACATTTTACACATATACATATATCTATTTTTATTTATGTCTAATTAATATCTACATTTCCTCTTCTCAAAAGTAACTCATTGCAATATGGAGCTTTTGGAAATACCATTTTATAGATGACTATAACAATGCTATGAAAGAAAACCATGAATTAAACCTGAAAGAATGACAATACTTAAAATTCTTGAGTGCTATCTGAATACACCTAACTCAATTGTTAATCTTAATAATCATATGGTTTATGTGGACACAGCTAACAGATAAGAGAAAGAACAGCTTCTTTTCATTCAGGTCAGCTCTTATCACAACATCAGAAACAAAGGTTCCTGTAAAAGCTGTTACAGCCAATACTCTTCTTTGTATTAGTTAACACAGAGAGTGATACAGATCAAACCAGTGGGCATAAATTGGCCAAAAGGTAAATCATGATATTATCCCTGGAATGCAGAAATCATTCTTCATGTAATTTGTTATTTATTTATTTTTAAAAGGTCAAATTTTCCATTTTAAAACTGGATTTAGTACTCAGTGTTTTTAAGAGCCTCTTTCTAACTGTTTTAGTTAGAGTTCTTACAGAAAGCAGATATCTTATGAACAATGGTTTTAGTAGCAGCATTTACAGTCATACCTGTGGGGAATTTGATAGACTTTTAGTGCAGTCTAGCCATTTTTGTCTAATTTTTAATATGGTTGTGGCAATGATTACTTTTTATGGTAAACATGTCACTTATTTCTTAGTAAACTGATGTCCCAGTTTCATGTCAAGATGGAGATGTCAAATCTCCCTATTTTTTAGAAAATGTTTAAAATAGCCAAATTCTGATGACAGGAAGGAGGGGTCTAATTGCATGACTGGTAAATACGGCCACTGAGATTTACCAGAAAATATATGTAAATATATTTTCCAGATCTATTTCTCGGGTATTGTCAGTCTCCATAAAAACAGATTCATATTAATATTAGAATGCATTAACACGAGACACACTGAGGACGTGAAAATCCGTGCTATGCTGCTGACTTGGCATCATGCAAAAGACTACATAGAAAAGTAATCCACATCAAAAAAAATATTATGGAGGCAGGAAAGAACAAGACTTTTTCTTCTCAGACATATTTAAAGTTTGACACAGTCAGTCTAAGAAGGAGGTTTCTGTATTGCATAACATTTTTTTACACTACCCATTTATAACATCTTTATAGGTAAAATCCATTTTCTCTATACTATTTTTGAGCTGGAGAGACCAAACAGGGAACAGATATGTCTGATAAATAAGAAACTCTCTCTGTTATCAAATTTTCCTTCAAGAACTTCTCAGAACAGAAGTTTTCACATTGTGAATGAACAGAAATCACTGATAAACAGCAATGAAGCTATTTATAGGTATACTATAATGCGCTATTATATGATGAGAGTTGGATGCACTTTTAAAAATTGATACTCATAAGTACTATTTAGTAACACTATTCTGGCATGTACAACACAGCTATTGGTGTAGAGATTTTTTTATTTTATTTTTTATTTTGTCAGTGATGCTGGATGAGGTGATTTATGTATTCTCTATTTTACAGGTTGAAAAATTTATGAAAACTAGATTTTCTTCAAATTCTACTGTTTGAAAAATGTTTAGGAGAAATGTTCTTCTGCATATGCATGGCTTCTCACTGAAGTTAGGTAAACTTCTGTGGGTATGAAATCTGCTTGCCTACTCTTCAAGTCATGTTGTAATTTCCAAAACATAAACCAGTTATTCCAGATTACACACATAATGAAATAAACCAGATCTGAAGTGCAATTCAAGTCTTCTAAAGAAAAGGTTCAATGAAAAAGTGCATATAATAATGGCTTTTAGCCTTGTTAAATTTGTGTTTTAACATTAAAAATAAAAATATAAACAAACAAAAACAAACAAAATTACCTGATCCTTTTTATTATGTGTCACAATAAGGAAACCTATATGAGGGAACACAAGTGACATGGGAGTGGGCAGAAAACATCAGAAACTAAGTTTAAATTGGGGGAATAATAGCCATCATTAACTCTGAACAATTCCTAAATTTTTGACAAACGATGCTTTAGCCTAAAGTCAGGCTGAAGAATAATTCTTTACAGAGCAGTATCTATTATGTACTGAACAACTCTGAATCTGACAAGATATAAGAAGCTTCTTCTTCTGTGTTTAAATGTCTGTCACAAAAACATGTGAGTGCCAGCTTTGGGTGTGGTCAAATTCTGTTTCCAATTGGACTGAAAGTTCTCAAAAATGCCTTATATTAATTCTGAGGCAGACACAATAATCAGAAATAGCAACTTCCAGTGGGTGCAGAAGCTGAAATTAACTGAGACTAATCTGAGGAAAAATTATAGCACATGCACTGATTTAGTTTCTATTGAACCATATTAAAACAAGAAAACACAAATTTTAAAACAGACATTTTACTGTGTTACTTTTCTCTGGTTGACCACATTAAACTTTATTTCAAATAGGTTAAAAAGAAAAGAAGTAGTTAAATAAGATAAAGGTGGTGATGCAGCACAAGTTTGAATTTCTTAGTATTCTGTTTGGAAGAGCTCCAAGGGCAAACGCTCTTTCCAAGGCTGTATCTGAATCTATTTTGTCAAATGCCAATGGTGACTTCGAGTAAGTTGTTTAATGTTTGGTACCAGTAATAGGATACTTTAAAAATCTGAAACTGTAGCCTACAATTAAAAATAAATAAATAAATAAAGAAAGAAAGAAAGAAAGAAAGAAAGAAAGAAAGAAAGAAAGAAAGAAAGAAAAAGTACATTTTCCAAGGTACAGTCTGCAAGATTCGCTTGTATAAATTCATTTATCATTAAATTTATAAAGGACACCTTATATTCCATTTTGTTGTTAAATTCCATAGGATGACATGGTTTTATTTTTACTTAAATTAAAAGGATTTTTTTCCCCAAATTTTGGTCATATTTCAAATCAAATGCATGGCATTTTCCTCCTGACAGGCTAAAAATCATTCTGGAATATTGAAAGACTGAAAATTAGTCATAAGTAGGTTCTATAGAGGCCTATTCTCACTGAAAGAAAAGCAGATTGTAAAAAATAGGATGCAATATACTTGATACATTAAGATTATTAAAAAGTATTATTTTTAATAAGAATTATAAACTTACATCCTTTGAAAATGATAGGATGAATATTAATATAAACTGTCACATTGTTTTTGATCAACTGCATAGTTTTCTAGTTTTTAGTGCTGAAATTAGGCCCACTGTCATGACTTTATATGCACACAGTAGTCTTGTCATGTACATTATGAAAACAAGAAGTGCAAAGGGTTAATATATGCATACCATAGATATGGTGGCTAATCTCAGAAATGCTGTGTACCTGTTACTCTTTATTTTTTTCCCTGTTCAGGGAATAATGATGAGTAACAATAAGCAATTTATTTCTACACTCCTCTTCTGCCAGTTACATAATAATGAAAAAAAATCCTCGTTTGCATTCGAAGAATGACAGTGATTCCCTGTAACTGAAAATTTGGTAAATCTGTAATATAATGTTTTGTCCTTGCACTTCTCAGTAAATCTAAGATGTTTTTTAAAGATCTGTACTGAAGCAGAGCACTTCAGAAAACATTCTACAACTTCAGTTCACTTTTAGTTCTGTTGCTTACTAATGATTTAACCTGAGATGATGCAGTGTTCCCCAATTCGATTACAGCCTGAAATCTCTGTTCTGACTTTTTTCATCCATGCGCATGTATCTTATTTCCCTTTTGCCATCCATAATAATTAAATGCTTTAGTTATATGAAATGGAATGGAATAGAAAAACACTTTAAAGGTGCAATAATTTCACAGCTTTCATGTATGCTTTTAAGAAAAACTGCAATGCAAGTCAATGTTATATGCAGTATCCTAAAGAGATAATTCTTCATTAGACCATATAGATATTTAAGTAACAGAGAACTAACCAAGTAACTGACTTGGTCAGATGTGTGACTTATCTACTGTCCTCTGTCTCAGTACCTGAACACTCATTAATGCCCTTGACATCACTCCTTTAACTTCTGCTTTGTTTGAAGTCATGTATCTCCTTTGATGATGGACAAATTTCATCATTTTAGTTCTTATGTCAATAGACTAGAAATATGTTCCCCCTCTCCAGCCCCATAAATTCACATGTAATATTTCACTTTTAGTTCACTAAACAACGTCACGTGAGCTTGTCCAAATTAATGACAGAAAAAGATTCCAGAAGTTACCTTGACACATTCCATCAAGTCTCAGGGTACTACAAAAAGGACTGAGAGAGATCAAACAAGATCAAATTGCAGATCTTGGGCAGTGCCTTTTTTAAATACATTTGTTCAAGATAAGAAGGAAGAGGAAAAATAAAATATGCATTCTCTTGTTAAAGTAAAAGCATTTTTTTTGGTGTCAAATATATTAGAGAAATTGTTCAAGAACAGTTCATCCTTATACAAAGATTACTTGTGTAAATGTGAAGTTCAGGGTCAGCCTAGGTTATCAGACATGGACTGTAAGTGCCAGACAGGCAAGCTAAGCTGCCTTCATTCTCCTTTCTAACTGCAAAACAGTCACTTTCTAATCACAGAAAGAAATACAGGTGAGCAAAAAACTCTTTCCCTTAATTTAGATAGAAATGTTGCATTCTGACACACTTCTTTTTTAGTTGTATAAATTCAGACTTATGTAGGGCATAAATCCCTCAAGAACAGTGTCCTAAGCATTCAATCTAGAGGGAAAATCATATAAAATAATGTAATTCTTTAAGGATAATTTTGAATCATCTCACTGTGAGGATATTTCTAGTATGTATTTGCAAACAGCTCTGAAGTATGTTATCTATTATTTAATGTAGCAATTTTATGATTTTGATTTACAGCAGTGCTTTGGAAAAACAGCCTGAAACAGAATAATGCATTATTTAGTAATGCCTTGTGATGCTTTGTAAAATATGCTGCATATCTCTATCTGTAATTGATCAATATCCTTACTGTGAACATTAGGTATAGCATGACTAAGAACAAGTAGTATGTTATATTGGTTATTCAGTCCCTAAACTGTAACAGAGCTATTTCTGTACTTTGAATAAAAATAGATTAACACATCTCTTTTACAGTTTTGTATCTAGGGAGAATAAATCATAAAGCCAAAGAACATAGGTATTCAATGATGCCACAATAAAATTTGCTCACAGGAACCGTTGCTATTGAAAACCACCACATTCTGCCGGGACTGTGTTTAAAGGCCTCATGATTAAGACTAAGTTACCCTAAAGACTATCCACTAATGAGGATTTGTAAAATCCCAAATTAATAATGAGCAATACTTTCAGATTGTTTCAAGAATTACTTGGGCTAAAAAAGTTCCTTAGTATTCTCACTGACTGCAATCCATTAGAAAACTACTAAAAATAACAGGACAAAAAAACTCACTCGTTAAAATAATCATCTATTTAGCTGACCTAGCAGAACAAGGAGGTTGTATTGAAGTTAAATTTAGAAAGATCTAAATATAATGAAGTTAGCTTCAGGTATGCATGTCAACTTCCTCCATTTTTTTTTTTTTTTTTTACGGAAATAACTAATTTGTAAAATTTTACTTAAAAAAAAAAAAACGCCTTTTTTTTCCATTTTCTCAAGAATAGCTTGTACTTTGTAATAATACATACAGTTTAGAAAATGTTCTGAATTCTTATCATTTTAATCAGACTATTTATGTAACTTGCATCTACGGAATACTTTAAAATTCAAAGGATTTCAAATAATTTATAAACTCATATCCAATCACGCAAAAGCTGAAGGGGGGCAGAGTGGAGAGCATTTTACTTGGTGAAAGTAATTGTGACATCGGTACAACTTCCAAAAATAGTAAACTTGAACAAATTGTGAGTCTCTACAGTATTATGGCTTGTAGCCCCAAACCCACAAGCATGAACATATATGTCTAATTTGAAACAATTGAATAGCTCACTGAAGGATGCAGAACTGTTCATGTACCTAAAATTAAGTACACATGTAATGGTTAATATGAATGAAATCATGGAAGTTGTTACTGTGTCCCAATGAGCGAAGCAAGACAATGAGAACCTGAAATCAATGAGTACATTAGAAATGCAAGATCAAATCCTTGATATCACTCATATATCTTTAGTGGGTACAAGCTGCATACATCTGAACACAGACACTACTGACATGAGAAGTAGTACTGGTTATCAGTGCATGGAAGAACATTTAAAGCAATTTGGTAAACATCTCAGATGACTCCAACACCGAATTCAGGAATATAACATACAATTAATTATTGAGCTGAAAATGCACATGCAATAGTGAAGAAAAAAACAAAAACAAAAACAAAAACACAACATCTTACGTGTTGCATGAAATACTTTATAAATGACCACAAGTGCAGGATCTGTCTGAACTCATTGTGGCCATCAGCTTTTGGCATCTAGTTTAAGCTTCTTCAAAGGCTTTCTTTATCATCAATGGAAAAAATCAGACACCATGTAAACATAGATGTAGACCTATGTTTATCTCACCTATAGAACTTTGGTTATCTCACCAAAATTACAACAATTAGAAGTAGCAAGACAAACAAAGAGGAGAAACTTCCTTTACATTGGAAACTGGAGCAGAAGCTTATTGAGTTAGACTGCAGAGTGGGAAGAAGAAAGGAATAATTCCTTGTTAGGAACAGGAGTAAATACTCTTTTATTTGGTTACCAAATGTACAAATGGCATGTGTATTTAGTTACCAATTATATTGACACTCTGCATGTGTTAACATGGAAAAGCTGTTACCTTTATTATGCAATGCTGAACTCACCATTAAGAAGTCACTATCAATAATATACATTCTGATCTTTTTAACGTTTTCCCACACTACACCACTAATATGCTGAGGTTATTCTACAAATAAGGGAATGAAAAATTTGAATTAATGTCTCCAACAAGAATAATTGAGAGCAAACATAATAATTATGGTCCTAATAGGACGCGTGCTGAAAATAATAATGGGGAAAAATAAGTAGCCAAAATTTGAATTGAATGTTAATGTTTTGTGATAAGGATATATAGTTCGAGACAGATTTCCTGGGGGAGTTCCTTAACTGAAGGCCTATCACGGCAAAGGACATAACTTGCCAACCTAAGATGTGATGCTGAGATTCCTAAAATGTGCTATGGGGGTGGTGATATCTGTCAAGATGATATTTGTGGAGGAGTTCTTCAAAATAGCCAGGATCTAAACCATTAAGGATTTCAAAACTAAGAGAGCAAACTTTAAAATCAGCTACTTCATAGCAGACAAAGCAAAGGAGTTAAGGTGCAAGAGGGATGATCATATTTGCTCAAGACAGTATGGAAGTGTGTCACTGCATTCTGAGCAGGCTGCAAGTGACAGAGCTGAGCTGCTGGAAACCTTTCTAGGAGGGTATTACAATAATCCTCTCCATCAAGAGGGCATGTGCTGATGCTATGAGGCCATCACAGGATAAATGAGGGCACTGTCTGCATCAAGCACACCCTTAAAAAGACATTTTTCTATCTTGTTCACTGCAGAAATCTCCACAGACGAGAGGAGAATGAACTGGACATCAGAACGTTTGCTACACTTTCCTGCTGCACTCAAATCCCCTCAGCCAGTAATGACAGGTAAACAGAGAGCAGACTCTTAAAGATGACAAATACACGCTGGTGAGATGTGTGCTTTCACTGCAGCTAAGACAGAGGTAGCTGGCAATCCTGCCTGTATGAAAACAGAGCTACCCTTGTGGAGTTCCTGGGGTGAGAGACACAGCTCCTTATCACTGGACATGGGCTGAAGCCTTTGATATTTAGCATTCCTACAATACTCACCACAAGCAGGCACTTAAGGACTCTGCAAGCTAACCTTGAACTTCAGCGCTGCCCTGAATAGCTATAAAATGCTTTTATAATAAATCTGACATTCTATACAACAGCGTTGTTCCCTAACACAGGCATAAGGTTTAGTATTTGGAATACAAAGTATTTGATTTCCACACCCTTGTACAAACTAAGAGTTCCCTGCTACTGTGCATTTTGAATTGACCCATAAACTGAAAAATATATGGGGTATTAGCACTGAGAACCTCCTTGTGATCTTAAACAATGAAAATATTAAATATTTACACAATAACTTTTTTTCACTTCATCAAACTACATTAAAGTAATAAAGCATAATTAAATACAATTTCTAAAACATATATAGAACAGGTACATCTTGAAAGCATGTCAACTTACTCACGTTGTTTGTGAATTACCGTATTCAAAATCAAAATTTTTTTTTGGCCTTTGGTGAGCCAAAAAATAGAAACTTTTCAAAAAATAGAGAACTTTTTTTTTTTTTTTTTTTTTTTTTAAGATAAAGCTTATGCGATGTACACACTAAAGGAAACTTCTAGTAACATGATTATTAAAAGTAACAGCTTGTACCCTTACAGCCTGACTGGGTTTGAAAGAAAGTTTAGAATGGAGTAGGGAAATTAACTGATGAACTTCTGTCATCTATAGTGGTAGCCTTCATGAATAATTCAATATATGCCCCATTCCCTCTATGTCTCAACAGACTAACAGCTGCAGCTCTCAAATGACAAGTGTTATTTTATTTTATTTTTTATATTTGGAAGCTTCTGAAAATAGTATACTAATTACAAAATAAAGTATATAATAAAATAAAGTTTTGGTCCCCGCTTTTCACTTATTACTTCTGACTTACAGTAACCGAGACATCCAGCCTGGTCTGCAGGGCTCAGCATTACTTTTAAGGTTGAGATTTTCTCCCCCACAATCATTTATTTGTGGGGACTGTTAGTGTTAGGTCAGAGGTTGAACTCGATGATCTTGAGGTCACTTCCAACCTAGAAATTCTGTGATTCTGTGATTCTGTGAACTAGAGAAGATTTGCAGAAAAAGGAATAATTTTCAAATAGACTTATGTGAGTTATGCAGCAGGTCTAGAGAAGGAGTTGGGAAAATAATGAAGGTCCGCTACTAAGGATTTGGTGGTTTATCTTAACATAACCACAAAATTGACCCAGGTTACTTTGTGCACCAAAACTCATTAATCTTAGTGAGTAGCGTTGTATGCCAAAACAGCAAATTTACATTTTCATAACATGATCTTTATCTTGTTTTGATATAAACTGGAAGAAACTTTCTGCTCTGAGGTTGCTGTGTTGAATTAGGCATTTTCCTTAATGTTCTCTGCTTTATACTGAAAACTTGGCACCTCAGGATGTCAGGAAATTCACTGAACATATTTGGTGAATATTCTAACATAGAACAGATTCTCCTGAGCTAACTAGGCTTCTGTAAAAGAGCAGAAAGTCTTAAGGAGATAGTATCATTAATAGTAACATCAGTTACTAGTAACATCAGTTCAGCTTAGGAGAAATGGTTTTCACAGGATGGCTTCTCAGACTCTAACAAGTCAGAATATAGACTGTAACAGTATGCTTATGTACAGATTTTGTTAAGAAAATAAGCAAAGAAACCAACACCATGCAATCTCTAACCTCTCAGATAGACCTTCCACTATCACCAGGCCTTACAGCATGAAAGAACAGATTTCTCAGAAAAGTGTATTTAAATGATCTGAGCATTTTTGAATTTGCTGAAAAGATTCTTCAGTGCCATTATATAACAGTGGGTAGGAAAACATTAGCTTAATATAATGCTGAAATAGCTACACACATAGCTGTTTCATAATTTACTGAGAAGCTATTGCATACAGCACTTCTGGCTGAAAGCTGTAGTGGGTCTAATCTTTTTGGTGATATGGTCTGAAAGATCAGCTTGCTACAGTTGTGTTCATCTATTTATTTATTTATTTTGCTGTTGGTAGTTTTATTTATTTATTTTTTAAATACAAATAATGTACAATCTTTTTTTTTTTTGCCCATGAACTGTCTTCTGTTCCTAGGAAGTATGCTTTAAGTACAGGAGAGGAAAAATGCTTTGCCTTTCATACCCTGGATATACTCCACAAAATTTGAGCAAATATTGAAGGCTTGAAAATGATCTTCTTGCCAAAAGATAAACTGAAAAATTTCTTTAACATCTGTTTTACCGGCTTGTAATGAACTGTTTCTCTTCTCAGCTCCAGAAATGCCCTAAATCTTCTTGTTCAACATAATGGCAAGATCCTTTGCTGCTTGAGGTATTCAGTGGTCTGGCTATGCATGACATTAATTGTGTTGAAAAGTACCGAAAAGACCTTCTGAGTAAGTGTTTGTGCACTAGGTATATATATAATATATATATATATATATATATATTGTGCACTAATTATATATATATATATAATATAATATATATACACTTTTTTTTTTTTTTTTTTTTCCAGAACTGGTGTTCTGTCTCCTACTAATTCCTTGTCAAAGAAACATAAAGAAAGTAGATTTATATTGTAGATTGCAATTTATATTGCTAATTCTGATGGAGAGCTTCCATTTTGTTCCATCAGATGGGCACTTTCTATATAGCAGGAATATGAACAAACATAGAGCTGTAACGCGTTATATTTTCCACTATTTACTATTCATATTTTAACAGTTAAGTTTTCAAACAAACTAAAAGGCAGTTATGGGTCTGGAATCAATAAAGCTATCTGTCTATTTTCACATTTTTTAGCTAACAAAAAATTGCAACAGTGTATTTGAAAACTTAATAACTCTGCCAATTAAAAAAAAAAAAAAAAAAGAAAAAAGAAGATAACTTAAGAAGTGTTATTATGAAAAGGCTGCTTTGTCTTTAGCCATTGTAACAGCAGAGTTAATTTCTCTGAATACTGTGAACAGTAAACTACAAAATACAACATTTTCCTAATAAATAAATAAATAAATAAATAAATATAAATAAATAAAAATAGGGTCTGTATTTTTGTCAAGGACAAATTGTAAGAGAAACGGAAAGACATAATAGAATTAACCAGAGGATTGTTTAATGACATTTTTGTTTGTTGAATGTAGTGACCCGGCTCAAAATGAAGGATTGGGAGATATCTACTATGGTATGCAACTTCTATTTATGAGATCTATGCTAGTGAAGAACGGATAGAAGAGAACAGCCAAATCCATGTTCTGTTAAGTGTGAATAGTCAACTCCGACTCTAACCAGACAGTCCCCTTCTCTTTTAGATCATGGATAAGTATAATTTATTTTTGAGTAAATGCATTGGTCCCATATCCTGGAGCAAACAGATAAAAATGGTTAGGGTTCTTTTTAAGAAGAATAAATTTCGCAAACAGTGCCTTCACTAGTGATGGTACTAGCCCAAGATAATTAAGCTGTCATTATTAGTGAAGAGCCCTACTGCATGAGCAATACATTTATGGGACAAGGTCACTTCAAAAAAATAGGTTGTGTCTGTTTGTGAAAGACCCACATCTAGGCTGATAAAACGAAAAAAAACGACTCATACCACTATGAGGGGTGGTTCCCCCATTGGAAACGCTACTGGCAAGGTACTGGAAAAGTGTTTTCAAGTCCAAAAGCCCATTTTGTTCATACCTTGAGAACAGAAAGGAAGTGTAATTTTTTTTAGTGTTGATTTTACCTTAATTTCCAATGTATAATCATAAAACAAACTAATATCTCTCTTGATATTTTTCAGTTAGAAAACAAAAAAATATAAATGTGTAGGACTTACCAGTTTATTCTACATATCTGTTTGTACAGATATCTTTACCCTACCACTTAAGTGTTTATTAAAATTTATGAATATTTATTACCTAAATATTATTGGGAGCCTGAAAATACTATTCTTTATTCAATACATATGAAAGTAATGGAAATACAAAGCTAAGTGATCTACTCTATGTTAACTAATGTAGAAAAGCAGCTCTCAGCCTTTTTTTTTTTTTTTATGCTAATCACCTCATCACCTTTTTTTTTAAAAGATGGACATTGTCAGCTATGTATGAGAAAACAAACAAACAAAAACAAACAAACAACAACAACAACAAAAAAAAAAAACAACAATAAAGCACTTAAATTTCTTCTGTAATACATCTACAGCTAAGACCAGTAGTGATGCCTGTACGCTCAGTGTGATGCTCTGACACCTATAAATGAAGAGAGTTCTACGTAAGTCCTCAGACTTAGAATTTATCATGTTTTGTCCAACCTGGATGTATGTAAATTTATTCTTTTTTTTTACCGTATCAGGTTCTCAGCAGGATCATGGAGCACCAATCACACAGATTTGAGATTCCTGTTCTTAGCATTTGGATCTAAAAGGAATATATTGCTATTCTGGCCTGTAGTTCAGTTTATACATTCTTTGTTTGTTTATTTAACAAAGTATAATACATATACTGAATTTTACAGGAAAATGCTTTGAAAAAAATCATAAGGTATATACTAGTTGACAGAATGAAGGGCTATTTCATTCAGTCTTTGGCATTCTTCCTGTCACTTCATAGAAATGTCAATTCTTGTGACATATCATATCAAAAATCTACGTGTTTAGAAATGTATTAATTTTTCCTTTTCACTTTACATAGGCCAAACTACCAATTTCTAGAGTCTAATTAGCAGCCTGGCAGACAGGAAGCATAAGAAATCATCTGAGGACCCTACTTCCTCTTATCATTCATTTTATGTATCACACATTATGTCTGATAATTGATCTACTGAAAATGCTTGTCTGGTGGAGATAAATATATTAACAATTCCTGTCAAAAAACAAAAAAAAAACAAAAAAAAAAAAACAAAAAAAAAACCAACAACAACAACAAAAAAAAACAGACTAATTTAAAAAGTAATTAGTATTGCAGAAATCCTAGAAAGATCTAGCTTGTAACAAAAAATAAAATTAAAGATATAGTAATGGAAACTGGAGCTTACAGCCCTTTCTAATCCAACTCGTCTACAAACTAAAAAAGATATGTTTGGGATGCTTGTATATATATTTAATTCACATACTGGCATACACAAAGAAATAGAAAAGTATATATATATAAAAAAAAAAAAAAAAACAAACAAATAACCATAATACAGAAGAACTGAAGTCTAGAGCAGTAACAGAAGAAAAACTTTCACTTTACATATGCAAATAAAGAGCACTGTGTGTTTATGGACTGATTATTTTTATGATATCTAACTATGAAGAGACATTTTGACAGTTTTATTTACATTCTAAGGTATACCCAGAGGCAAGCATATACTTTTTGAAAACCATATATATTTGTATATAAAGCACACGTGTACATATGTACATAACTCAGCACACATGTACATATGTACGTAACTCTCTATATACATGTACACATGCATAAATATATGTACATGATCACAGGAAGTGATTTTACAGAAAAACCACAAACCTAGCTAACATGGCAGCCTTCCACTGTACAGTATATCTGGATGGGACTTTTAAATATATCCAATCAAGAACATAAGTCTGAAATGATTTGAGAAACAAAAATATGATACCCAGAATTCAAAGGTTTAGGTATATAAAAAAAATCCCCACTATGATATAGTGTCTAAAAAGACATCCTAAAAATACAGATAACATTTCTTTAAATATATTTCATTTATGTAGCTACTTCAAATTCAGGCAAATCACTAAGCTTATTATATTGGTCTTAGATTTTGGGGAATTTATGGAGATCTTCACTGTCAAAGAATTACTTTTTAATTTTTTAGTTGTTGATAAAGAAAAACCCAAAACAACTCAGAGACATCAACACCTCTGAACAAAGTACAATTTAATAATAGATGTTAGATTGTTAAGGATGAAACTCATAGGATTACAGGCTACATCAGTTTGTAAAACTAATTCTATTCATTAATAAACATTTCATGTGCCCATACATATTTAATGTCACCAGTTTTTTAACAGCTCAGGCTGTAACCTTCGTAGCCCAGTGTGGAATTTATTATTGTCATCCCTGCCCTTAGAGGGACAGAGGCAGAAGGCAGCGAAGTAGTAAGGTAAAGTTGTGTTTATAAAATTTGAGCTGTTGATTTATTTTCCACTATCAAAGAAATAAAGGGAAAACCCCATCACATCATAAACAGTATTATATTGGTTAGACATCTTTCATGAAGTTTTATTAAGACACTGACTCTTCCTACTGAACACTGAGAAGAACTGCAAGACATTCTTGATAGCAAAAGGACCTGTGTTTCTCTTCCACCATCATCATTGTTTATCCTGGTTTGTTCACACCATTAATTCTTTGAGGCAGAGGCTGTCCATTCACATGTGTTTGCACTATATGGTCCTAAATCTGTTAGAACTTGTAGCTGTTAACACAACAATACAAGGTAACAATAACAATGTTTAAAGATTTTTTTTTTATTATTTTATTTTTATTTTTTATTCTATCTACTCAAACTCTTACTGGACAAGTACTTTGCACTAGAAGGAACTCACACTCCTTTATCCAATATCCTTTTGTGTTCTTTGTATGCTTGCAGGATGATTAAGATGTTTCATCTTAATTTCATTTTCAATGTTGAGCAATATTTGTAAATTGCAATATAAAATTTAAAAGAAACACTATAGTATTTTTCTAACTAAAAGTTACAGCATTTATTACAGAATGGCCAGGAGTGATTTCCACCACTTGAAACAGAGGTCTGCTGACTTACTTTGATGATTTGCTATACAAATTATTGGAAACATTGGAAAATCTATGTTTTACAAAGTAGGCATTAAAAAGAAGCTAAGATATTAAACAAATTCCCTGTTTAATTTGATGTAGAGTAGCCTGGATAAACCCCTATGACTGAACAATCGGTAAAAAAAAAAAAAAGATCAAATTTATTCTCAGTTACTTTTTAGAAAAGAGATCCTGTATAAGTGACTACAGCAGCATGTTCTGTCACATTCTTTCCATAAACTGAGCCCTGTCAGTGACAGCAAAACAGATTGTGTGCATCTGCTGGGAATGGGCCAGATGACAGTGGAAGAAATACACATGGATACCTTGGCACAACAACTAAAGAAGTGGAAGAAAAATGGACTGAAAGAAGCAGAAAGTTCTAAACTTTAATTAAAATAGGCTCTCTAGCAAAAGTGAAGTTATCTACAAGTCTGCTGCAGACTGCTTTGCTTTACACTACTACTTTCCAAAAGTAACTACATATTTATACTATGCATTGTCTTGTTTACTCCCCATGGTATTCATATGGCCACCATTCCCACACTGTCTGGGCCTCATAGAATTTGCCTCAGAAAATCCTCATTCTACAGACACAAAACTGATGCACCAACAAAGTGAAATCCTCATAGTCATCTAAATAGCTTCTGAAGAAAAGTTCAGTCTACACTGCCCAAATGCATGCTGCCATCCTAAACATTAGAATATCCTTCCTGTGTTTAGTTCTGCTTTCAGACAAAAATGTGTTTATACCTAAAATTAATATTAAGCAAACACCCTTCTAGTACTCTAGCATTACAGCACTAGTGTATCCGACAAGTTAAATTGGCAAAGTCAGCTTTGCTACTGCTGCTTGTAGCCTCTTAAGTTTTACTATTGAGTATATGGATTGAGAGCCCAAGATGTCTACAAATGATCAATTTTTTACAGTCTTCAACACAAAACTTCTACAGCAAAATAGTAATTGTATATTGTCAAATATAAAGAGCACCTGATCTTCACTGATAGTTGAAAAACACTCCCAGACATTGACTCGTCATGGCTGCAGAACCACATGCTTATGTTCAGGAATGAATTCAGGAATCTGCTGAGTCTTTAAAATAAATCTTTTATTTCATGTGGAAAGTAACTTATCCCATTTCTTTTTTGGCTTTATCAACTGACAAACAAAAGAAACATGGAAACATTTTTTCTTCTTAAAAAAAAAAAAAAAAAAAAAGAAAGAAACCAGGACATACAAACTCTTCCGACTTTACACTGATGTTTTACACACAGTTTTGCCTTATATATCAGGAATAAGATATGACTGCCAGATGAGTAAAGATTAGTATAGCACCTAATGGTCCAAGCAGCTAACATTATCTACTTAGAGCATCTGGAAGCCTCATGAGGCCAGCAGTTACAGTCTGTTATATATTCCATATGCAGTGACTATCTAATATGCTGATGGTATTTCAGAATCACATCAGCAAAATGACATAAATTATTATTTATAAAAATCATATATATCATTAGATCATATATTTAACATCCAGACGAGAGAAGCTAACATATAGAAGCTAACATACTTGCCTAGCCTCAGAGAAGCCCTAGAACAGCCTATAAGGCCCCTCCATGTTCTACCTCATTTCAGGATATGTGAATGGCAGCCACCCATGGATTTTCTTTAATCCCTAGATGAGGATGAAAAACTGCCTAAATCTGTTTATAATGTTTTTGATCCAAGGAGTGGTAGATCTCTACATACTCTCATGACTATGAGTATATTTTGTCTGGAACAAAATATAAGGAGATCTTTTGAAATGCTGTTCAAATGGTACCCTTTTTTTCTAACAAGTTTGGCAAAAGTGTCAGAGTGGAATTGAGAAAATGAGGTGGATGTTAATTAACAATGTTAATAATTCTGTACATAGAGCAGTTTTTAGTAGGTCATCAAGTCAGTGGTGTTATACTACATGAACAAAGAATTTAGTTTCATATATTGTTACATCTGTAATATTGCTAATCAAACATTAATATGTGTAGATATAAGTTCTCTTTGCATTCATGAAATCAGAATTTCCCAATTATGGTGGAAAGAAAATAAAACAAACAAACAAACAAACAACCCCCCCCCCACATTTTTACAATTTATAAGCTGTTTCAAGCTCTTGGATAAATACTAGTGAAGACTGAATATCAGCACAACGTTTAACCAGAGTTGTTATTCTTTTTCATTTATTCAAACATAATAATGCGGTCAGGAAGTCAGGTTTGGATTCACACCCACATATTCAACAGTCACATTAACTGTCCAAGAAATTGGCTGAAGAGGCATGTATGCTAGGCCACAAGGTCCTAAAGGACCACCCAAGCGTCACTGAAGATGACTGACAACAGGCACATAATGGCTATTTTTGAAATGTTTGTTCTCATAAAAGTATATTAAAACATTCTTAGATACCCTGAGCAATGTATCTTACACTGACTCCGTACTTCCTGTCTCAAACAACTTACAATCAATGCATTACCTACCTATACAATGTTCATTGTCTCCGCATTTAAGCACCTCTTCGTGTTTCTAATTCCTATCCAAGATTTCAGAGCTTTGCTAGACGTGGTATGGCTCCATTCAAGAAAGACTCGGAAGAATAAGACCACTAAAGGGTATGGAAGACTGGCGCAGAAGTATTTATAAAAGAAGCAGTTTCATATATTTAGATGAATATATTTGTAAATGCAAAGATCAACAGGGCACTTTCTTCCTCTTCTATTGTACTTCATAAAGTAAAATCAAACTTCTCAGATAATGCAATGGAAGACATTGCATGGAAATTAGCTTTTTAAACTAGTTTGAAGCTATATTACAGGCTAGAAACATAGAAAGACTTATTTTTTGAGTAAGAGATATAAAAAAACGCAAGAGAACAACTCAACAGCTAAGGAACTATGGCGTTACAGTGAAATATGACTCAATTACAGCCCTTCATTTGATGAATATTTAATTATCTATACAAAAATGGCATAGACTTACATAGGGAAACCGAGAGTAGCTTTCTCGCAGAATTCTCTATAGTCAACTGATTAAGGACCATTCCAGAAAGAAGGAGCTGTATTTTCTGTGAACTGCTCCAAATTAAGGGTATGAAGTAATTCAAATCAGGTTTCTCAGATCCTTAGTTTGTGCAGTAAAAGTTAAACCAGCGCTTATACAGAATTTATAGACTTAATCTGGGGATGTGGACTCCAGCAGAAATTGGGATACATTGCAAACTAAAACTTAAATTCCCATTTTTTCGTGCTGTTCTAAGTCACTTCTAATCCATGCACATACACTCCAGCATCCTGAACAGATTTTAGCTTCTACAGCATCTCAGTAAAGTTTCCAATTTTCATCTGTTTTGTCCTTGGAGAACTGAGACACTGCATATCAGACTTTCACAAAGCAGGTTTGCAGCTGCATTTTGAATTGCATTCTAAATGTAAAAAAGGTTAGGTTCTACAATCTCTAAGTTTTTGAGTCCCTTTCTTACAATGCATGCTTCAGACTGTTGACTAACTTCTGCTCATTATTTGCAAACTTTTATTTCTTGCTTCTGTTACCTCAGATGAAGTACATATATCTTTCATGATTTATATGTTCTAGATATACAATATATATATATATTAAATACCCTTTAATTATTCTGTTGTGTAATTCATACTGAAGGATTCCACTTCCCAATCTTCTTGAAAATCATCACCGACGGGTTTCATGTGGCACTGCAATTTATTATATTCAAGAACACTGTTTAAAATTTGGAGCACACTACAGAACTGAATTTACTGTGGTTACTTCGTTAATACAAAACCTCTATTCTGAGAAATCTAGTTTAGATCACCATGCATTCAAAGTGTTCTGTATGCAGGCATGATAATGAATTTAACCATTCTGCTTTTAAGATTACCGTTTAAACCAAAAAACTAATATATGAAAATAGAATGTTGCTCATTCTTTTTTTTTTTTTTTTTTTTTTTTTGCAAGTATCAGCAGGGGAATTTCACAAAACTATGAACTTACAGATTTTCTTGAGCTTTTCAAGAGGCCTTTTTGAAATAGCTACCTTGTATTTTGAACTTATATCTATCAAATATGGAAGCTCTATTTTTAGGATGATGTTTAAATTACAGAGCAATCTTCTGATCCATTAGTGGAACAGCTTCCTCCTTCCAATCACATCTGGAAAACAGTAGAGTGAAAGGAGAGAACAAATACTTTCTTCCTGACCATCCTCAAAATTAGTTTTTATCAGAAATCTGGAGAAGTGCTATTCCATGTCCTGTTTGGTGTAGTCAAGAAATTTGGTCTCACGACAGGTTTCTCTTTAATCTCCTATAGAAAAATGTGGTAGAACATAGTGCTACTGCTTTACAGACAACATTTAGTGACTTGTAACAGAAGACAGCGCCAGAAAATCACCACTTGTCCAAACTCATGACAAGTACTACTCTTCAAAACAGACCAGAATATCTTTCTTTCATGTCACGCCTCTTTGATGCATCAGATATTGCTTCATATTGTTATTCAGATTAAAAATAAATTAAAAAAAAAATAATAAAAAAGTAGTCTACTTCGATTGAAACATCCTGGTGTGATGACTGAAGTATTTTTCCACAGCATTAAAAGAAGGAAAAAAAAATCCTAAAAGCTTTAAGACACCTTGCAAAAATACCATTTTTTCTATTTCTTTCTTTGTCATAAGGATTTGCATTATTGCTTTTAACAACCATATCCTATCCCTGAATCCTTTTATTTATTTATTTATTTATTTATTTATTTATTTATTTAAATATGAAATTCCAGAGATCATCAGTAAGGATGCAATCAAGTTGACTATTCTGCTGGTCACCAAAATATGTAATACGGAGCTTACAACAAATATCTACTTGAAGCAGAACGGAACTAAATGCAATGTTCTGGGTGGGGATTTAAGTACTGGAACTTGTGCTGAAGATAGATCCTCATTTTGCATTATCAATATCAACTTTTGGAAAAAACATGAAAATATCACTGCAGATGTCAACTCCTATACCAAAAGAAAACAAAGAAGAATACTGTTTCTGAGCTATGCATAAACTTCTTTATATATATAGATATATATATTTATTGCAGCATTAACAGTAAAACAGAAGCTCTAGATCCATAGCTGGAATAAATCTATTGTTACTCCAGTGAAGATATGCAGCTTTCTACCGACCCAAGGATATAGGTAGGCAGTCTCAATTTCTGTACATGTAATCACGGGCAGTTTTGCTTTAATTAGGTAACATGCCAATCATTTCATCATGTTTCCTTTTGAGAAAAATATGGAATATTATTTTCCAATTAATAAACATTTTAAAATCAATTGAAAATTATTTCAAATTGCTACCAACACATCACATGTAAATAAAAGTACTAGTAATCCAACAAGCTTGGGCTATATTTTTAGTGTCTGCTCCGAAGAACTTTAATGAAATTCTGCTTCATTCTATTTAATTTTAAATGTGCATGCCAGTGCATAGGCTCTTACTAACATTTATGGTCATATTTCTGATCTCTAAAAATTTATGTATGTGTGCTTTGGATAAAGTTGTGCATTCTGTATACCACTGAAAGAATGCATTCCCTGCCTCAGTATTCTGACATATAAAAATGTGTCATGTAGAAGTCTGGGTAAGTATGCAGTTTCACACTTATTTCATACATTGCAGTGGAGTAATAAGTTGGCTTTTTCGTGTTCTGGTGCTATATCAATTCCTTATCTACACCCCATACACACAGAGAAGATAAAAGAAAGAACGCTGCTTTGATATTTGGAGGGTAGAAAAGTTCTCATCAAATACTGATTCAAAATCAGTTTCTTTTATGTATAAAACACATTTAAAGAAGTATTATTTTGTTAAGACTGTTGTCCTGCGTCTGCAGCAATTAAGTATTACTCATAACAAGACAAATTCTACATACTTCAGTAGGAAATTTGTTTGAAGTCTCCAAGATTAAGGTTTTAAGTACAACTACTGTGGATTGTCCACTCTCCTCCACATCTTTCCAAATAGTCCATTGCCACATCCTTCCTCATCTTCCTAAAAGCCTTCCTTTATGCTGTTTCTCCTACTTCTCCTATTCAGTACAGACAGAAGTTACATTCAGGACACAGATGGACGGAGATAAAGCAGGCCTGAGCAAAAGCGAACAGAACATACTGTCTCCTGCTGGTTTCACAGAATATTCTCCAACTGTACTAACTTTTTCTACTGAGTGCCCAGGCATTCCCGAGGGTTACTGCAACCAGAGGGGAGTTCCTGGCAGCATATGTCACAAGATAAAATTCCTGGATGAAAGGGATAGAAGGGCCAGCTCTACAAGAGGACCACAGAACCTCAGTGTCCTGTTGTTTCTCTACAGCTCCCCTCCTCCACCATCTTTAGGGACCCAACTCCAAGAAAATGATTTAAAATAGTCTCTACTGAGAACTCCATATGGAATTTTTAAATGAAAAGTGACGTCCTCCAGTATTTTGTGCTGGTGGATACATTCCAGAACATTTTAATTTCTGTGATGATCCTTCGGTAACTAATTTATTTAGATTAAAATAATGCAGTATTTTGAATATGATGTCATATCACAATGTACTTGTCAGTAAGAGGAAGATTTTATTAGAAATCAAATAAATAACACATACTATGTTACTTGTTACTTATATCACTAGAAGTAAAGTTTCACGTGGACAACATTATATTTACTTTCGCGGATGTGTTTTATAAACAATTTCACAATCCTCCCTTGTCCTTTGTACAGATTTTGCTAACAGCTATTGATTGACTACTTAAAAGTAAATAGTAAAATTTAGCTGAGCATGGGCTCGAAAAATGGCATGGTCCCGGTGACTATAAAAGCAACCATAAATAAAGTTATTTCTAATTCAGTTTATTTAAGTGTATATTTTGTAATTATAGGACAAGAGAGGAAAGACAGTAATCGCAAAGGTGAATTCTTTCAATGGGAAATGATTAACAATAATTTTCATGATAATCTTTACTGAAACAATTATACAGTTGGAAAAAAATAATAATAATAATAAAAAAAAGAACCAGGAAAGACCTGTTAGGTTGGAATCCAAGTCCCGTATCAGTAGTGCTTTGTAACCTGGGAAAATGAGGCAGAAGAGCTTTATGCCATCTGTTCAGTTCCATCCCTAATCTGCGTGTTGCCTTATGGTTACCTTAAATTAAGGCAGTAGATACTGACTTTCCAGGACCTGCTGCATTGGCCAGGATCTCTGAAGATTTCTCTGCTCGAACTCTTGAAGCCCTCCACAGTCAGGAAGGTGGCAGATGGCAGAGATAAGTACTTCTACCCTGCTGAAACAGGTGACAGCTAAATCACCTTCTTCAGCAAATTGCAAAAGGAGCAGCCTAGGCTAGAGACCTGGCTTTCGAGAGAGTTTATTCCATGTGATATAAAAATTAACAGTTCTCAAATATTTTATCCAGACCAGTTTCTAAATAAGTCAGATAATGTATTTCTAGAATTTCCTAGGATTTATTTCTGTAATCTAAACATATTTAGCTGTCAAACAAACAAAAATCCCACAAAACAAAAACCAAATCCAATAAAACAAATAAACAAGAAAAGGAAAAACAACATTAACAACAAACAAAACCCACCTCAATGGAGTCCTGTTTAGCTGTATTTCGGAGTAATGAGTAACAGTCCTACACTTCTTAAACATTCTTCTCAATGCTTCCTTCTATTTCTCTTTCAAATTTACTTTCTCTTTGCAAGTGAAGAAGCAATGTAACTATATGAGAAAATGACAAAATTCTATCACTTTTGCATTTTAACTTTACTTGCTGAATAATAGATGGCTTTTTCATACTTTGAAATACTTTCAAGATACATGGAACTTTAAAGGCTAGGACACTATTCAATGTTTACTGACAGATCCCAGAATTGCCTCTTTGCAGTTTAGAACTAATGGGGAAGCAATGTAATACAATCAGGGTTGATGGCAGAACATAACGCTAAAAAATACATTTTTTTTTACATATTTTAAAAATAATACTGATTCTGCATGTCTAAATTTAACTTGCCGTACTTGCTAGTTAGTGAATTACTAGTTACTTATAGTTATAATAATTAGTTATTCACTGAAGTTACGCACCACAGGCACCTAACTCCGCATGTTCATTGAGAAGACACAGATTTTCATTACCTTTATTAACTGGTAAACTTACGGTTTTTGATTGCAAAATCACTTTCTTTTCTTTGAATTTTGCTTAGTAGAACAAGTATCTTGCAAATTCACAGCTTTTCTTGAAATTCTTTGAATAACAAGCTATATTTCGAATGTCATCATTAAATTGATCTCATACTTTACATAAAACTGCGTGACATTAAAATGTGCCAAAGTGCTCTCAGCTTTAGCTGCTGCTTTATCATTGTAAGACAGTACCTGACAGTTCAAATATACAGCTGGGCCCCATAAGTTATATTTTGTCACACTGATGCTGGGTAACTTTTTGAAAATTATACCCTCCTGTCAAAGAAATAAAATATGACACTGTTGTATGATATCAATCTAATATAATTGAATGGTTTTTTTTTTGTTTGTTTGTTTGTTTTTTTTAAGGTATTCATAAGTTATATGGCCAGACTAAACTTGTAAGAAAGGACAGTATATTTCAGTCTTTAGCACTCCAAGCTCTGTTTCAATATTTTACACACACAAATTCCTTTTCAAAGGTACTGGTCATCCACATCTAGAAACAAAACTATGAAGTGAGCATTTCACAGATTGGGAAACTGGCCTAATGCAGTATTTTTTCTAATACAACATTGAAATAACCAGGAACAATTACAAAATGCGACAACTTAACAATTCTTTAAGGACTATATTAAGCAAACATGTCTCAGACTGGTCTTTTTTCTTTTCCATTTTATTTGGCTGTGAGGTAGTTCAGAATATTTCAAACATTTCTATAACTGCAGTTATTGCCTATTACCAGGGGCTTACTTTTGGAAATATTATGCTACGAAAACTTTTTAAATTTCCATTTGAGCCCCATAATATGGTTGTTGAGAAGTTACTGTAATGCATATGGGAAACAAAAGGAGAAAAGGAAAATATATTCGTATGTATATGTATGATATAATCTACAGCTAGACAAAGCAAGAATCAAGGAAAATAAAAATGTGCTTTTAGGGTCCATTAAGATGAAACGTCTCAATTTACAGGAGTTTCCTGTCTGATTATAATAACACATACAAAATTAAATGCATAAATATTAATTTTATGTATCACATAAGATGAATGCAATGAAAAAAACAATGTTTACATTTATGGTTGACTCATTAGTGTTTTATTATGTGAAACACTAGGAGGCATCAGTTGGGTGAAAAAAAAAGAGTAGGTTTTTTTTTTTTTTTTTTTTTTTAATGCTAAGAAATTAACATAGAAGTAATCAGCTTGCAAGTTTCATATGTCCAAATGCTAAAGGCTGTACATTATAATTAAATTATGCAAATAGCCAAAACTCTCCATTGTCCCGGACATATCACAGACATAGTTAATAATACATGGACAACATTTTATTTCTTAACTATTTTCAAACCAATCTACTGCGTTCACATGTGCAACACAAAGTATAGTTTTACTTTATATTCAGTATTTTAAAAATAACAGAATAAACACAAAGTAAGATGACTTGCTTGTATTCCTCAATATTATACTTTTTGGTAAATCTGCAAAGAACTGACATCTTGTACGTACTCTCCTCTGCACATAAGCTCTTAACAGGGTAAATGCTGTGAATTTAGTGTAGTCCCAAGCACTTTAAGAACTTTTAATTGCTACCTCAAGATATCATCTAGGCAAAAATGATTTTAAAAATCCCAGAACAATCATCTCCTATATTATAGTTCCTCAGAACAGTGAATAAACAGAACTTTTAAAATTTTGTGTAACAATGCCACAAGTTGCTATACCTTTTACGATCAAGTAATACAAAACCAGTAAGGTCAAAACTGATTTTTACTTCCTTCTAATTGCATTAACAATGACTAAGCAAGAGAATTATAGTTGTCTTATAGAATAATCAATTGAAATTGAAGTGTGTCTTGCCATGCTGCAGCAATCAGCCTTTATCTCTGCCCAATCAAAATGACATGTGAACTGCCTAATCCTTCTTTTGTAAGGCACGTAAGACTTTGTTGTCACTGTTGGTTTTGTGAATCGCTTCTATAAGCTGGTCTGATTTCCTAAAGATGACAGATCCCGGTGAATAGACAAGCTCTGCTGCACTGCAGTCAATGAGAGGGTGAGATTAAGGTGGAGGACTAAAGACACTAGCTTTTAATCACCTGTCCACATGTAACATTGTGCACCAGTTCTGAGAAAATTACCTTAAAGCTGGACACAAGACCAAAACAATTCCTATACTTAAGGAAAACAGAAAATCAGGATTTTTTTTTTTTTTACAGTTTTTCTTTTGCACAACCAGTGCAAGAAACCTGAATTGTTCTTCTAAGCCCATTTTGCTTCTGAAATAAGATGCAAAACTGTATTTTAAGACTTCTCAAATACCAGAATTATATCCTTGCTCTTAAGGCTGAAGTCTTCTAGCTGTTTGCAATTACACAGATAATTCTTAGTATATTATGTCTCAGTTGCTACAGAGCCTAAGTATGGGCATAGAAAAATTTCCCTGTTGAAATCAAATACCAAGATTTTAAAAGTTCAAAATACATCACAAATATAACTGCTTTGGTTATTCTTCAAAATGCTGAAGAAAAGAGTATAAACTTGAAATTATACGACAACTATATATGCTTATCTTTATAATATGTGTTTTCAAAAGAACACCATCACATTATATATATGATTTTTAGAAAATGTGTGTAATTTAGAATAATGATGTCCAACAGGTAAAATGGAGTCTACGTATCAAAAAAAAAAAAAAAAAAAAAGAAAAAAAAAGCTTTTTTTTCTTTCAAACACCTGATACTTGCTTATGACTGCTAGCTCAATGAGATGTAGAAATACTACTTAGCTGTCTCTGAAGATGAACTGAACTATTTTGCTGAACAAGAAATTAACCTGCGATAAAGAAAAGTAAAATTAAAATAAATGAAGACGGAAAAAGTATTCAATTCACAACTGCTGCTTAATTCTTTATCTTCTATAAAGATACATTTATCTACTAAATAATGAGTATCAAAATCTTTCAGAGGTAACTTTTAGAAAAAGCTTAAGAAAGCCTCATTTTCTTTGTCTGCAATGCTTTATATATCTCAGAAAGCACAGCTGTTTAAGATAAGTATCTGTTTTTTTTTTTGTTGTTGTTGCTTTTTTTTTTTTTTTTTTTAATACATGTTGCAGACATGCAAATAAAGAGAGATATTAAAATAGTATGAAATTTCAAGAACATTTTTCTGACCCTGTCATTAAAGAAAATTCACGGCATTCTTGTGAATTTTCTTTTGACACTCCAATATTGGAAGCTGAGAAACATAATGCTAAAATATTTAATCTCACACACATTATTTAATACCTCTTTCTATAAGGCTCTTAAGACTAAGTTTCTTTTTTTCTTGGTCAAGTAAACTTAAGAGGATTCAAACATATCTGATTCCCAAATTCATTTACAGGACATCAAAAGTGGCATTCTGTTCATCTTTTTCCAAAGAGAGCTATGGGACAGGCAAGAGCTTTAAGTATTTTAGGGACCTGACCCTGCAAAATATTTTTTATGTAACTTCTTCATTTTCACACAAGTTGTCTCAGCTTTATCAGTGGGACAAGCTGTGTAAGTACTTTTTGCAGGAAAGGTTTTCATAGTCAGGTCCCCACATTACCTTCTGATACTAGCTACATAAGGTATATCAGTATATATACTGATAATATAAAATAAATATAAGTATAATAAGTATATTAATATAAGTATAATAAATATAAATTAAATATATAAACAAGTTTTTAAACTAAAAAGATGTATACTACGAGGAACATGGAAGCCACAAATTAAGGGCCATTCACTCAAATTCATCCCTAAAGAAATTTTCCATTACTTCCAAAGGGACTTAAGTGTTAGCAGAGACTTCAGAATTAGACCCAATATGAACTATGTATTCGTTAATATAGAAAGAATAATATAATAGGTGTTTTAATAAAATTGATAAGGACAGAAACTCTTGTGATTATTTTTTTCTGACTTGGGGTTAGGGTCCTAAAATCATGCAACAAAAATAATTTACGAAATAACGAATCCCAAAGTGGCCAATTGCATTTAGTGTTTAAACTGGAAATCCATATGTAATACAGAGGTTAAAACTGGTTCACAGGTGGTTTTATTTCCATGCCCTGCCAAGCCTCTAGGGATTAGAGTTATTATACTCCATATTAACAGTAGTTTTCAACCACAATACCCTGGAAAGTGCCAGTAAAAAAGAAAACTAGTCACATTTACATCTAAAATATTTGGTTTAGCATCCATCCTGTAGTTCTTTTAAAGTAAAGATATGAAACTAGGGCATTTGCCATTAAGCTGATCAACGGATATGTGCTATGAAAATGCATTCTGTGTCAAGACAATTCTTTTCTGATCACCAGTAAAACACAGGCAAATTGTATTTTTCTACTAATTCTCTTAAATATTTTTTCTTAAGTTGTGTATAACACTATCTGATTTTAGGATACAGGTATTTTCTAATAATAATTATTACAGACAATAAAGAAAATAGAACTCTTCTAACTCTTCTGTAACAGACAATGCTTAAGTTCCCACAATAATTCATTACGTTTTATTTGGATTTTTTTTTCCCTTGAGAAAATTCATGATTAATTTATCCTTCTTTTGCTTTTCAGGCTGACATAAGGTCACACTAAGTTTCATGGAAAATGCTAAGTATTATAGTTACATAATGTACCAATAGCCTTACAAGTCTCTTATTTACATTAAACTTTATCTTAGCCTATAAGTACATCAACTAGAACAGCCAGTTTTGTGACTCCCCTGTATTCAAAAATACAAGAATTACTGAAAGTACTATGTAAAGACTAAAACATACTATTCCCAAAGAGGTTCGCTGGCTATGACTTATGTACCCACATCGATGCAAGGGGTCTCTCCATCTCAAACTTAAGTACTCACAGGAAAGATGCACAAAGTTAAACAGTTGCAAGCATGCATTACCTAAACTCAAGAACTGAAGAGCCTATGATGCAATGAAGTTCAAGAGCGTTTCCCTCAAACTGGATTGTTTCCTTAGTCTGAAAAATCAGGGTGCAAGCACTACAGGGTCATAGCATTTGGTGAACTATTAAAACAAAACAAGCTTCAAACACTTCACGGTATCAAACATAGAAATGACATAAACTAACTTCATCAAAGTTATGACATGGACAAAGACAAGTCTGCAGTAATTTGAATAGCCAGTGATTTAACTATATTACTTGTCTGAAAAGTTACTTGTAAGCAATTGACAGAACAATCATACTCTTAAAAAGTCTGCAGGCAACCTCACTCCCAGTCTGCATGCACTGACTGACACATTCTTCAAAGGCAATAGTAAACGTACGTAGGGCTTCTGCCCTATGCCCCGTCTATTTTATTCCGACGCTGAATTTCACATGTACTTACATGATAAACATTTAGCTGTTTGGGTGATCAGACTAGTCCTGGAGATATTTTCCTTTCATAGGAAAGAGCAAAAATCCCCTTACTTCCTCCAGCCTTAAATATTCGCCACCTGGTTCAACATGCAGCCTCCTTGAATCACACACACAACCTTCGAAGTCAATCCAATAAGGAGCCAGAAGACGTCTGGTGTGTGTGTGTGTGTGTGTGTGTGTGTGTGTGCGCGCGCGTGTGCGTGTGCGCGCGTGTGTGCGTGTGTGCAGCGTGGAGGAGGAGAAAGTGGCTGAGCTGCTGGTCGGATTAAAAGTAACCGGACTCGTCCCGAGAGCGTCCAGGAAGGAAGTGACAGCAGGCGAATGGGAAAAGCCGAGCAGCTCACAGCCTTTGTAACATCGCGGAGGGGAAGGGGGAGGCAAGGAAGGGATTCAAACTACACGCCTGACGAGGTGTCTGTCCTTGTGTGCTGCTCTCCCTCTTCCTCCCTTTTCTTCTCCGCGTCTCTATCTCTCTCTCTCTCCCACAATCCCAACCGAGTGACTCTCTCCTCCCGAGCTGGAGAAATAATCAGTTTCACTCTTGCAAAAAGGGGGCGGGATCAGATCCCGAAAGCGTTTTAATAAAACAAACATAGAGCAGCGGCAGCAGCAGCAACTCCTTTCCTTGCCCCTCTAGTCTAAACTAGATTGATAAATTACTCCACTACACTACTTTAATTATGTATATGGTATGCAGAATAAATCACTGAACATCAGCACCTCAATCAAGCACTTTTTAAATGATAATTGCATCTTGGGCGAATCAATCTTTCCATTCCTGACATTTTGCTAATTTTAGTTTTACGGTGGGGGTAATGGCATATGCCACACGCAAACCTAATGACAATCCTTTATTATACCGCGCCACGACAACGCGGCGAGCCAGTGCATATTTTCCCCCTTCTGGCGAGGTACAGTAGCGTGAGGGCGCAGATCCCTGCGAGGAACCAGGGGGGTGGTGGTGGGGAAACACATCCCGGGGCCGCTCCGAAAGCGGCAGCGCAAACGCTGCGCACGCCGAGTTTGCGGCGAGCCAGGCGAGGGGCTGGGAACATCCTCCCCCCCCTCCCTCATCCCCCCCCCGCACGTCCGAGCCCTGCGAGCGGACAGGGACGGCCGTGCGAGGCCGGCGAGGAGCTTTTCGGGAGGGGACGGCGCTGTCAGGGGGGCAGCAGAGCCTCATCCATCGCCGCTGTCACCAGCCGGCTCCTGCAGCGCCCCGGGGACGCCGCTTTGCGCCCCCGCTGCGCTTCGTGTCCCGTCCCCTGCTCCTTGCCTGCCGGGGCTCCTTCTCCGGAGCCCTCTGTCTGCAAAGCCACACAAAAGTCCTCGGGCTCCGCACCCGGCCCCGGGCGCGGAGCTGAAGCGGTGGCGAAGTTTGGGGCAGCATCCCTCAGCCTTAAAACCCTGCTCTCCTCCCCGTGCCCCAGCCCAAATCACAGCCGTCTCTCAGGGATGGTCTCGGCTCAGACTGATCCACGGCCGTGCATGCCGTATAAAAGGGCAGGACATTTTTTTTTTTTTTTTTTTAATAGTTGCATTCGGTCTTACAACCAGGACTGTGCTGTATGTGAGCTTGAATCCAAATCAGGCGCGTGTAATACTCTGCGAGTAAAACTGGACTTTGCAGATACTTGTTTTTATTTTCATGTAGATAGCCAACTTCTACAACCCTTTGAGAGCAGCAGGGGAGTTTATAAAGGCACAGACCATTATTTTTATGATAGATTACGGTACTGGAAATAGGAACAGCATGCATGATAAAACCAAAACACTGAATTCAAACAGCAGTGATAAATATATATTTGGTTTGTTTTAATACAAGTTCTTCGTCTTGCAGCCTTTTCCCCTATAAACATCTCATTGGGCCACTGACCTACTTTGGAAGCTCCATATTTGACAGTGAATAAATGTCTTCTAAATTCTACTGTACTTAAAACACGGATGCGCAAAGCACGGCCAGAGCAAAATGAAGCTCTAACAAGCACCCTGCGATCGTTCTCAGCTCAGATTCCTGGAGACCTGACCTCCACTGACTACAGGTGTCAGGGTGCCCTAAATCTCGTGAGGAGATTTAGACACAGAGAATAGACAACTTTTAACCGGCAGACAGTTACGTGGTATAAAATACCCCGACAAGAGCAGTGCCGATGTGCCTTGAACCACCAGGCAGCTAGACTTCAGCCAAACACCTTGTGTATGGAGGTGAGAGGCACAGGAGTGTGGCAGGGTCAGCAGTGGAGCCCAAGTAACACTGGGAATTTAAACTTTCTCAGCCACAGGTCTGGCATGAAGTGCAGGAGGAGAGGAATATCGAATAGTTACATGGGTTACATCGCCTTGCTATGCCTCTTCTGCAGGCAATTTTAGTCTCCCGGCGCGGCACCCAACTTTCCAGTAATATTCATATTTTCTTAGCGGCAAAAATAGAAAACTGTGTTAAGACTTCACACTTTTGTGCTCTAATTGAAAATGACTGTCATCTGCTTTATTTTGTGCAGGATATGTAAGTTTTCAGGTTTTTGGCTAGTTGATAACACAGCCCTTCAAGTGGCAAGACAGAACTTGAGTACTATCATGTCCCGAAAGCAATTATCAGAGTAGGCAAGTATTTCAGAAAATAAAATATACAGCAGTTTAGCACATTTACAACACCTTCATGCGGGCACTGGTGGCCTAATCTTTGAATAGTTGTGACCTTCACATATTGGGAGTATCTTTAAGCCATGCCAAGTTTTTGTCATGAGTACAATTCATCAAATGCATGTAAAGGACACCTCAATTTTTAAAACAGGGCTCAGATGCTAGATGGACAAACAGATATCAGGAAAGGGATTGTGCTTTCTCACTCATATCAGGGTTAGATAAGGCATAAATTTGTGCAATATCTTTTGAAGTATTTAGGATTTTTTTTTTCTATTTTGCTGTATTTAATTTTAAAATCTGGAGTAATTTCAAACAGTGAAAAACCTTTGTTCTGGTGTCTGTACTTGTACTGATGTTCCACAAATGCAACCTTTTCAAATTTCTGGCAGGAGACTCAAATCCACTCTTTCTGCTGTTGACAGGTCGTGTGTAGGTCTGCTGACTTTTTTTTTTTTCCCTCAGTCCACCACCTGAGGCATTCACCATCTTAAACAGCGACACATCAGTCAAAATGCAATAATTATAAAATCAGACCTCCAAAGTTTTATCTAAGAGTGAAACGTGCCCAAGTATCTCTTTCCTTTACAAGTATGATTATCTCAAGGTGGGCTTAGAAAACACTCCTTTGAAGATGATTATCAAAGTCCATTTTTGTTCTTTTGTGGCTGCTAAACATACCTTTCCCTTAGGAGAAATGAGGTTGCCAGCTAACATCTTTTAATGGCGTTTAAACTGAGAAGAGGTAAGGTTACTATGAAATGATCCACCTCCTTTGCATCCTAACCCTGGGGTGGCTTGGTTTCTATTTTCCGTTCAAAGTTGTGCTCAACCCCACTCCACTCCACGCCTCGCTCTCTTCCACCACCTCCCTATCTTGTAAGAGCAACGCAGTATAACACTTCTTCCCATGTCTGGCTGCTTTTAAACTTGGCCCACGCTGGGTGCAGCGCTTGAAGTGAGCTTTACAAAATTATTTTAAAGTGAGCTGGGGCGGTTGCCACAGCAACCCACCCTGAGAGAAATCGAGGCTATAGATTAATCTACCCCATAAGATTATTCAACAGTACTGTATTTGTTCTTCATTCATTCAGAATATTCCCTCAATCCATATTCTTTTCTGACGATCAAAAGATATAAACTCGGATAATTTCAAGGATACATATTCCAGGAGCACAATTTAAATGCTTTGCAAACCACAGTACAGAGCTGAAATGTACATGATTCTTTGCAAAATCATTTAATTGCAAAAAATATTTGCAAGATAGGCACAGCTGACACATGAACTTTAAATAAAATGGCATGCCATTACTAAAATGGTGTTATATACATCAGGCAATGATTACAGAAAACCTTTGTCACAGGTGTACCTGTAAGTACATAATACAGCAGAGCTTGCTCTCCAGGCTTTGCTTTTAACATTAAATCTGAAAACAATAAATAGTACTTTGTAATACCAAATGCAATAAATATTAAACACTCACCACATACACCCTCTTTATTGTCAAAATCATCCGCCTCCAATGCTTTACTTAATCTTTTCCATAGTAGTTACTTCACAGTTTACAATTCGTGTTCGGCACCTTGGATGTTTAAAAGCACAAAAGTAGTGTATTATTAAAATGCAAACCCATAGTACTTAAATATATTTAAAGAGATTTATGAAACAATTTCTATAAAAAGAATACAAGCCTTTACCGATGTGCACTTAGGACTAAAAGGAGCATCACTTGTAAGTAACTTGAAGTTTTCAACTGTCATAAACTCCATCTAAATCCTACCTCAGGGATGCTGCGCTACCCATAAAATTACAAAAGCATTGATCTTGGACCCTACTAATCCTCCAGCAGGTACTTAGACAATAATTTACGCGCCGATGTACACTTTGAAAAGAAGCAGTTGTCCCATTGTTTAATAAAGGCCAATTGAAAACACGCTGAAATGTTAAAGCCCAGGCTGTTAATTCCTTCCCTGTTGCCCACAGCTGCTTGCTGTGCCGCTGACCCAGAACGTTCCCCCTGCAGGAACGCAACACCCGGCACCCCAATGGTGGCTTTACAACAGAAACGCCCGTTTTTGGACAACGTGGGTGTGATTACGTGTGGGGAGGGGGGCGCCTGAGCCCGCAGCAAACACTCGGCTCCACGGCGTGCATCGGGGCAGCGGCGGCTGCGCTCCCACCCCATCCCCGTTCCCTGTGCGCGTTTGGCCGGTACCCTCCTAACGTTTGGAGTTTATTTATCCTCCTAATGAGCGAGGAGGCGGTGCTGGGTCCCCGCAGCCCCGCCGGAGGGCGCCGTGCAGTGTGTGTGAGTGTGCGAGTGTGTGTTTCTGCTCCTGGAAGGCTCCGTGGCCCTTGCACCCCTTATTTTACCCTGGAGTAAAACTCATGGCCTCCGCGGGGACCTTGGAGGTAGCCTCATCGGCGTCATTATCTCTGACTTCCCAGGCTGTCAGAAAGTTGCTTTTTTATTTTTATTTTTAAATTCCCCCTTTTTACAAAAAGCGGGATTTGTTTTCATGGCATTTTCCCCTCGATGGTAGTTTCAAGGGCTTTAGTGGGGAAGAGACTGATTGCAGAGGGGAAAAGGCTGCCAAATGCACTAAGTCAACAATGAAAAGGGGGGTTGTTTGTTTTGTTAAATTGATCCTGTTCTAGTAATCTGAAGTGTTACATTGTTACAAAAGGCAGTTTCTGAGGCTGTAGCTTGCAAGTTGATATTGTCCTCTAACTACCTCACAAACAGTTGTCCAAATATTATTTTTATCTGTGATTTTTTTTTTTTTTACTGTAGTGTTTGCTTTGTTTCATTTTTAACAGTGTTTTAAAACTACAGATAAAGAGAAACTTCTCTGTTGACAAATACACTTTCTTTCAAAGATTAGATATTACTAAAATTGTCCCGAAAGTGTAAAAATAGCTTTATTACATTGTGAATGACAACACAGACTAATATTGGACAGCAGAGATCTGGAGCTAGTGATAGCCAGTCTTCCAGTTTGCCACACATACTTTTTAGAAATAGGTTTAAGGCCTGTCACTTCTTTGAAAATGAGGCTGCATTTGCATCCAAAGGAGTTAACAACTCTATGGAAAAGTTAAATTTAGTGTTTTATGTGGAACTGGGATGCTGTGGGGCTTACGCACCAGATCCAAACTCCCCTAAAGTCTGTTGAAATCCAATGCACGCTGATGGGTTTTAGATGAGACCCTAAAATGGAAGCTCAGGCCCACATCAGCAGTCACACAGATCCTATTCCTGCCTCAGACTTAATCTTTGGAAACGATTGAACTCCAATACTGGGCACTGCCTCTCTATAAGGTATTCAAATGTTCTCATCATCCTATGACAGCATTCCACCAAATGTATAAAGTTTATATATACACATATGTATTTTAGGGGGACAACAGTTGTAGTCAATGAGCTTACTTAAGTGTAGCTAAAGGAAGAATTTAACCTACTAACCTTTCCCCTGTTGAGATTTAGGGACTCCAAAAATGTGAGTCTAGACTTGCATGGAAGAAATGTATCAAGGGTTTTGAAGTTCGTCAGTGTTAGCCAGAAGTAACGAACAAAACTTTTGTCTCAGGCAAACTGAAAAGCTCTGTAACAAGTTTCAACTTTTCTATTTTTTTTTCTTTCAGAAATATCTTCTGACATAAAGTTAATTAGGTGAAATTTGAAGCTAAATGGGATTTTTTCCTAAGCAAAAATATAAAAATAGATTAAATATAAGCTTAGAGTGGAAATTTGGAGTCACTTTCCCATCTTAATAGTGTTTAAGTACAGGAATGTATCTGAAGAACAATTTTGGAAATGTTGTCACTTTGCATGAACTGCTGTTCATCAGTCTGATTATTCTGCATCTTCATATGCCTCAGAAACATTAGATTTTTTTTTTTTAATTTTTATTTTTTTTAACAAGACATTTGGTGGAAATGTAATTCATATGCTTTAATACAACTGTGACTGAAGTTTACCTAGATTAGCAAAAAGCCTCCCCCACCATGAGATGCAGTATCCTTGCTGTCATTAAAGGCAAATGGTAAACCAAGGAGACGTGCTGTGCTTTGGTGGTCTTTGTCCTGAACCAAACAGAGATGGACCTGGAGCAGCTGTGGGATGCCTTAATGTGCTGTAGGGACCAGGTAGATTGCTGCCTACTGCAAAGGACACCAAGAGTACCTATTGCTAAACTTCCCCATCTATCTTTTGGTATCACATGCAACCTCTAGGCTTGATGAAGTGGAAGATAAATTTGTGTTTCATTTTTAATAGATGTGGTAGTAGATGGTTTAAACCTCTTCACCATTAGTTGAGTTTAAAAAAGTTTCTGTTAGGACAGTTCCCCTTGCCTCTCTCTAAGAAGAAAGTTTCCTGAAAAATAAGCTTCAGAATGAGCACTGTAAGAAATGCTTGTAACTGCCATTTTTTTCATTCCTACTAACACATTTATTTGCCCACATGATTGCCCCCAGTGGAATAAATAGAATCTTCCTTTGATCTCCCTTCATTTTGGAAAAAAGAGTGGGGGGAAGATTTTTTTTTTTTTTTTTTTTTTTTTTTCCAGCTATTTATTCCCTATCCTTTAATGAAATGGTATTGCCTAAGGTATTGTGATATTTCCAAATATTTTGCCAAAAATCCCTCAACCCAAAACAAAAAATATGATTGCACCCCCTTACTAATTGTGTGATACTCAAGCATTTGTCTATCTTGCACTGCATGATGATGCGATACAGAAGCAGACAGCCATAGATGGCTAGAAAACGCTTAATTAAGTATTCTGCAGCTGCTACAAATTAGATCAGCATCTGCATCTGTGTAGACAATGAAATTCATGATAATTTTGAGGGCCAAGCAAAGTAGAGATTTGTTTTGGATAGGCCCCCTAGCCACAATTCAAACAAAATTCAAATCAAACCTGTTCTAAGTATAGGAAAACAGTGGTCAACTTCATCTCCTGTTGCTGAAGGCCACTGTGGTTCGTCGTCCTGGCTTCCGATGCAGATTCCAACATACCACAAGAAAGGCTGCTGTTATGGCATTCCTAGCTAGAAGAGGAAATGCCTTTTTTGAAAAAAAATAACATAGATGTATACTTTTTTTTGAGAAGCAAAATTCTCAGGAGTTTTCTAGAGTAGACTGAGATGTATTTCAAATAAGCACCCAGATTTTTGGACGTTTCTCTGAGAATTTGCATCTATTGCAAATTGCTTACCACTTTCTGTAACTGAAGCTTGAGTAAATGATATGCAAATTTAAAAGGTCAATCATCCTGTCTGTTATAGCAGAATATGCCGTATGATATTTGCAGCACAAATTGAGTATAACACAGAAAAGCAATGGATTAGTTTATGGAATGAGGTAATAAAGATTATCAAGAGGTAATATGTTAGTTTGTGGATATTTTGAGAAAATCCACTTTCTATTTTGTTTGTAGAAGTCCTCACTACTAAGTTCCTGGTTTTGTTTTGCATTTGAGCAGCTCCAGGCACAAGAGTTGTCTATAAATGCATCTTCTAAGCATTTCCTAAGTGCTGGTGTAATATCTTGATAATACTTCTATTATCAAGATAATAATTAATATGAAATTTTATTAGCTGTTTCAGAGAGGCCATTTGAAAGTTGACAGCTCTTGTTGATATGTGAGGAAGAACTTGTAACCTCTATGGCTGTAAAATGTAATTGCAGAATAGTTGGGTCAGCCTTTAGATGCACTTGTGCCACTTGTGTCAGTCTATATTAAAACTTCCATGAGCCTCCAGCTGTGATGTCATCGGTTATAACTCTTCCCATGGAAGCATTTTAAATACTGAGGTTAAAAGGAAACTAAGCCTCAGAGGTCATGTTTGGATATGTACTTTGGTTTAGATGTATTTCATCTGAAGTTATTGTTGCTGTCATATGATCTAGTTTGAGCATCTCTGCACAGCTCCTGGATGATATGGACAGGTTTAAATTCCCAGTTCTGTCCTGTTATGTTCTGCAAGCCTATGCCAATCAGCCCAGTTACACCTGATTTCAACAATAATTTTATGGACAGCTACACTGACATGGTTAAAGGAGAGGAAACCTAGCTGCTAAATCAGGGAAATTTCTGGACTAGGGGTTGCTGTATTTGCCAGCCAAGTACAGACCATATAGAGCCAACGTCCTTCGATTTTTTAATTAGTCAGTTAATTTCCAGTCATATATAAATAGAAATCTTTTGAACTGAACCATAAACTGTGTCACTACCCCCCTCCATTGTTGAACTCTTAATAAATAAAAGTTAAATGTTTCCATTCTGGTAGCACTAGCTGTTGTCCTTATGTTTGGTATCTACAGGAGCCCCTTTTCTCCAGTACCTCCAGACATTGTTGTCCTCTTGGTGGTGACTGAGATAAGGAGTAAGGCCTGGAAAATAGGAGTGTGTTTGGTCAGGAATTAGGAGTTTTTTTTTATATGTAAATGAGAGTGGAGGTTCTTTGGAGGTCCAGGTATTTAGAAGTAGTGAAGATGGGGAAAAGGGCATGTGGGTGTAAATACAGAAGGACTATCACTAAGCAGGATAGACAGATTAAGAATTTCTGGATTAAACTGAGAGTCAATGAGTAGTTCCTGCATCCTTTTTGTAGACACAGAAGCTATTGCAGAATAGCTTCTCTCAGGAATGGAGGGACATGTGCTTCTTTACTCAAAGTGGGAAACTGTTCCCTCGTGTTTCTTGGCCAGAATACAAATCAAAATCTCATTTCATTGAGGCTCTGTGTGCCTGAGATCTAAATGCTATCAAAAGCATAGTGGTTGAGGAGTGAGTGGCTAATGAAGTCAGACAGTGCAAGGACACATAATTAAGTGGGTAGCCATGTCAGTCCATGGGTAGGGACTATCTCCCAATATGGAAGTAGATTATTTCACAACCTCTTCTATTTTTTTCAGCATTGATAGACTCTTCATTAACTTTTATAATTATTGCGCATGATATTAATTTGTTATTACCAAATATTTTTCTACATTATTTCAAACACAGGAGATGGACTGATACTGGGGAAAAAACTATTTGTGTATAGTTATATTGGATATACTTTCCTTTGCTTTCTTATGCCAGCACATAAGACAGCAAAGAAAAAAAAATAAATAAAAAATGCTGCAGATACCTATAGCACAAATCATACAAACCATTGATTCTGTATACTTCTGTATCATTGTTAAAGTAGAGAGAGAAAAAAAAAATTACTGGGGAGATCATTTTTCTTTCTTTTTTTTTTTTTTTTAAGAACAAATACAGAAAGGTTTGTTTTGCTGAATTACTGGTTAACTGCTGGGTATTGTACTAATCACCTTTTAATTTTTTGCCTTGATAGATGCTGTCATGTTTCAAGGTACAGCACATTGGGTACATTAACATTATGTTGAACTTCATATACTGCAAGCACAGCTTTTAAGTATGTATGTAGTACTAGCATTACTATACATATATATTTATATTAACAAATAAAGCAGTAATTTCTGTTTCACTCATTCTGTGCAGTTATTTTACATGTTACCATCAAACTGATATGCCCTAGCTTAAATCTATATGTTTATCTTAGTAAACTGCATTTATTGAACTTGATTTAGAACCCTGAGTGTGTAGAGTTGCATTGTGCATCTGTCGTTCTTGAAAATTTCTTTAATGGTACTTCCAGAACTTGCTACATAATGCTAGTTGCTTTCAAAGGAACAAAATCTGATTTAACCATGAAATAAATTGTTTATACTTGCACTGGAGAAGAAAACTCAGTTAAGGGTCTGTGCATCTGTACCTTTCAACAAGGGGCAGGTTTCAAGGCCAGCCTTGTGCAGGGTGAACTGGGATGAAAAGGAATAGTGGGGAGGAGCTGTGAGCAGCCGTGGGGAGTGGCATGGGGACGCCAGGGGTGTCTCCATGTGTCCCACAGGGACCACAGAGGGGTTCAGGGGTGGGCCAGCTGGCAGCCACTGCAGCAGCCTCAGAGTTCATGAGGCAGCCAGGGGAGGCAATGACTGCTCACATTGCTCCTGAACTGGCAAGGAAGAGAGTTCCCTTCTCCGTTGCTCCCTAACGTGCCTCTGTTCCTCTGACTTTTAGGGAGATGCTGTGCAAATGATTACCACTGGATTTTTGAACAAAAAGTGAGTTAATAAAAGGCCTTGAGAAAGCTGTATACATTTGTAGAATTAGGTTTTGTTTACTCTGCAAAGGGTATAAAAAGGGTATCGTTATAAATGTAAAACGTATATATACACATATATATGTACACACACGCTTTACATACACAAATTCATAAAAGAAATATAAAATGGAAAATACTCATGTTTTAAGTGTGGACTTATAAAACAGTTCTAAGGCAACTCAGCCTACTTTTATCATTTCTACCATGCAATTTCATCTTTGTATCTAACTTCTAAGTGCAACTTCATTGTCTTCAGTGGAAAGTTTCCTGTTTTCACCAGTGTAAGTATAGGATAACAAGGCACAATATGCTTTGAAAATACCACGCAGCACTGTATGAAAAGCCTTGAAATAACTTTTGAAGAACGCAACATAGAGTCACTAAATCATATTTTTGCAAAGCTTTGTGGTTAAATATTTTCATGTGCTGTGGAATAGCTATAATATAGACGTCTTCCTGACACTAGACTTTGGATTTACTGGAAAAAAACTAACGTGGTTGAAAGCTGGGTTCAACTGTAGCTTTTCAAAATAAAAAAGATAAAAAGATAGTTGAAGAATAAATTACACTAGTTAACAAAATAGACAACTGAGAAGAACCAGGGAGTGGATGGGATGTTGATCTCTTAGTTAACAGGGAAGGTCTGGCATGGAAATAAATACATTTTCCACATATTTTAGGGTTGATTCTGCTTCTAGTTGAAATAATTGTGAAGTTTTAGTAAAATAATTTTTTTTTTTTCTATTTTTAAAAAAATCTCTCAGTATTTCATATTAATAATAGAAGTATTTTAGAACTTCATTGAACATGCTTATCCCTGACAATGAGAAAAATAAGAAGCAAAAAGACTAGTAAAAGGCACACATATAAATTTGATTCTTTAGATTGCCAATGTGTAATCTCCACCCTTTGCAATGTTAAACAACCTTTTTCAAGAAAAGTAAAATACTCTGTTTTGGAGTTTCATTTTATGTTTTTTTTTTTTTTTTTTTTTTAAATTTATTTTTTTTCCCCAAATACAGTGCAGAATAGACTAACTTGCTAGGAATTTCTTGAAATTACCCAGGAATTTTTCACAGTAATTACTGTTTCTGAGCCTTTAAAATCAACACAGTAAAATGCTGATGAGATTACAGTTCACGGAAATAAAGGCTCTAAAGCAAAGGTTATGAATTTTCCTTGGTTAGTGCAGCATGTACAATGCCTAGTTAACTCTAGAAACTGCCCTTACTATTTACAATCTTCTGATTTAACAGTGCATGGTTTTAATGTCTGTTTAGGGGATTTAGTTTCTATACTACAAATGTTATTCATGAAACAGCAATTTTTTACAGGCATTGCTTAGTTCGAAGGCAGTCCCTTTCATACTTCATCCAAGAAAGTATCTTGGATATTTAGAGGTTTATTTTATACTTTGCCTAGTAATGTTTTATTCTATTGGTCTCTTATCCTAAGATTCAGTAGGATATTCTTGTACCAAACAAAGTTGTGATGATTTTCAGACAGCATGTTCCAGAAACAAAAATGATCTCTGCCGGTCTTTTTCTGTCTCCCAAAATGAAGAAACGCCTGATCTATCTCTAGAGGTTGGAGTTCCTTGTCAGTTTTACTGGTCCCACACCAAGTAGTCTAGCTTAAAAAAATAAATAAATCAGGGGATGCTTAAAAGGGCTTCAGATATTATTATCTGGCCTAATCTTAGTCTGTCGATTGCCGATAAATCATTATTTTGACATATGGGGAATATCCACTACAGAAATAGTATAACTGTATATTGACATACAATTCCTTTCTTTCTCCTGTTAGTGTCTTCTATGATGTGCATGTGAATTGTGGATGTGGAATATGTTTCCTCAAAAAGATTCATATGGTCAAGTTTTCTCTCTGTTTACTTGCTTAAATAAATGTTTTCAATTTAACACAACAATTTGTAATGAATACTGTGAAACAAAGTTAAAAGAATGAGTTCTTGAAATAGAAATCATAATGAAAATGCTTTTCTCCCCTCCAAAATATTTATTTTAACATGTGGTCACATTTTCCTACATTTTCACATTAATTGAAATCTTATTGTTCTAGAAGAATAAACCTTCTTCCCTTCCTTTAGTTTCCCAGCTCTTACAGAAATTAAAGAATACACACGAGGGCATAATTTGTGGTTTTAAAGTAAGCATAATTGTGTAAATTCATAATAAAAAGCATTATGCCAAGGCAGTACTCTCATACAGACCATTTTGTAATTTGTCTTTCCACTTTAATGAAAGGAAACAGTTTCTTCTGATAATCTTCTGGTGACTGAGTTTTACAGAATGTTCTAAGTATTCTAAATTTCACTCCTCCTATTACCAAATAATCTTATATTGATGTCCAGAAGGAGTTTCTAAGGCTCTGGAATGTCAGCTGAAGCTTCAGATACTGGGAACCGTCTGGAGACAAACAAAGACTTCCTATTTATTTGGAAATTACCACTATAATTCCTGTATTTTAAAGGAGGCAGTTTGGGGGGGGGGGGGGAGGGGTTGAGGAGGAAAGGGTACAACACCAGTGCTGCGTCTCTTGGTGTTCCCGTATGTAATCTTGTATGCTTTTTGCTTTTAGATTCATAGAAACAATTTGAAAAAAACAGACTATAAATATCCAGTCACTTTCAAGAAACTTTTCTTGGCAACAGAAGCTAAAATCAAGCACCATATCAAATAAAATGAGAATCATGCTACAAAGCTTATCTGCTTTCTCTTGAAGAAAGCTTTGTGAGCATAGCCACAAGCCTGGAGCCGAGTCACCCAGTGCTGTGGCAAGCAGAACCACTCTAAAGACTTAAAATCTTTTTTAATAATTTTCTCTATTAAAACTCACCAGTGCCCTTCTTCTGCTTCTCCAGGAAGTTGTACCCGTCAGCACCTGCTGAGGGCTTCGTTGATCAAACCAGCAGGTAAAAAAAAAAAAAAAAAAAAAAAAAAAAATCCCGTAGAATAAAGCCAGACCAGCTGGCTTTGAAGAGAAACCCCCCAGTTTGGGTTGTGTTTGCCTCACTCACCCTCTCCTCATCAGCCCTGGGCTTTTTCTCCTTTGGTTGTTGACCTGTAGGCTGCGTGATGCGGGCGCACAAGTGTCTGGCAGGCTAAGGTGCACCTGCCTCTGTCACTCCTGAGTAAATTTAGCTGTAAAAGGTATCACTGACAAGCAGATCTTTGTCAGCACTGGCAAACGAACACAGCATTGCTGTCCCCCTTCAAAGTCCGCTGCGAGTTCAAGTGGAAAATATCAAATTGGTCGTCTTAACCAGGAATTGCTTCTTCGTGAAGAAAAAAAGGACAAATTGCTTTCACATGGCACAAAACTTTCCTCCTTTATATAGATATTAAAATTACATTCCAAGAATAATCTCTGAACAAGACTGGGTTTTGTTCTATTAATTGTGGCTGGAAGGAAACTTTTTTAATGGAAATACAGCATACACATATTTCAATTCAGGTTATTAAACTGTGTTAAGTATTAAAGTTGATTGCCTTTCTTTTCACTAACTCATTGTGCTTTTTTATCCAAAGAAATATTAGAAGACTAAAACCTCTCAAATAGGAGGTATTAATCTCATTCCCAAAATTAGAAAGCATGCAGTGTTGAGAGACTGGATGTCAAAATTACATGTTCGTAGCACTTATGCGGTGGGTATCTAGGAACCAACCACTTTTAAAAGTGGGAGCTAAAGTAAATGGGAGTCTTCTGAGAGTGAAGCCATCTAAGCTTCATGTTGTTGTCCTTATTGCATTAAGATAAGGGTATTTATCATTTCTATCTGTCCTCCCCACCTTTTTTTTTTTTTTTTTTTTTTTTTTTAATTCCTGGAAGTGGCTTCTGGTGATAGAAAGATGTAAGCCTTATCAGAGAGTTTCAAAAAAAGATTTGTCAATATAGGCTTGCCAAGATCAGTAGTAGCATACCTAGGTACTCCATTTTCTGCTTGAAAACCATGTCATAAACTCAGACAACTTCAGTGAAAAATTTGAAAAGTGTTTACTACAATATGCTGTTTAAAAGTAGCAAAATGTTCCTTCTAAAAACGCGATGAGAAAAAATGTGGGTCAGGAGCTCTTTGTAAAATAAACAAGGTTCCTATTTACTTACTTGTATAAACAACCACTCACCAAGCTGTATGTCTCTGCAGGGGCACCCTTTCAGATAAAAACATGGACCTGATTGGCATCATCCTGTATCCATGGAAACGTTTTAAGTACCTCTCTCTCAATATGTACTTCTCTTATTCAGGGTTTAAAAGCTGAGTGCTGAATAAGTAAGTGTTTTTATTTAATAATTATACAGGACGTACTTTGTGGAAGGTTGGTGAGGGGAACAGGTTCTTGGGTTTTGTATCTGTCATAATAAAGCTCTTCTGTTTTCATCATATTTGATAAAATCATGTGTTTCATTTCAAGCCTCCCATCAGCTCTCATTCTTAGATTAAAAATAATGTTCACAAAGTCCTAATGAAAGGGAATTCTGAATTTTTTGATGATCCATTAATGTTTGAAAAACAGTGATCATAGTTCATATTACCTTCAGACTTAGGCATAGCTGTAATTGCATAAACTAGAATTTTTATCTCTTTGAAAGAAAAATAGTAGAAAAAATAAGAATATAGTCTGTATTTTCATTTGAAAACAGCTATACCTACCTATATATCTGTTTAGTAGGTCACAGAAATTAAGAGCTTAACAATCAGCTTGAAATCTAACCAAAAGACTGAAAATAAAGGAGATGCATTAGCGTAGAAATAAGTCAAACAGAAAACAATAATTTTCCTATTAAGATATGTCTGTCTTACAACTTATTTAAAATAACAAGCCAAAGAGCTAATATATATATATTTATTATTATTTTTATTTTTTCCCGTCTCCTATTTCCATGCAAAGAAAGAAGCATAAGGATGAACTACATTTATTTTCAAAACTATTGTTCTGAAGAAATCCACTGCAAATCATATGTAGTTATTGCAAAGTTGGCTTGGCTCAATTTCAAAACTTTTGGAGTTCCACCTATTAGCTGGAAAAACTAATGCATGCTTTAAATGTAGTTTAAATTAAAGGGTATGCATATGATTAATATTGGTTGTCTTCAGTTAAAATTCTAAATGCATTTTTTTCAAAACCTGTCTTAATTTTATTGATAGAAAACATTTTATCCACCTGGGTCAGGTTAAAACACTAAAATGTCTTGCTAATTACGAGTGATATCAGAAAAACACATTTCTGTCTAGAAATATCCAGTAGTTCTCATTGAAACCCAACTGCTTTAGAGTCTTGGTTTGCTAAGTTTGTATCTCTGCATATTATTTTCATTTACTCCTGTTACCTTTATGATTTGCCACCTCATCTTGACAACCCAGTACCTGCTGAGTGCAGATGGCACAAACGATCTCTCCACTGATGAGGCTGGAACAGCCTTTTTAGAAACTCAGTGTAAAACCTCAACACCTAATGAAAATTGATAGCTTTCCACATGCTAGATTCTCCATAAAAGTCCGACACGTTTATTTGTTTGCACGTGTTTACAAATAAGTAAAGAATTTAAGTTTTGTAATTTCAGTGTGGGTCACTTAAACGTGCTTGACTTTCTCTGAAAGTTTCAGTGGGTGCTCTGTCTGTGGGATGGCTCACTTGTTCTGCAGATTGCCATATGAGACCTAGGATTGTGTTTGCTCTCAAGAACTTGTACTCTGAGCCAACTAAGCATATCAGAGAGGTGAAACTTTCAGCCTCCAGGGAAGGATGCAGCACACATGACAATTTTGTACATTTCCCTTCTATCATGTGCCTGTCCTTGCTTACAAGGTCAAGGTTGCTGGGGTACAAGTTGGGAAAGTAGAAACAGAGACTAGTCTCAGCTCAGCCCTCTGTGAGTTCAGTCTGATATGGATAAGGAAGCTCTGACCTTGCTCGTCAACCTAAGCAAATAAAATCTCAGTTATGTACTTGAAGGATTGCAGGGTTGACTGCAAAATACAGTGAAGGCTGGACTTGACACTGCCACACTGAAATTGTGGAAGCATGATTTGCCTTGTTGCCACTATGAAATGGGCAAAAATCTGAATTTCCCTAGCCACAGATCATGTGGAAAGAAAGGGATGAGGAAAAATGCTAGTGTTATTGCTCGGGCACATAAATCTTCATCTAAGTAATATGTTCTCAGCTTTATGATTTTTAGCTTTTTAATCCAAGATGTCTTTTTTTTTTTTTTTTTTTTTTCTTCTTCTCCCTAGCATTTGTTAAAGAATCACTTCCAAAATGCTAGAAAGTCAGCCTGAGCATATTGCAGATAAAATCTGTCTCCCTTCTCCATCACGTAAAATAGAGATACAACATTTGGCCTATATTCAGTTTTTCAGGTGCTAAAAAGCTATGACAAAACTGCACAGATCGTATGATAATGGGCATATTATACAACTGTAGATCATCATCATATGCCCAACTTATTATTACTACTTTAGTTTTTGCTACAGACCACTTTTATAACACCATCAACTTACATGGTACTTCAGAAGCATAAAGGCTCATTACATGCTCATTGTATTTATAGATGAAATATAACAATACAAATAAGCAGGGAAGAAAATAGAAAAATGTTGAGGTGTATGGCAAAGATGTAGGGAGTGCAGCTGTGGAAAGAAAAGGGGGTTGAGTTGTTTGAAGGATTTTAAAGATGATCAGCAGGCTAAAATGTAGACAAGGAATTCTCCAAGGAGACTTCCTATACTTTTGGACACATCACAGTGAAATCAGGCCCCAAATGCTGAACCTTCCAAGCCTGAAATGTACACAAGTGAAAAGGACTGAGTAATAAAACAGGGTAACTAAAAAGTAGCTGCCTATACAGCTTGTATACAGTTACATTGGCTCAAATTTGGGCTCTAAAAGAGGGTTGAGAAAACTGAAAATATAGAAACTGCTTCCACTGATAGGAGCAGACAGTTGCCAGCAGGGGAATACAGTAGTAATATGATAGAATGTTAAATCCCCAGTTCATAAGTGCTGATATATATGTGTAATGTTAAGCCAAGGAGCAAACATTTGTATGTGAAATTGCACGTGGCCTTCCATCTTTCATTATGCATAGTCTGATAGAAGAAAGAATGTAAACACACATTTGGCAAGCAAGAAGGGCAGTGTTATGTAGGTTTTCCTAATACAAAAGTGTAACTGGGATTTTGTTCCTGAAGAGCAAGTAAATCAAGAGCCATCTAACAGTAGGGTATGGTTTGAACAAAAGTAACTTCAGCAGCATTCTGAACAGTTTTGAGGGGTGGCATAGGGTAAAGGTAAATAAAGTGAGATGTCTTTCCACTGAAGTGTGGATGTTAACAGTGCTTGGGAGCCAAATTTCAAATTAGAAGAAAATTATTTAGGAAACTAGTTGCAAGTGAAAAGGTTATGAAGTTCAGAAACATCCAGAATCACAGAATTTCTAGGTTGGAAGAAACCATCGAGTCCAACCTCTGAGCTAACACTAACAGTCCCCACTAAACCATATCCCTAAGCTCTACATCTAAACGTCTTTTGAAGACTTCCAGGGATGGTGACTCCACCACTTCCCTGGGCAGCCTGTTCCAATGTCTAACAACCCTTTCAGTAAAGAAGTTCTTCCTAACATCTAACCTAAAACTCCCCTGGCGCAACTTAAGCCCATTCCCCCTCGTCCTGTCACCAGGCACATGGGAGAACAGACCAACCCCCACCTCACTACAGCCTCCTTTAAGGTAAATGTAGATAGCGATAAGGTCGCCCCTGAGCCTCCTTTTCTTCAGGCTGAACAATCCCAGCTCCCTCAGCCGCTCCTCGTAGGACTTGTTCTCCAGGCCCCTCACCAGCTTCGTCGCCCTTCTCTGGACTTGCTCAAGCACCTCGATATCCTTCTTGTAGCGAGGGGCCCAAAACTGAACACAGTACTTGAGGTGCGGCCTCACCAGAGCCGAGTACAGGGGGATGATCACCTCCCTAGCTCTGCTGGCCACACTGTTTCTTATGCAAGCCAAGAGCCAAGATGCTGTTGGCCTTCTTGGCCACCTGAGCACACTGCTGGCTCATATTCAGCCGACTATCAACCATCACTCCCAGGTTCTTCTCCGCCAGGCAGCTCTTCAACCACTCATCTCTCAGCCTGTAGCTCTGCTTGGGGTTATTGCACCCCAGGTAGGTACATTGGTACATGCACCATATGTAGGTCCATAAGTTAAGAACAAGAATGGAGTAATTAATAAAGACAGAGACAGGAGGTAGGGAAGGAGTAAGAAGGAAGAGACGGTGTTTAAGTTGGAAATTTCAGTCTGTAGCAGAGGCTGCCTGTAGCCAGAGTGATATGCTAGGAATATTGCAGAAATGGAGTCAGATTTGGCAAAAATACAACTGAAGGCAGGGAAAAAGATAATATCTCTGAGAGTGGGGAAAATATAAGACTTTGGGGTATGTCTCTATTTTTCTCTTTTATGTGTTGTAAAATGAAAGCAACTTTTTCAGAAGGAAAATTCAAACCACAGATGGGGAAGGTGGAAGAGAAAGGAGACTCTGATCTTATATGAATTACCAGCTCTTCTGAAACACTGTGCTTGAAAAAGCTGTATGCAGACCTATACAAGTGCATCAGATTCTCCAAATTCTAAATGTAAAAGATTTAAAAGAAAGTGTGTGGTGAGATGTTGCTAATGTAGGCAGAGGAAGTAATTTCTGACACATGCATGAACATCGAGTAGCCAATGTGCTTGTGTAATGTAATATGCAAAGCACAAAAGCATGGGGGGATGAAATGACATGATAGGGCCCAAACTTGACATTTCATGCACAGAAGACTCTCTGCAGCCCAGTGCCATGTGTAGCACTGCTTCTGCCACATCAGGTTCACACACAAGTATTAGATGACAGGCTGATTAAATAAGAAGGCCCGTTCCAAGAAGCACAAATAAGTAACTTCATAACAAAACCTCTGTCTTACTGGATTTAGTCTGAGTTAAAGAACAAGGAAACAAACAAACAAACAACAACAGAGAAATAAGCAACAAAAGTCATTCTGGGATATATGCTAATAAATCTATGCCATCGCGCTGGGGAAATGAAAGCAGTGTGAACAGTTGCAGCCTGTGGGAACACAGGTATGTATATGCCATTAATTTAAATGTGCTCCAGGATTCTGTCAACAGAGAGAAGAGAGGAGAACTTACCCAGGAATGTTTACTGCAGAACAGTAACACTGATTATAAGTTATTTTAAAGTAATAAATTAATGGTGACCCTCTCTGCCAAAGTATGATTTATTACAAACTGATCTGCTGTTTTGTGTAACTGTTTTACATGCTAATTGCCAGTATAGTTGCCCAAGAACTGAAACATAAATATGATAAGGAGTGATTCATAGATGGTGTCTAAAAGCAAAACCAAAAACCTCAAAATGTTACAATCTTTTAGAACTAAAACATTTTAGTGCAAATCAGCAATATGGTGTATTGTCAAATTAATTATTTGAAAAGGAATGTTTAGAATAAACATTGGAAAGGATCGGCAGGATAAAGAGTTTTGCTAAACATTCCTTATTTCATGTAAAATGATATAACTCTTTTTCTTGCAAGCCATTTTTCATATTTTGCTATTGTTTCCAAACTCCTGCAAGATCCATTTTTATAAATAAATTGTGTTCAATAGGTAGGAGGTTTGTTTTACAACTGTCATGATGTTGACAAAAGATGCTTACTAATAAATGAGTAAATGGGCCTCTTCCTTGTTTTATGCCTTTTAATACTACATGAGGAGTTGATTTTAAAATTATTATTTTAGGTGGATCTGATACAACAGCCATGCACAAGGTTGCATGACTGTTGCATACAATTTTTGTTACATACAAGTTTTCATTGTATGTAAGTTCCAAAATTTCAACCATTAAGATTTAAAGATAACCTTTTTGGGTATGTGTTTTATCCTGGTTTGGTTGCAAGGATTCAGCAGCTACTTGAATTTAACAGTAGAAGTATTCCAGATATGTTAAACAAACAAACAAACAAAAAACACAACAACAAAATACATTTACAGTTGTTTCACTGAGAATCTCTAACACCTACAGATTTTGAAATAGTGGAAGAAGTTCACTGGGGACAGTCTTAGGAATGTACCTGAAGCCTGCCCAAATAGCCTATCTGCCAAAGAGAAATTTGCCAAGAAAATACCAGGTCATGTATACTTGTCTGAGAGTTCAGCTGGGAATCTGGCACCAAAGAGTGGGAGGAAGTGATTAAAAGCTGTTGGCATGCCTATATGCATGGAGCCAACTAAGAGCTGCATGGCAACTAATTCTGATATTTGTGATATTTTAAGTACTGTGGACCTTCTTTTTCCATAGAATCTAAGGGCTTCCTAAGGTTTCCTATATAGTAAACTATGTATGCTTTGCTCTGTGTAGGGGCAGATATGTCAGCTGCTGCCCACACCTTATCTGCTCAGCCTCAATTCTTGATATAGGAGGATGAATGTGGTTGTCTCTGCTCTTCTACTTTTTTTTTTTTTTTTTTTTTTTTTTTTCCCCCTCCACTCCTTGAATGACACAGAGAACTAACTTCCTAACTTCACCTACCAGGTGTCCTACCTCCTACCAGGTGTCCTACCTTTCCTACTTTTAGTATTGCTGCAAGCATTGTCTGGCTTTCCAACTAGGAGAAGGAAAAACTGAGTTGTGCAGTAGCCACTTACATGTACATACAGTGTAATTCTGATCCTCTGTTGTTTTTTTGGCATTAATGTACCATATTCACTGAGACTGGGAAAACTGCTGCCTCTCAGAGCCACTGATTTGGACAATTATCCAAAATCAGATTATAATAAATGGAAGTCTTAAGAATTTTGATTAACCTCTAAATAAATGTTACTTTGGAAAAACCCTGTCAAATGCATTAATGATAAGTTGTGAAGTAGTAGTAATTGCAAGCATGGTGTTATAGATAACATGGTTAATTGATACCACCCTCTCAAACATGTATAGCACATCAGCTGCCATGAAGCTGAAGTGATTATAACAGTATTTACAACAGTTTAAAAAACATCAGATAAGATATATAAAATGGAAACTCAGAGTGCTTGTTGCAATCATCTCACTTGGTCATTTCATGACTTTGGGCAAATATGTTTTTAGTATATCTTGGCCATTAACACTTCCAACTTTCTGAGGAGATAAGTATAGACTGATCTGGTCCAATTAGATTTTATGGGAATGTCATAGGGTCCAAGATGAAGACTGTAATTAACTAAAGAAAGATGGGTAGCCTTGCCCCTGCAACTCAGTGCTTGTTCTTTAGATGTCATTTGGATGACATTGCTGGGCTTTGGGATTACTTCACTCTCTTTCATTTTTGGTATCTGGTAATGCAATATATATTTTTTTTCCTGTTTTATATTTTTCAATTGAGAATTTGCAAAAGAAATCCAGAAGGACTCATTCTGCTTCATTCTCTTTCATAAGAACATAGTTTCTTCCTTCATACCAAACACTTGATAATATAAGGAATTTGTCTGAGGGGTTTGGCTGAGATTTGTGATAAGATGACTGATTGCAAAGGAAGCAAGACTGTGTTTTTCTCCCATAACCATGGAAGAGGCTGTTATTGTTCTTAGCTCATTACATCTCCAACTCTGAATAGCTTTGCTGTTTCACTGGAGAAATCTTGACAGTTAAAAATGGTAGTAGAGTGTTCTGTAATACTCCTATTTGCACCTTCTAAGGAAAAAAATGAAGAGATGAAGAAATGAAGGTAAAGGCTGTAAGTACAATTAGGGCCTTGACATATTCTTCCCATCTCCTTCCCATATCAGCACTTCCAATCACAGGTCAAAAAATGCATCTGCCTAAGTCTTTTTTCCACATGACTATGGTAAGAAACATTGTGTTTAGGGATGAGTTCAGGTTGAGGTTATGAATGTTAAGTGGCAAACGCTTGTCTCACAGGTGTTCCCATAGAAATGCAGTATTTATCATACATGCAGACTTGAGGGAAGATGCTATGTCTTTGGTGTTTGTTTACTTTTATATATATATATTTTAATTTATTTTTGTGATATGTGGGGTGGTGGTGCATAGAAGGAACGGCATGCATTTGGTAAAGAGTCCTCACTCCACCTTGTTTCATGCATGGCAGCAATGTTTAGGTATATGTTCACCTCATCAGTAAATTAGGAAAAACTAAAATGTGTGTTGATATTGTAGTTGTACAACTTTGTGAAGCCAGAAGGAGGTTTGTTTCAGCAAGATAGAGATACCGACAGAATGAAAAACTGAGACATGTAGCAGACAGCCAGTACCAGCCCTTTAATCATAAATTCCCAGCACATCAGTAAAGGTGCAAGGATTAATTTTGGAGGGAATTTTTTGGCCATAGCACTCAGAAAAAAACAACTGAGTAAAAAAAAAGGAAGAAGGAGTGGGCATGTTTGTTTCAACAATGGTGGACAAAGGGTGTCTCCCAGGATGGAGCACCAAAAAGTGACTCTTCAAACAGGTAACTCCTGCACCTGTAGCTGACCATACTTCACCATTACTAGGCAGTGCAATTCCATTGTCATGGAAATCCAGGTATTTCATGACCTGGATAAAAAGTGTAAACTGCTTCTTGGCTGTGGCCTACAGTGATGAGAGTAGAGACCAATGGTCAATGATGCCTGAAGTGGGCTTTCAGTTTCTGATTGCAATTCTCTCTGTCTTACTCCTTGGCGTGCTAGGTGGCACAACCATCAATTTCTGTACATCAGCCAGGCCAATCATTTGATATGACTTCTAGTATAGTGCAATGAGGGGCAGCAGGGTGAGAGGAAAGCTATCAAGTATAAATTTGATTTGCTGAAGTAAGTCTTGGATATACCCACTCCTGTCTCACATGAATTAGGGAGGATAGAGTGACGGGTTTGACCCACTTGGTTCAGCGAATACAAACCTGGAGCTACCAAAGAAATGTAACTATAGCTGTGGGGGCTTCAGTACTCCATTCTCTGTCCCTGAGATCACAGGTTATGAAATATAATAGGACATCTGTTCAGGAAAGAAGTAGCTTCAGCTTATCTTCCTTCTGTAGATGGTCTGTGCAAAGGCTATAGATGTAGCTACTTGAGAAACAGAGTTGGAATGCTCTTGGGAAAATCAGTTGAGACTAAATCCTCAGGCAGGAGAGTATGCTTTGTAGGTGCTATCTCTTCACAGACAGAATTTGCTGGTTAATGCAAATATTTTGATAGGTGATTCTGCCATCTTAATCCAGTTAATAGTATAAAGCCATAAGGTTGATTTCTAACCATCTACTTTAGCATGTTCTCATTCATTTTCAAATAAAAACTAATAGTGTTGCACACTGCACCACTCTGGTAAGAGCAAAATACCACTATTTAAACCATAAGTATAGTTGAAATATAGAGAAATGAGGGCACCGTTTTTTGACTTGAATGACTTTTCGGTAACATCGTGTACGAGCAGTTCATAATTTCAAACTTCTTCTTCTTAAGTAGCATGAATTTTTAAGTAGCATAGGATTTCTTCAAATTAAATCTATCTTGTTTCTGGAAAAGAAAAAAATAAAAAATAAAAAGAGCAAATAACAGAATAAGCCAAAATCTCCAATAACAAGCAGAGCTGTTCTGTGAACACTAATGTGTTCCTACCACTTTTGTCAATTATTTGAATTTGTTTTCCGGTATTAAAGCTGGCATGAAGGACTACTTTACAGTGAATAAAGTCTTCAGTCTTAAATGTGAAGAACAATTTTTTAAGTTAAAGTTTTTCTTTTGAGAGTTGTCCAAGGCTTCATTCCATGAACTTCTTCCTAAAGCTACAGCTGCATAAATCAGGCTTAAAGCATACCTGTTTACACAGCTGTGTCAGGGGAATAGTACAGGAACTTCACCTTGCCAAGGGAAGGATTGCACTATGGCAAAGATCCACTCCCTCTCTCATTCCTAGCTTCTTTCTCAAGGTGGAGGAGTAATGACGTATCCTAAGAGCAGAAAATGGGACAATGCTCCTGACTGATCAACAATGATTTTCATTGCTGACTGAGAATAAATAAACCTCAAAGAAATTCAGAAAAAGTTTTTTTTTTATCTTTTTTTTTTTTTTTTTTTTTCAGAGAGGGGGAGGGGAGAGGGGTGGTGGTGGTGGGAAGGAGACAGCATCTCATCTTTGAGAATTTTTGAATGTAAGATTACTAACAGGAAACTTTATACACAATTCCATCTATTTTCCCAGTCATTTTCCATGCACCCATCCTCAGCCAACACCACTGGCATCACTCCCACAGAACAGACACTAATTTACAGCAGCTGAGGTCCTGGATCTTATGTTACTTTCATATTCATATACTATAGTCTGGGAAATGTCAATAAAGCATGCAGGTTTTGAAATGCATAAGATACATGACCACAACATAACTATTTTACATATGGACTTGAAACAGAACTGTTACTTACGGCTGGCATACTATGATATGCTTTCTTTAAGGCCCTATCTTATGCTGCAGCTCACTTGACCTAAATTCTGCTGCAGTTTCTTCTTACAAAAGACTGAAAATTCAGGCAGAGCTGCAAGTAAATTAGAAAAATGGAACTCTTTACCAAAATGGTATGATGGATTCATAATTGTATGGCATTTAATCATATGTTGCCTCCTATTTATTTTATGCCAAACTTAATTTTCTATTTTTAAGTGAATTCAGTATTAGTACCAGGAATATAATGTTGGTACTAAGAGTTGTGAACACAATAACCAGAAAGCTTGGGAAGTACGTACGGGGAAATTGACATGTATTGAATATGGGAAGAATGGAAGATAGTCTTTGAAGCAGAGATTAGGATAACAACCATCTGTGAAATACTTAGCATCACAGACCGTTTAAATAATGTCTATCAAGTTTTCTGGTTTAATTACCAATTTGAATAAAGGGGGCAATTCATGCCTATTAGAGCCATTGCATTAGGCTACTGAGGCAAACTGCAAACTTGGGCATGTATCTCTGCTTGACTTTATTTTCATTAACATCTGGAAGATTTTCTATGCCACTAAATGGGAAAAAAATCCACCACCACCACCAAAAAACAACAGTAAAAAACCCATCATCCTATTCTAGTTTTAAAAATGACAGTCTGCATCCTGCAGTGTGTGTCTGCAGCAGTGGGTGGATTCTCTGCCACAGAATCACACAGGGCCCTGACTATTACCAAATGGTGTGTGATAAACAAACACAGAAACTTATTTTACTAAAATATTCTCTTCATTTAGTACTTAAATGCACTAGAAGTGGCCTTTTGAAAAACATAGGTCATGGAGCAACAATTGCTCTTGGAGTCTCTGGATTGCTTCATTGTTTATTTAATTTGACAGCATGCTAGCTTCAGTTTCACAATTTAGATCATTTATTTTTATGGTCAAAATGTTTGTACAGTAGCAAAATGGTTTAGTGTATCTCTGCAATGGAATAGTGCCTCATTTTGCAGCTGCTCTGGCTTTCTTTAGTTCAGGCTTCATGCAGAGTGGGTGCTTTGGGAACCTGGCAAACTGTTAAATCAGCCTTGTGCTAGCCAGCAATGCCTTCCCTGTTGTGCCAGTAGTATTGTGCCCACAATGGGAAAACCTTGGGAAGCTCATTTAAGGACCACTTTCTAGTGTTTCAGGTAATCCTAAGGAAAGAAAGAGAGATATTATGTGATTTCTCTTGAATAAAAGAGGACACAGATACAAAGGTGCAATTCAAGAGCCTCCTAAAGGAAAGAAAAGACAACACTATTAATGTGCTGGTGGTATTTTTCATGTTATACAGAAGTGCTTCAGTGAACAGAAAGAAAATTAATTAGTTAATGTCAATATTTAACACTTATAGAGACTTTATAGAATCCTAGAATGGTTTGGGTTGGAAGGGACACTAAAGCCCATCCAGTGCCACCCCCTTCCTTGGGCAGGGACACCTCCCACCAGCCCAGGCTGCCCCCAGCCCCATCCAGCCTGGCCTTGGGCACTGCCAGGGATGGGGCAGCTCCTCTGGGCAGCTTGGGCCTGGGCCTCACTGCTCTGAGTGAAGGATTTCTTCTGAATATCTAATCTAAATCTCTTCTCCCATAATTCAGTATCATTTCCTCTTGTTCTACCACTATCTGTGTTAGTGTCTTAATGTGGGGAAGTCAGGAATGGATTTTATCTCAATCTCTATTAGTCTTCTTCACTGTGATGTCTGTGAAGAGCTCAAATACCTTTGATTTGCATTCACATCATCTTTCTGATACTAGTAAGCAATAAATAATAAATCAAACAGAAAAATAAGATCGCCCCCTCTAGTACAATTCCACTAAAGTGCTTAGAGAGTACGAGAAGTACACAAAGGACAAAAGGAAGGCTACTTGCAGATGCCTTGTTGGAAGACATCTTGTTTTCTATCTACAGCTCAAGATTTCACGGCCTAGGACATTACCTCAGAAAGTCAAACTCCTCTCAAGAACCAGGAGTCTGAGTAGCAGTGGATATCTAGAACAGAGAAGGACACCTTTCTGGTGGCCCTTGTCTCTGCTAGTTTCTCTGAAGTGAGCACAGATCTTTCGATACCTTTGGGTATTGTCAATGGCAAGAGGACAAACCAGCTGAAGCAGCAGCAAATATTTGGATCTCTGGTGCTTTCTCCAGGTATGGCATACCACCAATACTGGCAGTGAAAGGAGGATGATGCCACGTGCAGCTCACAAAAAGACAGGTTTTAGTTCCATGGATCCAGACGCCAGGTACTTGGCTTACTCAGGAGGTGCGTGAATTTTTGATATTGTTATATATCTATTTAAAAGATAATAATAATAATAATAATAATAATAATAATAATAATAATAATAATAATAATAATAATAATAAATTATTATTTTCATTTTAAGTAATAAATTAATTTCAAATAATTAAATTATTTGAAAACTAGTTTTCATCACTTTTCCTGTGCTCTACAGCATGTGGGTTGTAGCAATGGCAAAAATACCATCTTGACTGCAGGTAACTTCTCCCTTGTTGTAAATTCTCTGCTTGTTCAGGCTATGCATGCATGCCAAAGCACGGTGTGACTTTTTTTTTTCTTTTTCCTTTTTTCTTTTTTCCATCTCACATTGGATGATTTTTTTTTTCCTCTAAGAGCTCTGTAAGATTGGCATTATCCTGTAGCAGTGTCACAGCCTGCAGTCGTTTAATGCCTCTTCTTGTGAGGCCGGGATTCCACGCCCAAGTGCATTTAGTAGGTCAGTACAGTAATTTTAAATGTCTTTCTTTCAGTCTTTTGCCATCTTCAATTATACCTTTCCACCCTACTATTTGTGTAATTTTCTTCTGTCTGAAGTCTCTTTACTGTTGTTCTCTATTGCACAGCGTGACAAATTACCCATCAAGCCGTATCTTTTCAGCCCAGAAATGCGCAGTAACACAGAGTCATGGCATTATCACATGTTGTGCACTTTATTTCCTCACAGTTCATTCAAGTGTGTCACTTTATTTTACTGCTTCCTTTTGTCATCATGAAGATTAACCATTTTATTCTTCCTAAACTTTAGAAACAATTAGAAATGCATTACGCTGTAAGCCCAGAGCAACACCTAGACAACTCCATGCAACTTATGCTTTCCCTGCATGGCAAAATTATTCTCCGTGACTCTGAGTCTTTGCAGAAGCTAGGGCTTTCATCCTTATTATACAGCTGAGTAACCCTGGCTGTGGGCAAGAGAATTATCTGTAGCCCCTGGCCACCAACCAAATTAACTGTGAGACACCATTCACTTTGACAGCATGCTCTGACTTCTCCCGGGAGTTATGAAACTCTCTGGGCCTCATGTGTACTATGCCCAGAGTCCTCGTCTCTCTCGCTCTCTCTTTAATTCAAGATAAATACCAGTAATTGTACAGCTTGTGCTGAGATATCTCTCAGGCATTGCAAGTATGTGTTACAAAAATCAATCGGAATAGCTCAGATAGTCAACAGGGCTACAGCTGGTCTATAAAACACATCCTTAGAAAACGTGATTAAGATGATATAGAGAATGTTTTTTAGTAGTGGAATTATTTAGAAGGGCACCAGTCTTCTCTTGTTAGTATTCCAAGGGAACCAGGCAGCAGTTTAGGGGCCCAGCAGCTCTTGCAGCATTAATGTTTGAAGAGACTCACAGAAGTAAATTCAAAGCTTTCCTCAAACTGTATCTGAGATGTGAGGCAGAGTCTTTTTAAACAAACATTCCTGGTTCTTCTTTACAAGCTATTTCATAATTCATTAGTATGAATGGTCGATGGGAGAGAAAGCACTTCTGTAAAACAGGCAAGAGGGATTAGGAATTAGCTAAACCAGTGGGATTGAATTTGGTTAGAGAAAACAGTAGAGACTTTCAGATTAACAAAATGCTGACTGTTCAGTACTGTTCCGTTTTATAATTTTGTAAAATGCTTATACCTCAGAAAGGATGAGAGCTGAATATAACAAGCTGAAAGAGTTGTGGTGCCAAGGATGCCAAGGGCCATTTGCAGATTTGTGTTCATGGTCCTGTAACTTGCAGAGTGGCAGCTGCTAAGAGACCAGGCTTGAGACGTGCTGCAGGAGCTGAGAACTACCAATGGTATACACATAGATTAGGCAGCAATCCCAAATCTAAATGAACCTAATCCAAAACACAGTTTCTTTTCAACCTCCTGCAGCATTTTACCATATACTTTTTGCTATTTTCTTACACCATAATATAACAAGCTCTTCATGTTGTCCATTAAAAAATCTCTCTCATCAGTTAGCAGCACACACAATTTAATTTGGATATATATTTTTTTCAAATATATCTTTGCAGGCACAATGGCAAGATTAGTGTACAAAGAAATATGTATGAAAGTTTCATAAAAAGCCTGACTTTCAAATGAAAGACAAAAATATTTTTACTTCAGTTTTTGTAACTTTTTGTGAAAACTCTGAAAATTGCTTTAAGTGGGACTAGAAGCTCTGGCTGTTGCAGTTCGTTTACTTTGTAATGCTCTCTAATTAATTTACTTTAGAGTGTCAGGTAATACAAAATCCAGCTCCAGTGTATTTCTCCATATATACCCCTTATGGAAAATTGTTGCTACAGCTGATAAACAGAATTATACAAGCTTTGTCACACAAATCACATTATAAAAGGTTCCAAAAAACTTGACAATGTTGACAGTTGTTTTCAGCAAATGGCTGCTTTACTGTAGCACTGTCAATGTTGATGTCCTTGTGCACATGTAAAAGAGCAATGTGATTAAGGCAAGCTTGTCCATGCTAGATATGAGCCAAGTTTTCAATCTCCTCATGGCACTGAAAGATTGCTCAGCTGTTGCAGATAAGGCAAGAATAGCTAGCAGATTTCTGCCATTAAATAAATAAATAAATAAATAAATAAATAAATAAGCCTTCTCTTTGGGCATGCATATATAGGAATTTGTAACATCTGCTACTGACCTTAAGTTATAGATAAAAAGAGCTCATATTTGTAACTCAAATTGATATTACTTAGTTTAGATGATGTTCTTCCAAGGAGATTACTGAAGTATCTTTGTAAGAATGGATTTATCTAGACAGCAGTTTAAAGTGTGATACAATTTCATAAAGTGGTGAAGTATCACCATTCCTCTCGTGCCAATTACCACTGCAATTTACGTCCACCTTATGTTGAATGTAATTTGCATAAATAATTTATATCGTCTTTTACTCGGAGACTGTTTCATATTTATATATGAAAATCAATGCATGTGCCCTACCTAGGACATCAGTCATCCTTTCCATACTTTTTTTTTCTCTCTATCAAGTAGATGAAAGGAGTGGAAAACTCAGTTCTTTAGCCAAAACTTTGTCAAGGGAAATGAGCCTGAGTTAACACAGTCATATCCTCCATCCTATTGACCCTGAATTCTTTATGCAAGATGTCAAAGCCATGGGACTCAGTAGATTTGTTGTCATGTCTGGGTGTGGAAATAATGGGAATAAGCCAATTTCAACAGCATAATCTTAAAACAAACCCATGGGGATTTTCTCATATAAATTAATGTAGACTTTTTTAGTCTAAACATGCTCAGATTTCCACTTAGTATCTGCTAAAAATGCCTTTGAAGAGCCTGGTTTTCTGACAAAAGCCTGGAGGAGAAGAAGGAGTGGATTTCAGGTTGGCTGAGTGTGACCAGCTACGTGTTTCCCAAAACCTCTAGTATGATGCTGCAAATCTTGGAATGTCGCAGATGGTTCTATGCCTTCCTGAGATTATGTGGAAGAATCTGTGAACTGAAGCTATCTGGTAATGACTCTTTCTGACAACCTTGTACAGTGACAGAGTGTGGTACTAAAGGGCAGCATTTCATAGTCTTTAATTATGAAACCATCCTTTCTCTTCTTGCAACACAGTGACATGTTCTCTGTTCTCAATTAAACCCTGAAACAAACATCTCAGACAAAAGTCCCCTTCAGTAATAAATCCCAATTGAAGCCTAGGAAATGATCCACTCTGTGCACTGAATGAGGCAGGAGTCTGACAGAAGAAGGGACTTGCGATAAGGTATTGAAAGAACATGGCATAATACCTGCAACCAAGGGGAAGAAGAAAATTTAAAGATACACTCCTGACCCTAACATTGGTATTTTCCTGCATTTTAAGACTTGGTGTTGTCAAGCAAACGTCTTGAATAACATATTTACAAAAAAATAATCTTATTCTAAGAAATTATGGGCAGCCTTAACTATGGGCAACACTGCCTATATCTCCTGTAATTACTAAGATTAAAATAAAAGTTATGGTGTATGATAATAAAATAAAATACAACATAAAATGATAAAAAGTGTAACAAACAGAGCTCTTGACAGAAACCCTTATTAGTTTTGCATTTCACATCACTTGGGTTAAATGAGGTGCTGTAATAAAAGAGACACTGTGGAAGATGTCCTTGTTTTGATGCCACCCTATGAAATTCATGCTGACTTCTCCCTTCCCACAGTCTCAGACAAGGTTTTGTACCCAGGCACTCTGGACTCAGGAAGTAGCTGTAAGACTCATGTTCTGTCATTCTCAGACTCTGGTTGAAAATCTAAATCTCATAAATGAAGGGCTGTAATTATCAGCTAGTAAATCTTTGTACCAGTGGTTATTCTTTAAGGTCAATTAGAGTGAAGAATGTTTCAATCTCAGCATATTACAAACGAAAATCTTTCACGCAGAATTGATGAAGCAGGAATGCTTCTCACTGCAGTGGTCCGCTCTTTGCTTTTTGTGCTCCTCTAGTACAGCTGCATGCATGAGCAGGCTGACTTTGCTTTGAAAATCTTAAGCCACATTCTTCAGAACAGTTGCTTGGTGTTGGTCAGATTTCTCTGCAGCCTTTTTTTTCCATTTAGAGCCACTGAGGCTGACACATAGTTTCCAAGAACTTCAGCATGTCTTGTGTCTCCTGAATCCCAAATATTTCTCAAGTGGCTAGCAAAAGAATATCCAGATAATCTTTAGACTGGTAATATAAGCGTTGCAAAGAAAATCAGACAGCTCTGAAAATACGAAGTAAAGTGATTATTTCATTTTATGTCAACTTGGTGTCTTTGTTACATGTATAGTGTCATTGTTGCTCTAAGAGCATTCATCAGATCTAATGATGCTATGAAATCCCACTAAATCTAAGACTAATAACATCTTTTGCTGGTCAGACTGTAAATGATATTGCATGATGATTCATTTGAAAAAGCAATAATGTAGTTTGAAAAATAAAAGATGAGCAATAAGCTGAAACAAAAGACCTAGTAGTTGCCTTTCCGCAAGCAACGCTTTTTCATTCCTGACCTAGGTTTACTTTTTTTTTTCCCCCTTCTTTAAGCATTCTTTACATTATGTACTAAAAATAAAAGCATTCAAGGTTCAAACTTTAAGTCCCAAATTAGTGCCTTTCAGATTCTTTATTATCCTTTCAGGCATCTAAAAAAAAATAGGTCAAAGCAACACTGCATAATTTGGAAAGTTAACAAAATGTTGTTTGTGGAACAAAAAAGTAAGTAGATGTAATTACAATAACCTTTAAATGCATTGTTTCCCTTCCATTATCAATTAAACGCTTTAAAGAACTGAAGTTCTACACAAAGGTGTTTTTTTCTTTTTTAATTTAAAAACATATTTATTTATTGTTGCCTTCTCTCAGTAAGAGAGGGAGAAAACAACTCTGAGTCACATGACATGAAGTCCACCTGGATCTCTGTCTTCTTTCCGCAATGTGAGCGAGCTCTGGCTCACAGCCTGAGCACCGCCTGGCTCAGAACCTTTTGTTCTCTCGCAAAAGCATCGTGCCTAGGTATGACAGGGAAGGTGAGCACTGAAGACTGACTCACAGCAACTGCAACTATAAGTACACATCACAATAAATAAGGTTCTGATCCTTTAGCAGCTTTGTCCAGGCAAAAACTCCCCTTTCTGTTCTCAGTTGTCAGACAAAAATATTTTTGCCCTTGAATTTTTGTATTTTCCTGAGCTTTAACTTTCCGAATATTCAAGGTCAAGTGGCTAACAGACATAACATTGATAGCACTCGATAATGAAAAAACAGTGTGCAAAGAAAAAAGGAAATATTTATTTCCTTGCCATAGCTGAAAACAGTGCAGGAGAAAACATTCAAGAATTCGTGGCCACAGCTGATAATTGAGCCAAACTTCTCTTTGATTTTCTACTTTTTGTGCACTGGATAAACTGTGTTTCCAAAGCTTCAGAACAAATCTCTTTATGTATTTTGGGATGGAATCTATGCCCTGCAATACAGAACAAAGGAAAGAGGTCACTGGAGCTGTCTGCACAAGGCTAGCATAGATATTGCCCTGAAGCTCATTTCCACTAGCAAAAGCCACAGAGATGTTGGAAACGCAGATAGGTTGTTGCTGGTGTTTTGCACCTAATGGCTAAAAATGGTTTCTCACCTGATAAATGGCAAGCTTAGACTCAAAACTTTAAGCTCTTTCACAGTCAGTGGCAGGAGATGGACACCATCACAGTGCCTATTTAGAATAGATGAACCTGTCCCTACAGCTGTCCACTAGTCCCATGACTGTCCAGCAAGTCCAGACAGCTTGCTTAGGTGAGGTGGCCAGATTTCAGGTGGCTAAAGTCAGATGCTGTCTGGCCTTTTCACTAGTGGTACCAAAGATTTTTACTGAAAATTTGAGTACACTCACAACTACCACGCCCTGTCATGCTATGGGTATATCTTGTAGATACTGTCTATGACTCCTCTCTCTTATGACTTCTGTAAGGAAGGACTTCTGTAATTAAGCTTATTCTGCATTTCTACAGATGTTTCACTTTTCCATCAGTGGCACTCTTAATTTAAGGCTTAATAATAAGTTCAGAAAATCTGCATGATGTATTTTGAACTACATTTTAGGATTTTCATCAGACAGGCACAGACACATGCAAACACTGTAAATAATTGAAATTATTCAACTACACTTCCCCTTCCACACACCTTGAACAAACACACACACACACACACACACGCATGCACGCACACAACTAATATAAAGCCTATTATAATGTCCATAATATAGACAACCTAGGTTTCTACAGCACAACAATCTTACAAATGACAAATGTGTAGGCCAACCAACCTCTGGTCTTTTGTCAAATGTAGAAGGTCTGATAGTTATTCTACAAGTTTTAGTCTAGATATGTTTCTAAATCCATTTTCAGGACATATTACTTCCTTTCAGTGTTATACACCAAAAAAAAAAAAAAAAAAAAAAAAAAAAAAAAAAAAAGACAGAAAAAGAACCTGGTATGGGCCAGAATCACCTATACATATATATATGAACAATATAGGCCTAATATTGATTATTCTAAAAAATGATTGGTAAAGATGGATGTTGTTAGATTTAGCAACTCCTAAACAGATATTCTAATGTGAAAGAAAGAGGATCTAGAGATGTTCTTTTTTAGGCTGAAGAAATGTTTTGCACACATTCAAGAAATCTTTAAGACACTGATAATGTAGATTTGTTGTCTGTCAAAAGTGAATGAACTAAGTGACCATGAAACCAATGTGTTGTGGACATGTCATTTGTAGATTCACTATGGTATTAATTTTGAGAGCCCAGGATGTATCATTCTTTCCCAAAAAGATCAAGGAAAGTGTGATAAGTTTTCAGGATAACTCCTAAGGAACAGATGGAGGAGCAGATCTTCTTGCTGGTATTGTTTGGTAGGATATGAGAAAACGCTCTTTCCAAAACAACTTTTTGCATGAGTGTGAGTATGTGCTGCTATTGGAAATAATGAGGTAACTGATAAAAAATTCTATTTTGTTTTTAAGAGGAAGCTGGATGTGAAACTTGTTTTCCCAAATTTGTAAGGAAATCAGAAGTATCAATTTTTAGGCAAATTTTCAGTGTTTTCTTTCTCTCAACTGATTCATTTAAATCTTGAGACAACACAGTTGTGGTCTGTGTAGGAAAATATTTACTGTGGAAGGCAGTATTTCAGGCCTTGAAGTGTATATCTGCTCCCCACCTGAAGATCTGGGGGTGTGATCTAGCAAAAATGTGTCTGTTAGGCACCAAATACTGAATATTGCAAGTTCTCCAGAGACAACCTGGATTTTGTGTATGTATATGTGAGCACATGCCCTTGCGAACTTGTGCATTTTTTGTACCTGTGTTTATTTATGTGGTTGCATAATTAATTGGCTCTGTGTTGCCTCAGACCTAATTGTGCTTGAAATAGGCAGGAGCTTGTTCACAGGAAGAACTTAAGAAGCTTTCTTCCTCAAGTATCCCCTTTTTCACATGCTACTTGCCAGATGTATAAAGCAGTTCCAGACCTGTTACACAGCCTAGCACAACGGGCAGAATTTGCTGGTGCCAGCTTCCCTGAATATCTTGACTGCACTCAGATGAAGACAATAACCCTTGGCGGGGGTATCAGAGGGTGTACTGGAGCCAAACCTAGCTCTGTTTGTACCTGCAAAATATCTCCATGGTGAGATATTTTGAGATCTTCATTTTGGGCTGCCAGGGATGCTCTGTGTTGGAAGGCAGCAGGGACACAGTGTGCTTGCAGCCCCATGGGAGTGATGGGAGAGAGGTTAGAGAGGTTTTGGGGACAGAGCTGCAAAACACAAAGCACTGCTGATTCCTGGCATTTATCAGGGCTGGGGTAGCTGTGTGCTCTGTTCATGGGTGCTCATGTCTATGTGTCCCTCAATGCTTTTCAGAGTGGCTACACACTTACACCCTGCTGTAGCAGCTTTTTTAGGAAAGGAAAAAAAAAAAAAAAAAAGGCTTCAACACCAGGAATGGGGGCTGATCATCATACTGGTGATGGTGTGGAGGATAATCTTAATTACACTGTCTTGGCTCCGATGTGTGGCTTCAGGGGATTACATCCAAGTCAGAATTCAGCCCATTTTAGGACCATAGACAAGTCATTTAGCTCAATTCCAGCTAATAGAATGTTAAGGAAAATGCAGAGCTGAGTCCCTTGACCTTCACCAAGTCTCTTGACTCATCACTGGTCCCCTTTGCAGGCAACAGAGCTTGCTGGGGTCGATAATCACACATCACGTATCTTGCCTTTCATGCAAACAGATCTGGTGCTTTTCTGATCTATGTAAATCGATCTCCAGCAGCAAACAACAAAGCACCCTACAGATGCCTGAAGTCATAACAACAACACAGAGTGGTTTTATGAGTTAATAGGTGAGTGAATAATAAGCACCGGAAGGATTAGGGTGGAACACTAACCTTAAGTCTTTTGCTTCTGACCTCAGAAAGAGGTGTTATATATATGTTTAACTCCTTGTTTTTCCCCATGTGTAGCAGATCGGAACAGTCATTTTCTGAGGCATCAAGCCCTCTCTGTCTTCTTATACTTTTGTATTTATTTTGCAGCTGGGGATCAATGTGAACTGATGATGTGCTTTCTCCTGAGTGCTGTTGTTACTTCCATCTTCATTATCCATACACAGAGCATCGCAGGGAGTGGTGGGTCCCAGTCCCCGATTAAGTTGCTGCACCCGGTTACTTAGCACTTACCAGCAACTTAGTTGCTTACCAGCAACTTAGCATTATCTACTTTCAAATGCCTGCCTTACAAAAAAGTGAAATTCTGACAAAAGGAATAGAGATTTTTTTTTTTTTTTTTTGAACTGTCTGAAATTTCTGATGATTAATTTGTTGTTGTTGTTGTTGTTGTTAAAGTTGGCATGCTACAATTTTCTCTTTGTTGGCAATTCAAGACCTTGTGTCTTCAGTTAAGATTTCAAAGGGACAGAAGGAACAACAGCTAGCAGAATCAGGCAACCGTGCTGGTTTGAATAAGATAACCAATTACACATCACACTAAACATTTTTTCCCCTTACTAATTTTTTAACATAGGTAACCTTTTGGAACATCTTCATATATAATAAATTTGCTTTTTTTCTACTTTACCTGTGAATCTCCATTAAGAAGATGTAATGTACACACTGTCTTAGTGCCTGCTATAAAACTCACTGAAGCCTATGGAAGTATGTCAATGCATCTCACTACACCGTGGTTTGAAAGAATCCTGTGTGAAGAGCATTTTTTATGGCTCTACAGCACAAACATCCTTTAGTTTTAATAGAAGCTTGGCTAACCTAAAGTAAGGTGTTTTATTAGTCTGTAGCCTAATGCATTTTGTTAGTGAGAGTACAATTCAGAATTTCTGTTGTTGAATCTAGAAAGTATATCTATCTTGAACTGTGGCACCTAACAGGAAAAAAACAAATTCTCTATCAACAACAAAGCTTGCATTCTTTGCATGGTGACACTAATGGTTTTAATTTAAACCAATCAGCTCTTTGTCATAGCAGCAACCATTTGAAAGTACTTTCTTAAAGTCATTTTATTTTATTTTATTTTATTTTATTTTATTTTATTTTATTTTATTTTATTTTATTTTATTTTATATTTTGTTTTATTTTTCCCTGTAAGGATCAGGCACAGTTTTGAAAGCCCAGTTCTTCGAAGATATATATAAGCTAAAGTAGTTGCAGTGGATCATGAGCACTGCTTCCTGCAATGACATTACTAAGGAAGATAGGCATGTTCAGGACTGGCCCATGGCATTTAGTTTGTTCCCAAGTATGAAAAATCATTGAAAGTGTCTTTTTGATTTTATTATGGAAATGAGGTTGGACAGTCTTCATCTGGCACAAAAAAAGTGGCAAGATTCCTTGTTTCTCCTGATCTCTGCTCATGTAAGTATAGAAATTTGAAATCAAGCCATGTACACTGTTGCCAGTTGTTTTAAGGCCACCACATGAAATGTGGTAAGGCCTCTAAATGAAAACCTTTAAAAGAGTCATAATTATAGACAGCAGCCTTGTTATTTAATTACATCCCAGTGTAGCCTCTGCAACTGAAAAAGTTTACAGGCAGTTTAAGAACTGAGAAGTTAAATGTATTTTAAAATGTGTACACTGTGGTACTGCTGAATAATTCTTTGCTACTACTCAGTGCCAGCTCAGAATTTCACACCCTTGAACAGATTGACTGGTTTGGCTTGTGTAATAGGTACCCTGCTATCCTGGACTAGTTGGTGGGTGGGTGGAGATGGGTGCTTTTGGAAATGCCAATTGATAGCTAACCATAACAAGTCAGAGCTATGTGTGAGTTGAGAAGGTAGAAATATCTCAAGTAAAATGGATCTACTAAGATCTCTAGGAGGAACCATAATATGAGAAAGGATGCTTTACAAATCAGCCAGGACCAGTTTTTGTATCTATTGTCAAGGGTTCTGATAGGGCTTTTGGGGCACAGACATAGGGATGCTCACGCTGGTCAGCCAAACCTACCAGTTAACCTGTGTGATGCTGTGTTGGGGGCACAGTTTTCATAGGAGGTCGTTCGTTGGGACAGAAGTGTGTTGCCTTTTATGCTTTCGCTTTCTGAACAGGAAAGAAAGGCACGTCAGAAGTCTAAAAATGGGGAATTTTAATTCAAAGACTCCACATAACACCGCCCTCAAAATACTTATTCCCAGGGTGTAAGCTGCTGAGAAAAGACTACCATCTTTTAATCACTTATGCATACTATAACACATTAAATAAAACTTGGTGGACTTTTGTCTTTAAATTCATAGAGAAAATGTAGACCTATATCTCATGTTTTTTAAGGATCAACTTAGTAGATTTTTTTTTTCCTTGCCTTCCTAAAAAACATCCAAACAAAATGACTGCATTTCAAATTGTTTCTTATGTATGTAACACTCTTAGTATTGCTCTATATACTGAGCAGCATCTTTGTCTTGGAGTTATTACAATATTCAGTGGCTGAGATACTTGAAGACAAGCTTCACTTTCAGCTTAATGAGTTGACTTCTGTCAAAGTCACCTTAGCCCAGCAGGTCTGGTCAGAAATGTCTGAAATCCTCCCAGGTTTCAGGAAGACGGGCTGATTGAGATCATACAGGGCACTGCTGGCAGCACACAGCACATTCCTGGGTTTACAGGCCCTACATGATATTTCAGGCAGCTCTTGTTTCTGCGGCTATGACCTGTTGCTGAGAGTCAAGCCACTATGTAAACAAGAAGGACTTCAAACTCACAGTGTGCTGCTTTCCAGAGCAAGTGGTCATTTGTTCCAGTTTCCCATGACCACATTACTGCTTCAGTTTGCTGTTCAGAAAAATACATCAATTTGCAGCATTAATGCTAGGCAGGGAAGAGGGGTTGGAAATACAGACTGCACTAGTACGCATTATTAAACATGCCAAGAGGATAATGTTACCTTATCCCAGTTTCAGCACTTTAAAACACTCTTCTTATTAAAATTAAATAATAATAATTAAAAAAGTCCAAACATTCAAACTTGTGTAGCCAGAATCTAACTTAGGAAATACATTATTTAGCTATTAGCAAGAAGATCTGACTTTTAATCTCCATCTGTGATACTTGTTTCTGTATTTATGTTTTTCAAAATCATTTATTTTTCATTGCATTTATAACTCCATCCAGAAAGAAAAAGGAAAAGCAATATAAGAGGGTGATTTACACTACACTGGGTTTTACTGCAGCTTGGCATTTTGAACGAATCTTTGCAGTACTTGAAAAGTACATAAGGAAAAATCAGTTTCTAATTTGCTGAAGAAAATATTCTGACATGGTGATAAGTGAGGTAACCAAAAATCATGGCTTAAAAATATTCTGAATGATTGCTGTTTCAGCTGTCCCAATCCACAAGATGGTATTAAAGCAGACTGGTAGTAAAAGACACTCACAGCCTTTTTCTTCCTGATAATATTAACTCTCGCTTGCTGACTGTTACAGGGAATTAATGTGGACATTTCCAGTCATGTGCATTAGTGCAGCTTTTATTTGCAGAATCAGAGGTTCATATTTAGTAATGTGCAGCATAAACTAGAGGCCATTCTGGCTTCTTTAATTCATGTGTAAATCCAAGGCAAGTACTCTGAAGTTAGTGAGGTTTCTTCAGATTTGTGTCTCTGTTGCTAAAAATAGAGCCCAATGGTCTATTTTTAGATAACCTAGAGTAGCCATATATAGAATCCTTGCAAACATATTACCTACCATGGTGTCTTCATGAAAAAGCTCTAACCTGATTGAAAATATAAAATAATTTTAATACAGTAGTGAAACCTTTGCATGCAAATATGCCACAGTCTTCAGGAGTCTGCCTGCTGCTGTATCTAACTGCTGATGGATAAAGGTCCTTTTTCTTTGCAGAACCTTTCAGACAATCCCTGTTTATGGCACAATTATTATTATTATTATTATTATTATTATTATTATTATTATTATTATTTTCAGACAATACTTAAAGAGTATCTAAATATTTAACACAGCTCAGTTTTAACTGATAGGAAATATGTTGATTTAGGTCGTTCTCAAGACAGTAAAATCATTCCTGGCCCTGAAAAGAAAAACAGGACTGTAGTGTGTTAACAACAAAGCTGATGGAAATGTGCTGCCTTTTCAATAGCCTGAGCCTCCCTCAGCCTCGCCTGCTGCAAGAAGAAAGCAGTAAGTGATGCCGGGGGCAGGGAGTGCCCCTATTCACGGGGGATCCCTCCAGTGTGAATCCATCCAAGTGTACCCAGACAGAGTCAGTGGTCAGGGCAGCCAAGCTCCCCAGGACTAGCAATTAAGTATAAAAAGCCTGTCTTTACCCAAACAGGCTGTCTATATTTTGGAAATTTCCACCACACTTCCTTCTGAAGTTTTACTTTTCTTAAAGTGCACAGCAGCACAACCAGCAGCAGTTATGCAAGGGTAGCAGTGGCCATAAATTCATCCATGCTGAAGGACTAGAATGATCTATCAAGTCAACATGAGTGACCCTTATTACTACCAATTTGTTTGTTCTTTTTAACTGAGGATTTTTTTATTTTAATTTTTTAAATTGACCGAATTTTCCATTGTCTGTCAGAGATCACCTGTTGTCAGTGAAAGTTTGACATGGATGACAGTGGCTGTGGGTGGCACAGCCTGCATTTGGTATTACCCCCATGCTACTTGTAATCTGAGAGGGCTTTAGCTTCTAAGATGTTGGTGCCTTTCATTTGGGCTTTGGTCTGACATTCCCAGCATAGCACGGAAGTTCCAGTGCCTGTCCTGGGGCTGGGGCTGGTGGGGTTGGGGTGAGCAGAGGAGGAACAATGAAAAGGAAAAGGTGGCTGGAGCCCAGTAAAATGTTATGAGGTCTGAAGCTCAGTTTTTCAGAAATAATGAACCAGATCACAAATATGAGATCGTCTTCTCAATTAAAAGAGAGAGAGAGAAAGAGACTCTACCATACACAAGTCAAAGCCAGTCATCAGTATTTCATTCTGTCCAGTAATCAAATATATTTATATGTTTTTTTTTTTTTCATTTGTCTTCTGGTTTCTCACTTAGGACTCATGCTTTTTTTACGGTAGTTATAAAGGACTGAGACTTAAAAATACTGGATCTAATTGCCTGAGATCAAGAGTAAGGATTTCATGGAAACCACCAAATATCCTGTGACTGGTGACAAAATTGCAAGTGCTGGCAATACTGATTGGGGTAGGATTATTATGATGTTAACTCAGTTAACCTAATTCAATAAATTGAGTATTTTGTTTTCTTTGATTAGTGTTGTATGTGATTGAAAGATTTGTTTTCTCCTAATTGTGGATCTGAGCCAAAGTTGTGATTAGCAACTTCTTATATCCTTCAAGTGTCAAAGAGAAGAAAATACTAAGCCTTGAAATGCATCTTACCTTCTAAAGATGAAATACAGCTGGCAGGAAAGAAAAAAATAATAAAAAAAAATGCATTTCCTACAGGAGAATAATATATAACTACTCAGTCTGTAAGTTATCTCTGATTTGGTACCTATTTAAAACTGTAGTATTTTATGCATGTGCTTGTCTTTAAGATATAAAGGTAAGCACATGCATAAAGTATCTTGTCCATTAAAACCACCTTATTGCACCTTAGTGTCAATATATTGAGGGACAAAAACTGTGAGGTTCAAGACATCAAGCTGAGCCATCAAACACTGATGAAGAAGCATGCATGCAAGGTCTGAGATAAAGGTCCTTTACAAGGTGCGACCTTAAAATATATGGTTTTAAAACAAGATTTTCAAATATAGATTCTTTGTTCCTAACTTCTTACATCCCAAAGAAGGAAATAAATTGGGAGGAAGGGAAAAAAAAAGGTGAGTCAAATGTACATATTTTGGAAATTCATGCTTAGGCAAAGCTTAACAGAAGTGTCTCACTTTCGCACTTTTCCAACAGTAGATTTCCTACCTAGAATGCATGTCCAGTTAAACATCTAACATCAAATATACAGGAAATACAAAAAGTTAAAGAAATGCTGAATGTAATTGGTACCATAATGAGCACCGTAGTAGTCGTTCATACTTGTGCACCTCAATCACAGACAAATTAATAGCTAAGCATGCAAACACAGCATTATCTCCAATCTCTCACTGTGAGCAAAGGGCAGCGAGATCGGGTGTTGGACCTTTGCTCACAAGCTATCACATGTTTGCAAACACCCTTTTTATGTGTGGTGTGATTGCAGCCACATCACTGAGCAAAAAAAGCCAGAAAAAAAGCCAATTCTCTGATGGTGCATGCCTGTTCATTCTTCTCAGGGAACATGTCTGCCTGCTGCAGTGGCTGAGTTTGTCCTCTAAAGGCAGGGCCTATGCAACCCGTTGAATGGGGTCATGCACCTCTACTTTCTCTACTCCCTTTCCACTCAGCTGCTCAAAGATACACACTACCTGAAATTCAAACCTTCCACATACAGTCAAGAACAAAGCAAAGCACAAACACTGGCCAAATGCAGGCTGTATACCCCTGTAATGTCCTAAGGTGTGTGTACTGACACATTGGTCTGAATATTGTCTTAATACAGTTTCCAAGAAGTCTGGGAAGGAGGGAGGTAATTTCTTTCTTCATGTAGCAGTCTTATCTGTGGCACCTGAGCCCCAGTGTGGTCTCAACTTTGCCTTCGTGCATCTACTGGTGACCCTCCCTGCAGCAGCTTAGAGCAGCAGGCACCAAATCCATCAAAGGATGTGGAAGACAATTCAGGCTTCCAGCCATTACTGTACTCATTTTCATAATTTTACAGTGTGTCGCTTGCACAGCATTGCCTTAGAGAAAAGTAGCAGCTCTAGCTGATTTTTACAGTAAGGTCTCCTAAACACTGATAGCTTTCTAGACCCAAATCACAACTGCAGCTAGCTGCTGTGAAAAACAACACCACCTTTTCCTCTTTTCCAGTGGCTTGGGATATGACAGAGGAAAAAGAGGGGGGTGGGGGTGGGGGGAACAACAACACGCTGCTAGTAACTGTGACCAACAACTGGAGCTGGTGCCAGAAACTGAAACCATGATTTCTTTAAGTTATGAAATGCTTTGCATAGCCTAATGCCACAGTAGTGACCCTACTGGGGCTTTTCTGAACAACTTAGAAAAATAGAAGGGGGGGGGGGGGTAGGGGAGAGGGGGTGGGGAGAGGAGGAGGGTAAGTTGTAAAAAAAGAAACAAAACCAGTGCTTTAAGCATCAAATTACTAAATAATAGAAATGGTATTTTCTGACTTAGATGTTTAAGAAAGGCTCATGAAAGAGATGAATATTAAGCCAAACATTTGTTTGGCTTTGCTGCAGCCGGCTGCAGGAATGTAAACTTTTTTTCAATGACTTCAGCTCCTAATTTAAAAGCTAGGATTTTTAGCAGTGAGCAAGAGACTATATTTGGCCAAAAAATTCTGCTGGCTTTACTTAGTTACCCGGCTCATTCAAAACAATACTCCTTTATCAAAAAACAATAGTCTGTTTTATTCACAGCACATGTAGAAGTTGGACTATCCACCAAATTCCACTTTCTTCTCTTGCAATATGTCTGTTGCTGGCTAATGAGCTGCGACAGTGCCTGTGCTTCATTTTCAGCAAATTAAATTTATGCCTCACAGGAATTGTGGTCTGGTCATGGCACAGCTCCTAGGTATGGGTGGGGTTTGTTTCTTCAACCATTTCTTGGTTAGCCACATGGGTACGTGCTGTCGCACCACACAACAAAATCTTCTCTATAATGACTGGTTTAAGTAGCCATTTTCCCCACAAAAGTGGATCCCATCTAATTTACTTTGTGTTTACAGCACTCCCTTTCAAACTGTATTGTTGGCACAGATGGGTATTTATACAACTTTTATTTTAAACTATTTATTTAGAGTTGAGACTTCAGTAACACTCGCCGTCAGATTTATACCACGTGTTTAAAACCGAGGTTCTAAAAATGCAATATTTCGAAGGGGAGGAAGCAGACAATGACCTTACACACCGGGGAGCCTTTCCTCCCTCTGGATGCATGCAGCCTCTGCTGATGCTGGTGGGAGATGAGCACGCCGTGGATGGAGGGCTGGCACTGTGGAGCCTGGTCGCTGAAAATGGGGATAAGGCAACAATATCTTTCAGAAAATCTTCACTTCTCAAAGACAGCAAGAGAAAACCATCTTCCACTTTCCAGCAGGAAGTTTCACACAGGACTAACATTCAAGCTTCTTGTGGTGGGGAAAATATTATTTGGTGAATAAATTAAGAAAAAAGTCTTCTTAAAAATGGGTGTTCTGAGCTGAGCATTTGTTCTCGGTGTGCTGGTTCTCCATAGCTAGAAGAAGAATGAGTGGCAGTACGTGCGTGCCACACAGAATACTTTATGTGTACAAGAAGAAATGTTATGTTTAATAAAGGCAAAACTTTCCCTAAAAAAAAATTTAGTTTGTCTTTTTTATAAAGCTGTAACTTCATATGTCTTCCCTCCTCGCCCTCACAAAAATCTCAAAGCTATCTTTTAAAAGCCACTGATGGCCGCACCTCAGTGCTCCCTGCAATATTTAAATAACATGCAAGACTAATGAAGGAAAAATCCTTGTTAAGGATCTGATTTTCAGGCTCTTCCAAGTTACAATAACACCCATAAAATCACTTGTCAAACTCGTACTCTTGCCTTGGTATTTCAGAACTAAAACTTTGATTTTCATAACACTTCTCTTTCTTCTTCCCTTCCTTCCTTCCTTCCTTCCTTCCTTCCTTCCTTCCTTCCTTCCTTCCTTCCTTCCTTCCTTCCTTCCTTCCTTCCTTCCTTCCTTCCTTCCTTCCTTCCTTCCTTCCTTCCTTCCTTCCTTCCTTCCTTCCTTCCTTCCTTCCTTCCTTCCTTCCTTCCTTCCTTCCTCCCTCCCTCCCTCCCTCCCTCCCTCCCTCCCTCCCTCCCTTCCTTCCTTCCTTCCTTCCTTCCTTCCTTCCTTCCTTCCTTCCTTCCTTCCTTCCTTCCTTCCTTCCTTCCTTCCTTCCTTCCTCCCTCCCTTCCTTCCTTCCTTCCTTCCTTCCTTCCTTCCTCCCTCCCTCCCTTCCTTCCTCCCTTCCTTCCTCCCTTCCTCCCTCCCTCCCTCCCTCCCTCCCTCCCTTCCTTCCTTCCTTCCTTCCTTCCTTCCTTCCTTCCTTCCTTCCTTCCTTCCTTCCTTCCTTCCTTCCTTCCTTCCTTCCTTCCTTCCTTCCTCCCTTCCTTCCTTCCTCCCTTCCTTCCTTCCTCCCTTCCTTCCTCCCTTCCTTCCTCCCTTCCTCCCTTCCTATTTTTCTCTCTTTCTTTACTTCTTTCCCTCTTTGCTTCTTTCTCTCTTTCTCTCTCTCTCTCTCTCTCTCTTTTTTAATTTATTTATTTTTTTTTTTTTCTTTTTTCTTTACTCCCAGATGGGAAATTAGGGACACAGGGAGGTGAAATTACGCAACCACTCTCAGGAATTCAACAAGGAAACTGACAGTAGGTTTCAGCACTCCTGACTCGCAATACTGTGCTGAAACTTTCAGGGCTCTACTTTTTTTAAAGCTTGCACTCTTAGTAATACTTACTGTAAGTAGTTCTGCAGAACTCAGATTATTCATGAACAGTTAAAAGTGGGAACAGAAGTTGGAAGGAGCCATGACAACCTCTTTTCTGTCTTCATATTAAATACAAAGAAATGTTAAAATAAAATAATAAGTGGTAGAAAATAAATATATACCTGTTTATATGTATGTATAAATGTATATATGCATCTGCATGAAGGAGTGTTGGCCTTAAAACCTCATTAAAATCCCCATTATATTACTCCACTATATTCTACACCTTCAATTGGCTACACTTGTTGACTTCTCATTACATAAAGCAGTAGGATCTGGACACCAAAAAATGAAACTCCAACTCAGGATATTCTATGATTCTATGAACACTGTCCTTTTCAAAGGGCCAGGAATAGGGTGTGCACCTGGAAAATGCAGCACGGGGACCTGTGGTCTTTCCAGCTCACAGCCTGTGCAGTGGAGTAATGACACAAATGGCGAGATGCTCCCTGTCACAGGAATACCAGGCTGCCAGCAGCTGAAGAGAGACCCCAGAAAGATGTTACTCGGTGCTTTTACTCACCCTGGGACTGTTTTCCTCTGGGCAGCCAGTGGGGACAGTTGGTGGATTTACTCCTCAATGATATACTTACACAGTGGTGAGTTACACTCCAGTACCCTTACTGAAAAGTTAGTGGACAGTGCCATAAAATAGTTTGTACTTGGATTAGAGTACTGATAGTGATGATAATGTAATAAAATGATAGCTGGATTCTCTGTAAGACTTTCCATTACTTGTTTTCTGGTCTCTGCTGAGGAGGTAAGTAACATTGTGTTAGCCACACAGTCAGATGCCCTTCAGGAGTTACTCATGGGAGGATCCTGACTCAGAGCTAATGCTCAACTCACTTGGATATTATGAAGTTTAGTTAATCTGTGTTTCCACAGGACTCAAAGAATATAAAGCCCCTGCAGAAGTGCAAAACCTTACTGATATTATTTTATCATCATTTACGACTGGTCCTCCTCTCTCTGTGAAACCAAAGGTAAAATGACTGAATGACCGCAGAGATTCTTTTGGATGACAGCATATTTTTTCACCAGATTAACTTTGCCTAATCGTCAAAAGTAGCTACATTTCTGTGCTTTTCCTTGTGCTGCCCAAAGGCTGTCTCTGTGACTCTTCACCAGCAATTTGGGAAACATCTGTAGAGTGGAGTCTGAATGTCAAAGCTGCAAGTGGAGTTTCAAGTGGTTGCAGACAAGTGCAGGTGATCAACACCAAAATAGTGTTGTTGTTGAGCATTTAGCTTATTTATTTGTAAGTGGTACAAGGCAGACAACACGGCAACGAAGCCCTCAGTCCTTAGGCACACTGAGCAGGCCCCAGGATAGGACACCCTGAGCAGGTTTTCAGGAAATTAATTGTGCAGCAGCAGGCAGCTCATTATGAGCGGCGTGAAGAGGGCTGTTTTTTTTTTTTTTTTTTTTTTTTTTTAATTATTATTATTTTTAACATAAAAGTCTCAATTGAAGGTTTTAGTGTGAAGAGAATTGTAATAACAGTACAGAAATTTCTGTGAATGTGCATGTGTGCACTGGTGTTACTTTGAGTCATTTTGAACTCTCTCGTCTTCTTCAGGTGGTGCAAACTGTGTATATAGAAGCAGCTCTGCCTGTAATAATCCCATATTCCTCATAACCATTTCAGTAGTAATTACACAGTGCTCTAAGCTGGGCTGTCCTACAGAAATGGGCCAGTGTTGGCTCTCTTTCAAAAATAATAGGAAACTGAATTTGCCGTTTTTGCTTGCATTGCCCTGTGATATAGCATACAATTTAGGACGCTGGCATCTAAAAATAGACCTGGACTTTTTCCAAGAGAGTCAGAAAGTAGTACCCCCGTTAAAATGCCTTTCTAGAGTATAAAGGTAAACATTCAAGTAGAGCTCTTTGTACATCAATATTTTCTAGCAGAGTTTAAGCAATTCAGTTCTCACAACATTAAAAAAAAAAAAGAAAAAAAAAAGGAAAAAAAAAAAAAAAGGACAAGGAAATGAAATGGTATAATTCTTGCTTCCCATTTTATTTGGAGGAAATTTTGAAAACAAGCTTTCTACTTGCCCACCCGCCCCTCCCCCCACCCTTTTTTTTTAAGCACTTTTTTTTTTTTTTTTTTTTTTGAGGTGCCTAAATTCAGGATTTATTTAAAAGCCAACGAAAACATGTTTTAAATGATACATGTGGAAATAAAAAATAAACAGTTTCCATGTAGACTTTCAATTGTTAAATTATTTTATGTTAAAAGCTAGGAAATTAAATACTTCTAAATATAGTGCATAGGAATTTTCTTATCAGTTAATTCTTTTAGAAGCTCTACACTTAAGAGCACCATAGTAACAGCTCTGCAAGCTGATTCTTCATTACAGTTATCCACCGAGAGCTTCACTGAAGACATTTCCTCTGGGATCACAGAGACTAAAAATCAATTCCGATAATATTAGAACAAATCTAAAGAGCAAAAAGCCCTAGAAAGTATGTGATGAATAAACAGGGAGATCTTTATCCCCTGTGTGGTCTTTTTCACCCCTTTTCTTTTCTTTTTTTTTTTTTTTTTATTTATTATGATTTTTGCTGCACTGTAAACAAATACTTTCAGGTTGGAAATGTTAACACCTTTTCATTCTTTCAAAGGATTTTTTGTAAGACTCGAAGCCATCCACTCTTATTTACACTGGTGTTTAAGTTACACAGGTATGTAAGTTATTGAAAAACTATTATCTACCAAAGGTACTGTCATGAGGTGAGAGGTCACTGTAAGGAGGCCATTATCACCACCATGACCAGTCACTTGTGATTTGAGTGCGCCCACCTGCTGGACATCTTCTCTGACACCTCCCATTTGCCTTGCTGAGGTTTCTCAGGGTGAAATGTGGCTGCAGAGCTCACCTCCCCACTGAGTCACCGCAGCTTACAGACTCCAACACTGCATGTTGAGCAGAAGCATGAGATGATCACCCCTATGCTGTTAGAGCTATCCTGGCACAAGCTGCCTTTAAAACCTTCGGGGCTGATGGATTATTTTGGGGGTGATATGGGCACAGAGATCCATGGGTGCTCATGAATTGCACAGTGGAAACTGCCTTTTGCAGGGCTTTGTGCAGCCACACGGACCAAAAAGGTCTACCCCAACACTCCAGCATAACTTACTGCATTCACTCAGCTAGGGTTTAGGTTGTCCCAGTTGCACGTTATCGACAATTAAGAAGTGTATGGGGTGCCTCAGCCTGGCTGCAGGGCTTGGTGTTGCTGGAGTGGTGCCAGCGAAGGTGTCATGCTCTGCACTACCTTGTCATCAGCTGTGGCTCTGGTTTTGCAGCACAAGCAGCAGCTGTGCTAGGCAAAAAAAAATAATCTGAATTCTCACACACACTTTTCCTAAAGGAAATGGCTCACACTGAATAGCATTGCTGGTACCAGGTGCTGCTACACCTGAGGGCAGTTGTGCTGGGAAAAAAAAAAAAAAAAAAAAAAAAAAGTTTTATGAAAACAAGACATCAACTTGCTGTCTTTTGTGACTTTCAGATGTTGTCTTTCATCCTGCCACATGCATTTAGTCCAGACTGCAACCAAAAACATGCTGGCCTTGGTGTTGCATGGGGGTGCTCAGTAATGCTTCCATACACTCCTGCCTGTGTATTTCTCAGAGGCAGGTTTTTGGGAAATATGGCACAGAAAGAGTCCTTGCCCAAGGCACGTCCTATGCCCAGAGCACAGAAATCAGCAGGCAGTGTCAGCACTTCTGGTGGCAGATCTGCAGAAACAAAAAAGAGATGATTGTCACTTATCTCACTTTCTCCCATTTTTTCCTTGCTTTGCTCTTTAACACTGTTTTCTCTGCAGGGAGAATGAGACACAGCCTCCTTGATGAACTCTGCTTAATTAGCAGCTGGAAGCTGAGCTGAGGGGAGAGGCAAAGACAGAGAGGGGAAGGCTGTACCAGGGGCATTGCTGGTGTGCACTGCATGGCATGGTATGTGGGATGAGCTCCCCAAAACCTCTCACTTCAGCTGTGTCATTGCAAGCACTGAGGAGTCTAAACTCAAGAGAGCCATGAGTATTTCAGGCCTCCTGCTGCCTAGGTTTGGCTCCATGCAAAGTCAATTGTCAAAATGCAAAGTCAAAAAGTCAACCTCAAGCCAGGGAGTTGCAACCTAAATGGTTTCAAGTGTGTTTCACATGGATAAAAATATAGGTTTACACCAACAAAACCCCAGGGAAGTGAGGCACAGGATGCAGGGCCCTGGGACAGAAAGTGTGAATCTCTCCAGCTGGCTTGATCACTAGAAGAAGTAGCTCTATGCATAGCTGTGCCCTCTGCCAAACTTCACCAGGCAAAGTGACCTGCACAGTCACATAGTAAAGCCAAAGATGCCCGGTACACCTGCTGGCTACAGACCATGGCGGGTTTGGATTATCTGCTATGGATCTGTTGTGGTTATTTGATCAGCCTGGTGTCCATGCCCAAGGGCTCCATGTGACCTTCATAACACCTGCTGTGTGGGGCGCCACAAAATCAGCAGTCCTTGGTCTCGTGGGTTGCGGTCAAGAGAAAGTCTGATAAAAAATGAACAAGTGGAAGATGATTATGAAATTGGAGAGTGCTTTGTCTAATCTGCTCTTTTATGAATGAGAGAACAGTGTTCAGATGATTATGCCCTCAAAGATTGTAGGAAATGGTGGCTTTTGTGGAGGAATTTGAGGAAAAGCAAGTGTGTGGGGGCTGCATGCTCAATGAAGGGGGAAGAGGGAGGATGAAACAGCAGAAAAGCACTTTTGGAGGCTAAGAGGGGGGGAAAAATGAAGAGAGTTAGAAAAGACGGGTGACTCTTCCCTCTTCAAGCAGTGAGGAGATATTCTGTAAGAAGAGAGAACCTTTAAAATGACAACGAGTATAAAACAGGTGTATACAAGATTTAGAACCCATGGAAAGACCTTAAGGGGAAATTGTACATGTCACATACAAGTTTATTTCAACATTATTTTATGTAGGTTGGAGTAGTGAAGGGTCAACTTTGAATTTGGAACCTTAGTATAACCTTGTCCTCGTATAACCTCCTACAAAGGAAGAACTAGAACTTAATATTTCTGTACTGCATTTGAAGACATAAGTTGTATCCGGGCAAGGTATTGCCATAATTAAGCAAAAACCCCATGCGTAACAATAGTTATACCAAAAGTTCAGGACTGGAATAACCTCTAAATGTCACAAAAGTAACAATTTTCCATTATTAAAAATTATTTTTCAGGATATCCTTTCACATTCTCTCTCACTTGGAGATCTCAAAGCACTCATGTTGTTAAAATTGGGAATGGATGAAAATTCAGAACTTTACCATGATAAAGTGAAGTAAATACTTCCAAACAAATATATGTAATAAAGAAAATGAAAGAATAGTGAGTTGTGGAATTGCCCAAAGTCACTGTTTGCTTACAATTCCATTTGTAGCACCTGACACAAATAAAGGTGTTACAATACCTCTTGTGAGCTCAGGGAGATGGTTAAGTGTGTTATTTTGAGACACACCTTCAGTACATGCAGCTGAGAACCCTGTGCAGTTTTCCAGAGCCATACACAGGGAATTACTAATTTCTGGGCAGCGTAAAACTTACCAGGGGCTGGATGGTGTCAGCACTTTCACCACAAAATCATCGTTGTTAAGCAGACAGAGAAAATGTCTGAGTCATTTGAGTCTGAGGGAGTGGCAACTATACAAGATGGAAAAAAATAAAAGGAATATTTCCAGCCATTCTCTTCGTTAGAAACATGAATAATATTAGTGCCAAAGAAAATGGAAATTTGCCATTTTGACAACTCATCCCATGCTTTTAAAACATCTTGAAAAGAAAAGCCAGCATTGGCTATCTTCACAATCCAAGCCTACAGAATACAAAACTGAGCGCTGCTTCATCATCTTCTGAACACTGGGCTGTGGCCCCATATCCCATCATGAATAGCTTTTGCAGCAGATGGTCCCATGCAGAAGTACAGGCAGAGACACCATAAGTGAGGGTGGCAGGACTTGCAGTGGGGTGAAGTGCCTCTCTACAAATGTTGGCTCCCATTGTCTCCATTGAGAACTCAATGGTCTAGTGGTGGACTTGTCAGTACTAGGTTAAAGGTTGGAGTGGATGATCTCATGGGTCTTTTCTTACCTGAATGAAAACAAACAAACAAAAAACAAAACAAACAAACAAACAACAAACAAACAAACAAACAAACAAGAAACAAACAAACAAAGAATAAACAAACAACTAAACAAACAAACAAACAAACAAAAAAAAAAAGAAGCACAAAAATCAACAAAACAGAAGACTCTTCAGCTGGACATGGCAGGCTGGAGTGACTCAAAGCCACAAGACTTCTCTGGGTCTGTTTATGCCATGGACAAATTGTGGTCTCAGGAAGGGATACTGGTGGGACTTCATCCCTGAAACAGGATGAGTGAGGTGCCACAACACCGAACAGTGGAAAACAAAATCATTTGCTGCTTCCTCATGATCGCTGCTTGCTTGGCAAAAGAGGAACCATGAGTTGCACAGAAGGATATACCATCATGTGTGGTTGTGTTGGGTGAACTGAGTGCTGCTCAGGAGACCCCCAGCATGGCATGATGAGCCAGTATGACTGCACAGCACACGTATCCTCTCATAATAAAGCTGGTGCAAAAGGCTGGAGGATAAAACATACCAAATGCCTTCTAAATAGAACTATTGACCTGTAGCAGTATTAAACATCACTTGCAAAAGAAATCCTCATAAACATGCCTGGAAGACATACATGTAGCCTGCCACAGGCTGCAAGTGAAACTTCAGATGCTGTATTACTATTTTTCATTGGGTTCCCTCACAAACAGAGTTACACAGTGTCACAACGATTAGCTTACTGTCCCCATTTAGCTCTTCAATGAGGTGTGAATATTTTAGCGCTGATGCACAGTTGGTTTTCACTAGTGTTTCATCTACATTTCATCATGCTGGGAGAAATGAATCTTCAGACCTTTCTGAGGACTTCTGTGAACAAGATAGGCATGTTTCCTAATAGTTTTGTCATGAGGTGTAATGGTGCTCCTCTTTCATGTGGTGCCAACCCAATTTGGGGGAATTTTGGAACAAGTATAAGAGCTGTGCTCTTGTCTGCTGGTGTTTTCTTTGTGACTTTGGCATGGGCAGAGATATGTGATCATGAGCAGAGGCTCTGCAATGGCTGCTTGGAAGCTGTCAACTGATTTGGGGAAGAAAAAAGTTTTCCTCTTCACACATTTTGAAAGAGAAGGAGTTGGGTTTATCTCCCACACTACTTTTGTGTTGTTACAAGGTGACTTATATCAGTCCAGTGAGCCCCAGAGAGGAATACCAGATGTGACTGCCATTAGCAGATATCATCTGCTCAACAGCAGGACAAGCACAACCCACAGATCTTCCTATGGTTACAAAAACCCTGCTCTTCCTGAATGCATGACATCAGGTATTCTGGGGAAGACATTTGCAATTTCCCATTTTGTGATGAGTCTTAGGGTCTAATGCCCTGTCTTGACTTTATTTTGTACCATGAGCTGCCTTTTTGACTTTTGTCTTTTGAGGAAAAATGACTAATGCTATTACAAGGCAGTAGATTTTGTAAAGCAAGTATCTTAAATTTAATTTTATCTTAAAATATCAACTGTCACTTAATTTAAAGGAAAAACAAAAGGGTCAGCTTGCGTTCTTTAAATCAGTTGATGTATTCTTTCAGTGCTGCTGCCTTTTTTCTTTTCAGAGCATCTCCTCATGTCTTCCCACCATTCAGGGAAGCTCTCCATTCAGTCCTATCCCTTCTGAGACCAACGCCACTCGATGTTGTCTTGATGCTTCCCTCTCAGGCCATACACATACAAACACGTTAAATTATCACAGTGATATTATTATTCTGTTTCTGAAAAGCTGTGATGAAAGAAGATGATCCCTAAAGCAATTTAGCTCTATGACCAGCAGGGCTGGAGGAATCAGGGCTTCATTTGTTATACCTGTAACCATGTTCCAAGGAACTGCTGGCTTGCTGCATTCAGCTGCCACAATGCACCTGCAGGATGGGATTCTGAGCATCCCTCTTATGTTCTACAGCTGAGCCCACCTTGTTCCCAGTGGGACAGGCAGGACCACAGCAAGAACTGCTCTTTGCTTGGCACTTTTACATAGAAAGAGAGTCCATATTACACGGGCTGCAAAGGGGCATTAATCAAATTTCTCGCAGCCACTGGAGTCCTTGGTTAGCTCAGCTAGGGTGACTTACGAGCCACACGTGCCTGCTGGCTCCTGGCAGCTCTCTCAGCAGGTGACACGACTCTGCTTTCCCGTAGGAATTTCTCAGGAACACGTGCTGTGTAACGTAATACTGTCCTGCTCCCTCTCTGAGTCCGTGGGTTGCTATTGTGAGGGAAAAACTTGCTACTGTTGTATAGTTTAGTACCACCTAATGTAGAAGTCATCAGTTAATGTATTTAAAGTATTAATTAGGTTAAAAGTGGAGAGGTACTACACCAGTGAAAATGAGGAATCGGTACTCTTCTGGTAAATGAGCGGGCTCATCTATTCCCACCTTGCAAGGACAATCTTCTATACTACACCCTTACAAAGAACAGGGATTTCAGGAGTGCTGGGCTGTATGCAGATGCACAGAGACAATGAAGGCTAGCCTTGGAGTGAGACTTGAAGCCAGCAGGAATGGTAATCTTTAACCATTGCTTAGGTCATGGAAAAAGACTCAGCTCACAGCTCTCAGATATCTGTCCATGTGCACACAACAACTGCATACCTCCTAGGTCCACCCCCAAGCAACGACAGAGCAGGCAGCTCCCAGTCCTTGACTCCTGATATGCCAACATGTGTTGGCAGGGCTTTACTTTATAGGAATTCAGTCATCTCCCGGGAGTAGGTTTCACTGGTCTGAGAAAGTAACAGGCTGTTCTTTACTTCCCTCTGCTACATCTGAGTATTCCCTTCCTGTAACCTCCTAACATAGCTCTGACATGTATATCCTACTGGTGGCCATGAGACATGGTCAAACCTCAGAGCTGCTCTTTTCCCAAATACCTGTCAGTGATCACGTCTTGCCTGACTTGAAGTTTTGGAGTGGAGATGATAAAAACATAAGAGTATCAAATATTTTTTGGTGGGGGTTTGTCTCTGAGGCTTCAGAAAAAAAAAAAAAAAAAGGTTTTGCATTTCCAGGTCAATAAAATTGCTTTACTCTCTATGTGCACTTTCAGAAAGCAACAGGCAACACATACATACAATAACTATATATGAAGTTTGAGATATGGAACTTTATAGAGCTCCTGGTAAAGCTTCATCTCCAGTTAATCCTGTCCTTACCCTGAGACCAGCTCTTCCACTATACAAGGAAGAGTATGCAGAGGTTAAGTGCCAGCCTTTATCCAGGAATGTCCTCCTCCTCTCAGCTGTTGGTGTTCTGTCATGGTCAATCTCCTTTGGCCTCCCATCCCTTTAAAGTATATAAAGGAAGTATTTCATTAAAATGCAGCAATTTCTTTGTGGCAGCATGCTTGTAAAGGCCTTTTAAGAAGAACTGGTTTTGGTTTTACTTCTCCTGGAGTCTCTGCCTGAGGCTTGTGTGTTGATTAACTTCTTTTCCAGGTCCTTTGGCATCACTTTATTCCAGATCAGTCAGTAACAAGGTATTGATGGAGTCAGCAGATAGCTGGGAAAGGCTATTGGTATTTGAGCACTCTTCTGCGTCGTAAATATCTCTGTGTACTGTGGCGATGTAGTAAGGCATGATGCAGAGCTAAAATTTGCATCCGTGTTGAGTGGTCATAAGAAAAGAGAGTAAGCTAGAAGAGGCAGGAAAACATGAAGTATCTCTAAATTTTGGAAAATGTACATCCACCTCAAATGAAGGGTTTCGTTACTGCAATGGAGTTATTTTCTGATAAAAGTAGATTAACTGACATCATAACTTTGGATAGTCAAAATAAAAGCATAAGCAAAAGCCTTTTGCCAGCTTCAGAGGGATGATGGCTGGTCAGGGATCAGGCAACATCTAAAAAGTGAAAGAGGAGGGCAGAAAGGGAAGAGAAAGAAGAGGCTTTTAAAACTGCAGCAGAGCTCCAAGTGCCACCGAGCAGCCTCCGAGGCCTGTCAGTGTTTTGCTGATACTGCATGAAGTTTGCTTGGTGCAATGTTTCCTGCTTCCTCTTTTGCTTTGAGATGAAAAGGGAAGGTGGGGGTGAGGGAAAGTGCTGTCCCATGAATTTCAATGATGGCTAAAGTGGGAAGAGGACCCATGCCCTACGTATCAAAAGCTAAAGTTCCACACGGCCATTGACTGAACTGTGAGATCTCCTCATGCACTGAGCCAGATTGCAGGGAGCTGCTGTTTGCAGAGGAACAGCATGCAGGGTACCGGGGTGAATTTTGATTCTTCCTTTCTTTTCTTCATTTTTTTTTAAATTATTATTATTATTTTTTTAATTATAATGATAAAAGAATTTCACCAGTATTTTGTCAAAGCTAGCAGATCTGCAAACAGATGTTCACTTAGATCCTGACAAGCTACCATCAGCCATCAACGAAATTTCCTTCCACAAAATACGATATCCATTTTCCTTGCGTTACCTTTTTATGAGAGTCTGGAAAAGGCCTACATTTACAAAGTTACCTTAAGGTTGTTAGTAAGAAGCAAGCACTATATTATTAGTCTCATAGCTCTTCTTGGGACCAGAGCCAGATTTCCTCAGTCAAACTGATTATTGGGAATAGTTTCATTGATTTTAGTGGGGCTGACTCTGAAATAGGATATTCAGTCTTCACAAGCATATCCTCCTCTGGCCGTAATGATTCCAGCCTTCCCCTGCAGACCATCCTTGTAGAGAGACCTTGTAGACCCCATGGCTTTACTGAACACTTGCAGTATCCCTGGAAATACTGTGAAAAACAGTTCAGACATTTTTGTTACAACATTCTTTTTTTTCCCCAAGAGAAATTGGCTGTATTGCAACACTTTTTTTTTTTTTTTTTTTTTTTTCTAAGTAAATAGATATAGTTTATATCTTCTGGCAGGAATAAGAAAGCAAAAATAAAACAAGCCCTCACAAATCTTGGCTAGATGAATCTTCCAGGGTTTGATCCCTTGGCAAAGCTTTGTGGTTTGGCTTTCTCTCTTCTCTTAGCATTGTGTGTGTATGCCTCATTTTCTTTGATTTCATAGCACTATTTTTGTTTATCTGCTAGCTTTTGTCTTAGCTGCCAGTTCCTTTTCCTTTTCAAGATAGTTCATCCACTCAACTATTATATATCGTCTTTTTTTTGCATAGTTTTTACTGCATTTCCAGAGTATCCATTCCTCAGGACAGGACTTTTTAAGCCACCTTTTTTGCTTTGACCCACTTTCTCTTTTCCAGTTTCCTTTTTTTTCCCTATAACTTGGTCACTCTGGTCACTCCCTGTTTCTTAGTCTGCTTTTTGGAAAGTTTCACTTTTTCCTTTCCTTTCCTTTCCTTTCCTTTCCTTTCCTTTCCTTTCCTTTCCTTTCCTTTCCTTTCCTTTCCTTTCCTTTCCTTTCCTTTCCTTTCCTTTCCTTTCCTTTCCTTTCCTTTCCTTTCCTTTCCTTTCCTTTCCTTTCCTTTCCTTTCCTTTCCTTTCCTTTCCTTTCCTTTCCTTTCCTTTCCTTTCCTTTCCTTTCCTTTCCTTTCCTTTCCTTTCCTTTCCTTTCCTTTCCTTTCCTTTCCTTTCCTATTTTTTCTTTTCTCTTAGCTTTCTTATCACTTGTTGTTAATAATGCATTTGTACAAATACAGCTACTTGCTTTTGTGTTTCCATAATGAATTCCAAAATTTGATTTCATTAGACATTTTGGAAACCAAGTTGAAATCTGTATTACTTTTTCATCATGCTACAGGATTAGAAAATACCTTCTGAGTTTTTAACAAAACTGGAAACAGCAACAACAGCAACTGCTCAACTTTTTAACAAAACTGGAAACAGCAACAGCTCAGGAAAACAGAAGATGTATTTTCAGTCAAAGTTTTCTGTCACTAATAAAAGGAATTTGGGACCAAAACAGAGAATTTTCTCTTTTGACAAGAGATAAGTTGTGGCAGAATTTCTTATTGTTATGTCCAAGGCCTCTGTGGAAATAATCCTTCTGCACTCTCTTCTGTTGCCTCTGAATTCATCTGTTGGCCTCCCATTGATAGAACAGGAGCAGTGTTATACCCACGGCGTTAGGCCTTGAAAACAGCTTTAAACGTGGGGACTTGAAAACTTCTCCTGAACTGCAGGAGCTCACAGCTGCAGGAGTATGCACTGCTGGGCTGTGAATAGAGGCTGCCTGGAGAAGTTCAGAGCTGCTTGTGCGGTGGGGATGGGACAGACAGTAAGTCCTAATCTTATCAGCCTTCCCAGTTTAAGTTTGTCCTGCTCACCGTTACTTGGCTCCAAGGGAAGGAAAAAAACTTAGTAGAAACTGTGCCTCTGCATGGAAGGAGAAGTTATCTACCACTGGGTTGCTTTTGCAGAATCAATTCTAGATTTTTAGGGCTAATTTATTTTGTTTGCTCCAAAGTACAATACTAATGTTATGCTGTTGGGTAGACATTGTTCTAAAAAATGTTTAATCAAAAATATTGGAATTAACTGGGTCTAATGGAAGTGGTTAAACATATATTTATTTTAATTACTGAAAATTAAAAGGAACATCTTAACTTAAACTCTGATTTTGTGTCCTGCCAAATCAAGCAAAGATGAATGAGGCATATTAAAAATGAACACGGTTCTTATTTGTATTGGTTACATGGCCACCTTTCTCACTACATACATCAGTTAACAAAGTCTGCTTTCAGCAGTGGAAATTTCATTATCACTTCTAATTCTGGTTTTGTAGCACATTAAAGTTTCCAACAGTTAATGACTCTGGTTTCTTTCTCTGCAGGTCTACCTTTCATGAAAGGACATGGAAGAGGAAAGAAATGACAGTAAGACTGAATTATGAACTCTCAGAAGTTGAGAACAAGAATTGATTGTATTGTGAGAACTGAATTCACTAGTTGTGATTAACGCTGGGCAGTAGCAGTTAGTGGTGATCACATGCATGAAATTGCTGAAGCAGATGTAGTGAGCGCATTACTCACATGGGCTAGAAGGGACAAAAAGAAGACATTTATTCCAGTTCTCGTGCCGATGTTTTAAGAGTATCTTAAACACCACTAAAAGTCTGCCAGTTGCTTGTAAACTGATGCCAGAATTTCCTCACCTTCTCTGTAGATCCCCTGAGACAGAGATTGTCCTGCTCCAGACTTCTGTACCAGTGTTGAACATTCCTCCCCTCAGTTCTGAATTGTGCACTCATAGCCCTGAGATGGGTGGTCAGGTGCTCACTGTCATCAGTGTTGTTGCTGTGTCCATGTCATTGTTACCCTGTGTCTGTTGGTGACCAAAACACTTGAGGTTACATCTTGGGTATCCACCCAAGTCACCTACCACCTCTCCTAGGGTCACCGTGTTGCAGGATGACCGTAATCTTCCAGGGGTGTTGCAGCTCTTAATTACATCGTCTGCAAAGTGCTTGGAGGTTCCCTGACAAAAGCAATTTCAGCATGCAAAATGCTGCAGGAACATAAACTAGTCTAGATTGTAGAGGTCAGTCCTGTCTGTCTACATTAACCTAACAGCCTGTGCTTTTCCTCGTCCCTTCACCATTTGCCAAAACAGATACAGTTTGTTTTTTCCTTTGATCCTATGGATTTGACAGTGACAGATTACTTTCAGTTTGTCATCCTGAGCCTTCCCACTTTCCTGGTGATGTGACCCGTGACATTAGGAAGATCTGTTATCACGGACAGCTGCCTCTCTGAGTGAAGTACAGATACAACAGGATAGGTGGAACAGGACCACACAGAAGTCAGTCTTCCCAGCAGAGCCACTGGGTCCTGCAGATCAGAGGTGGAAAACAAATATGTGAGACACGAGATTTTTTCAAAGGTTAATATGGTCACAAGGCAGCTCACTTATGTAAAAAAAAAAAAAAATATATATATATATATATATATATATTTATTATTATTATTATTTTTAAACGGAGTAGAGATTCTGGGTCATTCTGAATGTACACATAAGAGACTCCAGTGGTAGGGTCCCTATGTAATATGAACTGCATTTATGATATTTTCACATCAATCTGAGCTACCAGGAATGGTAAGGGTTTGTTTTGTTTTGTTTTGTTTGTTTTTGTATTATTTTTATTATTATTTATTATTTATTATGTATTATTTATTATTTTATTATTATTTATTATTTTGTATTATTATTATTATTATTGGTGTGTGTGTGTCTTCAGTCTTCAAAATCTGGAAAACTGCTGAAAGTGGGATTTGGCAGCGAAGTGTAGGACTCCATCCTGCCCACATCCAGTGATCTGGCACCAAACACATAATCCAGGATTGAGGGTAACAACAGGCTCAACTGTCAAGATTGGTCAGCCTTGTTACTCTCTGCATCCCCAAGTTCTCAGTGTTCTTCACAGCAAATTAAAACCAAATTATATCTCATGAAGTCTTACAGAATGCAACTTTAAAGCAAGTGATCAGCAAAAGATTAATCAGAGTCATCTGAGACTTTTGAATTATTGAGCGTATACGCAGACACAAAGTAATTCATGCTGGAAGTGACCTCAGAAGGTCTCCTCTTTGACCTCCTCCTCAAAACAGAACAAGCTCAGAGGTGAGACAGGGATGCTCAGGGATTTTCCCAGACCCATCCCCAAAACATCTGATGTTGTATGTTGCAGACTGCACAATGTCTCTGGGCTACCTGCCCCACTGCCTGGTGTCCTCATGGAGAGAAATTCTCTCCTATGCAGTGCAACCTCCTCTTGTACAGACACCATATACAATTGTCAAGGGCCTATCTCCATCTCCTTCTCAGGTCCCTGAGCCTCAGTGGTCACCCTCACTCAGTCTCACCTACAAAATGCATGTGAAAGCACTCCAGCACCTCCTCCACTCCACTGATAAAGATGCTACAGAGGACAGATCCCACAAATATTTCGACAGCAGTCACCACTGATACTAGTCTGCAATGTCAGTACACCACATCATTTGCTTTCAAGAACAAAAGCAGTCTCTAAGACAAAGGAGAGCTCATGGAGAAAATTGTAGTGATACATATGAGACATGAAGTTATTCTGTACTGTACTAGAGAAAGCTTGTCTGCTGGGGTTCATTATATAAATCAATGCATCTTTAACCTTTACAGCTCTCGAAAGCTGTTGATTTCAATAAGACCCTGCTCAGAGTCTAGCCAATCTGATTAAGAGCAAAGGGATTGGATTACATGGTTTTCAACAGTTTCATGTAAGAAATAATAAATGATTAATAGTGTCATGTTTTTTAAAGTTCTCCAAACTCCTTTAGCAAATGCCTGACCAGAGAGATTTGGGTTTTTACAAGTTAATCATCAAACTTGTATTGTAATTTTTCCTTTTACAATGTTATTGCAATGTCTCCAAGGGCATAGGATGGCCACAACAAGACAGTTATCAACAGGACTGATTTTTGGGATGGACTTCTCCAGGAAGACTCCAGGCACTTACAGTACAAAAGTCCTGCACTGGAGCTCCTTGATGCTCATGTTTGAAAGCTTTCAGGGCAACACGGAGGACAGAGAATTTAACATTAATTTGATTGTGTTTTCACTTGTTTTGCTTTGGAAAACTGAAATCACTTAAACAAATTATTTACATGGACTTGGCAGCCACAGTAGCCAGTTTATGCAGTACTTTGGCTGTCTAAGCAGGGGTAATTTTTTGTTGTTCTTGATTGAATTTTATGAACCAGCTAAAGGCTGGAGGTCCTAAATAAATCACAATATGGTGTCAGCAAGTTCTAGGTTAATACTTACTTATGTTAAATAACCTATTTATTATTTTATCCAAAACTTTTGCATGTACAGTAGCTACAAAAACTTTGCAATGTACAGGAAATTGTTTAGATTTAGGAACTGTCTGACAGTTCTCTGATGGAAAACCTGCTAACATGCAACAAAAGCTTGCCTTTTACCTGAAGAAATATCCCTTCCTTATGCAACACACAAAGGAACTTATATATTGACTGGAGAGTAACAGGTATGCATGCATAAAAATTTCTGTTTTAAGTTTTACATGTTGTTACATCTATTTTGGAAGAACACTGGGAATTTTCCTATGAAACTCTCAAAGGTCACTCTGAAAGTAAGGTTTTCATACAAACCCATAGGAATAGCACCATCTGTGTCATTCTACTATTTTATAGCACCAAATTTATTCTGTCTTCTCCATTATATTCTCTTGAGATTGCTTGATGCAACAGAAGATCACAAAATTGCTGCACGCAGGTAAATGCAGCATCTGTGTAGAAAGATACCTACCCAGTTTAATGCACATTTACAGTCTGTTTTAAGCATAACAAATGTATGTTGTTGAGATTATAGAATTAGTAGTGTAGAAACATGTTCACACTCTGCTCCATGGCTGCATGAACTTTCCTGGACTCCAAATTAAAAATGCATGGAGATCTGTCCAATCCCATGACATAAGTGTGGGAGAGGAGATACTACAAATGTCTGAGAAATGAGAAGTTTCAGGCAGGTATTGAGCTTCTCCTGATTGCGGTGCATGCCAAAACTATTTCAAGGACTCTTTCTTTTTTTTTTTTTTTTTTTTTCCCCCTCCAAACAAAATGCAGAGAAAAATTATAGGTGTGTCAATCTCTCTAGAGACTGTTGATTACATATAAAACCCAGACATGGAGGCAAACCTGGTTGTATTTCTGTGTACACACCAAATGCAGTGAGTCCCAGGCTACATGGAAGCACTGCAATAATCACCGTGCATGTTTCTGTGCAGGGATGGTAAATGCAGTCCTGGGAGAACTGCATTAGCACTATAGGTACAGCCTTAGTTTTGTGCTGTTGCTGTTGGCCCATTTGCTTAAAATTTCTGCATGTCCATGTCCTGTAATCCTGCTGGAGCTATCAGTGCAGCTCTGCTCCAAGTGAGTTGCCAGACATCCAGAAATCCCAGCATCCAGAAATTCTTGAGAAACATACATACTTCTCAGCTTTTGGGATCGTGAATGAAATTAGAGGCAAGGAAACTTGGACGGTATATAATACAGTAACCATAGATTCGCTCTTACTGTTGTTGGCAGACATCACACCTACACGTCCACCTTTTAAGTGTGTTGAGACACTTCTGAATTGACTCAGTAACTTACACCAGCTGGAGTTAAGTTCCTTAACTATTTTCAAAAACATTCAGGCTTCAGGCTTCTTAAGTCTTGTTAGGAAATAAGAGCGGAGAGGGACTTACGAGAAGAATAATAACAAAACCATAAATATGTCCCTGAGTGTTTCCATCAAATGAAGGTTACTTTTTAACCTATATCAGGGTTATAGAGACATAATTACTTGCATCATTCTCTATGTTATTAAAATGACATATTGAATAAGTGGCTGAATACATAAAGAATACAGCTTTGAGATGATCCCACAGAACAAAGCAATTAAATCCTCTGTATTCTGTGGAGGCTGCAAACGTAAGTCCTGCCTACAAGAACATACAATGCTGCTCTCCATGAGGAAGAAGTACTTGAGTGACTTTTCCATAAACAAACACTTAAATTCAGCCAAAATATTGCTGAGAGTGACCGCCTGCCTTGGTGGTTTGATGTTTTCTCTGTCCTAGAGAGGGTCCCTGCACAATTCCTTGTTTTCTGCTAGGCCACTTTGCACTGACACCTCAAAGGCTGAAAGCCTTTCCCTTCCCTCCCAACCACTTGATTTGCTTTTCTATCACCACACGCTGAACATGTGAGGTGGAGCTGCCTGTTGACTTCAGAGATCAGCACAACAGGAGGGCAGTGGAAATCAAACAAACCTTCAAAAACACAAGGGCAGTAAAGCACCCACAAAATGAGCAAATCTAGATGGGTGGCCAGCTTTATCCCAGACAGTCCATCAACAGCCTAACCACAGGTCAGACCAACCTCAACGTTGTTCATGCTGTCCTCTGGCATTTACCAAGAGGCCAGATATTTCTGCCTGAGGAATTTCCTCCACAGGGAATGCCTTTAAAGAGGGAGAGGGACAAGAGCTTCCTAAAGAAAATGCAGTTATGTGACGGAAAAAAAAAAAAAAAAAAAAAGAAAAGATAAGTCAAACCTATGTTCTTCCACCTTGTTTCACCTCAGCCTCAATTTTACTAGACTTGAGGAGACAAGAATTTAAAAAGCTTATTAAAGTTTGTCTTCCCACATAAATGAGCTCAGGAGGGGTTCTGTTAACTCACTCTGTGCCAATCCAGTAACCAGTACATGTACTGAAAACACTGCAGTTTGAGACTTGTTTGCTGAAGACACTTTTTATTTTATTTTATTTTATTTTATTTTATTTTATTTTATTTTATTTTATTTTATTTTATTTTATTTTATTTTATTTTATTTTATTTTATTTTATTTTATTTTATTTTATTTTATTTTATTTTATTCATTTCACTGATGCAAAACAAAGGATCCAGGTACTTTTGGAGGTGGCCAGCTGTATTATTTTTTGTTGAAAATGCCAGTGCTCACAAGCTAGAAACTTGGTCGAACCAAAATGACCACTGAACAGAAAAGGAGTGGCCTCAACCCCAAATATCCTGCAGTCTAAGACACTAGACAACACTCCCATATTCAATATAAAATTTAACATTGTTTGTTTGGTTCAGTTGCTCCAGACTCTGAAGACTGTTTTATGTGGGCACACGTAGGGCAGCTGGTGGGAGTCTCAGAGGACAGATGAATCTACCCACAAGTAAGTATGAGAAGAGGGACTTGGGGTCTTCATGGCAGGGTGGGTTTAAACCTATGCTTTAGCTTTCCACCCGTAGTCCAACTTCATTCTGTGTTTTTAAGTTCATTCCAGTAAAAATCCAAAAGCCCTTGCTAAATGTACCTGGTCTCTTTCCCTTCTCTTTCAGCTTTCCTACCTACTTGCACTTCTGTCTATTAAATGAGAGAAATGACTGGTTTTGTAATAAGAAAAAGTGTGATTTCCAGCTCTTGATCCAATTTCTTGTTAACAGAATTCTGCGTATAAAACACACGTAGGAACTTGGACAAGGTGTAGTTTTAAGGAACCAGCACAGAAAATGTGCTTATAACAGAGATTTTCAATTATTTGTTTTGAGGTACACAGGCAGGTTTCCTAGGACGAGCTATCAGGAGGGACACTGAATAGAAGGAAGCTGGTAAAATTAAAGGGATTTTGCTGTCATCCTGCCTTGAATTCTGTAGAGTGGATGAGGGGCAGGACTACCTCACACTTCTGTGTAATTAGCTTTCACTAAACTGTGCAGTGAAATCTTTGATTTATACATGCCTGCAATTTCCAATCAGCTAAGCTGTGTGCTATGTCATTGTAAAGTATCTTTGATACTTACTGACTAGAACAAGGCAGGCATTAACTTTTTGTCAAAGAACAAAGTGAAATTCTGCATAATCCCCATGTTATGTCTCCTGTTCTCTCTAGTTTAATCTACAACAGTGGGAATTTGTTATACAACAAGAAACACATTTTAAGAATCGTCACATTTTGTAATTCTTTTTTGTGTTTGGAGCGTCACAAGCATTGTGGCTCCAGTTCAAGCCAACTGCAGCCTGGAAAATGAAATATAATCTAAAAATACCATAAAAATGGATATATATATATTTTTTTTTGCGTTAATCTCGTGCAAGTCTTTTACATTCTGTAGTAAAGCTATATGAACCTGAAAGAGACTCTGACTGAAAATCAAGCATCTCTCCTACAAGAAGTTTCAATTGTAACCCCAGACATACCAGTTACTTTGTGCTGAAGGTTATTGACTGTATGATATGGAGAACAGCTCTGATGAGAACAATTGCAAGGACATTTGCAAAGAAAGTAGGGAAGGAAGAAAGAAAGGAAGGAGATATGGATTAACTTTATCCCATACCTTGTAAGAGGGTTCCCTGGGAATGCTGTGGCCTTATAGGCCTATGTTGATCCATCACTAAAGCTGGACAACAACTTGATATGCCTCTTCAGGACCCTCAGAAGCTGCAGAGGAGTGAAGGCCTAGCAAGATAAGCTTTGCTCTTTTAGTGTCTGGAGCTTGTTTGCTAGAGTCACGTATGTGAAGTGAAAGACCCAATGGGACCTTTTTCCCCCAGTTTCCTTCTTTCTGTTAGGCAAAATTCTGTAATTTACACAGGTTGTATGTCAGGGCTGAATAAGAGCATATACAATTTTCAAATCTGCATTAACAAAGTATCGTGCTGCCAAAATAATATGTATTTATAACACATCTAATGCTCTTAAGCAGTCCTGTGGGTGAACCTGAAGGGCTGAAGTAGTATTTTTATGCTAATATGCTGCAAAATGTCTTAGCAAAATAAGCAAGTCCCTCTGCACTGGGTGTTTATTTTCCTTGATATGATTTAGAAGATTCTCCTGTGACAATCTTTTGTGTTGTATTTGTAAAATGATCTCTATGAGAATAGCACACTATTATAATACATTACAATCTGAAGTTGCTTGAGCAGCATAAAGCTCCTAATACAGTGCTTCACAATGGAGCACTTAAACAGTTTAGTACAGCTTTCATGTACAGTATTTTAAAGAACTGCTACATGCCATGTTTGCAGTGCTTTCAGGAAAGCAGGGTAATATTGAGGAGAAAGCTCCTTACCAGAGAGCTTCCTGTCACTGAATGATCGTGTTGCTGTTCCAGCAAATCCAGGTGGGAACATTTTCAAGGAAATGTCGAATACTTCTCTTTTTGCCCAGAAACAGCATAGCTATTTTTAGGGATATTTTCCATTGGCCTGCAGCACATTTCAGTTGCTGTAGCATAATGGAGAGTGGCATATTGTATGTTACGTTGAATTGAGAAAATGACTATGTTGCATCATGTCTGTATTTGGCACTGAAGGATGCTGAGATATTCATATTTCCTCATACTTGTGCCAATTTGTATGCAATGCAGATACATAAAATGTAGGGTATGGGATCCATCCTGCGCTCCTTTACCCCTCGTCAGGCAGGTGCGACACCTCAATTGCACACAAAAGAAGCCAGTTGAAGTGTGTTCAGATAATAATTTGTTTATGGTATTTAAAAATAATGTAAATGGTGCTGTGGAAGGAGCACCAGTTAGTGTAACACAGGCTTTAAGGGTTCTACCCTTGCAGTCTTGTCAGGCTCAGGAGTACAAACATCCCCAAATTATTCATTATTTTCAGGGCATTTTCTAAACAACGTGCACAGGTTGATGCTCTGGGTGTGAAATCACTTGGATGGAAAATGTCCCATGTGCAGTCCAGAACAAAATGGGTTTAGGGCCTCAGGGGGCTGTTGGATGGAGAGACAGCTATGCTGTCAGCAAGTGGCTCTGCCCCTGGGGCTGTGGTGCAGTAGTGTGAGGAAACTGGTCCCCAGCTCTCTTTGTCCCCATCCACTCTCTGATGGGATGGGTATTTTGGGGAAATGACCAGGCTCTGTGGGAGTGGAGTAACAGATGAGTCCTACCACTGGGCCAAATTGGGGACTGGATGATCTACTGCAAAACTTCTTGGTGATGATTTCCTCCCTAAATCTTGTATTGTATCTAGGGAGAAACAAAGGGAAAAAAAACTTTGGGCACTAATTTTTTTTTTTTTTTTTTAATTTCTTTATTTGTTATATCTATACAACCCTTACTCCTAGAAATGGAGTAGTATTAAGTCAAGTTTATATCACTAACAGAAATGTGACTGGGGACAATTACGTATCTGCCCTTAAAGATACAGAAACTGGAGTGGTTTTCCATATCTGGCTTGTAAGCGACTGGGCTCAGTAGCAATTTGTCTTGCCCTGCTTGATACAAGTCACCAGGCTGAGTTTGCATAAGCATTGCATTACTGTTAACCCTAAAGATTGCCACTGGCTGAGTAACGGGGACATGACAAGCTGATATTGTAACTCTCTGCTATTAGAAACAGGAGATCTTCGTTTTCAAGACTGCCATTACTGCAACCTTTAAGGACGTGCATCTCTATTCCTTCAGAAAACGGTGCATCTTTTATGTGCAGATCTCAGCAATAACCAAGAAAAGACTTTCTGATTTAAATTGGAAAGATCAGCTACACTCTGTTTGGCAAGCTGAACTGCATATTAAAGTCACTTTTGATTTAGTCGTTTTAAGAGATCCATCCCTATTACAATTGCCTTCTTTAGCCCTTGACAGTGCGTTGAGGATGCACTTCATTTTTATATCTTATTTAGATAAAATAGCAAACAAAAGTATTTCCAGAAGTTCTTCTAAACTATTTTTTAAGTAGTTGGTGAATATTAAATGAATGAATTCATGCAGGCAGGCCAACCTGCTGCACTGAAAGATAATATTTTAAATGGCTCTAAGAACAGCTGTGTTGGGAGAAAAATGGGGCAGAGGCCCCTTGTCCACAGCAAGCTGCTTATGAGAAGGGGTGGCTCCATTAGTGCTGGCGAGGACTTATCCACCAACTTGAGGTTACAGTTTCAGTCAGGATGAAATATCAGTATATTGACATTTAACCCTGTATTCTCAGCTGGTGGTGAGTTAAGTAGCAGCTCATTAGAGAGAAACGTCTATCCCATGGACTGCAGCAATGATCGGGATTTCACGCCCTCGCACCATTCCCATTGCTGTGTGGTATGTAATCTGATGTTGTACATATCTTTAAAAAAATTAGGACACGAGCCACATTTTTCTTTTTGTTTCCTATCTGTTCAAATGCAGACTGTAACATGCAGCGCTATCACTGTTCATAACTATCACACTTAATTACGCTTCATGTGCCGAATTTGGGATCTGAATGTCACTCAAGTGGTTCTTGCACACTTTATGATGGATATTTAATCCAAAGGAAAAAAAAAATAAAGAAAACAGATCATTTAATTTTCTAATCAGTTTACCAGATACAGGCTGTGAGGCATGGAAATATTTTGAGCATTTTCCATGTTTTTTAATGAAGTGTTACTACAGTGTGAGGCGGATGCTGCAGCCCAGCTGTTGCAGCAGCGGTGCTCCACGTGGAGCTGCACACCTCCAGCCAAGGAAAGCCAACTGAGAGCAGCTGCTGGAGGTAGCACCATTCTCCATTTTTTAAATTTATTTTTTATTTTTTCCCCAGTGGATAAACATCTAAAAAAATTTGGCTTTTTGATCTCTGCTAGAGGAGGAAGAAGGTAGAGTAGACACTTTTTCTTTCTGCCTTAGAAAAAAAGTTGTGGGGAAGTTTCTTCAAGGAGCTCTGTGGGTGGAGGGGACCCTCCAGAGCCTGTCTCCATCACGGTATGTTCGCTTCTCCACCATACTACCCATTCTGCTGTTTCCTCTTCCTTTAAAGTTAATCTTCTAAATCAATGATATTCTGTGGAGACATAAGATTTATGTTTTCCCTGAAAGATGTGGAGCAAGCTTTTCCTTTCGTTGCAGAGTGCCTAAGATAATGGGGAACACACTAGCAATATTAAAACAAATGTGCGTCAGATCCCCAGGGGACTTGAATGCCATGCATGCAGTATTTCCTCCAAACATCTGAAAACAAGCATCATTGTTCTTCCAGTGCATTTCTGGAGCAAAGGAAACAATAGGACATGTCCATAAATCTTTTCAAAGAAGGGCAGAGAAGTGTGCGAAACAGTAGGACTCAAAATTCATGTTTGGACAGTGTAAGACATGGGTGGATGTAAGAAGCTCATCAGAGTCTTTCCTACCCAGCAATTTCATGTGAACAAATATATGCACACACACATTTTTTATTATTATTATTATTATTATTTTCCCTGAAGAAAGTGCTTATTTATTTACTTGTTTATTTACTTGAATTAAAATATCATCAGAAGAATTCTGGGTAACTACAGGAACTTGAAAACAAAAATAAAGCTCTACTCATATAAGCACTTTAATTTTTAGGAGCAGAGTATACAGCAGTCTTTTTAAAGAGCTGTTGCTAAGTGAGGTAGAAACAAAGAAGTGTCCATAGTCTGTCAGCATCCCAAACCCTGACTAGTAGGCAACTGCAGAGATTAGAAATTGATTTTGTTTGGAAGGAATTATTTCAAAGTGACTGCATAAAACAAAGGATCATGTAGTAATATAGCTGAGGTAAATATTTCTTATCCTCCAAGGCAAAAGATACGTACTGTTGGAGTAACCGTAGCTCAATATTTTCTGCTTTTCTCCTGTTACCATTATACCCATTTAAGGTCAAATAATAGATGTGCAGCAGTAAAAAACAATGTAAGTGGAAAGAAGAAAGCTTGTATTCCCCAGGACATTGATTCATTTACATGATTAGAAGTCAGAGCTCATAGATATTTATACTTTAAATCAATGCACAGTGAAAAAACGTACAACTGACTTGAAAAGATGGAATCTGTGGTGTTAAGCTTTCCTCGGAGGTGCTGAGCACTTCTGACTTTTAGCATCATCTCTAGGATCTGAGTGTGTCTTGTGGCTCATAGACATTAAACTCTACAGAGACAGAAAAGTTTGAAATACTCTGTCACAGTGGTATCTGTCTCAGGAAATATTTTTTCTTCAAAGACTCCAGAAGATTCATTTTAACAACTGTCTTAGCTCTAGCCTTGCTTTCCTCATGGTCCAGCACATGTGACTTAACCCCTCAGTGAAAGGTATGAAAAATCATTTTGTTCAGTTGCCCCAGGAGGTAGTTGTTGAGTGTTAATGGAGAACCTTCTTATTTCTAGGTCCTCACAGATCTTTTTTTTTTTTTTTTTTTTTTTTTTTTTCTCATTTGTTTTTGTTTGGTTGGTTGGTTTGGGTTTGTTTGGTTTTGTTTTCCACATTGGTTCCAGTCTCATTGGATACCAGGTGTAAAAAAGGTAGAGAAACTTCACCCCTACTTGGAGTTAAAGCTTTACTCTCTCTTTGTGTTGCACTTTGTAGTACATCTGAAATAGCTCTCTGATCCTGCTTTGTAGAATTACACAGTGTCTGAAGGTAGAGAGTGACTACTTAAAGAAGCGGAGATCAGCCAGAACAAAATTATGGAAGTAATTATTGAGAGCTCTTCTCATCCTTTTGTAGAATAGTTCTTTAATTTTTAACACAATGGATATTGGGAGTCTTTATAATTATTTTGAAGTTTAAATTCGGCTCCTGTAAACTCATAGATCAGTCAGAATTTGACCTTTTGAAGCTGTGCTAAATAACTTAATTAATTACTCAATTTATTTATTGAAACTCTTGTTTTACCAGGACTAGGCAGTAAGTTCTCTGTGAAATCTAGTTATTGATATAGAAGCCCTTTTAGATGGCAGAGACATTTGCTCTCCGTGTTTAAAATGCTGTTATTTTATTAATATGGCAAAAATAAGTACTGGAATACTTTTATACTGTGCTGAAATTGAGTCCAGTCACACATGATGTCAAGTGCTTTCTAACTTAATATTTGGGAATTCAGCCAAGAAGTCATGTTTTTCTGCCAGAAGTAGAATAACACACCAAAAATATTTCAGTACTCTACAACATTCTTATTAGAAGAACAGATCTTTTAACAAGTTTTGCATTATTTTACCTCTCTGTAGGTAATTATTGTGTTATCTAAAATGCTGAGATCTGCATGTAGTTTGCATGCATTTTGGGCAAACCAAGACTAATTGCATAATTATTTTTAAGCAATTACCAGCTTACATCTTTGTATGCTCATTTTCTGTTAAGGCTTTTAACATTCTCTTCACCAAATTCAGCTCCATACAGTCAGGCTGTTGCAGGACAGTGGCAGTGAATTAGACTCCATATTCATACACGGATCCTTAGTAGAAGAAGGTATGTAAAATACCTCAAACCTAGGAGCTGTGCTTTAGAGGTTGTTGGCAAATGTCTCCTTGCAGTAGGATTCCACATGATGCCGCAGACAATAACAACTGATCCTGATGTGAGATGGCTGCATGGCTGTATAGTTATTATTTTCTCCTTATAAGGATTTCAATTAGTTTCTATTTTTCCAAAGCTGAATTCTCAAAAGTCTTCAGCAGTATGTTCACAGTGAAATCTATCTTTGACTTTACTGGAAGCATAGTGAGACTCTCAAAACTTCAAGCACTTGTGGCCTAGTACTTCTAGAAAGCCCCTGTATGCATTTTTGTTTGTTTGTCTGTTTGTTTTTGTTGTTGTTTTTGTTTTGTTTGTTTGTTTGTTTTTCCCAGCTAGGATAGCAGGAAACTTTTTCTTTATTCTGTCAGAATTGTCAAGGGTGTCTAATAACATTTTCAGAGCCATATTTCCTTAGCTGCAATTATAATATCTAAATAGCCTTAAATGAGGCTATCAAAGTATTATATGTGAAATAAAGAATACAAACAATATTTTTTTAAGGTCGATAAAAAATAATAACTTAATTTTACATACCAGGAAACTGAGGCAGAAATTTTGAAGGACTTCTTGAACAAGCAGTGCAAAATAGAAAATTTCAGGCTTGCCAGTCCCACGAATTTTCTAGTACAGGTTGTGTCTCTAAAATTGATTTCCTCATTTTTGGCTTTCATATTAAACGCAGAAATATACATCTGAGTCCTTAGTATATAGTATTTGCTTTACAGGTTACTTACATGGTTAGATAATTTACTGGTTATTTTAATGATACAGAGCATTCAAAACAGGTGTCAGCTGCTTATGAATGGTATTTAATAAATTTCAATTCATAGCCTGTTGAGGTTCTAAAAAAGTAGTATTGCAAAATTACCAGATAAAACTGTAAAACAAAAAATTCAAAATAAAGCAAACAATAGTAGTAAGTTGTCCTCAAGAGGCACCTGGATTCACAAACAATGGATAAAAGAACAACCATGACTGTTTGTAATACTGCAAAAAATGGCTATATCCATATCACCTTTATTGGGAAAGAAAGTAAAACACACTATGAGTTGTCTTAAAAACAAATACTTCTGGTTCTCCAATACTGAGTTCATTAAAAAAGCAATGCATTTACAGCAATGTGAACATAAATTAGTGGTATACTCACAGAACACAGTCAGCATGGAAATATTCCTCAAAAGTTCTAGTAAAGAATGGTTCTATGCCAGTTTTCTAGACAAAAAGTAAAATTAAACCTGAATTATTGTATGACATTGATATTCTCTTTGTGTCAAATAGATGTCTCAGAACACTTTTGTTATATGTATGCATTGAAAGGGCTTTTAGGACCAGGATCAATAGTCACTAGAACATTATATATGATTCCGAAGATCTTGGAACCACCACCTGTTGAGGTTGGAGAAGTGTGCAGGGATGTTAAGGTCTCATGTTCATCTATATTTATTAGCTGTCTGCATGCCTATTTCCTGTCTTTGTTGGAGAGTAGGTGACAGGCTAGGTGTACCTCTGCTCAGAGCCAGGGAGGCCTCTTATATTCTAAAGCTTGTGCTGGGCTAACATATCTTAACCTCATGTTATTCAATTTCATTCTTCTCCTTGACTTCAACTTCACAGAGCACTGACATGCAGGGCTAATTTATAATCTCCTTCAGGCACTTCAACTTTTCTCAAACATGCACGAGAACTTCTTGACGATCTGGTGTCCCTGGTCTTCAGTTTTCAATCTAACAATTCAATGTATGGTGCAATCTCAGCATGACTGTCATGCTGCCCTGTCTTACTGCTTAAGTACACCCCTGTTAAAATTACTGCACCACCACTGGGGGTGAATGAATACAAGATAAGAACTGCAGTTTGACAGTTTCAAAGGAAATGGCATAGGGATTTAATTAGACCCTCTGTGTGCGCCTCATTGATTCCTAGAGAGGTTTTCATTCTAGTGGAAGCAGATGTGTATGGTAGTGTCAGAGTTAGGATTATTTTGCAAGTTTTTATAGATAACTTCAGAAAGAGTAAAAGAGCCAGACGTTAGAGTCCCAGATGGCAAACCAAGAGACTGGGTAGGTCAGCAACTGGCTGCATTATTTTTCAATCTTCTGATGCACAACATGTATTAAAATTGAGAAGCACAATAATACTACACAGCTGTCAAACTGCTTTGGAGAGTAGTGTCTATGTGGTGTGTTTGGTCTCTGTTGGATAACTGAGCTATATTGAAGAAATTGTATAATCTCATCCAGTCATTGCCATCCATGATCTTGAGCATCCACAGGATCCCAAGAAAGAAAAAGAAGTCTCTGTTATTTACAATTTGAACAATTATAAGCTGAAAGACACTGGCCCAAGATCTACTAAAAACTGGTGAAAGTTTTCAGCATAATCAGAAATCTGAGGTCAGTGTTTGGAAAACATGGGAAGCTAAGTTTTGCTGCCATTGTTCCAATAAGGCACATTCAAAACTAACTGCTAGTTACACTTCATGAAAGAAGGATCCATATATGAACAGAGAACGTGGAGTTTTCCACCTCTGTAATAGATGAGACTTTTCTGCAGGTACTGATTTCACAGGAGGACCTTTAGCCAGTGTTACCTGTGGGCCTCCTGGTAGACTGGTGGAGTCAGGAATCATTGCCTCCTCATTCCAGTCATAGAACATAAGCTACATTACTGGCAGCGTCTTTTAATATGCTCTTAGGAATAAAATGTCACGTGAGAATACATTAAGGGTTTCCATAAAGTAAGAGATTACTAGTGGCCTGTAGAAGAAATGGTCTCTTCAAGCTTTCAGGTTCCACTCCTCTTTTGAGTTATTCTTTCTAAAGAAGACTGAGAAAGTTTTGACCAGTGTCTTTTGTTCTATCCACATTCATTTTTTTATTTTTATTTTTGCTGGTGTTCAGTATTGGGTTTATTTTGGTGGTTTATTATCTCTTTTTGGCTATGGAGTAAGATGTAATAACTCTTATACTCTCAGTCTTTGATGCCATTGACCATGAGTCACTATTGAAAACTCTGAGAATAAAATTGAGTCACATGTTACACCATCCTGGATCAATGCCCTAATTTACTGTGTAGTAAATGCAGTTGCTCACTTTTCCCTTTGTTATGACCCTTACACAGGCACAGACAGCTGTTTCACCCCGACTGTTTTCTGTGTAAGATGCTGCTCAAGAGGTATTAGTTGAATGCTGTAATTCACAGTTAACAAGGAACTTACAGCTCCCTGAATATCTACTCACATAGAAATTTGAGTGAGTTCAGGAATAACTGTTTGCCAAGCATGAGTTTTGCAGATCCTTGGTATATGTCCATAAAAAGGAGTGCTTTTTTGCATTTTTTTTTTTTCCTTACAGATGGCCACTGCATACAAGTCTCAGTGATGCAGATCAAAAGCTTCCTCTGGAACTTGTGCTATGCAGCAGGCCAGTTCATGACAGCACAGCACAGTGAAAGTTTACATGGCAAGACTTCATCCGTGTGATACGTGTCTTGTATCCCCATTCTGTTCCTAACAGGTCACCCTTTGATCTGCTCATTATTCTCCTCCATGCTGAAAGGTTTCAGTTTTCCTATACAGAAGCCGGTGGAATGAGGGATTTTATTGTCTCAGCATGTTTGATTTCCAGACTCTCACAAAAAGGATCGAGGAAGCAGACCAGATGCTTATTCGGATATGACAGCTTCAGTATCTCCCTGCTTCTAATATAACTCTCTTCTGGGGGTGGGTATTCGAACTCCATTCATGGCTATCCACTTCATAGCTTTTACCATCTTGCAGTCTGATTTCTCTGAGATCATGGAGTGTTGCAAGATATATCTTCTCCAGGGCCAGTGTGTCACATGTGTGTCACATGTCTAATGCTAGTGCTAGAGAAGAAAGGATGCACAGAAATTCATACTACCCTGATCCCAGCTTCTATTGCACTACTCTACGGCAAAGAACTTTTTCTGTTACAATTTATTTTTTAAATAAAGAAAATATACCATCTTGCTTCCAAATCATTCCACTTACCTATCTCATGAGGAGTTCTTAACATAAAGATATTACAGTAGTTAGAATTGGCCATAGGGTTTTCTTTTTTTTTTTTTTTTTTTCTCCTTTGAAAAATGTGACAAGAGATATAGAAAATTTCCTGTCAAAATCTAGCGAAATAAATTTCTTTCTATAGTGCCAGTGACCCTGCTTCTTCTCTTTCTCATTGACTTCATATATGTTTAGATAACTTCAGGGGGTTTTGACCAAAGGTTGAGAACTAAACAATTTTACAATTAAGTTTATATATTTAATGGGGAATTTTCTGCTAGCCCTATTTGTATACCTAGGCTTAGTATTTGAAGCTAGTTAGCTTTAACTAACTTGTTTAAACAAATAAATAAATGAATAAAAGCCCAGAAAAACAAACAAACAAACAAAACAAACAAACAAACAAACAAAACAACAATAGAACAACAACAACAAAAAAAGACAACATTATTTTCCCTCTTCCCTAGAAAGCAGAGCTTCATTTATGTAAGGACTAACTCAAACTAACCATGTTTGCTTTGCAATCACATCATTAAACTGCTCATCAAAAGCTGATACATTTGCTTACTTTGTAGGAGTAAGATTGGAAGCATGTATCACATCTTCATTCCATCAACCTCCTAAACCGAGATCATCAACAAAAGAGTTTTGTGAATGTTTCTTTTTTTGGCATTCACTAACCTAATATATAGAGTTGGAAGTCAGTTAGGGCAAGACACTGATCTTATGAAGAATTGATCTGCCAAATCTCTATAGAGCAGGAGAAATATCAGGAAAATTTAGACTGTTGAAAGTAATTTACTCAACTAAGACGATTTGAAAATTGTGAATGAAAAAGATCAATAGTAATATGCAGGAAAACAAAACAAACAAAAAAACCCACTTCTGTTTACATGAGCACCATCTATCCAATGGTAGATTTTAAGTGAAATGAAATGGCATCAGTCCAAGCAAACTGCGAAAGGATTATAGCATTTCTCAAGATGCGAGTGCACTACTTTTCAGACAGATTGTTGTTTTTTTTTTTTCCCCTGAACTGCAAAGGCTCTGATTTTCTTTCTCTCAAGCAGAGCCTGTTTCAAAACAACTCCCTGCCAATGGAAAATCTTCACTAGCTTCAGATTGACAGGATACATTGAAGGACAGAGCTCTGTTATCTAAGAAGGTCTCTTTATTTTGAGATTGGGTCTCAAAACCAACCCAAGTTTGGGCTGTCTGAAAACTGTACTCATCTGTACTCATCTGCAGCATGAAATCCATCAGGAAATGTCCTTGTGGTTTGTCTTAACTGCTGGGTGCTGTATGGGTGATGTGCCTGTCTCACATGAGACACTTGGTAATGTTTCACCACAGTACGTTTTTCCTTTATGGTGCTGTGTGAGGTGTCCATTAGTCATATTTCAGGGGTTGGGACTTGATGGAGAAATGTGAACACATGGCAAATCTGTTCCAGAGCATGTGTTTTATTGCTGTGCACAAAAGGAAAGAGATCTGTAAAGTGTCCATGCCGACATGTCATCTTTGGATTACTGTCACTTCCACCTTTATTCACCTCTTCACCACTGCAGTTGATCTCTTCCTGCAAATGTCAGGGATGTTCCTCAAACTTTTCTTTGCCGTGTTGGATTTCGTCAGGGAAACTTAGTAGGATTATGGCATCTATGTTTCTTCACTAACTATAAAAGAGAGTACATATCATTTTTCTGGGTGGTAGAAGAAATAGGAAAAAAAAAAAAAACCAAAAAACAAAAAACAAACAAACAAACAAACAACAACAACAAAAAACAACAGCAAAATAAGGAACTGAGTCAAAACAAAATGAAAGATTTCCTATTCTTTTCTGGTCAAAATTTGGAGAAAAAAAAAAAAAAAGAAAAGAAAAAGAAAGAAATTATTATTATTGGGTTTTCTTCGTGTGTTGTTTCTTCTAATGTTCCTTCTAAACATAGCTTAATGTACAGTTTTACAGTGTACAGTTTTAATGCTAACAGTTTAATGTACATTCTCTTTAACCTTATCTGAATTCTCAATATTTAGGGACATGGTTTAGTGGTAGGCTTGGCAGTGCTAGGTTAATGGTTGTACTTGATGATCTTAGATATATTTTCCAACTTAAATGATTCTGTGATTCTCTGACATCTCAATTACAAATGTCAGAAGAAAATATTCTGGAGTTTTCCAAAAAGAAGAAGAAGAAGATTGGGAAAAGAATTTTCTTCTTCTTCTTTTTTTTTTTTTTTTTTTTTTTAAGGGTAACCTGCTTTTTATTTTATTTATCTATTTCTCAATTAATATAAGTAGTAGTATTATATATTTTTTCCTTATTCCATTGCCATTGAAGGCAGTGTTGAACTGGATCAAAGGAAGGAATTATCATAGATTTATAATATGTTTTCAAATCATATTTCCTCCCTCCCTTTCTAAAAATGGCTGAAACCCACAATTAAATGTAAAGCTTTTGTGAAGTAAAAGCTTATTTTAGTTGCTGATGAGGCAAAAAGTTCATCAGGATGTCAGGACGAACATGATGTCAGCAGCAGTTCTTGACAGAGTTGCAGAACAGCATTGCTATTTCTGGGTTTTCATTCAGAAATATGAATGATTGATTGCATTCTACATCGCTTTACATTTTCATAAATTATTGTAAAATTATATATTAAAAGAGTGAGATTTTTAAATGCAGAGCAAAAGGGAAAATGTGGCCTGTTTGGAAATTTAGATTCAGATGTTTCCAGATCTGAATTTTCCTGGGACAGTGCTGTTGCTGACTGTTTTTGTGAGTGACCTGTGTTCACCTCATTTGTTGCATCATTCATCTCTGCATAGATCAACGCAGCTGTTTGTCTCATTATTACCTTGATGAGATTAATTATCTTTGATTATTTTAGTTCTCTAAAATGTGCATTCTGCCAGTATTGTATAACAGAGGAAGTTAGAATTGTTACCCTCTGAAAACAACCTTGTGGCCTATTAACAGATAATTTTATTTTAATTTTTAGGAAATGATGAAGTAAATGAAGAAAAATTGTATTTTTGAGTTGAAGGGTTTATATATATATACATATATATATATGTAAATGTATATATATATAATTATTATTTCTCATTTCAAAATTCAGTATGGAAATATTTTAAAAATACAATCTAATCTTGCAAACCTCCTTATAAATTCCAAAGAGCTGAGAGAAAGATTTCTGGTTTCTGATTTTTCAGATTTCTGAACACCTTAGCTCCCCTTTTAGAAGTCTATTGTTTGTACCATGGCCATGACAGGCACTGTGAAATGACAGGCATTGCTACTGTTCTACTATGGCACTGGGTTGCTTTTGCTGAAGCTGATGGATGGTATGAAATTCAGGGAGTATGCTGTTGTCCCAGGCATTGCCTCCCAAAGTCCACATAAAACAAGCATCCACCATTCTACATTGCTTTTATATAGGTTACCTAGGTTGTTCTTACATAGGTTTACATAGGCTGCAGAGTAAAATTGCCTTCTTTGTTGCACTGAGGTGGACAATACCTGGAGAAACCATGCCAGAAAACTTGCTGAACCTACAAGTTGTTATACAGCAAGAGGTCTATCCCAAAGTCAACAAATCTCAAATGATTTGCAGATTCCCCTGCTAGGAAAGTTAGGAATTGCTTTCTCCTTCTCATCTATGGAAGGGCAAGAGAACTACTCTCTTCATTGTTTCTTTTCCCAGAGAAACTTCACTGTTTATGTTTTCATTTTCCATTCATAAGGACTGTAGACAGTACAGTGAGCTAATGCTTCAGCTTTCCAGCTTCAACAGTCTTTGCCTTATGAAAATAAATGCAGATACCACAGACAGTGGACCCAGTCCTGCTCCTTTGGGTGTCTGTTTTTTTGTTTGTGTAGGTTTTCCAGTGGGAAATCTTCCCCATGACCTTCTGTACATAATTCCCCTGATGCTGGGTGATTTGAAGACACTTTGTGAAGCTCATCCAGAGCTTTCAACAGCTGAAGTGTATCACTTCTGGGGTGGAAGAAAAGAGCAAGGAACGCTATGCTGTGCATATACTGAAATGAATGCAATTCTTCAAATTGGAACTCAAGTCAAAACACCATGCTGGTGCCTTAGCTGACTACAACTCTCTGGGAAAAGTTCCATCTAATGAATCACCAAAAAGTCTTTGTGATTCTGCCCTCTGTGTTGGTTTAAAACCACATTCCCAGAGCTTGCTTGCCAAAAAAAAAGGGCTCAGGTCTGTATCTGCATGGCTGCCAACAGACACCCTTGCAGACTCGTACTCAGCTCTGTTGATACATCTGCATTTGTACAACCTTGATAACAAATGTGTAAAGCACGAATTTCTCCATTTCTGACTAACAAAGACATAACAAGTAACCAAATTAATTCTGGTCATAACCCACCCTGAACCATGTGAGCACAGTTCCCACCGGCTTCCTGGAAGTTGACACTTTGGTCTTGGGAGCAGTAGTTTTCCTCTTGTGCAAGCACAGCATGATCAAACAGCTTGGGCATTCTTGGGTGCTCACTGTCTGCTTTCTTACCGGGTACTTTATTGACTGTATTAACCAAAAGCATTTTAAGGAGATCTGCAGATAGATAAAAAAGTTACTGGAGTCTGAACTATGAAAGCTTCAAAATCAAGGTCATGACTGCACAGAAGCTTTGAGGGAAGAGAAGTACATAAACTGCTTGGGAAAGAACTGAATCCTATGTATTTAAATATTCACAGCACCTACAAGTTTTGCTGTTGCTCTGTGAAATACAGCTTTGTTTGCCAGTGAATCAAGCTTATAAAAATGGTAATTGTGAAGTGCAGTTGCTAACTGTACAAGAGAAAAGGGATTTTACTTGTAATGGAGATTCTTTATAATGATAAATTATCTAGCTCCTGGCTACCATGTATGAGCTCTATTAACTGCCAATAAATTGTTCATCATTAAATCTAGTTCACTCTTCTTAATTAGGCCAAGGATTTTTTTTTTTTTCCCTTTAAATCTTCCCCTTACTTTAATATGGAAAGATACTTGAAATCCCAATGATCCTAACAAACAGCTGCACCAGACATAGCACTGCAGAGTCACTTAAGGACTGATGTTACACAACTGAAATCTGGAAAGATCCAAAAACCTATGTATGATACTAACTTGGGCTTGGAACACATGTAATAAAATTGCACCACAGTGAAACACTGAGCACATACCTATTTTTTTTCAGCTAAAAAAAAAAAAAAAAAAAAGACCTCGAAAGTCACAACCACTACCACCAAAAAAAAAAAAAAAAAAATCAACACCCCATAAGAATTTTGGTTCTAGAAAAGACACATACCGTTACCTGGCTACTTGAAAAAAGATTAAAACATACGCTATACAGAAAAATAAGTAGGGAAAATATTGAGTCTGAGAAATTGGTGGTTAGAGAGATCTGGGTAAGTACCATATCAGAATACATATATAAATACAGGGAAATTCATGGGAAGGTAATTCATAGATCTCCTTTCTGAAACCTTCTGCACAGACCACTCTGAGGAGTGAAATACACTTCACCCAAAGTACAGCACTAACTTTTAAAATTTTGATTGTTAGCTTGCATTTATCAATTCATCACTTCACAGTGAATGACAACCTTTAGTCATAGCTGAGTCCAACTGATCTCCCTGGGGTTTCACCAGCACAACTCTGCTGTTAGTGCTTCTAAACAGTGAAGTAAATAAACTGCCGTCTAGACAAGGCAGTTAAGATTTGGAAGTACAGGCTCTCCATTGTTGGAAACCTGTATTTCGACTCTCTCTTTCATTGTCCATCTCCAGTAAGAAGGTAACTGCACATGCATTTGATGTATGCATTATCACTCACTTTGCATTGTTAACTGGCTCTCTGGATACCATTTAAGGTTCAGACTTAATCAGTCAGCAATTTTCATACTTCTCCAGCAAGATGTGAATCTTTTCTTCAGGGCAGACACAGTGCTGGACTTGAGCGACAGCAATTGCGACTGCAGGGAATCCCAGTTGTCAGAGCTAGAGTTGAGTCAAACTCATGTGACTTTTCCCATGGGATATAGTTAGCAAATCTTCCTGACAGAGGCTAGAGGCAAGAAGAGATCAGATGTGCTAGAGCTAAAATGTGTTTGTGTGCACTGAAAGATAGCTTCACTCTATCTGCTGAGCAATTAGGAGCAGTTTAGACAATTGTACTATTGCATTGTGCACCTCCTGTAAGTGCCCTTTTCTGCAATTTAGCCTACTTCAGCACACTTCACATCAGTGGGAATTTCAGGGCATTGATCGTGTACAGTCCAGGGTGAGCAGAGGAAAAAAAAAATGACCAAAGATTTTAAATATTATTAAGAATATCAGTGCCATGGTAACAAAATTCTGGCATAGAACAAACACTTATTTTGATCTGAATAGCTTTTGAAATTTTCTAAATGCTACATTAAAATGCTCATTTTTAACTGTTTGATAAGGTATCAGAATATTATTTCAACTTACACAATCATACATAAATCACAATAAAGAGAAAGCATAATTTCTATTTTTTCCCCAGTTGGGAGGGGCATAAGGAGTGATGTATGAAGTTGGGGTGACCAAAAAGAAGTATTTTTTCAACAAATTCTCATTATTAGCTAGTATTTAGAGAGCTAAATTTTGGTTTAGTTTCGTCTGGACCAGCAGATATTAAGAGAAGCTCATCTTCAGATATGAAAATCTTTCTAGTTATATCCACTATACAATTTGCAACACGTTCACTCCCTTTGAACATTAGAGGTGTTATTCTTGCTTTTCACCTTCCTTACTCTCCCCAGAGCTCTTTCACACCTTTCAGCAAAGCATCCCAAACCTTGCTTTTAAGTGGCCAATTTAAGCCAGATAGCAGCAGAAGGCACACCTCTCCTCCTTCCCTTGCACAAGCCAGGTGCCCTCTGACTCTTATTGTTTCCCAGCAATATTTTCTCTCAGTGGTTTAGAGCATTACAGCACACTTAATAATCAATAGCTAGCCTTTTCACTTCAAAAACATTCTCAACTATTTTAGATCAGATATGTTTGATGGAATATTAGGTACATTGGAAAAGTGTCTATGAATCAGAGAATAACTGGTTTGGATTTTAACTCACCTTTGGAGGATGAATGCAGATTCATTCCTTTCTCTAGGCTGCTTCATACAATATTAATTTTGCTAGATTCTCACTGCTTACTTTGTATTTCACTTTAACAATGCAAATGTCACTAATAGATTGTCAGTGATCATTTAATAAGAGTTTAAATTCAGAATTAAATTTCATGATTTAAATGACATGCAAGTCAATATTATCCATGAAGTAAGGCAAAGCTAGCTGTGAATCAAAAGGCATGTACATGTCATGAGTTTTATCAGGTTTATGGATTCTCTTACCTTTGTCCAGGGTCTCAATAAATTGCAGTCCCATGCATGTTACAAATTAAGAAAACAATAAAAGGCTTGTATTTCCCCCACTTTTAATAACCAAGAAAACAGAAAAGCCTTGACTTAAAATCAGAATTTGGAGTCACCTTCAAACTTTCACTTTCTGGCAATCTCACGTGTAGCTGAACACTTGATCAAAGGAAACTATTTGGGGTTCAAATGTAAAACTTTTGACAAATCAGGATCACAGAAATTAATATTTTAATATTAATTTAATAATAAGGATAATAAATAAGGATCACAGGATTAATACATTTTTGGAGTCTGATTTTTCAGTGCAGTAAACAACTTCAATTCCTGTCCAAGCCATAAAATCCTTAGGGCACTCAGCTTGACTCAGGATGCACACAGCATCTTTCAGATTAGTTCCTTGAATTGTAACATAAATGTGTTTGTTTTGCTTCTGTATCCTTTCTTACTGCAGCAATGATTTATTCTTCCAAAATATTTGTTATGATGCTTATAAATAATTGAAATTTCTACTTTTCAAGGATAAAATCATGTGAGAGGGATGAGAGTTTTAGATTTCCTGTTCATAAAGTATGTTCTCAGCCTTTCATCTTTTAATTTAAATGTATCTAAGTGATGTCTCACGTCCTTTATGAATAATTAGTGCACAATATTAAGTGACAAAGAAATCATATCGAAACTATGCCTTGCTGTAATTAAATACTGCCACATTAAATAGATTCTGACTTTTTTTTTTTTTTTTTTTTTTTTTTTTTCCCACCACACAAAGCAGTTTTAAACAGAAACAGAAATCAAGAAGGAGACTGTGGAACAGTGCAGCCTTTCTTCTTTTCTGTTCTATGGTCCAGAGACCCAGAGAGGGGATCACGTGCAGGGTAACAGCAGCTCCAGCCCAACAAGTCATCTGCTGTTCAATCTTGCTAATTCCCAGTCTGTCTAGCCTTTTCGTCTGAACAGCAACACTGTTTCAAACCATTGGAATGGGGGAAATAACAAAAGGGAATATTCAATCTAAAAACTGGTGTACATCGAAGAAGTGTCTGTGAGTTCATCTGTGAAATCTGAGATAGAAATCTGAGATATCCTCACCACTGTGCCTGTTTTTTGTTGGGTGGTAGTGGTCCTAGTTTTTTGCTTTCCAGCAGAGCCGGGGACCCACAGCCTGCTGTTTTCACCACAAAGTTTCTTTGGAACTGACATTTCTTGTCTAATGGCAGTGACAGGTTTCAGTGTTACTGAAACTCCAGGTTCATTCAGGACCAATGAATATCAGCACTGGAACAGAGAGGGATGAAAAAGCAGCTGTGTATTTACACTGATATTTTGTAAGTCTGCTCTATCACCTCCACCTGTGGGGTAATAGTTGATGTTAAAACAGATTTGCAGAACAAAAGCCTTACATGTGCAATAAAGCAGGAGAAGTTGACTGTCATGGGCCTGAGACTGAGGTGGTAGAGACATGGGGCTTAGTCTTCCATGGAGTCAGGTTGTTGGGAAAGTCAGACCAGAAAACATAAAAGAATGACCACTTCTGTTCCAAACAATGTGAAAAAAATAAGACACCTAGACATAAGTGGAGAGGAGGGGCATTTGGGGAGGGGCAGAGGAGGAAGAAAAACAAAAACAAAAACAAAACAAAACAAAAATGGCACAAGAAAGTTAATCTCTAACTTTGGAACTTATTTTTCACACCAGATATGTCTAGACCCATGTTGTGTCCTGCCCATAAAGTAATCCCAGCAAACCTGGAAACTATTGATAGGTCTGCATTACAGAGCCATGAACGTCAGACAGCAGCTGCCTGTTTCCTACGATCTATATGCAAAAAATATAAGAGAGGAAATGGGAAATACAGAAGAAAAACAAAAAGATGATGGGCCTGCATTGTACCTGGGGCACTGCCTCCCCTCTCCAACTCTTTACATCCTCCACTGAATGAACTGTGAAAAGACCTGGAGCTATTATAGAGCTACAAAGAAATGAGGAACTGGTACCAGATGGGACCTCTTGTCTCCATCTCTCTCCAGCCCAAACAATCTGCTGCAGAATTTAGAAAAGAAGGGTGGAGAATCTAATAGTGTCTCAGAGTCGAAAAGATGGCTCTGGCTCGAGCACTGCCAGCCTGTTCTGGAGGAGGATTATTATTATTCTGTGTGCCAAAGGATATGGCTATTTTTCTCTCTTACTTGCTCTTTGCAACAAACATTCGGCTACTATTAGCCAGCTGGCAACTATAAATGAAACATCACGTACCACTTAGTACAGAGAGTGCCATCCACGGCTTGCCAGTCGTGCAGTGGTCCGGCTGCCAGTGCACATCGCTGCATGTGCCGCACTTCCATGGCGAAGCACGCATGAGAGCTGCGGGGTTTCTTGTAGGGAGGGAGGGAGGCAGTCCATGGATTGGTTACAAGACATCTAACGGGAGAGTCAGGCCAAGATCTGTCTCGTAAAAGGTGGTGGACTGGCTATATGCTCCAAAAAAATTCATTCCACATCGCTTGTTTATGGCAAAACCCCTGCTTAGTGGTTATGTGGAATAAAAGGCAGAAAATGCTGAAACTGCATGTGGAGGGAGCAACATTTATACCTGACAGGGTGCAAATGAGAAACAGCCCAGGATGCATGTTTTGCTCATAGTTGGGTCCATGCATGTTCTGTGCATGATATTGCCTGGATGTAACAGAGCAGGAACTGGCCTTCTCCTGCTCTGCCACTCACTGTTCTCACTGCCTCCTTTTTGTTCAATTTTTTTTTTGTCTCATATTTTATAAATATTTATCTTTTGCACTGGTCATGTCAAAGATCAATCAAACTTTTTTTTTTTTTTTTTTTTTTTTTTAATCTAACTCTTCCTTCTTACTTCCCAAATCATTTTTAGGCATAGAGTATGAGACCTTTATTTCATTGGCAGGCAATATCCCAATGACCTATATTTAGTTGTATGGTAGCCTAGCAAGCTGATTATTCAATACTTATAATTGTCTGCTATCAGAGTTAACATTCAAGACTTGAATATTTGCTGTTGGAACAAACAATGCCATGTGGTATCATAAAATTGTTCCCAAAGATTTTACAGCAAAACTAAGTAGCTATTTACTTTAAATATGCCAATTAAGTGTTACTAATGTACAGTACATTTCTAGGCTAAGGATGATTGATAGTAGCATGCAGTGAAATGTTCTAAAACTGCAGTTGGAAAATGTAAATGTACAAAATGAAAAAAAAAAAATCCTCACCGACTGACAGCACTATTTACATGTTTCAAAACAACACTTACAAATTGTTCTTTTATTGTTCTCTAAAGCTCTATTGCTTTTCTGATATGTACTTCAACTGGGTGGTAGCCAATGCAGTCTTATCAGAATTTTTGAAGGCTACAATCTCTTTTAGTACATAGTTCAAAAAGATCTTATTCTAGCTACCTTTACTTAATGGAAAAAAATATTGATTTGAGTACAAAGTGATGGAGAATGGGGTCTTGACAGAAAACAAGAATTTGATTGTGCAAAAACTGTCAGTTTCCTTTTTTTTTTTTCCCCTTCTTTCTTTTGTATAGGAGTAAAGAAAATAATTTCAACGGAAAGAGAATGAATGAAGACTCTTTACAGCTCCACAAAAGCCCAACAGACCCAAAAAGCCATCATAAGGACTGAATTTGTCAGATTCAATACATCTATATCCTTTTGAGGTTCAAAATTGAAAGTTTTGTGTTATTACAACTTAATTTTGGAGGAAGTGGGGGAAATGATCTAGCTGGATTGATCCTCAGTACAGTGACTACTGGAATAATAAAAGCCACCAAAAGGATATATTCCATGGCCTAGTTATGGTATTGCAACCATTCCAGGTTGAAAGGGAAGATGCCTTAAGATGGAGCTTATGCATTTGATCAAAATCACTATCTCTTGTTCACTTTCCTTTAATCTAGCAGAAATATGCATTGTTTACAAAGAAGCACAGTTATTCTTCTCCAAGTTGGAACAGTCTGCAAATACCGAGGTTTCTGACTATATTGCAGTTGTGAAGAGGTATAATAGTACTCTTTTTTTTTTTTTTTTTTTTTTTTTTTTTCCCCTCAGAAAAAGAATAATCAAAAAGATGTTGACCGTTTGTACTGGAGATTTATCTTAAAAGCAAATAACCAATTGCCTACCTCCTGCTATATTAGGTGGATGATTGAAAAGATCAGTTATTATAATTTGCTTTGCTGCTGTTGGGATGTGATCCTACATATGTGCTTGATGCCCTCCATTTTTATAGGCTCTTGAGGCTGGATGGAAATTGAGGGGTGCATTTCTGCTGATTTTAATGAGCTTTGGATCATGTTGCAAAATAAATAAATAAATAAATAAATAAATAAATAAATACAAAAATACAATACAAAATACAAAAAGAGAAACTCCTATCAGCAAAGAATTCACTTAGCTGGGTGCCCATTTTTGCCCGATGTGTTTATACTGAGTAATTTGACAGCAGTGGAATATGTGCAGTTGAGCCATACACTGTCATTTCATACTAACAACACTCACTGGCTTTGTGAGACAGTGTTAATAAGCACATTTCAGTTTCAAAGGCATCACCTGCATTATTCTTTTGGATTCCAACAGGTACAGCAAATATAGACACTTGTTTGTGATGGAAAGGTCTTGACTCAATAAATCGTTAATGAAAAAGTAACTTTTGAAGAAAGGCCTTTTGGGCCTTCTCTTGAGAATCAAAGTACAGTAGCCACATTTCTAGAAAAAAAAAATAACGTTTTGAACTCAGTGGGTAGCCTTCAAGACTTGTATCTGTCTTTTACACATTTAAGATTTTCTTTGTTATTTTTAAGAACATAAACATTTCTTATGTTCTCTGATACTAGAGTCTATAGTACATGTCATCTTTCATGGCAGTTAAAACGGAAAGTTGCTCCAATACTTTCTCTCTGGATAATATATATATTTTTTTCCATCAGTGTTTAAAGTTCTGGGGAAGGAAGAGATTTTTCTAGCTGAAAGCATCACGGTCATGAAACCTGTCATTTATGAAAAGTGGTCTTCCTATCAGCCTGATCCATTAGCAGCTGCTGGCAGCAGCAACAGCCCCAAACTGTCAAACAGCCTACCAGCAAGGATTATTTCCAGTGCCAATGAAGGACCAGCAAAGTTTAACCTTCAGAGAACATTGGGCCAGAGCTTAACATTTATTAAACAGGTTGTAATTTCAGGAATAACATGTTAGTCATTATAGTGGAGAGTGCAAATGGCTATGCAAAAGACCTGAACCTTCTGGTCTGAAATATCTGTGATCCATTGCTGCTGGCAGCCTGGCACACATGACATGCACAGATCCCTCTCTCTTCAATGTCCTTTTCTCTACCATGTCAGATTATATGTCACTTTATTATAAGTATGTTGCTGTTATAAGACCCTGAGTTAAAAATTTCTCCTGATGTAAGAGCACAGAAACAGAAACTCAGATAGTGAGCTGATATTGAGGTGGATGTGTTCTGGAGGATGAGGACTCTCTCCTGAACCTCTCTCTAACTCTAAGAGTTCTCCACCCAACCTTCCTGGAAAAGGTTGTGCTGGCTTGGCTGTTTCAGTGGCTCTTCTCCAAATCAGCTCCTAGTGATGTAATTAAAACAAACAAACAAACAAACAAAAAACAAACAAAACAAAACAAACAAGCAAACAAACAAACAAACAGAACCAAACAACTAACCAAATAAAACCCCAAAGAAGCAACTTTTGTTTAATTATTTTTTCAAGTGTCTTCAGAGAGCCTGTTAGAATAAGTGAACATGAGTAACTGAAACATCTCTACTGAGGTAACTAAAATTATACTTTACTAGAGCATAACCTTGGCTGGAAAAGGGAATGGAGAAAATGCTCAGTCCCTGAGACTAGACTTGCTGCCAAAAGGCATCACACAGTAGAAGAAATGCCTTTTATTTATTCAACTGTTACATGATTTCATATCTTTTGGAATCAAGGGTGTGTCTTAAGACACAAATTTTTGATTTTCTGTCATTTTTCTCTGCTCAAACACTTATTTCATAGAAAAACAGAGATGTCATCTGCCTGTTTGCCACTTTTTTCTCTAGAAGAGTCCTCAAAATTCTACACCAGGTACAACCAACAGTTCAATAATTATAAGGAACTAAAATGATATTAAGGACCCATTTTGAGGGAGCTGAGTTCATGATACTTTCTTAGACAAGCAAGTCTAAGAAAGTATCACCTTTAATTGCTCACCTTTAATTGCCTCAAGTTGGGCATCTGAAAACTGGAGCCCTTGAGATGATTAGTAACTGCAGAAAAATTTGGCTCCGGTTCATACATATGCTAGCAGAGAGCAAACATCATGCAGAGGTACTGTATCAAAGAGCATGTGTTTTCAAATGTCCACCCATGTGGGATATCTTTCAGCCTATCTGGAAGGGTTTTAATTGCTCTGTCAATGACTTAGTTGAATTCTGGAGTGTGTATGGAGGGTAACTTAAAAGAGAAGAAGAATGAGGTAGGGACTTGACATCACATGCCAAGATTGCATTCCCCATTAATGTTGCTACAAGGAGAGGAATTTGTCTTGTTGGCCAAAAGGTGGTGGGTACTAGACAAAATAATTCTATATTTGGAAATTTCTGGAGAACAGGGTGATTGACAATTAGGAAAGAGGGAAAACAAAACAAAACAAAACAAAAAACACAATGTTGTCTTGGCTCTGTATTTCAGATCTTTTGCTTGGGTCACACGGTTCATAGTTCAAAAAGTTGGCTTTTAAGAACTCTGTGTTCAGTTTTCAGCCTTGGAAAATGAAAAGGAATACTTCAATGATATGTAGTCAATGCACTAGGAATCCTGGAAATATTAGTAAGTAGTGCAAAGGCCTTGGTCTATTTTTCCTAACACTATGGGAAACCTCTGATAGTCCAAATACCAAAATTCTTGAACATCTATTCTATTGTTATTCAAACATATTTAATAAAAATCTGTTGTTTTTATAAGACCTATAAAAACCATGGCTGGTGAAGTCTGTGTTTTTGCAGTGATATCCAATTTTTGAATGCTAATCTCACAGTTTCAGTAACATAGTCACAGATTCTGAAATGAAAATACTGGGGGTTTGGTGTACTAAGATAGCTTCTCTTGGCAAACAGAAGCAGTTAAACAAAGGTGGCCATGTTAACTTTAGATCCATTTGCAGGAAGGAGGAAAAAAAATCAACAACAAACAAACGAGAACAAAGCCAGTGTTCTTCAGGTTGAAATGAACTGACTGACAAAAATAATCACATTAGTCAGTAGTTACCAAATTCAGCAGTCACAGTAGGGGCCTGAAATACTAAATAACCCTGTGAAGAAAAGATCACTACCTTTCCTACAGACAGACAGTTTAATGAAAAGGCAAGAGCTTGCCCCCAAAACATTATCCATATGGTTTTGCTGTTTACCCCCAGTCTTCTTAGAGAGACAGTGACTATGGTGAATTGTGACACTCAGAACCTTTGCTGACTAAAACCCTGAAGTCAACTTCTCTTTATGGAAGTGAGCCAACTCCTTTCATGGAAGTTTAGGCAAGGAGAATGAAGTTCATCCTTTCTGCTGTGCTAGAGAGGTTAAATTCATGAATGAAATGCTGTAGCTATGGATCTGAAAACAGAACAGGCTTGAAACAACAGGAATAAATTCTGAGAGGTTAGGAATGATTTAACACAAAAGCAGCTGTTTGTCATACAACAGAGCTTCATCTTGCTATAGGTGAATGATATCATCATTTGCTTTAACAAAACCAATGTGCAAACATATGGACAAAATGTGAGCAAACCTTTTCCACGTGAGGAAGCAGTTCAGTCTTATACACATTTTCTGGAATGAACTTTGTGAACTTTTGTTTAGAAACAAAGTTTTAATTCATTTCTGCCTGAAATATCAATTATTTCAGACATTATAGTCATAATATTTGTTACTTTTAGCATCATCCCAATAGTAGTTTACAAATATGCAGTCATGGTTTAGATTGTCAAAGATGAGCTCATATGTTCACAGTGGATGATTTTTACTTGAAGAAGTATGATTGTGGCCTCAATTATCAGGGAGAAGATGTCATGGTACTTTGACAAGGGAAAATAGTCACTCCACTGTTTCTTTTCATGTGGAAAGTTAGGTTTCTTTATCCACATACTCTCTTATTCCTACATATCAGTGAATGAAGAGTAAACGTGTTACCACTGCTACCCAACATGTTTGTAAGAGTGCTCAAAATCGGATGTGCTATTGGGAACTTATTCATTTAAATGCTCCTGCTTGGAAGGAAGTGTAATTTAAAATAAATAAATAAAATCAGAAATACATTATAGCTACTATTCTAACAGTCATAGAAATATATGTATCCATTCATTAACAGCAATTATAAAGTTTGTACATTGGAGCTCGGCCTGCTGCAAGTTCTGAATGGACAGCAGTGAGCATTAATAGAGAAGACATATGATGGCTTTTTGCAGGAATGAGATCACAAGTTCAAGATCACATACTTTGGCAAAACTATAATGTCTCATACCCAATAGGCTTTGCTGATGACTACAGGTGACTTTCCAAGGAGTAAATCTGTCTGGTTAAGACTGAGAGATGAGACATCTAATATCTGTATGAGATGTATCTGAGATGAGACACCTAAATATCTGTAGTAATAACACCACTAAGCATCAGTTCCCATGTTCAGACCTTTCTTTAAATGATTTTTATTCTTCACTGTTTGTGCAGATAGAAAACTGCAGGTAAAAATAAATAAATAAATAAAATGTTATGGTTCTTCAAGGAGGAAGGGTGTATGGTTGAAGCCAAAAGATTCAAAAGGCAAAAGTGTTTTACTGAATTTTGAATTCTTATTTCCTTTGAATACAGGATATGTTGACCATATGTGCTTTAGGTCCTACCTGAAACTCTTCTCATCCATATATCATCAGTTTTAACACAGGATATAGCATGACTGGCAGACAATCTGGAATCAATCTGTTTATCTTTAAAATGCTGCTGAAAAGTTTTAGAAGTTGCAAGGTCCTGAACTGGAAAGAAAATCTTGGAAGTAACAACAAAGAAATATTGGAAAGACAGACAATAACTTCAGAGTCTTCTATCTGGATCCTGTTGTGCAAGAGTATATATGCCATCTCTCAGAAACCATTTCAGTGGAATAAAGTCTTCCTCATTTATTAATACAACCAGGCATCAACCAGGCAGTTTTTAATTAGCATTGTAATTTTCAAGAAGTGAAAGATGGTTGCTTTATAGACTTCATATGCAGCTCAGAAGGGGCTCCAAACACAGCTGCATTTGTTTATAATATACTTCTATTTTTTAAGAGGATGCATCTGAGATACTGTATGCACTTGAAGACCTTGTGCTGCATAGTTAGAAAATTTAACAAAAGCCATGAAATCAGTGTATTGCAGTTTTTCTCTCTCATGCTTTTCTAGGCTTTAGAAATCATAGGCTGTAGATGGTTTGCAAATAAACACTGTTGAAGAAAGCTTCCACATGTATATTAATAATAATAATAAAAAAATCCACAAATAGATGGCTGGTTACAGAGGGGCAAGTATAGGGCAAATATTCTGTGTTATGTTTGTTCTGCATTTTGGCCATATCTGACATTTAACTGTAATATTTCGTATTCTTTTATCTCTGATACTCAAAGATCACACAAATGCTTTACAAACATAAGTGGGTTAAGTCTCAAAATATTTCTGAAAATAAGATTCATACATGCCTGACATCTATTCCTACAGTCTGTAAGTTTCTTACCATTCATATTATCATACTTTTTTCCTGAATCAAATGCAATCATCTTAGCAGGGTTCTTACTGGACCTTTCTGCTCTCAGACAGTGGTTTCTACTTGGAATTATGTATGTTCTTCATATTTGTCAATTCAGTGAATGTAACTCAAAGTTTACTAAAAGAAAAAATCTTGCTGCTTGTTCTGAACAAGGGCAGAATTGTAGATTAGTTTCACAATATATATATATATATACATATATATATATATATAATTATTTTTATTTACAAGGGATATAATCTGATTTCAGGAGCTGCGGAGTGCCTATTGATGTCTAGCGGAGAGACAGCATAACCGAGAGTTAAGTTTGCCAATATATCCCTGATTCATGAACTGCTCCTTTATTGCTCATAGATACTGTACCTTTTAAAAGATGAACACACACAAACACACACAAAAAGAACCCATTTTTAATGCCTTCTTGGAGGCTTCTAAAAATATGTTTTCAAAATTTTGTTTTCTCCACTAAGTTCATTTTTTAGGGACATTTAAACCTTTCCTGCTACAATTTGTAAAGGTTGATAAGGCCAAAATTATTAAAAACCCCTTTGCCAAGGCATACTAACAAACAAGGCTGTCGTAAGTTGCCGAGTCCCCCCTGTTGTTTTCTGTCTGAGCTATGTTGAGTGTTTTATCAGAGAAAGGAATAAGAAAAGGTTTCAGATTTGGCTCATAGTCCCTAATTGTCCACAATTGTTCAAAGTGCGTTAAAGGACATGTATTACTCAGGTTGGTAGAGCTTGATGGTGAACCCGGGGAAGGTTTCCAGGCTGATTTCCATAAATACCATAACTTCTCCACACTCACCATAGGCTTGGCACTCAAGGTCTGACATCCAAGCTCTTGCTGAGGCTAACAAGATACAGCCAGCATTTCTGGCTGGAGCTCCTGGCTGGCTCTTGCATACTTGCTCTGCACATGTGGCTCGGTCCTGTGAAGTACTGATGGTTTTCTTCTCCCTGAGAAGTCAGTGGAAATATCCTTGCCTAATGTGCCTAGCAGTTTTGAGGATCAAGCCCACAAAAAATGCTATTGTTTGGAGACTGAGTTGTGGTAAGCCCCGCTTTTGTACCATAAGTTCATTACTATATATGTTCACATTTCCCCACAGTTCCTGCTGAAGCATACTTTGAACAGCAAGCCCCCATGTTTTATTTGTTCAATCTGGTGCTAGTTTAGAGACATTTTGTTTTGTTTAGGTTTTGTTCTTCCCCACGGGGTATGGCCTAACTTTCACTAGAAAGGAAAGTAAGAATGGTTCCAGGATGCCGTGCGTCAAAAATCAGCCACATGAACTTAGGCTCTGTGTCTAAAGCATCTGTCCCTCAACAAGGGGAGTAAAATTCTTAGACAAAGAAACCTTTTTCCTATTTTTGAGCAATGTTCCTAGTTTTTCATTGCTGTTAGTGTCATGCTCTTAACCTACCTGCTGTCCACTAGCAGAAGACATTGGTGTAGCTCCTGTTTCAGCGAGGTAATTGAGTAAAAGCCTTCCCTAAGTGCATATCACAATTCCCAGTGCAGTTAGAAGGGCTGTTTTGTTTTGTTTTGTTTTCTCTCTCTCTTTTTTTTTTTTTTTTTTTCTTTAGTTGTTGTTGTTTTGTTTGATTGTTGCTTTGTTTTATTTTGTTAAATTGCTTGCTGAATCCTGGTTCAAAACCAACCTGACAGAGGAATAGTTTTTATTTATTTATTTTTCCTGTTTGACTTGAAGGACAAGGAAGAAAATTTTATATGTTAAAAAAAAAAAAAAAAAAAAAAAAAAAAAAAGGAAAGAAAAAAAATTATCAGAGCAAGAAGCCAAAGTTAACTTTTTCTTCAAAAAGCAAATTTACAGAAACATCCATGGAAGGTTATAAAACCTACACTGTTTGCCTGAGAGACTTTTCTAATCACTTAGGTAAACATAGGAGGTAGACTGGGTAAATACATATCTAGGATAGGCTAAATATTGAGGTATTTTAAAGGAATATTTATTGAGTTAAATATATTTATGTATACACATACATACATATTGGTACCTGAAGAATATGTATTTTGCTATACTACTTCAGAGCCATAACACCTCTTGGCTGTACATATTTGGTGGTTGGAGGAATCTAATTTGAAAATCAATATTGAGAAAACCATAACAAAATATCTATAAAATTACAGAGCTTTAGTGCATTAATTGTAAACTTTTCTCAGTTCAGTGAGACCTATGACCTCATAACTTTGATGAAATCTCAAAAAATTAGATACTGTTGTTCATCTGGTTGATGCCTATAGAAATAATATTATGCTATTTAAATATCTAAGTTCCTTTATATAATCATTGTTTTGAAATCTGAAGGATAGACAAATATTTAGTATTTTTCTTTTTCTTGGCTAATAAAATTTAGGAAACTTAAATCATTTGTAACTTCTAAAATCTTTTCACAGAATGTCTGAAAGTTTTTCGTTTAGAAGACAACTAACATAATTTGAAAAAAGTGAAATTAAATCTGTAGATGCTTTTTAAAAAAATATCTCTGTTAAGGACATTGAGAACCTTTAATGTAGTGTTATTAATCCTGGTTAAAACACCCTTGTTGGAGACAAACCTCAGGGAACTTTGCAGGAAGATATTTTGAGGTATGAACTATAGAAATGAATAATTAATGAAATAAACACAAAATAAACATTCTGAAAATTGCTGTTAATGGGAAAGATTCTGTTTTACATTAAAGATCAAAATCAAATAGACATATAAAAATAGGAGATACAAGAATATAAATACTAAGTCATCACTATTAAAAAAAAAAATTACAAAGTTTTGGGTTTCTGCACTGAGAGCAGTCCTCTTAAATCAAGTTGTTATTGAGAGCAGTTTTCACTTAGATATAGTGAATTAAAATTAGAAAAATTGGTCCAGCTGCCATGTAATATAACTGCATATACCATGACCATGACCATTGAGACTAGTGAGAAAACAGATATCAAATCTTCTTAGCTGTTTAAAAGTAGACAGCCACTAATACTTTTTAATCACACTTTGTTATTGCTTTCATCCCAGACATATTTTATTTTGTGGCCAGGCTCCCTGTTTCCACGTAAGCTTCCTCTGGGAGCACAATCTGCTGACTCCACCTCTACAGACAGGAATGCCACAACATAAATTAAGTCAAAAAAAAAAAAAAAAGAGAGAGAGAAAGTTGTTTTGGGTGGGGGGTGACTTGACAGATAAAAAGCCACTGTGCAGCTGCCTCATGTAAAGCTGTCCAGCAGAGCACTGATAATATTTATCACAGGGGCACACATATGAATAATCAGCCTGTGGTAAAACGTGTAAGAGTGACGTATCTAAAAGGATGTTACAGCTTGACAATGAAATGGTGGCAAAACGAGCTTGCTATGCCTGCTTGTGTGTGCCACCTTCTCCTGTGGTCTTCTCGGGGTTGCAGAAAAGATTTCTGAGCTGAACAGGAAAAATAAACAAATAAATTAAAAAAAAAAAAAAAAGAGAGAGAGAGAGAGAGAAAAAGAGAAAGAGAGAAGAAAGAGAGAGAGAAACAGTTGGAGTATGTCTGACTCAACTGAAATCCCAAATATCGTTAGAATTTCACCCAAATGACTCACTGTAATAGGTCATCAGGCTTAAGGTGTTTTAATGAATTCAGGAAAGCTCTTGAATAAGCAAAATGGAATGTAGCTTCTTTTGCTAAATAGAATTGTAGGTATACATTTTCTCTTTCCATTTCCACATTTCCAGTCACTCTCGTGTTGCTTGCTGCTCAAGGGAGTAAATACAACACATGGATACCTTGCTCCGTCTGTTTTTTTTTTTTTTGTTTGTTTTTTTAAATCAGTTCTCCTGGGGTCTGGAAGAGGTAATAACAAAATTAATAATAATAATAATAATAATAATAATAATAATAATAAAAAATAAAAAGTGAAGCATCCTCTCATTTAAAGAAAGATCTGGATTAAAGGAACCATTGGGAGGAATGGAAAACTGCAGAGTTAAACAATAGCATGAGAGTGTTTGTGAGAGATGGGACATGGATTAAGAGTGATCAGTGAGTCACACAGGTTTTGCTCATATGTATGTGACACTCCCGAAAGTCTGCTGATTCACTCTGGGAAGGACAGGTTCTTCTTTCTCTGCTGCTGACATTTACAAGCAGCGTAAATGAAAATGGTAGTATTTTACACCTGTGCTGCACATGTGTAAACGGCTGCAGGAAGACCACAACAGCTGCAAATCAGGTCCAGAGGGTTGAAATGAGAAAAAGCAGAAAATTCATAAAAGAGCACAAACTAAAGACTATTGCCAACATGGACAAAGAAGAGAGGAGAGAAATAGAGAGGAAAAGGTCAAAGGTAGCAAGAGAGAGATAGGCAGAAACTGGAACCAGGTTCACAACAAAGAAGAGGACAGGGGAAGAGAAAAAAAAAATAAATCAGAGGGAAACCATTCAAACATACTGGAAAGAAACCTCCACAAATAAAGAACAGGACTATCAGTGTGCAAAAGGGAAATACTTTCCTTCCATTCATGGTTGAGCAAAAATGAAAAACTGCACCAACCGTGCTATTGCAAAGGAATTAAATGCAAGAAAAAAAAAATAAATAACTGCTCAGGTGTATTAAGAGAAGCTGCACGAAGCTTAATCACCCTTCAAGAACCAATGTCACCTCTCAAGAAAGGTGCCCTGGGACCTGCTCTTAGGCTTTGCCTGCCATTGGGTGCAGTTGTCAGCATACTTCCTACAGGACACAAAAAAGCTCTGTGCACTGCCAGCACCCAGCACATTTCCAGGGAGCTTTTCCCCTTCTAGCCTCCCCAGTTTGTGTTTTGTATTCTCTACGCCATGAGAGAAAGGTATGGAAGCACTGACCAACCATGCAGGCCAATGTTGTGTGGCTCCTTCCACTTCCCAAATGTGAGAGGGAAGAAGCTTGCTGCTCTCGAGAGCACCATGGTATCATCCATCCTCAGGGAAGCCAGGGAGGGCAGGCTCTGTGGGGGCAAGCTCTTTACAAGGCTATAAATACAATTTAAAGAGAGAAAGAGGTAGAAGGATAAGTTTTCCTCCAGTTTCTGTTGCTATGGCACAGGAGATATTAGCAGTGCAACTGGTAATAGCACTTAAAATAATACAAAACAAAACTTTTTATTGTTTTTCAATATCTGTGCAGAAAAACGGAACATAAAATGGGATTGGAAGACTGTACTATAAATTTTCCAATGTCTATAAAACAGGTAGCTGATCAAACAATGTGCAAAGAATAATACCCATAACTGTAGTTGTTGTATTTTGCTGCCCACTTGGCTATCACTAAGGGCATAAATATCTGGGGGAAAAAAAAAAATAAAAAAAAATATAGCAGGTGCAATACAAAAGTTTGTCAGAAAGAAGGTATGATAGATAGCTGCATTAGTCACATATAGCTAAGATGCAATTGACTTCTACAAGTTATCTTTACTCATTCATACTATGTATTCTGCATAGGCCTCATATATTTTATATCCTTTCCCCAATCTCAGGTGAGACAAGAGAATCACAGAGTCAGGGAGGATGAGACACACACAAAAAAATAGAAGTGCTCTTCTTTAGCAAGGATTTCTGCCTTGGAAACACCATCCTAAAGTTCTACTCAAAGAAACTCCAACAAAATAAATCAAATAGAGGTGGAAATAAAATAATAATAAAAAAATAATAAAAAGAAGTCTGCTGCTCCAGGTCCCCAAAAATATACATAAAAGGACACCTTATTTCCCTTCCCTGATGATCTAAAATACTTTCTTTAACTATGCAAATTGGGGATAAATCAGATTTTAATAGTGGTAGTTTTTCAGTATCATTTGATGATTATTTTCAGCTTTGGGGAAGAATAATGGACACTCTAAAAGGGGAAAAAGAGCTGTTTATGACTTTTGCATACAGTTAAAAATGCTGTCTGTCTGAAGTTGTTCTATGAGCAGGAATAGTAGAAATTACTGTGACAAAGCCAGGTGGTCAAATTGGCACAATAATCCCCAAAATTCTGATGTATTTTTTATTATGATTCTGCCACTTATCAGAGAAATATTATCACATTTTACATGAAATATTAATAATGATTTTGAGAATCGGTACATAGTTTACTTCATTTGTCACAATAAAATTGAGCTTTTTGGTAATTTTACACTACCTAATTATACTATCATATTATCTATAAAAGGTAGAATTTTATTCTGCATGGTGTTAAAAGTGCACACAGGAAAGTGATTGTTGATTTCATTCCACTAATGCCAATTTTTATTAAAATCTAATTCCAACTGACACCTTTTCCTTCCCCATTTTGCCACTGTCACACTTCTGTCCCACCTTGACTAGGTGAAGAAAAGAGAGCTCAGGTCAATAGTCTTACTGTCACTTTTAAGTGCAAGCACCAAGAAAATCTGAAACACAGTACCCTTAAGAAAAATGGCAGTGGAGGCTGTGAAACAGAGCTGGACATACCTTGATGTGTGTATGTATGTACTCCCATTGCTGGACAAAGGGGTGAACCTCCTGCTTGTGAGGTTCAAGAGGGGTGAGAGCTCAGCTACTCGACTTGTCCCTGGAAAAGGAATTACTGGGCCATCAGGTCTCGGACTAGCAGCCCTAGCCTAATTGAATGTTTAGGTCATTTAGATGCTTTAGGAAACAGTAAAAAACTTTTGTCTGGAAGTCAGTTCCATTTCCAGACTTCCCTACTCCTACTGAAAGAGTCTGCAGAACCCTCTAATGGCTGGGAACTCTCTTCTGATTAAAAGCATACACTTACTTGCTCATTACAGTTTATGTGCATTTGTTCTTGTGCCAGTGCTGAACTTTGCTATAAGTTGTTCTTTACTGGTAATGTATTTATAGGGTACCGTCATAACCCTCCTCCGCCCTGTGTTGCAGAGTAAAGAAGTCAGACCCACTTCTTTCCCCTTCAAGAGGGAGGCTCTCTGTTTCCCTGTCCAAGTGCCAGACCCAAGGAACCTTTAATCTGTGTGGCTGTGCATGATAGCCCAAATGCAATTTCATCACTGCTTTGTATGACTTCTCTGTTTCTACAGAAATGCATCACTCTAGCAATTTTTATGGCCACAGTATTACTAACTCATAATCATGTTGTGTGCAATTAGTATACCGGTCTTTCTCCTGCTGCATTGTTTCCAATTGATGAACTTCAGCTGATAGCACAAATTCCTGTTATTAGCCCCCAAGATCATATTGTTGCATTTTGTACTACTAAATTTCATCAGCCTTCAAGGTCATCCAATTCTTTCTTTGTACACTGCAAAAGTACCAGCTTACTGCAGTTCTTCCTGTTAAAATATGAAAGATGGTGTTGTATTAGTTTGCTTCTCCACAACAGGTTAAAAACTGAGCCTCATGCTCAAACCAACTGCCTACCTCATAGCTGGCAATATTCTGCCTCTGTACACAGAATGCTTCTGAGAACTGAACTAGATTGTTTTCACCAAGGAAACCCTTTTCATTTGCAGTTTTTGGTAGTTTGAGAACAAAAGGCATCAGAGTGACTAGTAAATGGAGGACAATCATTTTCAGGTGTGAAGCTATCCTGGGGATTTTTTTAAGCCTCCCACCTTCCTACATGGATGTCAGTATCATGCAATCCAGATGTTGCTGGCTTCTGTTCAATGTGTCTCTGTCTGAAATGGAAGGTGTTAAATTGAAGTCAGGCTGAAAAGACAGGTGAACAGGATGCTCCAAACACAGAGAACATGAGGACCAGAGACAGACCCAGCAGCAGCACCAAGCTCCTGTGTTAACAGTGGTCATGCTTTTGTCCCTGAAGTTAACCCCTTCCCACCTCCCTTATGTAGGTGCTAACGGACATATCCTCACCTGGGTGAAGTCATGGATGCACTCATTTTAATGAATCTGGAGACCAGCACAAATGCTCCAGCTGCTTCTTCACATCATATTAGCTCTGGAGTGAGCCTGAAGGTAGACTGTGTTTTATTTTTTTTTCTCATGATTTTATCATGGTGGTGAGTTAAGGCTGACTTCCTTGATTTTGTATTTGTCATCTTGTAAGGTATTTGACTTTCTCTTTAGAACAATGAGGCTGTATTTACTGCATCTGTAATTTTTGGTTTGTGGATAACTATCATAGCAGCAGTTTTTCTTTTAAAACACAAATACAAATACAAAACACAAATATACATTTTTAAAAAACAAATACACATTTTACCTCTCAATTCACTTTAAAACTATTCCTTGGGCCTATTTGACTGAAACACCACAAACCCCACTCCTCATTATGAATGCATATTTATATGTACTTTTTTTTTTTTTTTTTTTTTTTTTTTTTTTCTGGCATGGAAAATGGGAGAAAGAAGAAGATTTGAACAAATTTTGAAAAGTTGTTGTTCTGAAAATGTATTGTCTAACCTTAAATAAAAATAAACTCCAACAAAACTTTGTTGAATTTGTTCCAGGTTCCTAGTTTAGTTACTTGTGCATTTGATTTCATATTTTCATATAACAAATGTTACATTTCTAAATGTCATGTTGTGGAATCCATTTGGAAAATGCCACTTGATCCCAGACAGGCATTTTATAGTCTTTAATACTCTCTGTCTTATTATGATTGCCTCTACTGTAACATTATCTGCTGTACAGGAGCTATCTCTTGGCTTTTGCAATAGTTTGCCATTAAACAGGGTAGAGCATGTCATAAATAACCCTCCAATATGTGCAATAATTAACTTTTAAGACTACCATTAAATCCTTTTAAAGCGGATTGATTAGGTTTCAATTTTGTACATAGCTTCAGATTTTCATCTAAACTGGTGTTTCTTTAGGCTATTCTGCAGCTGTGCTTGCTTTCTAGCACTGACAGTCATTCAAATCCATCTTGTGCTATTGTAACCTGCTGTTAGCCCATTAGTTGCAATCTGTGGGAGGAGAAGGAGACAAATTGTGTCACTATTCCTTATCAAGGGACCACACAGTTGTTTGCCACTTTGACTCCATGATGGATAGTTATCTTGAGATGTGACAGGTGTGAGACTAGAAATTTAGCAAGAAACAATGCAGGAGCCCAGTAGCATTTTGTTATTGACACTTGCTAGATAACAACACAGGGTTAATCAATCTCTTGTGTTGTTCTTAACCCCCCATTCTTTTTGTCTTCAAGATGTAGTTTTTCTCATCAGACTGACATGGCAGGGAAAAGGTTCAAATAGATAGCAGACATTTTTCCTTTGTGATGTACTGGAGGTACAAAGTCAGATTCCACAAAACAATAAACAAACAAGCAAAAAAAAATAAATCTTTTTTCTTTTGACATTTTCTTAAGATCCCTTTAAAGTAGATCAGGGGCTTGAGAAAGTAATCTAAAAATCCAGAAGTATCCACTAATAGACATCCTCTCTTTGAAAGAGAGAGTCTTTTTCCAAATTGATTTTTGTTATTGACTGTTTTTTATCAGTATGATTCTACAAATTAACTAACACTAGCCCATCTTTTATTATTTCTTTCACGGATACATGTTATAGTAACTATGGCGAAACAAAACTAGTATCTTGAACAGTAAATGATCACATTTACATAGCCTTTTGCTCGAAACAAACAGTTCAAGAAAATTCTGATCTAGTACAATCTAGGCTGATACTGTGCATCATATTTTAGTACTTTGATGGCTTTCAGAAAATTGAATGCTGATAAAAAATTCACGGGGTCTTAAAAATGTTAACGATAGTGTTTAGTATATTTTGGAAGCACTGGGAGAATGACAGGAGTTTATGTATAAGCTAAGCTTCATACTGAATAAAGATCTACAGAAAAAGCAAGGAAATGGTAAAACTACTAGAGTTCTTAGAAACAGGAATGTACATTGGAGTTCCACCCTAATAGCCTGAAGAAATGGTATTTGGCCCAAAGATTTCACAGCTGAAACATTCAAGACAAAAGATGAGGAGAACATTATCATCATTGCTATTTCACTAAAAGTGATAAAATTATATAAACAATGGAGTCTTTCCTTATGTCTCCAGGAGACTTATGGATAAAGATAAGAGATGATGTCCAACCTCCAAGATCCTAGGACCATGTATAACCTACAAGGTGCTGGTAATTTATCTTAGTTTAAGGTCTTCTGGTTGTTCTATTTCTTTATCCTGCATTATTCTCTTATATAAACATATTTTTTGGGGCAAAGTCTCCTGCTGAGACTTTGCCTAAAAGGGAAAGTTTCATGTGTGTTATACATTCTTTGGAGTGATTATATAAAAGGACCAGCTTGCTCATACACTGCATATTATATAGACCATGTTAAATGTCATGTTTTTGGTCAGAGAACTAAATAGTACATTGTGGGAAAAACAAAACAAAACAAAACAAATAATTACCTCTTTTCAGTTTTGGAGTTATTTGCTTAACTAGGTCTGAGGGATGAGTGCAGTGCTCACAGATAATTTGAAAACCAGTAGTTTCATTAGCAGTGCCTGCACACATGGAAGCATCCATGCCCATCCTGAAATGTTTTTGGTAATCTTGATGGACTGAGGGAGCTCTGTGGCAGCCAGGATGCTCTGTGCTATTCCTTAGCTCCCCATTCAATGTGATACAACAAGTTGGTGAGCTGGTGTAAGGATGCGCATTTGCATTTCGAAGGTCTGGATGCAATGAACAGACTTTGAATACATTTGACTCCTGCTTGCTCATTCCTCTTCTACAAAAGTTTGCATATATTTGGTCATACTCCTTCTGCAGTCACATTTTTGCAGGACAGATTTATGATGTACACCATGTCAACTTTTTCTGTCTGACAGACGTTTGCATGAGATCATTTCACCTCCACTGTGGGAAATGTTAGAGGATGGAGAGTGTTGTGCCTCTGTGATTCAGAAACATCTCTATCAAGTTTCCACATTACACTGCTCTCACCACTTCTTTTCTCTTGCCTTCTGAGTTTAAGTACCTGCCAGTGAAATCTTAGCAAGGTCTCATTAGACTTGAAGCTTCTGTTAGATGGAGCTGGAGGAAAATTTATCCTGTGAGTTTCATGTGTGAGATCTGGCGAACTTGTTCCCGTCCATCCGAATCACATCCAGTTCCCACGTGTAACTATTGACTACTTGAAAAAGTAACTATTCAAAGGAAACAATATACGAAATCAAAAATCCTGATTAACAAATGTAAGCAGTGACTCCTCACACAACACTTGCCCTTCAGCAATAGCAGGTGACTACCCACTTCAGCAGGATATGTATACACTACATCTGTTCTTGTGTCACTGTGGCAGAAAGGTACTTTGTGTGCTTTATAGCTGCCACATGGCTTACATTGTTATTCCATAACCTTATGCCCCTGCTCTTGTGCTCCATGCCCTTAAACCTTGGCTCTTGCATGCTTTTCTGTCTTCCACCTTAGCTCTGCAACAGCTGAACTACACAAATGCCCAGCAGCAACTGGGATTCTTAAGCAAAAGTAGCAATAGAATAACATACCACCAACATGAAGGAGACATGCAGGTTTCTGAATGTTTTGGTGGAAATTTTTACTTATCCATGACAGTCTGAATTCAATCTTTTATAAAGAATTACCTTGAGTCAGTTAAATAGATAATATTTTTCATGAAAATATTAAGAAGATGCTCCTGTCACATGGGCTGATAAAGCAGGGGTTCACGTCCAGTCTAGCTGCAGCCTTCCTGTGAAACGATGAAACATGACAGCCAGGCTTCTTGAAAGTATTTGAAAACTACTAAAATCCAGCTGCTTTTTAGACAGAACAGGAAAAAAAAGCCTTTCATTCAGTGTGTCATTTTGAAAATAGAGCAAAGAATTTCATTAAATCAGAAATTACTGAGCTGCAGTATACATATTAATCATCATATCTAAGATATTTCCAAGTACTACCCAGCAACAGCTCTGAGTTGCCTCTATGCCCCCAGCATTCACAGCCAGTAGCACACAACTAAGATCCCAGCATCAAGTACATCATCCTTGTCTGAAGAGAATTAAATGCCTAAATAGCATAAAGGAGCCACAGTTTATTATAGCACTTTTAAAAAGGGGAATATTTTATATAATTTCTTCTAGTTGTTATAATATAAATTTCTGGGAAAAGGGAGTGTTTGATACAGTGCTGTGTTCAGTGTGTATTATGGTGGGTCTTGATTTTGACATGGTCTTGACAGCCACAGTAATACAAATAAATAATAATAATAGCCTAAGGACATCAAGCCCAGAGGGAGGACAGAATGTCTTTTATACTTACAAAAAGATGATGTCAATTGATCTAGATTTCAGAAAACGATAGAAGAGAAGACAAATATAAGTTATTATTGTTAAAAGGTATGAATCTGGTAGCCTTTGATTTATTTGTAACACCGTTTAGCACACTGTTAAGTACAAAAAGAGTCAGAAGAACATAATATAACAGTGTAGTTGCTAATATTCTTTAGAAAGAGCTAGTAAGGAACAAAAAGAAAAGGCATAAGAGGATTTTATCTAATACAATTCTTTGCTCAAGTCTCAAGCAATGCTCTATCTAATGCAATGCTTTTCTCTCTGGTTAATCAGAACAGGGTTCAGATGAAATCAAATAATTTGCAGATGAATTGCTAATATGTCCTGTCATGCATGCCCTTCTAACAGCATGTCTTTCTAGCCTGTTGAAATACTTACATCATATGGAGAGACCTGAAAAGTTTGAACATTTTGGTTCACTGCCAAGAAAAATTATTTATCAATGGCACATACTGTGCTGATATATACCACAAGAACAGATTTTCAAATAAGAACGAACATTAGGACAAGACCCTTCCCTTCGTTTAGTGCATTAAGACAGACGGAAATGCTGTGCTCTCTTCTCCAAAACCTCCAGGAAGAAGCCTCAAATCTATCTTAGTTACTAATGTAGCTCTATGAAATAATATCAAGGAATATATAAGATTCAAATTCTTTGATCTTACAAGCCTCCTGAGGAGCAGGACTGTGCCTTTCTCACACTGTATGGATGTGGAACTGAAGTGCAAGAAGTCTGTGTAGGTGGTACGTTGGTAGCTGTAGATGATGAGATGTGTTTTCACACCTGGAAGGGCAGGCACTTGCCTCTCGGGTCACTCTGAACCCTGTGATATGAGGCTACACTACCCCATGTCACGATCCTTATAGTACCACCAAAACTAGTGCAGACGATAGTCAAATGAGTGGCCATATTATGTTACAGGCTTTCTTCATAAAATGTAGTTCCATGTCTTTTTGTTAAAGTCCTGGTTTAGCTGTGAGACAGATAGTGACTGAACTAGCCCTTAATTGTCTCAGCAGATTCACAGTAGTCATCTATTTCTCAAAGTAATTTCTGGAGTAAATACTTGCTCGTCAAATTAAACTTGAGTTTCAAGAGTGATTTTTTTCCCCATTATTCCTGCAGGGAATAGTATTACACAAAAAAAAAAAAAAAAAAAAAAAAAAAAAAAGGCTTTGTTCCCTTTGGCAGTCAAGCTAAAGCCATCAAAGAAGCTCAGGGAGAGGGAGCTCAAAGTTGTCATTAGAATTTCAGGTGGATTTTGGTTGGGCTGTGAAGGGTTGCTGTCATTACATGTCAGTTTGCTCCAAAGGTCAGCCAGATCAAAAGCTCTGCTCAGCAGCCAATTAATGTATTGTTTAATATCAGGGAAAATAGGAAAAAGAGAAATACAATTAAAATTTCAATAATGTAAAAGCAAGTGACTGCAGTATAGCCTACAAGTGCCACCCAGGAGGGCTGGGATAATTTGCTATGATAGGATTAATTTACAGTTCTATTGCTTTTGGGGGGTTTAAGTCTTCAACTTAAACATTTCTTTGGTGCATTATCTGCATTTGCATTTATCATTGGTTTCTACAATGGAATCTTCACAGGACTTGACATTTTGAAGTCATAACTTAGGGCTTGGTCCAACTGCCTTTGAAGTCAACAAGAAGATTGCCACTAAATTCAATGAGAAGTTGGATCCAGGTCTATAATCACTGTGGACTCATTATAATCTCACAGCTGGTTACAACCCTTTAGAAGTGCAGCATAAAAACTGCGGTACTGGCAGGATGAGTTCAGTGCGAAACAGAATCCCTTCAAGTTTAACATAAGTTTAACAATTTAAACAGATTTTGGAATTAGCTGCTCTCTTTGTACACTATCTGATGACTCTTTCCAAAATTCACTGAAAAGGAAAGAGCCTCTGTACGTGCACTGTGAGCTGCCTGAAGCTTTCAATACACTTCTGTTTCTTTAATTGCAAATCCTAGAAAGAATGAAAATTTCCTCTTTACCTCCTTTGCCACAGAAAACAGTTTTCTGCAAAATGGTTGCTTTTCCAGTGCTTTCTTAAAATGGCTGCTGTCAGGACTGGGTCTGGGAGCATGGCAGTTGTAAGATGCAGCCTTTTTCCCATTACACTTCACAGTTTGTCTACAAGTAGCGACACTTTGTTCTCACTGCGTGAATGCTCAGATTGCTCTGATGAGAAAATTGAGGGCAGATCCCTTCAAAGTGAATTGAGGCTTTGCAAAACTCTTGCAAGAAAGACTGCCCAAGTCATGGCATGATTATAAACTGGAGTCGCTGTTTCTGGAAAGCCCCTAGGCTCTCTAGCCTGAATTAGACATACGCTGCTGTACTGCAACCACTTACCTTTGTGTCCTCCAAATATACTTGCAACTATCAGTGCCAAGATGTTTTACAGCCGAACAAGAAAAGCTTACAGTGGAAAGAGAAGGTAAAGAAGGCAGACTCAGAATTGTCCAGGTGACTAACAAACCCTTTGCACATTTACCCACCCTTTGCACATAAAAGAAGGGTGCTTTCTTGAAACTATGTATGCAGTTTTGTGTGTGTTCAGGATTCATCCTTTCACAAATTACTCTAAAATCCTAACAAAATCCAAACCACTTTCAGATCTCTTTTTTTTTTTTTTTTTTTTTTTTTTTTTTTTTTTCAGTGTTGGAGATTTTGTAGAAGAACATGACTCCCTCTTCAGACCTCACACAGCTGAGACTACTTTGAATATAAGGATGGCTACTTTTCAGGGGTGAGGAAACAGGCCATAATTTTCCTTCCACAAAATATGTCAGGCAGAAAAAAACATTGGATTCTGGGTATCCAGAGAAGACACACAGGTAACAAGTGGTGTAACGACAAGTCACTTTCCATTGCCAATATAATTTGCCAGTTGTGCTTATAGAGATGCTCACAAATGTCACTGCTCAGAGCTGTATGAAAAATCCACAGGGTGGTTTTTTTTGTTTTTGTTTTTGTTTTTGAGTTTGTAAGAAAACAGGGGTTCAGGGTGCAAACCAAAGTCCCATTACAATAAAAAGGTATTGTAATGATCGCTGCCCTATTATTATTGTCTTTTCTTCTGTTTCGTTTTGTTTAGTTTTCTGTAGTCTTATACACCAAACTATCTCCACTGCCTATGGGAAATAATGCCTGCATGGGGTAGATCTTTATTTTCTATATTGGTTTCTCTTCAGGATAGAAATATTTAAAGCTTCAGAACCCATAGTCACACACAAACCCACATAGAGTAAAACAGAGTAATCCTCCATACCATGCTACAGTAGTAATCTAGCTTAATGCAGTCTTCGAGGGTCAGCTAAGCCAGTGAACCATTTCTGCTTTACTGATGTGGTTTATGTGAGGCACACAGCCCCAGGAGAGAATGATTTCCTTGTAATGTAGCAGGCCATCCATTACTTTGTATATTGAACCGATCAATTGACTTGTTTATGACATGCTTAATGTTTGGGGAATCTGAACTTCTGATTCACTTCAAGTCCTTTTAATTACAGTATATTCCTTGAAAACAGATGCTTTTAATATTCAACTTGAGTGTTTTATAAGCTATGCAAATATTTTGTTTGTGGTATTTTTTCTGCTGCTCACAGCCAAAACATGCTAGTCAATTTTTCAGAAGACTATTTTATCTCACTGAAATCTAGGGAAATTCCACTTCCCCAGAGGTGCTTTTTTACTTGCGGACTGTATTGCAATTTACATTAAATTTTACATTGTATCATATCTTCATTATTTTTGTCTACTAAAGGAAAGAGGATATAATATCATTCTCTGACAGATAGAAATGTGTTTGAAAATGCATAAACAAAATTTGGATCCTTTTGGCTAAATGAAGGAGTGGGGTCATTTGGAAATATTTTATCCTGAAAATGTTTTTTGTCATTGCACAGCTAGGTTAGCTGTAGAAAGGCTGGAAGCCCAGCTGGCATAAAACTATTCTACTTATGTATTACATTTTGAAGTGAATCCACTGAAATATGTGGGGAGATGTCAGCTTAAAGAAACCAGTTAAGGAGACAAAACTGAGCAATACTGAATTGCAAATCTGGTACACGTAGAGATATCTGAACTTTGACCTTAAATCATTTTTTCTCCATTACATTTCCAGAGATAAGCTCTAAAAACTAAGCTAAACATGATGATAATCGTGCCAGAGTAACAGGGATTGGCAAGAAGGGGTCACTCAGAGGTTGGTATTTCTAAGCTCCAAATGAGTTTTTTTTTCTTATCCCTCCCTACGAAAGAAATCCAACCCCCAGCCCACAAAAAACAATCTCTCAGACTGATAGGTGTTAGAGACACAAATACTTACCAGCACATCCAGTGCCCAGCATTACAGCCTCAGCCCTACCCTGTGTGCTTACCAGTGCTTTCTCACACTTAGTGAGAAATGTTTGATGTTTCTTTCTGATGTTTCAAAGTGGAGGCATGGTTTCTACCAAAAGAAAAAATAAACTTAAAAATCCCCTTGAAAGCAGATGTTTGCACCAAAAAGTGTGGTAAGCAGTATTAATAAAAACAGAAAAACAAAACAGAACAACAACAAACAAATAAACAAACTAATTATCATTAAAGGTTTCCATTTACAGAAGCAAAAGTGTGAAAATACTCTCAAATATATATTTATATATATAATGTGTACATCCTGAAAAGCTTTGAGGCCTTTCGTTGTAGCACCATTTTACTGAACCCCAGCTATGTCTCAGGGACAGGCTGATCTCAGCTGTGCTTATTGTTTCACACCTGATGTTGGCCCTCAACAGCCCATGGCAGGGCAGCTGTGCTAACCCTTGCTGCCCTCCTGTCACCATATACAAGTCAAGCACTATGCTGTATATGTCTCCATTATCTAGAAAAAATTGCCCCCAAAAGCCTTGGGTGTTTTTTTCCTGTTCCTCAAATACTGCTGAGTTCACCAATGTTTTCTTGTGTGCAGCACTAAATATTATTCCTCTTTCTGCAGAGGAGTCTTAATAGCTTGAATGCAGAACAGAATTATTTTCTTTTCCTTTTCTATCTCCCATACAGTCCAAAAGTAGTCTCTCTTTTCTGATTAGAAATATTTTGAAACAAAACAAAACAAAACAAAACAAAACAAAACAAAACAAAAACAAACAAACAAAAAAAACCACCTAATTTGGTATTTACCTCATCTCCTAGCCTTCTAAGGATCACTGCTTTCCACATTTCACTTTCTCACTGAATAATATCTGTACGAGCTCACATATGCACATACTCGTCCCCCTGCCTGTATGCAGACACTAGATAGTGTCTGCAAGTTGCGTCTCCTTTTCCTGGAAGGTCTAATTCCTCCCAGCCAGTCATTAGCTCTTAGGGACGAGCAGAAATGCTTTCCTGAATCAGAGCCTGAGTGTTTAACAACGTGAAGTAAAATGGATGGACATTTTAATGTTTCTCCTTGTATGTGAAGTACTCTTTCATCTCTGTATATTAGGAACATATTTTTGGGATCATTTTGAAATAATGTTCTCTTGTTTAAGCCCAGAGCAGAAACACGCATCTTGAATCACCCAGTGTGCTTTTCATTTGGAGATGGAGGAGCGGGCACTGGCTGTGCTTTTGAAGCGGTTTTGTATGGTTGTGGGTGCTTGATATGCATGATTGCACCCTCAGCTCAGCATGCGCACAGCCAGCCGTATAGACATGTTTCCCAAGAGCAGGAGTGAGGTTCCTCTCCCTCCTTCTGGGTGCCGTCATTCCTGCTCAATAGCAAAGAATGTCATTTCTCAGAAGGAGATGAAGACACCCCAAAGAAGGTTGTCGAGCTCAGATTTTCCTAACAGATGATTTTCTTCTCCTCTTCTCTCCAGCTCTACAGGAACAACCTCACACACTGCTGCTGGAAAGTGGCCAATGGAGTTTTTAAAGTTTGTTTTTATGATTTGGCTAAATTTTCAATCCCCCTCCTCCCTCCCCCCCCCAGAAAAAAAAAAAAAAAAAAAAAAAAAAGATCCTGCTAAGTCATTGCTCAGTGCTCCACAAGTCTCCAAAAGAATCATATGCAATAAAAATAGATTGCACCCATTCCTACTGTTAAATATCATGAAAGAAACAAGAGCATTTACAGTATGCTGAAAGGAAAATGCCTCCTTCCACCCATAATAAAAACGTGTTAGTTCAGGGTCACTTCCTAATAGGTGTTATTTCCTCTATTTTAATAAAGGTATTTTAACACCTGTATTCCATGCCAGACAGTATTGTCATTTTTTCCACTGATTGGCTCAGCCAAATGCTGGAATTGGGCAAGCACTCCTCCAGCTTCACTGCTCCACGCCAAGCACAACGAACATGCACAAGAAGGAAGCCAGAGAAAGCAGCAGACGCCCCTAATTAGAGCCAGCCGACTTCCAGTCCAGTGAGGAAAGGCGAGGCTTTTCGGATGGAAAAAGGTCAGGAAGCCCATCTAGGTCAGCCAGTCTCCGGCTTTGAATTGGCACTTGTGCTACCCTCACCCACCCCCACAGCCATGCACAGAGACTATTTTTGTTCTCCAAATAGTTGCCCAATGTGTGCTGAAAACTATTTATACTTGTCGGGCCCGCCTCTGTCCTCAGCACTTTTCTCCATACAGAGTGGTGACCTTTGCTAAGTGAAAGACCAAATCTCCTGTGTATGGGAAGTGTGGTGGCTTCTATAGGAGTCAGCAAGAAGATTTGGGAAAAAAACGAGCTCCTGTTGCACAAGAATTTCATACTACTATGGACTGATTTTTCTGTTTGCCAGAGCATGTTATTCATGAAAAACCTTTGACACCCCCCTTCACCAGAGCAGGAGTGCCCTGGAAGGTTTGTGTCAAGCAGAGGCACCACATCCCTGTCACCCAGCTTCTTGGGAAGCAGACCTCACAAGCTGGAGTGCTCCAGCTCTTGTGTGAATTATTCTCACAATGACAGCCCGTTTTGCATCCTTACTGACTTCCACACTGTGACTTGGATCCAGCTGGGCTGGGGACAGGAAGCCAGCCAAAGAGAGGCATTAATTTCTTATGGATTTGTCAAAATAGAACCAACAGACCTGTGGCCACATGAAGGAGAGTGCGGTCTCACTTGAGTAGTTTTTTAAAGCCTTAGTGTTTCTTGCAGCTATACTCTTTGTCACTATAACAGAAGATAAATCTACATATGTTTCCTGTGATTTGGAGCTTGGCAGCAAAAGCATTAGGCAGGACGATGAATATATGTAGTCTTTGTAGATAGTTCTGAGCATTTGCTTGGAACTGGAAGGTCATTTCACTCAGAAAAATTACAAATCTGTTAAAAAAAAAACTATAATACTCATGAGCTCTGTTGATTTCTTAGCAAACTGCACTGAAAGTGCACTTTTTTTTTGCATATTTCCTGTGTTTGACAACTAGAATGCAAAACTCCACTGTGTCAGTATGACTGAAGGCCAGCAGATGAAATAATAATTATCCATAATACTGCAGAAGCATAAAAGATGCTCTTTGACTTTTGCAATAGGCCAAGCTGCACAAATGATTTTGCTAAACTTTCTTAAGTACTCAACTATAATATTCTTCTGTGCAGACATAATTGGCATGGGCTTTTGTTCTGCATGACCATGGGTTATGGGATGGTGGCCAAAAACTGTCATTAGTACAACCACAGTTTATTAGTCATATATGACTGGGTGTGCTGCAGGAACTGTGGGGCAGAACTCCAGAACCTGTGTGATGCCAAAGGTCAGACCAGTTGACCCTAATGGTCTATCCTGGTTTTAAAATATATTAATCAATGTTCTTGCAGTACTTAAGCAATAAGTATAACAGCCAAACTACTGAAGGCTAACATTACTTTCACAGAAGAACCAGAACTAGCTTTGACACAAAACAGCACATATATCAAATATTAAAAAATAATAACATAAGCAAGTACCAAAGGTATGGGAGCCAAAAGCCTTTAAGGAGTTTGATGCTAACACTTCTTTCTCCCTTTATAAAAAGCTCTGGAACAAAGGCAAAAATATTTTAAGCATCAAAGTGGCTGATGAATCGGGGAGCCAGGATATTCAAATACGCTTAGAGACAGTATTGTCAGGAGTTGTTTTCTAAGCTATGATACTAAAGATAGTAGGAAACAGCAAGGAAAAGAACACTGTAAAAATGCAAATCTGCTAAATGTTGAATCTATTAATCCATAACACACTTTTTTTTTCTGAATCATACTTAGATGTACAAGCAACAAAAAGTATTTATAATATTTGCATAATTTCAAACACCCAGTTCATAAATTATTTATTGGTTGTGGTCAAATGAATGTTAACGCTTTCATAATTATCTTTTGTGTGAAAGGTTGCACAGTTTACAGAGATATTTCAATGGCAACTGAAGATCTGTGAGTTCCTTTAATATTACAGCGAAGAAATGGCAGCTAATTGTAAAGTTGCTACATATTTGCTCTTGAAAAGTGGCAAAGCTAAAAGGATTATGATTAACTTGAGTTTATTTTTAAAAGAATGATTACTTTTGGATAGAGTCCTAGCAAATTCCATAGGAATTCTTGAATGCTGGGCATTCAATTTGGTTATTCAAGAATAACCAAGAACGGAGAGTAAGTTCACAAAAGTAGGGTTTGTTGTTGTTGTTTGTTAATTTGTTGTTTTGTTTGTTTGTTTGTTTTTAATTTACAGATATGCCAGACATTTTTCAGTGAAAGGAGGCCAGATGTTTGTTGTGTTTTGTAATGTTATCATTTTTTTAGGCTGAATTCTAAATAAGTGAAATATTTTCTATAGTAGACTGTCAGAAAACAGGACTCATAAAAAAGCCCAGTAAAGCCCTATAAAAAAGCATTATTAATAGTTCGTTCACCTTCTGCTGAGTAACTTCATAAAAGACACCATACATAACGACTTTGGTATGGGTTCATGCCAAACCAGCAATACAGTGCTGGTTTTCGAGCACTGTAATTCGAGCCCAGTGCCATGCCTGCACCAGGTCAGCTCTGTATCAGGGCTGTGGGACTAGCAGTGCATCATCTTTCAGCATCCTCAGGAATAGCAGGGCCACTTCTCCTTGCAAGATGGGTAGACTTGGCATAACAGAAGGCATGGAGAAGCACAGTATGGGCAGCAGTTGGGGTGTATTTGAGCAGAGAAGCATGTAACTGGTAACTGGCATTGTGCAGAGGTGGCTGAGTTGGCAGGTGACTCTAGAGCTGCTGTTGGGATCTACTGTCTCACGAGATACATGGATTGGGCACACTTATCTCTTATTAATATTTGTTAACTTAGATGAACTTGCTTATACTAAATTGACTGACACTTTTAAACACTTATGTCCAACAACAATGAACATTTAATAAAAGTGTAAATTTTAGAGTTACTTCCTTTATTTCTTTCAAGTGAATGTGGGTAAGAGTTTGGTTTCATTCAATATGCCAGATATTGAATTATCTGGTGTACAGCCTAATCTACATTTTATTCTGAAAGGAAGAAGGATCAGAGAGAGAGAGAGAAAGATTCCTGAAATTTGCTAGTAATGTTGGATTAAAATATTTAATGAATACCAATAATACAAAGAAATAAAAAATCTATTGCGTAAAGGAAGAAGAAATCATATAAGGTAGAAAAAAATGTAACTGGGGAGGAAGCAGAAATGAGCCTTATTTTCACAGGACAGCAAAATGAAATGTAAAGCCAAAACTGCCGTGCATTACTAAAGAACAGATGACAGTAAATTTCAGGTATGGCGATTTCATTAAAAACATTGCTCAAATCCTCCATAACCCATCACAGCACTACAAGCCAAAGAGGAAGGACAAAACTTGATGACCACCTGGGGAGCCTTCCAGACTGAAACTGAGCCTGTTGCTGATTTTGGCTAGTTCACAGAAGTCAATGAGAATAAGGCCCTAGTTTTGCTGCCTTGTAGGATAGTATATCCAAATGCCAGTAAGCCTTCACAGAAAATGGCCTGGGAGCCAATATTCAGGCATAAAAATTAGAACAGAAATCTGAATTAGGTATATGAATTCTTTTATGTAGACAGGGAATATGCTTTTCCACTTCAGTTTTTATGGAGAATTTCCTAACTACATCAGATTTGTGGCACTGACTCATAACGTCATGTCCTGTGGGTAAGTTAGACACAGCTAACTCAGGCAATAAGAGAGCTCACTTACTGCCAGCATATAATATGTTGAGTTTATTCTAAGAGGCAAACTCTGCTTGGAGTTAGATGGTATATTTTCTAAAATCTTTATTTAACCAGATTACATTAATTTCTTGGTTAGAGCATTTGGCTTTAAAATGTTCGAAATCCTTATATAAGTTCCTGGAAATGATTCAAAATACTGTGAAAATACATTTAGTATCAGAATACACATGCCTTGTGTCCTTTTATATGCAATAGATTTTATGTACTTTACACCAAATTGTAGAATTAATTTGGACACATTTGGCGGGAAACAAGTTTTTGCATGTATGGGAATTGATTAAGTAATGTAATGAATGTGGCAGTTGAGTCAGACCTGTGTAAGTGAATTAGGAAGGTTCCCTCCACTTTCCAGCAGGAGAAAGCAAAGTTGTTTAATATTTCATGAGAATGAGTGTTTTAAACAGTTTGGAATGGTAAAACCACTCATCAGAGGCTGTGTGAACATTGTGGTGCATCGTAGCAATGGATTTGCTGTCAAAAGGGAATTGAACAGAAGTTTTTCTTTGCTACCACTTGCTTTTAAGAGCATAATGACTCATGCAACTGGCTTAACCAGATTTGTAAATCTTCATGGTTGAAGATGCTGGAGCATTTATTACAACTCATAACATCAATATGTGAATCCATCATATATGGGAAGACTGATTAAATGGAAGATCCTAAAAGATTTGGAGAAAGGTCTTTGTCATCTCTTTTTTCCAGCTGAGAATGTACTAAATAGAGGGGATGTACTAAATAGGAGTCAACAGTTTTCCATTCCTGATAACCTCCCTCTAAAGGGGAATACAATGGTATCTGGGAAAAAAAGGCATTTTGTGAGGACTTGGAAAGACAGAGCACAGCTGGAAAAATGTTATCATTTTGGCTGAATTCTGCTTAAGATTTCATATTCAGCAGTGGTTAAATAGGATGTTCTGATTAATCAAAGAAAGCAAAATAAAAAAATCACCTAGGCCCAAGGCAAAGAAAATAATTTCCTATGGGAAACAAATATATATGTATATATATGTATATATGTAATAGTCAAATGTACTTTTATTGGGTTATTTTATTCACTGGGTTGAAATAAAACTCCCTAATAAGGGAGAAAAATGGGAAATATTCAGTACAATATAATCAATGTGGAGAGGATTCGAATATGGAAAAGCTGAGGAAGGAAAAGCTGCAATTTTACAAAGCCAAAAAATAATCTGTTCTGGGGTTTGTTTGAGAAAAAAAAATCAGAATAACCATCGGCATATTTCTCTGTTGACATTCATTTAAAGCCACTGGACTTTTAAAAATTAAAACAGAAAAATCATTATTTTAGAGGTTATCAGATTTTTTTTTTTTTTTTTTTTTTTTTTTTTTTTCCTGAGGAAAGATATGGACTATCATTTAGAACAAAATAAAAGTTTCCTAAGAATAAGCAAAACTATAATGTGGAAAAAAAAAATAAAAATTTCTGCCCATAAGTACTTTCAAAATGTTTTTCGTGTTTGTCCAAGTATCTTGGAATGAAACCTAGAAATGCTGCTCAGCTTCATTCTCCACTGCCGAGCAAATGCTACCACCCGTCTTTATTTGGCATTTTCCCAACAAAAGACACATACTCCTCTGAACACATTTGACTGAAAATGAAGAGGAAACTGTAGTTCAAAGCTAATTACATCTTGCTAGATCTTCTTTTCTCAGTCATTCATTTCTGCTCACACATGCTACTGCTTAGCAGTCCGCACTGTTCTCGGCCTTCAGCAGAACCATCCCCATTTCTTTCTGCTGTTAGCTCACACTATAAAAATACACACAAGCAGAAAACAGCAATTAACAACTCTAAGTTTTCTTTACTGCACAAATCAATCAATAATGGCTGGCATGACTGGCAGCACAAAGTATTCCAGCCTTTGAAATAAAAACTATTTTCTTCAGAAAGTTCCAGCTTTAGTGTAGTAGATTAGAGAGGCCAAACAGATTAAAGAGACCAAAAACCTAGTTCAGATGCACTGAACGACTTCCTCTAGGCTAGTTCAGATTGGTTTAAGTGGTTTATCTGGCACTCAGAAATGCTGTTGCCCTGGAAGAAACCCACGTGTTTGTGATTTCATTCTTCAGTTTTCATTTGAAAGCTGTATTAACTAATGTATCCAGTAGACCACACCATCTTCTGAGTCTTGAATAACATGGTGCCATAATATGTCATTCACTGACTACCCACATCACAGTCACAAAGCAGGAGAATTATGCTTGGTTGGTGACCCCTCAAGTTCCCATCAACAGTTTGAGTCAAGACACTGGCTGCATTCAAAATCTACTCACAACAGTGTGTGTAATCGAGGCAGATGTGAACATGGAAGTACATTTCATGTGTAGTTGTGGCTTTCTTTGGTTCACCTGACCACTAGTTACTGAGCAGGCACCACAGTTTTCACGTCAGGTTAATCACTAGATCTAAATAAGTGAACATTCCTGAGGTATTCCTTTCCTCCATAATTAATTGAGTTACAGACTCTACTTTACATAAAGCACATCTCTGAAGGTTCTGTAACACCATCGGTGATGTCATGTATTGCCATGACTTTGAGACTCATGTCATCAGGGATAACAATGCAAGTGGATGCTATGCTTACTGTTCATATCATTTCTCCACTCATTTTAGTTTCTTCACTTGTCATACCTAAATTCTGCTGGGGTCTCAGGTTTTTAGAATTTTCCTAACAAGTAATGTTGTAATACAAGTAGGACAATATTACATGATATTTGAACAGCGTGTCAAAGATGCACACTTCTGGGCATTACTGTTTTTCACCAAATGAAATATCTGATCAAGATGGGAAAATAAGAAAAGCTGAATGTGGAATTAGATTGTGAATTATTACTGATATACTTACACTTGTCTTTCTGATGTTTTAATGGGTTTGGGGTCAAGTCCTTTGTTAAGTAAGAGCAGAGAGATGAATTTGAGTAAAGGTGCACTCATCTGCATATCAGATCAATTGCAGGAAGATTGTTTTCATTCTTCCAGTGATTTTTTTTCCATAAATCTCCATTTTCGTCTAATTCCTTAAGTCCACTGAGATGCTGCTTTAATTATTCTGCCCTTGGCCATTAATGATCCATTAAACAGTGCCTTACCAGTTTCAAAGATGATATAAGATTGTGGCTTCTTGAATAGGATATACTGATCCAGAAGTCAATGAAACTGAAGAGTAAGAGTCCCATTAGCTTCAGTGGAGATTGAACTGGGCACTTTGCTTGACAGGAAATAAAAAGCAGAATTGGAAATACTAGGTGTGATACTCACAGTATGCTATGGTTTCTGAGTTAAATAATCAAATTACAAATTCCAAAAATACCCCTGTGAGATAGGAGAACTCTTTACAATAGCTAGCCCTTACCCATTTCTCATTTGATAGAAAAATGTGCATTATGAGACACTGTGGACTTTGAGCCAAGTGTGGACAGATGTGAGTGGTAAAATGGATGTGGAGAACCAATGTATGATCACCAACTCCCTTAATAAGTCCCTACCCATGCCAGAGCTTTGCCATGTTCTTGACCATACATATTTTATAAGGACTTATATTTTTACAGCAAAATGTTCTGAACAGTTTTTGAATATTTTGAATAGGTTCATGCACTGAACAGGAATCTGATTGCTAGCTGTGTACATTTATTCTTGGTGAGCAAAAAGTGTCTTCCCATCACAGACTTTTACACCATTACCTCCATGTGCATCAAACTGAGGGTTCTGTGGCCTGAACCACTGATATTTCAGGAGCTTCAGGAGACTGCTTGGTGTCAGAGAACTTATTTGCTTAAACAATACAAAATAAGCATTTGCTCATCTCTGTTCACTTGTTACTTCAGTTTGGACTTGATTTTGAATTCATCTTTTCTCTTTTGGCTTCTTTGCTGATACCTGTATTATACTGTGGTTCAGGCAAAATTCCTGACTTCCAAATATTTTAAACAAAAGGAAGGATTTTTATGTATTAATCTTACTTTAAAATAAATAAATAAATTAACTAATTAATTTATTTTGAATTTCTTTTGAATTTCTTGCTCATTTCTGGCATCTCAGTAATACTATTTTTTAGGTGTTGGTCTGACAAAAACATACTGACACAGTGCTGAGCATCTAAGATGCCATTATCCATTATCTTAAATTTTTTTTTTTTTTTTTTTTTTTTTTTTTTTGGTCCTGTATCCTAAAGGCAGTTGGATTCTCAGCTTGCCTTATGGCAGATCAGACATGCATTTCTGATTCTAAAGAAATAAGAGAGGGAGTGCAGGGAAAAGAACACATGGCTTCTTCTTGAGAAAGCAAGTAGCTGAAGTCTTTTAACTCAACTGACCCATAAAGAGAGAAGGATAAAAAGCTGCCCTTATGAAAGCTGTATGTCAGTCTTTCAAAAATTAATGCCCAGGTCAACCTCAGTATACTTTAGAACACTGTTGTGCAGTATAATGATGCATGCACTGAGTGCACAGTTAAGTATCTGTGTAGGATCCTGCAATTCACCTCAGCATCTTTTCAGCTCCAGTCTGAGACCTCTTCTGGCTGGAGATGCTCTGATGTCCTTTGGCTCAAGGAGGGACATATATGTCCACAGAAGGTAAAAATGTCACCACAGATTATGTAGACATCTCCAAGCTAGACTGCTTGACTGTAACAGAGCTGTAGCCATGGCAACATGGATCTCTTTTTAAATTTGTCATCTGAGGATTTACCTAGCATCTCAGGCAAGTTGTGAAGCTCATGCTGAGCTTCATATCTGCCCCCCCATACACCATGAGTGGTATCTGAGAAGCTGTCTGAGAGAGGGTGAGACATATCTGCATGTATTGCTGGTGTGGTTTGGACTACAGTGTTCAGACAGTCCATTTCTTTGTCCACAGAAAGAGAAGAGGCAAAATGAGTTTCCTTCCTGAATGAAGCACACACACATATTTTGTTGCTGGTTTTATCTCATGACAATCACAAGTCTGGAATCCATATAGTGTTGCACAGGAATCCTTTCAATGACAAGTTGAAAGCACAGTATTACCACAGCCTGCTCTCCATGCTTTCCCTTCAGAAAAATTGGAGCTGATCATTGGAAGATGCTAAGGTTCATATTTCTCATCAAAAGGAGTATAGCTCTGTGAGTGCCGAGAACATAACCTGGCCTGTGAACTGTCAACTCCAACTCAAGCAAGACTTTCCCGGGCCCTATCAGTGTATGGCAAAAAAAACATCTCTTTACCAGGAAGACCTCAAAGATAACAGCTGCCATTCCTTTCCTTTCCTCTGCTAACTGTTCTCTATTTTGTGTTTAAGAACTGAAGTCCATCTTGAAGTGACACAGCTCAGAAGACATTGGGTTGCTAGATCATCTCCTGTAATAATCTCAAGCCACAATGTAACTAGTTTGGGATGCTATTTTATTGGACTGAACTACTTTGTCTTTCAAATAAAGGACACCCAGAGTTTTCAGACATGTTCTGTTTTCAGGACATTGCCAGTATTTAAATAATTTACACAGATTCCACAATACTTTGAAAACAGAAACAGAAAATTTCATGATACTAGGAATCCTGTAGCATGGAAACCAAAATGTTTGTGCCAGAGGTTTTCTTTGTTGTAAATAACTGACAAATAACTCTGAAATATAGAGGAATTTCAATAAATTATTTGGGACTTATGCAGGAATTGCTGTTGAGGTTTAATCACATGTTACTGTCAAATGGTATAATCATAATAGCTCTTTCTTGGTTTTAAAATTATGGATGTTTCTATAAAAAAAAAAAAAAAAAAAAAAAAAAAAAAGATATTTATGGGCTAGTATCAGCAACTATAAATTCAGAGTAATTCAAAGTACAAGATAGTTGCTGTCCAGCTTGAACCTCTATTTTTCTTTGGGGCAGAGGTCTCTGGATCCACTCTTCCTCAATTGTACCTAGTGACAAAGACCAGTTCAAGAGATGCAAGATCAAGCAAGAAAGGGAATCACCATCTACCTGAGTGATGTGTTCATATCCCCCATAAAACACATGCAGTTGAATAATATTGTTGAAAATATCAAGTTTTTGTTTTAGTGGATTTACTAAACCACTCAATGTTCGAATGGAGTATTTTGACTTCACAGTTCTGAGTCTGATGTTCTTCTGCTTCTGTACTAGGACATATGTAGTTTAACATTAATATATATATATATAAAATTTTATTTCTCAGCAATAAAATGAACTTTAAGTAAGTACAACATTCACAAATTTAGGTGTTATAGATTTTTATTAAACTGCACGTAAGATACAGCTTTCTCTGATTTGATCCCACAGTCTGTAGCTATGCAAACTGATAGAGAAATTGAAGCTACAGCTTTTGTCACCTTATCATTTTTTATGAAGCTGCTTTTTGCTACAAGCAGTCCTTTTCTGCCCTGCAAAGTTAGGAGTACTAGCTCCTTGAAGTGACATGTCATAAAAAACAAAATCATATTAATAAAAAAGAACAGCATGGAATAACCAATAAGAAACTGTAGGCAGAAAACATGGATTTTAAGGGCTTGGATTTGGTGTTCAGCTATTCAGCTTTGGTACCATTCCTAGTCAGTAGCAAGTCATCCAACATGAGAAATGTCTGCAAACTCTGAAAACATTTTTGAGATATGCTCTATTTAATGATTTCATCAGGATCTTTTCTCTTGAAGTTTAACATAAAAAATAGTACTTGCATTAACAGTAGTACAATATATTTTGTTATACATTGAAAAATTTTTAATTGTTCTTAGGCACCAGCAATGCAGGTTTCAACCAAATGTTTTTAATGATTAGCTCTTGAACTTTGTTTCTTTGTTTGGCTTCAGCACACTAGAATGTATAAAATGTAAAGTGTGGTCAGACAGCTGAATGCGAAATGACATGTGTTCTTACAAAACATGAATCTGATTAAAATACTTAATGTTCACAGCTCAGTAAAGATTCAAGAAAGTAAGAAATTATATGTATTTTAATTGTTGTATCTTGCAACCAGTTCTAGAAAAGGTGAGCATGGCATGAAGTAGGAAGCTATGTGAAGGTTCTGATGATAGTTTTAATTGTAATTACCTTGAAATATAAAGATAAATCCAAGAAACATACAATTTAAAAATGATGATGACCTCCTTTACTGAGGCAAAAATAATAATGTATTGCCTTCCCAGATGTGTCAGAACTGCATGTTTTGCATTGGCAACAGGAGAAAATCAGGGAAAACCAAATTAAAAAAAAAATAAAAATAAAAAAATCCCACAATAAGAAAAAATCTTACAATAAATGTATAGACAATAATAAATTTAGTTCCTCTTCTGGAAAGTGCTGAAGCACAGCAGCACTTTCTTTTTGCCCTTGCCCATCCCGAGCACACCTCAAACAAGCCTAAGGTCAGTGGGAGCGGCAAGTTTTGTTGCTGCCCTCCCTGCAGCTGACAAATTAGCAGCATTTCTTCAATCCTGGATTTCACACAGTGATTACTACTGATAACAAAATGGGTATAATAGATTGACACCCTCATTTCTGCTCTAATAAGTCTCTCTATTAACTGTGATAAACAGCAGGGAGATTTTTAAAAATTAAGCACTCTTTAGTAACTAGAGTATTAAATGATTCTAATCATGCTCTTTATATGTGATTATTTTCCGTAATTCCTTCCCTTCCCCCCCATCCTCCTTCCACCCCCTCCCCCAAGACTACTAATTTCCAGATTTAAAATCATTCTGGACTAGACCCAAATTATTTAGAGTAGGTGCTACAGCATTTATATATTTTTTCTTAAATATTATACTTGATGTTTTCATATATTGTTATTTAAAACGCTATGTTTAAATCTTTCGTATCTCATGGCTATAATTCAGTGCTAGGAAAAGGTAATGTAATGACTACAAAAACTGAGATCAAATTTAAATCAACAGAAATCTGTTGGATTAAGACAGCCTCAGAGAAACTACACTGTTGCTGCTCTTGCCTGTGTTCTAGAAAAAATATAGGCTGAAAAAAAAAATCTATTCATGCTTTCCCCTTGACTGTTTTGTTGAGGCTAACAAAAATAACAGTAATTCTAACTGTATTGTTGTAAAGCAATATATATATATATATATTGCTTTATATATTGTTACTTATATATATATATATAAGTAACAAAATTAAAATAATTAAATGACTTTTACTCTTATTTTAAAACATTGATGACATTGGAATCCAGATGAGACCCAACACAAGAAAAGTTTACTAAGTTTTCATACCTTCTAAACCAACCAACTAACCAATGTGCAAGTACATAAGCAGCAAATTTTAATAGTATGGGGAAGACTAACATTGCCTCTGTCACTCTTCAGTGGTTAACACTTGTAACAGCCTGGGTAAGGGGCATCCTTGTGTCAAACTGAATGCATAGTGATGGCATCTGGGAGAATTGAAATGAACTAAGATACTTTTATACTTTTACCAGTAATATTTGACATTATTCTGCAAGAATTTGTGTTTCTACCTAGTATTCAGACTGTCCAGTAAACACCAAAATTTCATGTGAAAACTTTGGGGCTTATTAAGGAATTCACAGTACAAGAAATATTTCATGAACACCAAGTCTTTTTCTGCTAATGGTTTAATGTGACATCCTTCACTAATTATCTCTTTAATGTGACAGATGAATGGCAAATGGTTTTTTATGCATATTCAGAGCTCCTTGAATTATATTGGTTAGCTGTAATCAGCAGATAAGTCTGATGGCATGGTTTCTGTCCCTCTCTCGATAAAGACATTTGATATTGAGTATTTTTACAAACAGCTTTGATATTCACATTCAACAGTCACATTCACTTGGCTTTAAATACCTTTTCCTGGGATAAATGTGACTGTCATATAGCATACATTGAAAAGTAGTAAATAAATAAAATAAAATAAAATAAAATAAAATAAAATAAAATAAAATAAAATAAAATAAAATAAAATAAAATAAAAATAAAAATAAAAATAAAAATAAAAATAAAATAAATAAAATAAAATGACATTAAATATCAGTTAGTTGTGTTTACATTATGAAAAGAAAACTTTTGGGTGACCCCCAAAAAACTTTGGAATTCATTTCAGTTAACTGCAGATTCATTGCTCATACTGCAGAGTCATTGCTCTTAATGCTGTTCTTCCATGTCAGCTGCAGGATCAAGGTACAGTCATACTCTATTGGATAAAATTTTTATCACTTCTACCACACCAATGGCAAGCTTGCTCAGGGGCTGTTTAGAGAATGGGTGTAAAGTTACCCTCTGAGAGAGGTAATAGATTTTAACTGAGTGAAAAGTGATGATTCCATCCCATCCATGTAGATCCCACGCATAGCTGATTTATTAATGCAGTTAATTTACAATTCATTCATAAACATACAAGTTGAATATTGCACAGATAACAGTAATGTTTATGAAACTCTCCTTCATCACTTTCCAGCTGAATTAAATTTCTAATTTTAAATTTTCTTGCTACTTGATCCATAGTAATGGATTTAGGGTAAGGTTTCTATTAGAGAAAATTTTAAACATGATGTTTAGTTTAATGCAAAGTTAAATTCTATTTCTACTGTATTACTATATATGGAAAAAGCATACATTACATCTGTCTATAACAACTTCTGCCAGATATTTTTTTTTTCTTTAAGTTTCCTGTTAACTGTAGCTGTGTCTAATATAAATATAAAATAGATAAAGAAAGAAAGGGATGGTCAGATAGAGGCATTTTTGTGAATGATATTTGGATTATAGTTGTCTGGAGGGAAAAAAAAAAAAAAAAAAAAAAACACGATTTTTTTACAAATTTAAAATTTGTATTCTTTCCATAAATTGAGGCATACAATCTCTGGAAGGATTTTTGGAGGGAAGGGTAGTAAACATATATTTATGTAATAAAAATAAAAGATTTTCTGTATAATGCAGCAGATGCAGAAAAAGGCAAAATCCTATGAAATATGAAACTGCTAGAGAACACAAAGTGGTAAAAATAATAGAATAGAATAGAATAGAATAGAATAGAATAGAATAGAATAGAATAGAATAAAATAAAATAAAATAAAATAAAATAAAATAAAATAAAATAAAATAAAATAAAATAAAATAAAATAAAATAAAATAAAATAAAATAAAATAATATATAGGACTTAGAAGACTTGAGGATTTCATGTTTTGTTTAGTTGTAGATAAGTAGGTGTGACTGCCTGGGATTAGGGTAGATTCAGGTTACTTTTGACCATGATAAAACAGGAGTGAGATGAGTGTGGCAGGAATCCAAAGACAGCCCCTTACTTAGTAAACTAGAAATAATTTTGAACTACTTTTTTTTTTTTTTTTTCAGGCAGTCATTTAAATGTATGATACCAAAATACAGATAAAGAGCCATTTTCCATGGGACAGATTGAAATTTTCATGCAATAAGGGTCTTAGTTGAAACATGTCATTAAAAATTGCTTTAGGAAGAAGATTTATTTATTTATTTATTTATTTATTTATGATGTTGTAAAGATAACGGGCTATTTTTCAATAAGAATTAAAGGCATATACAAGTTCTCTAAACTAAAAAGTCGATTAAATTTTCCTGGTGATTAGCTGATTAGCAGCTATTGCTGTTCTCCAGCATCTGTACTCAAAATTCATCAAGTCTTTGGGATAGTAAATAACAGTCTCTATTTAGCACTCCTGTAAAACAAAAAGTTATTTAGATGCATAGTTCCCAATTTTGCCTAGATTACTGGTCAAAATCTGAACTTCATAGTCTGTGAAAAGATGAAGTAATATGAAGAATTAATCCTTCTTTGATATATGAGGAAAGAGCTAAAATGGACCCTAAAGTAATGTTACTAAATTCTCAAATTCTCATGCTGTTTGACCACAAAAAGACGTGAGCTGAGATGGAAAACACAGCGTAGTTACAAAAACCCATGAAGAAAAAAATATATATATAAATAAATAATTAAATATTAATTAAATATTCATCAAAATATAGGAATATACTCAGGAAGAAATGTGATTCCTCCCCCCCCTCCCTTTTTTTTGGTTGTTTATTTGATCCAGAAGGCTGGATCAAAAACAATTATTTGTTTTTAAGGAGAAAAAATCAAGACTTTTCCTTTAAAAGGCCACTGAACTCAGCAGCTCAGTGTGTCCTTTGGAAAGCAGAGGAGAAAGTCTTCTTATTGTAGCTGTTTAAACTCAAGGGTCAGATGACTGATAGAGTGCATTGTCTGGAGACTTTCACAGTTCAGGTTAATGCTATCAAACCCTTTAATTACACCAATATACAGCTGATAAGGGGCCCTAATGGCCCTTTCATATCTGTGTGGTAACTGGGATGTACACCATATATGGGTGTAAGATTGATACCTATATGGCTTCATTCTGATAACTTGACTTCCTGTCAAATGATGCATTGCAGAAGCTACATCCAGCTTCTCATCTCTTTTCCTTCAGAGTTTCACACTGCTGAGAAAAGTTCCAGATTTTTAGGAGTGTCTATAAGCATGAAAATTTTAAAACATTACAGGAAATTCAGGCAAAAATGCTTCTTACCCGATTGCATTTTTCAGCAATATATAAAGTTTTAATCCTTTGCCAAGATACTTACCAGAGTGCCTAGTCTTTTTTTTTTTTTTTTTTCTTTTTTCTTTTTTTTCACTTTTTCCAATTAGTTGTGACCTATGGTATGGAAAATAATATTTCTAAGAAATTTAGCAGAAACAAATAATGGCTGTAATTGCTGTACCACTAAGTGTACTGTTTACTGTGATTATGTCATTCCTTAGTACTGGAGACTGGCTCTAGATATGTATTTTATGTTGGTTATCTTGGTTTCACAGACTGAAAGAGGCATGTATTTTACAAAATGGAGATGCCTCTCTTGGCATCATAGATCATACCAGTAGTGTTAAAGAGTTTGAATGCTTTTGGAAGAGAGTCAGTTCCATAGGAACTGCTAGTGACATTTCCTATTATTACCAAACCAGTGTGAAAAATAACACGTCCTGCACCTTCAGAATTCAGTCCAGCAAAGCCCATTCATTTCCAGGCTGCTTCAGCTGCTTTTACTACTTTAATGAGCAGTATGGATATGCTTAAAATTTAATGTGAGTTGAAGTGTTCCTCTGTTAGGGGTCTTACACAAGTACAAAAGCAGACATGGCACAATGAATGGTTGCCATTGGGCAAACACAACCATTCAGAGGAAATATCTCTATAAAGATATGTGAAATGGAAGATCTCATCCCCTGCTGAATGATTGTAAGGCTTCTTGCTGGTTGGGGAAGTAGCATGCAAAGCTGCTGGCATGCACATGTAAAGTGAATTATTATTGTATTAAAAACTACTTTCCCCCAAACATTTGTTTCTCATCTGGCATCAAATAGAGTTTAATTGCAAGTTGTTTTATGTCATTTTCAAAAAGATGCACAGGAGGTTCCTAAACTTCCCATGTATACACATCTCATTATATCTCAGTAGGGTTCGTGTTTGAACCACCTGCTCACAATTGGGAACACTTACCCTAATGTCTCTGTAACAAATTTTAGCACTGGGCTCCTTTTGACAATGCAGTTGTAATCTTCATAACATGGTTATGTATGGCATTTCCAGAGGGTTATGTTAAGAACAGAAATATGTAATTTCCGATATTTAGATTCTAAAAAAATACAGTTCAACAATTTTGCTATTTTTATCTAATGAGCAAGAGAAGTGAAGTTATCAGGTTCAAATCTGAATTACAGTTGGTTACCAGCTGTTTACAAAACTGAACAGCAGAAGCATAAAAAAAAAAAAAAAAAAAAAGGTTTGGATATGGATAAAATATCAGCTTTCATGGGCTGTCTGCCTCTTTCATGAATATTTTCTTGTACTAATATGAGAGGGGTACGGGCTTTGTATTTTTAGGACAGTTTTGGATACCATGCATGTTAATAATTCCAGGATTAATGTCTGTTTAGCCCATTTGCAGTGTATTGCCAGGATTACTTGTTTGCCTGTGGGCCAGAATAGTGAGTTAAATCCCACATCAGGATTTGGGCTTAGGTCCAATGCTAATATTGCAGTGTAATACTAGGAGAGCTGTGCTGTTAAAAGAGTTGTGCTTTAGTGAAGATATTGAACTAAAGCATCTTCTGTTTGGCTCTGATTGCCAACCAAGTGGCATTTAAGGACTTCCAAGCCATTTGCAAGAGAACTGCAAGATGATTCCCCAGAGCCATGGACAATGAGCAGTGTCAGGTTGATGGGAGCCCCTACAATATTAATTGTTTTGTACACACTGAACACAGATGCTGTTTTGTGGAATAAATAAATAATATATATATATATATAGCATTATGATGCAACCAATGCCTATATTGTAATGAACATGTATAGGTAGATTATGAAAGTGAATCTTTCCTTTCTTCCACCTCCAGCCCCTCACCACAAGGAACCTGCCTGTGGATGTTTCCCTCTTTTGCCATTCCCAGAGTCAGAGGGGTAGCAGCAGCATGGAGAACTGAGTTCAGAATCCAGACCAATTTCTGCAATGTGTCCATAAAAAGCACACATGCTCTTTCTACTCTCTGACTGGTATTTCAGCACAGTATCTACTAAGAGATACTTATCTGTTCAGAGAACAGTCGGAGCAACCCTGGACATGTTTGCTTTTGTTTCCCACCCCTTACTAGAGCATCCAGACCATATCTATGCTCTTCCATTGCAGAACGTAGTGCTGCTGCTACTGCTCTGGCGGCAGCAGAGGTCTGGACTTTGATGAGCATATTCATGTACAGTAATTCTTTTGACAAGCTGCCCAAATTTTCTTGAAGAAGACAAACCACAGAAGATATTTATATCTTGGATATTTATATCTGGGACAAAGGCTCTTCTCCAGCCCAGAGGCTTTCTCTTTGCCAAGCTCCGAAAGCATGTTTCCAAAAGAGGTGTTAAAACTTCTCAAACTTCTCAAGAAAATGCACAAAAGTCTTTCATAATGGGAAGTATTAAACAACCAATGTGCAGGAACCAGGACAGGCTGCCCCAACTGCAGGCCCATTAGTCACCAGCTTGTCCCAGACAAACCACTCCTTAGTCTCCATACAAAAGTCTACAGAAGTCTTGAAAATTCCTGCAGAAGGCATTAGCCATGTTAATATGACTTGGGCAAATTGTAAGAAACTTCGAGGGTAAAAAAAACATTTCATTTGTTTTGTAGGTGATGTAATTTTTTGTGTTGCTTTGTAGAAGCATTAAAGGCTCCCAAAATATGTTGTTGGTAGGAAGCATGTTTCTAATTTTCTCCTGGAGCTGGTCCCTTGCAGACCACTCCTACTGCTGTTGCAAACCTCTGGCATTGCTGTGGCAGCTGTGGAGTTCTTTGCACTGAATCAGGAATATTCGTGCAATTTGGATGGGTTTTCAGCATATTGTAACAACTCAAAGTGAGAGTTTCCAAACCAGCTTTCTCCACATAGCCATCCTCTGTTTCATGAGACACCAGATAATTTACAAACTGGTGCTGTGCTGTGTCTACAGAATCCTCTCTGACAAGGCCTCATATTGACCCAAAATTTTCTTCAGATTTGCTGGACAGCCCAGACTTTAACATGAAACTTCACAGGCCCAATAAGATAAAACACCATAGAGGAGAGGGAAAAAAAAAAAAAAAAAAAAAAAGTTTATGTTTCTCAGTGTCACTTTATCAGACCTCCTTATTACTGTCACCAGAGTTATCTTCATGGCCCATACATTTGTTTTTTTTTTTCTTTCCCCCTCCCCCTTGATACTGGAGCTGTTACCTATCACTGTGCTCAACTGAGGAGTAAGCGGTTGCCACTCTGTGACCAGATGGCAGGGATCAGAAGAAAAGGGCAATAATCCTACAGCTGGAAACTATTTGGAACATCCCACCTCAGAGGTGCTGTTTGAATTAAAGTTGTATGTTCACTGTCATGTGTAAAAATTCTTGGTGACATAAGAGAAACATATTGTTAATTAATTGCAGTCTGAAACACATGTCAATCAAATGCATTTGCGGCTAGTAATCTTCGTGTTAATCACTTTCTCAGACAACACCCTGGTCCATCTGAATTATGTCTAAATTAATCTAAGCAAATCTGTACATCTTCTTCTTTTAACCTAAAGTACTAGTATCCCACGTTCATCTATACACAGATGAACTGTTAGTAAATCAAGGAATAATTTGAGATTTTCCTTGGAATTCAAAGTAAAATTAAATAAAAAATTGGGACGTTGAAAAATCATAACTTATTTACCAGCATTGTTTTTTGTTTTTGTTTAAATTCATGTATGTTTGCATATATCTGAATGGTTAAAAAGTACAGTATTTCCATTACCAGGAATAAAACTCATAGTAGCCCTTGTACCAAAAGACAGATGTTTTCAAAATTATGGGAAAAGTCTTACATTGTTGATTACAGAAGTGAATACTGGAGAAGCTTCAGAATAATATTTATTGTTTAGTGAGCTCTGGTGCATTTCAGCATAGAAAATTTGGATTCTTATTCAAACTCATCTACTTACTGGCTATTTAAGCTTCACCCACTACTAAATATAAAAGCCCAAATTGAACTACAAATGTAACTTTGGCCAGACTGTGAGCACTTAGCTAGTGTGTACTGATGCCAAAAATCTATTGAATAAATGGCTAAGCCCTAAGGTAGTTAAAAATGATTATAAGAGCCATAACTTGGTGATATGTTGAGAAATGTATATAAATAAGTTACCTGGATATCAATGTCAACATTTGAGTAAATACATGGCAACTTCCACTGAAACAGAGCTGCAAAACATTCTGAAATATATCATGTTAACAGGTGATTTATTCCTCACAAAGCTTCCTGTTAAAACTTCCCTTTCATTAAAAGAGTCTTCTGCACCATACAGTTCCTAGAGAAAAACTGAAAATTTGCCTCTGAATCTATGAAAAATAAAATTACATAAATCAGGTCTCTTAAAAAATATAAGCAGAGATAAAGAGAATATAACATTTAAGACAGGCTTTTTCAGCTTTTTGTTTATAATTATTGATCAAGCCCAGTCACCCTAGGATGTGCTCTTTTCCTCTCTCATGGTCTAGACAGGCTCATGGACTTGCAAATCAGTCTCTGAAGACACTGTAATCAGCATTCAGTCTCTGAGGTTAAATATTCTTCACTTCAGGATCTATTTTATCCAAACTAGAAAAACAAATTGTATTTGACTTCAGGACCAATATGGCAGAAATCCCAGAGCTCTCCACCCATATGGTAGGAACATATGTGTTCACTCCAGCTACACTCCCTTATTCTGACTCCACTCGGAAACAACTCCCTTTTCCCTGTTCACTCTCTCCAGGACTGAGCCAAAGCCTATTAAAGTCTTTAGGAATGTTTTCACTGATTTCAACAAGCTCTGGATGGTGCCTTCCAGCTTCCAGTCATTTCTGTCATCATTGTTATGCTGACCAGCAACAGCTTGATATTCTTCCCACTGATGTCTTCAGGAGAGAGTTATTCCAGGTTGTCCAGACACAAAAATGTATTTCTAGAGCATTTTTCAACTTACAAACCTTCTTGCTCACGATATCAAAAAACTGGCAGTGGATTCATTTGTTTGAAAACCCCCATGTAATTATGGCTTAACTTCTTCCCTGTATTTATCAACCAACACAAACAGAGGAAGACTTTTCTCTGGTATAGATGAATGACTCTTCTGGGCTGGGGTGCCAGTGGATGCATCCTGAAGACAGCATACTGTGCAGCAGTAGTCCCCTGATTTCTGTCTCTCTTTGTGCCTATAAGCCTATAGGAAATCTCTACACTGAGGCCTGGTAGGTGGATCATGACATAGCCCCACAGTAAGCACAGAACCACAGGGAGGAGAAGGCCTGGTTCTGTAAGTACTAGTTCAGAAAACCCTCTCTCACTCATATCTGGTACTACCTACCAAAGATGGTTAAAATACAGATGTCATATGCTATGTAGAAGAAAGAGCTTCTGTAGCTAAAGGACTAAGAAACAACCCTCTTGGTTCTAGAAATCTGTTATGGTGTCAGCATCAAGAGCTTCAGCAAGACCTCTGCCTCCTCTAGGGGCTATATAGTTCTGAGCTTACTGAGTAACCCCCCTTTACTCACACAGTGAAGAGGATCTGGTTCATACTGTGTGTCTGGACTCTGTCTCTAGTTTTCAATATGCTCAGATAAATTTGTAGGTGTAACATTTCACTAAGCACTATATTCAAAGTTAATGAACTCTTCCTGTTTAAAAAGGTAATTCCAGTGAGTCTTCCTCCATGGTCCCTTCCAATGATTTTGCAACTTGTCTTTTGTTTTTAGAAACCAAGAGATTTCATCATTCTTCAAACCTGTCTTCCTCCAGCATTGTGATTACTTCTGCAAAAACTCCTGTTTCTTTTGCTGGCACATAATGTTCCAACAGTCCATATCACCTTTGACGAGATGCCTCACTGGCAAGAACATGAGTGGCAGCTGCATGGGCAGCAATGGCTAGCAAAGCTAAATTACTGAGATAACTCATAAAGTCACGCTGCAACAAGATGCAACTTCTCTGTGTCTTCTACAGCACTGCTATTAGAGCAGTTCCTGTTTCTAGAGGAAAAGGGACAGAATCTGTGAATGTGATTTAAAATATTTTTTTCCATGTTGTGTATTTCAAATATTTGGTACCTGGGCCTTGGATTTCTCTTTTTTAATAAGAAGCATAATATTTCCATAACTCACATTTGGAATCATTCCTGGATTTTGGAAGCAAATTATTAAAATTGAGCATATGGAGGTCTTAAAGTAGAACCTTATGGGAGGGGGAAAAACAGTTGATCAAGACTATTTTGTATCATCTTAAAATAAAATAAAATGCTGCAAACTCCTGATGAAATAGGATTTGTTCTCTGAGGAGCCCTTTTTCATCCTCCAATGCCAAGCTTTCCTAATGAAGTAAGCTAAATATTGGGTTGGAACTGAATTCTTTCACCTTTAAAAATTTTCATGCCATTTGGAACTTTTTAT